>NC_134356.1:475248559-475863559 GCF_048569485.1 Anomaloglossus baeobatrachus
CCTACTCTAGACTGCGCAACTGGCTTTCGGCCACCAGGGGGGTTGTTCAGGTATTAGCTTCAGAGGAACGGTCGACTTCCCGACTGGCTGGACTATACCCCACACTATACTATACCCCACTCAGTTACTCCAGTCGTTAGCTTTCAGGATCCGGCATATTTACAGTCCAAGCCTGGCCCTTAGGGTCCACAAATGTAATGACTATATTGGGGCTTTTTCTGTATCTCTCCTCCCGGGACACTCCTGTCCTTTCTTCCCCGTCTCCCCTTTTTGTTTACCAGTGCTCCTCCCCACTAACCCCTTACTGCCTAACAGCACCAAGGAAGTGGCCGAGCACACCGTAGGCATCTTGTGGCCATTTCTGAGAATACAAATATAATACAACCAAATACAATATTCATACTGTCTGCAGGTCTGGGGTGGGCCTCGCCCAGCACCCCCCCTTACAATTGCATGAAGTATAGAAGTTTGGGGCTAGCCAAGGAGCGCTAATTTATACTTGTACAGTTTATGGAAAGGAGGGCATAGTGCACAGCTCATTCCACCTAAGGATAGAAAAACTGAAAATCACTGGGTGGTGAAGGGGTTGAACACATCAACAGTGCAAATTATTATTATTCCAAGATCTATTGATTAAAATCAACTTTAAAATGAACTTTTAAAATGAACCTCTTTAAGCACTGCAAGTACCACAATAAGCTCACAGCGGGCGGTCATGATATCTGACTGAGGTAAGATAAACCTGGCTCACTCAGTAAGTGGGTGCTTGGAGAAAAACGAAGTATCAACTATAAAACAAAGCTCCGGCACACTCCAAAAAATAGAAGATCGTAATTTTGAAGTATTTTTGTTTTTATTTAACTTGTGCATAGAAAAGTCCAACGTTAGGGTACGCATCTTAAAAGAGAAAGAAGCGTATTGGATACATACACTCAAGACGTTGGAGCCAAGGGGCCTCAATAGGGAATACGAGGTGTTTGTTTAGACTACATACAACTGACATGTATCTTTTTGTGTGTGTTCGTATTTTGGACTACACAGGTTTCTTTAGTAACTAGGGTTTTAGACATCCAATACTTGATTACCCTATGAGCATCTCATTAACATTTTTACAATCTCCTATCTGTGCTCAAATGTCACTTAAATAGTATATGTGTATTTAAATGTTCATAACATGTTTTTCTGTAAACCAACATAGTTCTCTTGCAGGCACTTGTATAAGTATCTACATGCAATCTAGCACTTAGCCCTATAACCTAGTTTGTTTATTTCTCTTATTCTTATTTTTATTTTATTTACTAATTCCTATTTTCTCCCCCTTTCCAGGCTCCACTTGTCACCTGAATAATGTTCCGTTCATCAGGCACTACAGATTGGCATTGTCACCTATGTACACCCATTGCCAGCATCACTACAGGACACTATTGGCTTCAGGTATTATCCCATTGGCACCGCCCATTCACTGCAATTCACCCTGTTGCATCTGGTCTGTCTGCCGTGCGCCGCGCATGCGCCGCACAGTGATGTGCATTGCGCAGGCGCGGCGTGCGTCTCACCGACCAGCACGCTGTGTTCCACTCCCTGGAAACAGGAAGTGTACGCTAACGATCCTCCCACCTTGTCTATTCTATGCATCCGGTCTGTCTGCCGCGCACCGCGCATGCACCGCGCGGTGGCGTGCTCTGCACATGCGCGGTGTGCGTTTCACAGACCGGATCGCTGCGTTCCACTCCCAGGGAATGGGAAGTGGACGCTCCTCACCGCACATATATAAATAGATCTGGCACCTACAGACCTACACTCCCCTCTCATAGATGTCACGCCCTGAACCACCACTGAAGGTATGTACTGGTTAGGGTCTTTCTTCTGACATAGTTCTCACTGCAGTATGCGATTATCTGATGTTGTTGACATGTCCTTATGGATCTATATTTCCAATATGATACACCCTATTACAATAGTACCTGTATGATTGTCTCTTATGCCCAGTCTATGCCTTTGACATTATATATTATCCATATACAGCGGTATTCCTTACTAAGATTGAGAGGCTCCTGGGAATAAATGTCCCTCTATATTTCGTGCAGTCTTCCCCAATAATCACATTGCCTATATGTGCAGTTTAGCTAACTATTAAATTTATCATGGTACTGGCACCTGTGATCATCTCCAGGGGCTTATAACATTTTGCCCAAGAAATATTATTATCTGTATTTCCCATTGGAGTCAATTGTATTTTATTATGATCCCCAGGCTGAACATGTAGTCGCACTTTTTGCATAATCCCATACGATTTCTCTGCAGCCAGAGCACCTTCAACTCACTCAGATCTAAGTAAGTTCACCTGTCACATCACTCTAATGTTGCACTCCTTTTTATGCGTCCTTCATAACATGAATTATTTAATCTATTCCTATAGACTCTTGAGAAGCCTGGGGAGTGGTTAAGACGCTCATACAGCGCTCTCACTTATTTTCCCTTTCCTGGATGTGTATCCTAATTCTTGGCACAAGGTATTGGAATCATACAGGAAGTTATGATCATTTCATTTACATTTACTAATACTAATGATGCAATTACGCATTTTTTGCCTAGATATAAAGAGCCAACTTATCAGTCCCTTGGACCTTTGTGTCCCTATTCTCGATATACAGTATTACAAGGTAGCTATTTATCCTATGCCCTGGGAGCTTCTTGGTTCCAGAACCCCCCAGTGGACCTAGACTGATCTCCCATGTCTTGTTTATGTTGATTTCTTTTTGTTATTTTGTATTCTTACATTATTCTATTTATCTCAGGTATACCACCTTATAAACTACCTTTATCTAATGAAACAACCATTGCCTAGCAAACTTCAATCATTGACTGTGTTTTAGGTGGGTTGAGCTACAGTACCCTCCCCCCTTTTTTCAATGTTGTGTGTCTCTTCCGATGTTGTGTGTCTTTTTCCGTGTTTTTCTTTTGTTCGAAATACATATTGATGTATTGCAATTGGAAACACTATGATATCTCAGTTCTCATATTAAACATGTATTTAATTTGTGACCCCTAATTATGGTACATATAAACATCTCCCTGGATGCATATATTATGTGTAAAATATTGATTGGGTGAACATATCATGTGTGAAATATTGATTGTGTGAACATATCCTTTATGTCCACTGTCTAAAATAATGTTTTCTTTTTCTGTTATCATTATTTATTAGAATGTCCTTGATAAAGACCTGAATTAAGGTTGAAACGTTGGACTTTTCTATGCACAAGTTAAATAAAAACAAAAATACTTCAAAATTACGATCTTCTATTTTTTGGAGTGTGCCGGAGCTTTGTTCTATAGATGATATCTGACTGAGCGCTGTCACTTCATTTGTAGCTGAGCTGGAATTGTTCTTGAACCTCATGTGGATTACTTCGGACCTAGGGGTTTGTGGGGTTAGTAAAGTGGTGAAAGATGGTGGAGTTTTTTTGCATTCTATTTTCAAATAAAGGATTTTTACAAATATTGTAGTAAAGAAAAGAGATATCCTATCCTTACCCTGGACAGGTACTCTCTGTGCCTCTAATTTTACTGTGTGAACCTAACATCTATGTATAGGATAGGATATCTCTTTTCTTTACTACTATATTTGTCTAATACTGCCTTCAGCTCCTCTTAATGGATCTGTGTTCTGTCTGCTCCATGGTGACATCAGCAGTGTAAGACTTGATTTTTATGATATGTCATGTATTTTCTTGCATTTGCTTTGCGTTTTTTGCTCTATGTGCTTGATATTTTTAGGTCACACAAGTGTTTAGGTGTTTAGTGTTTGGGTTGTTATATGCATATATGTTCATTGCTCATATTTATTGTACTTTGGGCATTGGTTTCCTACTGGATCAATTTAGATCCATATTATATCAGCATATTCATTTCTTAGTCCTCTCCATGTGAGCTTGACATGACTAAACTCTTTTTCATTGCTTAAAATTAATGTCTTTTGACATATCTTTTTCCATTCCTATGGACCTTCTAGGGTGATTTGTTAATAATTTTCACTGTTTTTAAATGGTTTTAGATCAAAGTGGAGAAGGAGAAGGGGTTAAACCCGCGCAATCCGCCAGATAAATTCAGAGGAGATGTTGATAATTCAGAACATTCTTTTATTCCATGGGTCTACGCGTTTCAAGGTCTGTGACCTCTTCTTCAGGACCAGTAAATCAACACTACATGTACATACAAATGAAGCTCTTTTATACCTGTGGTAACCACAAAGTACCGCCTCCCGGCACTTTGAAAAAAGTCAGAAGGGAAAGAAAAAAAAAAAAAAAAAAAAAAAATCTGCATGCATGATACAGCGTTTTTCACAGATATCATATACTTTGTAGAATGCTATTATACTGGTCATAAAAACAATTTATATGAGAAATACACATTCATAAATTGGAAAATTATAAAATAAAAAGAAAAGGAAAGAAAAAAAGTCAAAAATCAGGACACGAACTCCAAGAAAGTTGCCCATAAAGTAGCCTTTGATTTTTGTGGTGTACGCCACCAGTAGTTCTCAAAAATCTGTGTATCCCTAAAGTTATGTTCACAAGGTTGTGATATATGCGTACAATTAAATAAAACATATGTTTAATAAATATATTAAAAACATTTCAATATAGAAAAAATGATAAAAGAAAGAGATGAAATAAAATGATAATAAAAATGCATAATTTTCTGTGAACTTTTTATACAGAATAAAAATTCTTTCACCCAGGAGTACAAAGTGATGTGTATATAAATATATGTGAATAAAAATTTATAATATAATGTGTGCTATATTCTTTGTTTGTGTGTTAAAGAGGATGTGATATTTACTTTTTCTTTTTCAAAGAGGATCATAGTATCAACGAGCTTAAGGTTATTAGCGGGCATAAGCGTGGGAAAAAATATATATATGTGTGCGCATGCTCTTGACCCTACCATGAGAACACATAGTACAGCGGTACGGAGTAGATGCCAGAACTGGGACCGTGGGAATAAAAGCTAAGGCGCCTGGGCCAGGGATATAGCTGGTTCAAGGTGGCTGTGTATGCAGTTATTTAAATTCTGAAGAACAACATATAAATTAATAGATAAAAACATAATATAAACAGTTGTTTCTCTAAAAAATATATATATACATAGAGCCTATAAAAAGGGGACAATAATAAAAGGAGTCAGACTGAATAAAAACTCCCAAATGGCACAACAGATCAGTAAAACAGGTCAGTTACTTCATTAAGTCCAGTTGGTTTCAATGTATCCAATCTATAAATCCAAAAAGTCTCTTTTTTATTTAAAACCTCTATTCTATTAGGAGTATCAATAGGGATTTGTTCAATTGGTGTTATAATGATGTCTGCCTTTTTTCCATGTACCAAAGTGCAATGTCGGGACAATCCATGTAAGAGGAACCCTTTCTTGATGTTATGTCTATGGGAATTTAATCTGTTATGTAGGGGCTGTCTAGTCCTTCCTACATATTTTTTACCGCATGCACAATCAATGAGATACACCACGAAATCAGAATGGCATGTGAGATGTCCCTTGATCGTATATTTATCTGGTTCCTCAGCTGTACCAAAAGTCTTTCTTTTGTGTGCAATGGATGTACAGCATAGACAATTTTTGCTGTAGCATTTTGAGACCCCAATAGAGCGTTCCTCTTCTTTAGAATTAATAGGAACTCTCAACCTACTGGGTGCCACAATATTCCTAATAGTCGGGGCTCTCCTGTAAGTGATGCCTGGATGGGATGGAAGAATCTTCTTAAGCACAGGATCACCCAAAAGGATCTCCCAGTGTTTATTAAGGGTCTTCTTAATTAATGCATTATCATGACTAAAAGTGGTAATAAAATTATAACTAAAATCAGAGGGTCCATCACGAGGAGACATTTTATTGGAGGTTATAATCAAATCCTCCTGTCTCAGGTTCTTGGTTTCTTTAAAAGCACGGGTTAAAAGTTTTTTGGGGTAGATCTTTTCATTAAAACGGTCATATAAAACTCCAGCTTGTATCTTAAAATCATCATCTAGTGTACAATTTTTCCTAATTCTCCGATACTGATTAATGGGAATGTTTAGCAGCCATTTATTATAGTGGCCGCTATTAAAATGTATGTACCCGTTTGTGTCTACTTTTTTAAAAAAGGTCTTAGTAAAAATCTTATTTTCCTTGTGTGCAATTGTGAGGTCAAGAAAATCTATTGTATCCTTATTAATAGTAGAGGAGAAAGATAAACCCCAATTATTCTTTTTTATATGAGAAATAAAATTAGACACGTTATCCTCCTTATTGTCCCAAATTATAAATAAGTCATCTATGTATCTTTTATAGAGTATAATGTTGTTCTGATATTCAGATTGTTCAATAAAAACAGATTCAAAAATTCCCATAAATAGATTTGCATAAGTTGGTGCGACTTTACTGCCCATCGCGGTCCCAAGGATCTGATGGTACAGTACATCTAGGAAGGTGAAATAGTTGTTTTTCAGTATAAAACTCATCCCTTCACGGACAAAATTTTTTTTTGTAAGGGGTGCAGCCTGGTATCTTTTTCCACAAAATGTGAGAAGCAAAGTAACCCCAGATCATGGTCTATATTTGAATAGAGAGCAGACACATCCATTGTAATAAAGTGATATGTATCTTTCCAAACAATATCCTTTAACATGGTTATTAAATTAGAAGAATCTCTCAGATAGCTATTTAGTTCTAATACATGAACATGCATAATTTCATCAATATATGCAGCCAAATTTGATGTCAAAGAATCAATTCCTGAAATAATCGGTCGTCCCGGGGGGATTTCAAGATTCTTATGGATCTTGGGGAGGTGGTATAAAAAGGCCATTTTAGGATCCTTAATCATAAGAAATTTCTTTTCAGTGCTATTAAGAATATTATTTACAGTTGCTCTGGTAATTAGATCATTATATGCTATAACCGCAGTGTCATAATTCATTTTACTTGTCTTACAATATTGTGCAGCATTCGATAGGATATTGTGGGCTTCTTTTATATAATCCACCCTGTCCTGTATGACCACACCACCTCCTTTATCAGCTGATCTTATAACTATGTTCATGTTCATTTTTAGGGATTTTAGAGCTATTTTTTCACCCTTACTAAGATTAGATGCAATCCTGGTATTACCCGAATCAAGATGTTTAAAATCTTCTAAAACCATATCGCAAAAGGTTTTTATATGGTGCCCCTTGCTGGCTATAGGGTAAAATTTTGATTTCGCTTTTACATTTGTGTGCAAAAAAACATCTGTATGTATAGTAGTATTATTATCTTTCGAAAGTATATTATTAGGGAGACCGTCAGCAAGTAGGTTGTTCTCAGTTGTTTTGAGATCCTTTTTCTCTATAGCAAAATGTCTCTTTAGTGTCAATTTTCTTACAAAGTTTTGAAAGTCCAGGTATAAGTCAAAATCTTTAGAATGAAAGGTCGGACAAAAGGATAAACCCTTATTTAGGACTGCTGTTTCTTCCTTTGTGAGTATGTGTTTAGAGAGGTTAAAGATATTATTAGTATCCTTTTTTATGTTTTCTTTCCTTTTTTGTTTAGATTTGATTCCTGCCCGGGTTCCTCTAGTACATTTTTTCTTTTTGTTGCTTTTGGCGTTAAAAAATCCATTAAAGCCGTTCGGTTTGAATTTAGGGCTGGCGGTAAAAAAGGGACCAGGGAAGTACTTTTATTGGTGTTATCTATAATAACTGTGTTCATTTCTTGTGTGGTTTTATTTTTTGGGCTGGTTTCATTTTTGGCCACACTATCCATATCTAATTGGGAAGGGGGGAGTTGTAAGAAACTTCCCTCATGTGTAGTTAAATTGAGCAGATCTATGAAATCTCTATCATCCTCAGGTTCATCAAATACTGAAGGTGATTCAAGGTTAGATGGGGCAATCATTGATCTTTTCTTGCGGATCTTATCAATTTGGCTCTTGATCTGAGCAAGTTGCCTTTTGGTCTCTTCTATGTTAATTTTTGGTCTCTGTTTATCAGTGTTATTATTAACATTAACACTTCTGTCATTTTTCTCAGTGTTTTTATCATTTTTGTCACACAACACTCCTCTAGAGTCTAAAATAGGTGTTTTAGTAATGTTAATTGTTTCAGTAATAGTGGAGGGTGCAGAGCCATTTTCTTTGTTAAAGCCCTCACTAGTGCTTCTCCTAGGTTTGTTAAAACCAATATTAGTTTTGTGATACCTACTATTAAAAAAGTTTCTACTCGTACTATTTTTCCTCTTATATTTTTGCCTTTCTGGTGTTCTTGTCTCTCTCTCAGTGTTACAAATACCATTTTTTTCGTTTATTTTATCCTTACGGTCCCTTTGTAATTTTTTGGACTTTCTTATAACCGTATCATGTTCAAGTTGCAATAGTTTCGTATTAATATCTGAATTGATACGCCTATATTCAGGATGTGAATCATAACAGGAGAGATTATTATAAGCCTCTGAAATAGAGGCTGTAGCCTCCTGTGCAATTGTTGATCTTTTTTTATATAAACATTGAAGCATACCTTGCATGCATGTATGTAGGACACCTTCCCATTCCTGTGTGAAGTCCAGATCTTTTGGGAAAGGGGAAAGATGTTTTATCCTAAGTCCTCGGGGGCAAAGCTTCTCATCCATATAAATGGACAAAAATCTTGCATCAAGTCCATAATGTAACTCTTCTTTAAGCAGTTCCTCAAGGTGTAGAAAAAGTTTCTTCATATTGTCTGTCTCTTCCTCAGTAAAAGGAATGGAAATATCCAGATCGTGGTTCACATGGTCTTTTGCTCCAACAGTTTGGAGTATAAGTCTTTCCCTTGTAGTAAGTCTTTGGTTGAAATATTCCATCCTGGTAAAATATCCTCCGCAGCTCCAATAATCCCAGGGAGATGATCAATGTCAAATCCGTAAAATCAATATGGAAACTAGAAAAGAGAAGCGCTGATAGGGTTTTACCAGATTACACATACGGTTTAGCATATATCAAAATACACTCACCGATTCAGGTTGTGAGAGGTCACAACCACCATAGATAGCATCAGATAATGGCGGCTGCAGCGGCCCCACGTGTTTGCAGATCAAAGTGGAGAAGGAGAAGGGGTTAAACCCGCGCAATCCGCCAGATAAATTCAGAGGAGATGTTGATAATTCAGAACATTCTTTTATTCCATGGGTCTACGCGTTTCAAGGTCTGTGACCTCTTCTTCAGGACCAGTAAATCAACACTACATGTACATACAAATGAAGCTCTTTTATACCTGTGGTAACCACAAAGTACCGCCTCCCGGCACTTTGAAAAAAGTCAGAAGGGAAAGAAAAAAAAAAAAAAAATCTGCATGCATGATACAGCGTTTTTCACAGATATCATATACTTTGTAGAATGCTATTATACTGGTCATAAAAACAATTTATATGAGAAATACACATTCATAAATTGGAAAATTATAAAATAAAAAGAAAAGGAAAGAAAAAAAGTCAAAAATCAGGACACGAACTCCAAGAAAGTTGCCCATAAAGTAGCCTTTGATTTTTGTGGTGTACGCCACCAGTAGTTCTCAAAAATCTGTGTATCCCTAAAGTTATGTTCACAAGGTTGTGATATATGCGTACAATTAAATAAAACATATGTTTAATAAATATATTAAAAACATTTCAATATAGAAAAAATGATAAAAGAAAGAGATGAAATAAAATGATAATAAAAATGCATAATTTTCTGTGAACTTTTTATACAGAATAAAAATTCTTTCACCGCGATGGGCAGTAAAGTCGCACCAACTTATGCAAATCTATTTATGGGAATTTTTGAATCTGTTTTTATTGAACAATCTGAATATCAGAACAACATTATACTCTATAAAAGATACATAGATGACTTATTTATAATTTGGGACAATAAGGAGGATAACGTGTCTAATTTTATTTCTCATATAAAAAAGAATAATTGGGGTTTATCTTTCTCCTCTACTATTAATAAGGATACAATAGATTTTCTTGACCTCACAATTGCACACAAGGAAAATAAGATTTTTACTAAGACCTTTTTTAAAAAAGTAGACACAAACGGGTACATACATTTTAATAGCGGCCACTATAATAAATGGCTGCTAAACATTCCCATTAATCAGTATCGGAGAATTAGGAAAAATTGTACACTAGATGATGATTTTAAGATACAAGCTGGAGTTTTATATGACCGTTTTAATGAAAAGATCTACCCCAAAAAACTTTTAACCCGTGCTTTTAAAGAAACCAAGAACCTGAGACAGGAGGATTTGATTATAACCTCCAATAAAATGTCTCCTCGTGATGGACCCTCTGATTTTAGTTATAATTTTATTACCACTTTTAGTCATGATAATGCATTAATTAAGAAGACCCTTAATAAACACTGGGAGATCCTTTTGGGTGATCCTGTGCTTAAGAAGATTCTTCCATCCCATCCAGGCATCACTTACAGGAGAGCCCCGACTATTAGGAATATTGTGGCACCCAGTAGGTTGAGAGTTCCTATTAATTCTAAAGAAGAGGAACGCTCTATTGGGGTCTCAAAATGCTACAGCAAAAATTGTCTATGCTGTACATCCATTGCACACAAAAGAAAGACTTTTGGTACAGCTGAGGAACCAGATAAATATACGATCAAGGGACATCTCACATGCCATTCTGATTTCGTGGTGTATCTCATTGATTGTGCATGCGGTAAAAAATATGTAGGAAGGACTAGACAGCCCCTACATAACAGATTAAATTCCCATAGACATAACATCAAGAAAGGGTTCCTCTTACATGGATTGTCCCGACATTGCACTTTGGTACATGGAAAAAAGGCAGACATCATTATAACACCAATTGAACAAATCCCTATTGATACTCCTAATAGAATAGAGGTTTTAAATAAAAAAGAGACTTTTTGGATTTATAGATTGGATACATTGAAACCAACTGGACTTAATGAAGTAACTGACCTGTTTTACTGATCTGTTGTGCCATTTGGGAGTTTTTATTCAGTCTGACTCCTTTTATTATTGTCCCCTTTTTATAGGCTCTATGTATATATATATTTTTTAGAGAAACAACTGTTTATATTATGTTTTTATATCTATTAATTTATATGTTGCTCTTCAGAATTTAAATAACTGCATACACAGCCACCTTGAACCAGCTATATCCCTGGCCCAGGCGCCTTAGCTTTTATTCCCACGGTCCCAGTTCTGGCATCTACTCCGTACCGCTGTACTATGTGTTCTCATGGTAGGGTCAAGAGCATGCGCACACATATATATATTTTTTCCCACGCTTATGCCCGCTAATAACCTTAAGCTCGTTGATACTATGATCCTCTTTGAAAAAGAAAAAGTAAATATCACATCCTCTTTAACACACAAACAAAGAATATAGCACACATTATATTATAAATTTTTATTCACATATATTTATATACACATCACTTTGTACTCCTGGGTGAAAGAATTTTTATTCTGTATAAAAAGTTCACAGAAAATTATGCATTTTTATTATCATTTTATTTCATCTCTTTCTTTTATCATTTTTTCTATATTGAAATGTTTTTAATATATTTATTAAACATATGTTTTATTTAATTGTACGCATATATCACAACCTTGTGAACATAACTTTAGGGATACACAGATTTTTGAGAACTACTGGTGGCGTACACCACAAAAATCAAAGGCTACTTTATGGGCAACTTTCTTGGAGTTCGTGTCCTGATTTTTGACTTTTTTTCTTTCCTTTTCTTTTTATTTTATAATTTTCCAATTTATGAATGTGTATTTCTCATATAAATTGTTTTTATGACCAGTATAATAGCATTCTACAAAGTATATGATATCTGTGAAAAACGCTGTATCATGCATGCAGATTTTTTTTTTTTTTTTTCTTTCCCTTCTGACTTTTTTCAAAGTGCCGGGAGGCGGTACTTTGTGGTTACCACAGGTATAAAAGAGCTTCATTTGTATGTACATGTAGTGTTGATTTACTGGTCCTGAAGAAGAGGTCACAGACCTTGAAACGCGTAGACCCATGGAATAAAAGAATGTTCTGAATTATCAACATCTCCTCTGAATTTATCTGGCGGATTGCGCGGGTTTAACCCCTTCTCCTTCTCCACTTTGATCTGCAAACACGTGGGGCCGCTGCAGCCGCCATTATCTGATGCTATCTATGGTGGTTGTGACCTCTCACAACCTGAATCGGTGAGTGTATTTTGATATATGCTAAACCGTATGTGTAATCTGGTAAAACCCTATCAGCGCTTCTCTTTTCTAGTTTCCATATTGATTTTACGGATTTGACATTGATCATCTCCCTGGGATTATTGGAGCTGCGGAGGATATTTTACCAGGATGGAATATTTCAACCAAAGACTTACTACAAGGGAAAGACTTATACTCCAAACTGTTGGAACAAAAGACCATGTGAACCACGATCTGGATATTTCCATTCCTTTTACTGAGGAAGAGACAGACAATATGAAGAAACTTTTTCTACACCTTGAGGAACTGCTTAAAGAAGAGTTACATTATGGACTTGATGCAAGATTTTTGTCCATTTATATGGATGAGAAGCTTTGCCCCCGAGGACTTAGGATAAAACATCTTTCCCCTTTCCCAAAAGATCTGGACTTCACACAGGAATGGGAAGGTGTCCTACATACATGCATGCAAGGTATGCTTCAATGTTTATATAAAAAAAGATCAACAATTGCACAGGAGGCTACAGCCTCTATTTCAGAGGCTTATAATAATCTCTCCTGTTATGATTCACATCCTGAATATAGGCGTATCAATTCAGATATTAATACGAAACTATTGCAACTTGAACATGATACGGTTATAAGAAAGTCCAAAAAATTACAAAGGGACCGTAAGGATAAAATAAACGAAAAAAATGGTATTTGTAACACTGAGAGAGAGACAAGAACACCAGAAAGGCAAAAATATAAGAGGAAAAATAGTACGAGTAGAAACTTTTTTAATAGTAGGTATCACAAAACTAATATTGGTTTTAACAAACCTAGGAGAAGCACTAGTGAGGGCTTTAACAAAGAAAATGGCTCTGCACCCTCCACTATTACTGAAACAATTAACATTACTAAAACACCTATTTTAGACTCTAGAGGAGTGTTGTGTGACAAAAATGATAAAAACACTGAGAAAAATGACAGAAGTGTTAATGTTAATAATAACACTGATAAACAGAGACCAAAAATTAACATAGAAGAGACCAAAAGGCAACTTGCTCAGATCAAGAGCCAAATTGATAAGATCCGCAAGAAAAGATCAATGATTGCCCCATCTAACCTTGAATCACCTTCAGTATTTGATGAACCTGAGGATGATAGAGATTTTATAGATCTGCTCAATTTAACTACACATGAGGGAAGTTTCTTACAACTCCCCCCTTCCCAATTAGATATGGATAGTGTGGCCAAAAATGAAACCAGCCCAAAAAATAAAACCACACAAGAAATGAACACAGTTATTATAGATAACACCAATAAAAGTACTTCCCTGGTCCCTTTTTTACCGCCAGCCCTAAATTCAAACCGAACGGCTTTAATGGATTTTTTAACGCCAAAAGCAACAAAAAGAAAAAATGTACTAGAGGAACCCGGGCAGGAATCAAATCTAAACAAAAAAGGAAAGAAAACATAAAAAAGGATACTAATAATATCTTTAACCTCTCTAAACACATACTCACAAAGGAAGAAACAGCAGTCCTAAATAAGGGTTTATCCTTTTGTCCGACCTTTCATTCTAAAGATTTTGACTTATACCTGGACTTTCAAAACTTTGTAAGAAAATTGACACTAAAGAGACATTTTGCTATAGAGAAAAAGGATCTCAAAACAACTGAGAACAACCTACTTGCTGACGGTCTCCCTAATAATATACTTTCGAAAGATAATAATACTACTATACATACAGATGTTTTTTTGCACACAAATGTAAAAGCGAAATCAAAATTTTACCCTATAGCCAGCAAGGGGCACCATATAAAAACCTTTTGCGATATGGTTTTAGAAGATTTTAAACATCTTGATTCGGGTAATACCAGGATTGCATCTAATCTTAGTAAGGGTGAAAAAATAGCTCTAAAATCCCTAAAAATGAACATGAACATAGTTATAAGATCAGCTGATAAAGGAGGTGGTGTGGTCATACAGGACAGGGTGGATTATATAAAAGAAGCCCACAATATCCTATCGAATGCTGCACAATATTGTAAGACAAGTAAAATGAATTATGACACTGCGGTTATAGCATATAATGATCTAATTACCAGAGCAACTGTAAATAATATTCTTAATAGCACTGAAAAGAAATTTCTTATGATTAAGGATCCTAAAATGGCCTTTTTATACCACCTCCCCAAGATCCATAAGAATCTTGAAAACCCCCCGGGACGACCGATTATTTCAGGAATTGATTCTTTGACATCAAATTTGGCTGCATATATTGATGAAATTATGCATGTTCATGTATTAGAACTAAATAGCTATCTGAGAGATTCTTCTAATTTAATAACCATGTTAAAGGATATTGTTTGGAAAGATACATATCACTTTATTACAATGGATGTGTCTGCTCTCTATTCAAATATAGACCATGATCTGGGGTTACTTTGCTTCTCACATTTTGTGGAAAAAGATACCAGGCTGCACCCCTTACAAAAAAATTTTGTCCGTGAAGGGATGAGTTTTATACTGAAAAACAACTATTTCACCTTCCTAGATGTACTGTACCATCAGATCCTTGGGACCGCAATGGGCAGTAAAGTCGCACCAACTTATGCAAATCTATTTATGGGAATTTTTGAATCTGTTTTTATTGAACAATCTGAATATCAGAACAACATTATACTCTATAAAAGATACATAGATGACTTATTTATAATTTGGGACAATAAGGAGGATAACGTGTCTAATTTTATTTCTCATATAAAAAAGAATAATTGGGGTTTATCTTTCTCCTCTACTATTAATAAGGATACAATAGATTTTCTTGACCTCACAATTGCACACAAGGAAAATAAGATTTTTACTAAGACCTTTTTTAAAAAAGTAGACACAAACGGGTACATACATTTTAATAGCGGCCACTATAATAAATGGCTGCTAAACATTCCCATTAATCAGTATCGGAGAATTAGGAAAAATTGTACACTAGATGATGATTTTAAGATACAAGCTGGAGTTTTATATGACCGTTTTAATGAAAAGATCTACCCCAAAAAACTTTTAACCCGTGCTTTTAAAGAAACCAAGAACCTGAGACAGGAGGATTTGATTATAACCTCCAATAAAATGTCTCCTCGTGATGGACCCTCTGATTTTAGTTATAATTTTATTACCACTTTTAGTCATGATAATGCATTAATTAAGAAGACCCTTAATAAACACTGGGAGATCCTTTTGGGTGATCCTGTGCTTAAGAAGATTCTTCCATCCCATCCAGGCATCACTTACAGGAGAGCCCCGACTATTAGGAATATTGTGGCACCCAGTAGGTTGAGAGTTCCTATTAATTCTAAAGAAGAGGAACGCTCTATTGGGGTCTCAAAATGCTACAGCAAAAATTGTCTATGCTGTACATCCATTGCACACAAAAGAAAGACTTTTGGTACAGCTGAGGAACCAGATAAATATACGATCAAGGGACATCTCACATGCCATTCTGATTTCGTGGTGTATCTCATTGATTGTGCATGCGGTAAAAAATATGTAGGAAGGACTAGACAGCCCCTACATAACAGATTAAATTCCCATAGACATAACATCAAGAAAGGGTTCCTCTTACATGGATTGTCCCGACATTGCACTTTGGTACATGGAAAAAAGGCAGACATCATTATAACACCAATTGAACAAATCCCTATTGATACTCCTAATAGAATAAAGGTTTTAAATAAAAAAGAGACTTTTTGGATTGGATACATTGAAACCAACTGGACTTAATGAAGTAACTGACCTGTTTTACTGATCTGTTGTGCCATTTGGGAGTTTTTATTCAGTCGGACTCCTTTTATTATTGTCCCCTTTTTATAGGCTCTATGTATATATATATTTTTTAGAGAAACAACTGTTTATATTATGTTTTTATATCTATTAATTTATATGTTGCTCTTCAGAATTTAAATAACTGCATACACAGCCACCTTGAACCAGCTATATCCCTGGCCCAGGCGCCTTAGCTTTTATTCCCACGGTCCCAGTTCTGGCATCTACTCCGTACCGCTGTACTATGTGTTCTCATGGTAGGGTCAAGAGCATGCGCACACATATATATATTTTTTCCCACGCTTATGCCCGCTAATAACCTTAAGCTCGTTGATACTATGATCCTCTTTGAAAAAGAAAAAGTAAATATCACATCCTCTTTAACACACAAACAAAGAATATAGCACACATTATATTATAAATTTTTATTCACATATATTTATATACACATCACTTTGTACTCCTGGGTGAAAGAATTTTTATTCTGTATAAAAAGTTCACAGAAAATTATGCATTTTTATTATCATTTTATTTCATCTCTTTCTTTTATCATTTTTTCTATATTGAAATGTTTTTAATATATTTATTAAACATATGTTTTATTTAATTGTACGCATATATCACAACCTTGTGAACATAACTTTAGGGATACACAGATTTTTGAGAACTACTGGTGGCGTACACCACAAAAATCAAAGGCTACTTTATGGGCAACTTTCTTGGAGTTCGTGTCCTGATTTTTGACTTTTTTTCTTTCCTTTTCTTTTTATTTTATAATTTTCCAATTTATGAATGTGTATTTCTCATATAAATTGTTTTTATGACCAGTATAATAGCATTCTACAAAGTATATGATATCTGTGAAAAACGCTGTATCATGCATGCAGATTTTTTTTTTTTTTTTTTTTTTTTCTTTCCCTTCTGACTTTTTTCAAAGTGCCGGGAGGCGGTACTTTGTGGTTACCACAGGTATAAAAGAGCTTCATTTGTATGTACATGTAGTGTTGATTTACTGGTCCTGAAGAAGAGGTCACAGACCTTGAAACGCGTAGACCCATGGAATAAAAGAATGTTCTGAATTATCAACATCTCCTCTGAATTTATCTGGCGGATTGCGCGGGTTTAACCCCTTCTCCTTCTCCACTTTGATCTGCAAACACGTGGGGCCGCTGCAGCCGCCATTATCTGATGCTATCTATGGTGGTTGTGACCTCTCACAACCTGAATCGGTGAGTGTATTTTGATATATGCTAAACCGTATGTGTAATCTGGTAAAACCCTATCAGCGCTTCTCTTTTCTAGTTTCCATATTTAAATGGTTTTAGAATGTGGTTGTGTTTTTTCATTACAATAAAAGCTTTTTTGTATAGTTTTGACATAAAAATTGTCTGTGTGGTGATCCTATATATTAGCACTATTAGCACGCTTTCTTTGTTTTTTGAGCTGATCTTATTTTGGGCTATCAGCGATCCCCACTAGGTGTGCCCTCTAACTACTCATTTATTACTATTTGAAAGTAATACAAACACCGAAAAATCCTTTATTTGAAATAAAATACAAAAAAATCCTCTTTCACCACTTTACTAACCCCCAAAACACCCCTGCAGGTCCAACGTAATCCACACGAGGTCCCACAACAATTCCAGCTCTGCTACATCTGAAGCTCATAGTGAGTGCCACAGAACATGACCACTCGCTGTGAGTTTCAGGCAGAGACTGAGAGAGCAAGTAACTTGACCTCAGTGTGCTTCATTAAACTCAGTGACCCCACCTGAAGTGAGGTCACTGAATTTACTGAGGTCATCAGGGGTCAGGTTATCTGCAGTCACAGGTGGAGGACTGTGGGAATCTCCAGCTGTGCCCGCAACTTGCCTGAGTGATGTCACTGCTGATTGTGCAGCTCACTCAGTCTACGCCTGAAGCTCACAGCAGGCAGTCATGTTCTGAGAAGTAGCAGAGCTGGAATCATAGTGGGACCTCGTGTGGATTATGTCAGAGCTGCAGGGGTGGTTTGGCGGGGTTAATAAATTGGTGAAAGAGTGTGTTTTTTGTATTTTATTTCAAATAAATGAACACAAACACTGAAAAAATCCTTTATTTTCACTTACAGATTGGTAATGGGGTGGTCTCATAGACCATCCCTACCTAGGGCTTAGTGGCAGCTGTGAGCTGACATTAACTCATTATTACTCCAATTGCCACTGCACCAGGGAAGAGCCGGGTAAAGATCTGGGACTGTCGCATCTAATGGATGCAGAAATCCTGGGTGGCTGCAGGCTTCTATTTTTAGACTGGGGGGCCCAGTAAGCATGGGTCTCCCCAGCCTGAGAATATCAGCCCCCAGCTCTCGGGCTTTATCATGGCTGGTTATCAAAATTTGGGGGGACCGCATGCCATTTTATTAAATTATTTTTTAAAATATTTTTTTTAAAAAAGTTGTATGCGGTTCTCTTATATTGATAGGTGCACGCCTAGAGGTTGCAGCCTGTAGCTGTTGGTTTTATCTGTACTGGGTATCATAATACGTGGGTGACCCTACATCAATTTTTTTATTGATTTCTTTTTACTCTATGATATAGAGCCACAGGCCACATCTGTGATTGGAAACATCAAACACGCTGTCATTCAGTGCGAGGGCGCATCTGACTGCAACCAAACACAGACGCCAATGGTCAGGGAAAGCAGTGCATATGCAATGAAGGATAATGAGCTGCCCCAGAAGTGAATGAGTGGCCAGGAAGCTGTTACAGCCATGCTGGAGACTAGGTAAGTATGACGCGCTTGCTTAATTCTTAGTTTTTTAATTTTTCCTTTTTTAAATTTCCCGAGTTGCCAGATCTAGACCAATACCCAGAATTCCCCGAAAATTCCAGGCTTGGGTCGGCCATTCAGGTATGTATGAAACCGCGTGGATACGGACTTTTACAGTCCAGGTCCACCCATCAATACCCAAGAACAAAATCAAAAGACCTTGTAGAGATGTTGGTGGAAGCTGGTAAGATTGTGTCATTATCTAAAGTGAAACAAGTACTGTATCAACATGGGCTGAAAGACCACTCTGCCAGGTAGAAACCATTACTCCAAAGGAAACATAAAGAACCAGACTAATGTTTGCAAATGCACACAGTAACAAAAACCTTAATTTTTGGAGACATGTCCTGTGGTCTGACGAAACTAAAATTGAACTGTTTGGCCATAATAACCATTGTTACATTTGGAGAAAAAAGGGAGAAGCTTTGAAACCTAGGAACACCATCCCAACTGTGAAACAATGGGGTAGAGGCATCATGTTTTTGGTTGAATTGCAGCAGGAACGACTGGTGCACTTTACATGATTCACATCATGAGAAAATAGATTATGTGGCAATACTGAAGCAATATCTCCAGACAGGATCCAGGAACTTAAAGCTTGCGCAGAAATGGGTCTTCAAAATGGATAATGGCCTGAAGCATACTGCCAAGCTGGTTTCAAAGGGGCTTAAGGATAACAAAGTCAATGTTTTGGCGTGGCCATCACAAAGCCCTGAACTCAGTACTATTGAAAATTTATGAGAAAGCTCAAAAGGCAGGTGCAAGCAAGACGACCTACAAACATGGCTCAGTTAAACCAGTTCTGTCAGGAGGAATAGGTCCAAATTCCTACCAACTATTGGGAGAAGCTTGTGGTAGGATATCCAAAACATTTGACCCAAGTCATACAGTTTAAGGACAATGGTTCCAAATACTAATGAAATGTATGTAAACTTTTGAGTTTGCAGAAAGTAATAAAAAGCCTCAAAATATTCTCTCCCTCATTATTTTTGCATTTGGCAAATATATATAATTTTGTTAATCCTAATTGACATAAAACAGGAAAGGTTTATTCTGATTTCATATCAGATAATAAGAAAAACATATATATGTATCTTTTAGATAGTGTATGTAAACTTCTGGTTTCAACTGTATGTGCGCCTGCTATGTACTGTGTAATGGAAGTGTCTGACCATACAGGGACACTGTCTGATCGTGCCACATCTCCTGGATAGAGGAGGACGCAAAAGAGTATACAGATACTACAGCATGGGGTCATAGCTGATTCTGTTTGTGAGGTAGAACATTTCCTTTCCTGTTTTTAAAGCATGTTATACCTCAAAGGAAGAATAATTTGCAAACCCATGTTATAATGTCTCTATGCTTTTTACATCCTCCCTTGTCCATTCAGAAACATTCATTAAACAGGACATAGCTTAACACAAATATAAGATTATCTCAGCACAGAAACATTTTTTTTTAAACACATACAATTGTGGAAATTATTATTATTCCAAGTTCTGTGGATTAAAATAAGTTGTGTTTGTGGGACAACCCCTTTAAGCAGATTGAAAATGAAAGTGGTAGTCTAGTCTGTAAGTACTAAAACAAAAATTCAAGTGATACGTAGGTCTAAAAATATTTGGACAGTGACACAAATGTAGTCATTTTAGCTGTTTACCAAAAGATATTTAAGATATACTGTATTTTTCGCTTTATAAGACGCTCCTGATTATAAGACGCACCCCCAAATTTGGTGAAGAAAAAGAGATTTTTTTTAATGTTAAATGGGGTCCATCTTATAATGCCAGTGTCCGTCTAACAAATCATACAGGGTATATGTCCCTCATAGCCCCCATCCTAAAATTAGCCCCTTTTAATCTGGATATGGCCCCCTTATATTGAATATAGCCCCCTGTGCTGGGACACGTCCCCCTGTGCTGCCCATGGCCCCTATAGATGATACACCTCCCCTGTTTTTGATATGGCCCCCATGTGTGCTGTCCATGGCCCCTATAGATGGTACACCTCCCCTGTGTTAGATATGGCCCCCATGTGTGCAGCCCATGGCCACTATAGATGGCACATCTCCCCTGTGTTAGATATGCCCCCCATGTGTGCTGCTCATGGCCACTATAGATGGCACATCTCCCCTGTGTTAGATATGCCCCCCATGCTGCTGCCCATAATAAAATAAAACACTCTTTCCTTACCTTCTCAGCGCTGTCCCTCCTCGTGTCTCCCACCTCGCAGTTGAGCTCCGGCTTCCTCTACTTCCTGGTTCTTGCTGCCGGTCATGTGATCGGCACGGCAGAGTGATATCATCTATTATCACAGACAGCAGCAGCAGCAGACCGGAGATCAGTGCTGGAGATAAGTAAAGCTTTTTTTATTTTACTATGGGCAGCAGCACCGGGGCCATATCTAACACAGGGGGGATCATGTGCAATCAAAGGAGGGCGCAGGCAGATATAATATGCCCCGCTGCCCCAGCCCCTCAGCATGATGCAGTTTCAGCACCACGCTGCTGATGGATAGCGGCTGTGTATATTATATGAGCGGGAGCAGGAGATCAAACGCTGCTGCCTGCAGCTGTCACCTGCCCCCAGCAGTGCTCCAGAGCGGACCCTGCAGTGTATATATATATATATATATATATATATATATAATGTACACCCCCCCGTATATTCGGTTTATAAGACACACCCCCTACTTTCCCCCAAAATTTGGGGGAACAAAAGTGCGTCTTATAAAGCAGAAAAATACGGTAGTTATATGAGCAATATGGGTTTAAGTGCAGACTAGTGGCTTTAAGTCAGACAGGTTTTACAGGTTATACATGACAAATACTTATTTGAAAAGGTAGAGAAATGTGAATTTGAAGTATAGCAGGTCCAGTTCGTAGGACATTTGGTTTCTGCATCAAGGTATCGGATAGACCCCATTAAGGCATTAAGGTGCAAGCAGTCCTTGATTGTGTTCAACCAAGTAACCTGAAAGCATTGCAGAGATTTCTTGGGGTTTTGCAAATTTTTATCGGAAGTTCATTAATAACTTTTTGATTATTCCCAAGCCCTTAATTGACCCGAATAAGAAGGGAGCAGACTCTTCTTCTTGGTCATCCAAAGTGATAACTGATCTTTCATCTCTCAAGACAGCTTTCCCTAAAGTTCTTGTTCTCTGTCAACCTGAGGTTCATTTGCCTTTTTTTGTCAAGGTAGATGTTCCTCAGATGGGAGCTGTTCTTTCACAAAAAGAAGTGCGCATCTACATCCTTTTTACTCCCAGAAGTTTACTCAAGCTGAATTCAATTATGATCTAGAGCAGGGGTGGGGAACCTTTTTACTGCCGGGGGCCATTTGGAATTTTCTACCAACCTTCGGGGGCCGCACCAAATTATCAACTTGAAAACGACCAGGCTATATTTGGTCAAACAATTAATTAACTCACCCCTAATATGGTGGCTGGAGTGGCTGTGATGTTCGGTGATATTGATCATTTTGTTTCTCACAACTGCTTTTCCAGGTTTGTCTTGGTCTGGAGAGGCTGGGGGCATACACATCCCAGGAGAAGCTGGGGCATATACATCACAGAAGACACTGGGGCGCATATACATCACAGGAGACACTGAGGCATATACATCACAGGAAACATTGAGGCATATACATCCCAGGACAGGCTGGGGCGTATACATCACAGGAGGAGCGTATAGATCACAGGAGGGGTGTATACATCACAGGAGATGCTAAGCATGGACAGTACTAGTGGCGGGCACAGACAGCACTAGGCGGCGGCACAACGGACAGCATTAGGCGGCACAACGGACAGCGCTAGGTGGCACAACGGACAGCGCTAGGCGGCACAACGGACAGCGCTAGGCGGCACAACGGACAGCGCTAGGCGGCACAACGGACAGCGCTGGGCGGCACAACGAACAGCGCTAGGCGGCACAACGGACAGCGCTAGGCGGCACAACAGACAGCGCTAGGCGGCACAACGGACAGCGCTAGGCGGCACAACGGACAGCGCTAGGCGGCAGCACAAAGTACAGCACTAGGCGGCAGCACAAAGGACAGCGCTAGGCGGCAGCACAGAGAGCGCTAGGCGGCAGCACAGAGAGCGCTAGGCGGCAGCACAGAGAGCGCTAGTTGGCAGCACAGGGAGCACTAGGTGGCAGCATAGGGAGCACTAGGTGGCAGCACAGGGAGCACTAGGTGGCAGCACAAAGAGCACTAGGTGGCAGCACAAAGAGCACTAGGTGGCAGCACAAAGAGCACTAGGTGGCAGCACAAAGAGCACTGACAGTGGCAGCACAGAGAGCACTAGGTGGCAGCACAGAGAGCGCTAGTTGGCAGCACAGGGAGCACTAGGTGGCAGCACAGGGAGCACTAGGTGGCATCACAAAGAGCACTAGGTGGCAGCACAAAGAGCACTAGGTGGCAGCACAAAGAGCACTAGGTGGCAGCACAAAGAGCACTAGGTGGCAGCACAGAGAGCACTAGGTGGCAGCACAGAGAGCACTAGGTGGCAGCACAGAGAGCACTAGGTGGCAGCACAAAGAACACTAGGTGGCAGCACAAAGAGCACTGACAGTGACAGCACTAAAAGGCAGCATGGAGAGCATTAGGTGACAGCACTAGGAGGCAGCAGGGAGAGCACGATGTGGCAGCACTGACAGCACTAGGAGGCTGCACAGATTACACAGCACTGAGGGGCAACACATAGTACTAGGGGGTACACAGCACTTGGGGCTACACACAGTACTAGGGGGTACACAGCACTGGATGGGGGGGCAGTGATGGGTTGCATACTCACCGTACAAGGGAAGGAGGAGGAGTCACATAGCACAGGTCCGGGAGGCATGTACAGCAGGAAGGCATCTGCTGCACTTCTTCTGCTGTGACTGGAGCACAGCGCGCTGTTTACCCCGCCCTCAAGGTAAACCCTCAGCATGCGAGCACAGTCCCGGGTTCAGTCTAGAATGTATGGGCTGTAGTCAGGTCCCGAAAAGAGCCCGTACATTCTAGTACGGGCTGCAATCAGGATCTGTAAATAGCCCGTACATTCTAGCATCTACCCATAACGCACTGGGATTTTAAAGGGCCGGCGGCTGGCAAAAGCGCAAGTGCCGCTCGAGCACTGGGGTAGCCTGGAATGTGCCCGGGGGCCGCATTAAATGTCATCATGGGCCGCATACGGCCCGCGGGCCGGAGGTTCCCCACCCCTGATCTAGAGGATCAAACATTCTGAGGGTTAGGAGAGCTTTTAGAGAATAGAGACATTGGTTAGAGGGGGCAAGACATAAGGTAACAGTGTTGACTGATCATAAGAGCCTGTTGTACATTGATACTGCAAGGTGCTTAAACTTCAGACAGGCTCGGTGGTACCTTTTTTGCTTTGCTGGGTTTGATTTTGTCATTACTTATCTCCCTGGATCTAAGAATGTCAAGGCTGATGTTTTGTCCTGTAGCTTTCTTCAGGAATTGAAAAACAAAAATCCAGTCAAGATTCTTAGTGGAGGGGTGATGGTAGGTGCTTTGGGGGTAGATCTCAGGCACCACATTCTGTATACTCAGGACAATGTGCCAGAAGATTTATTTAAAAATATTTTATGTACCGCCCTCTTTACGCATACTGTAGATCTGCTTAATGAAGTGCATGATTTTGCTTGAGCTGGCCATCAAAATTCTTCTACCACTTGAAGATCCCTTTAGAGGTTCTTTTGGTGTCAAAATGCTTGTGTGGATATTGAGGAGCATGTTCATAAATGCAGAATCTGTGCCAGGGCAAAAAAACCATGCTAAACTCCAGTGGGTTACCTATCACCGAACAATGTTCTGTCACAGCACTAGACCCACTAATCCATGGACTTTGTCACTCACGTGGCGGTAATACAATGTGGGTGGTGGTGGACGACTTTAGTAAAATGGTTCATTTGGTCCCATTTCAAAAGTTGCCAGCTAAGTGCTTAGCAACTTTCTTCATTTCTCATATTGTTAAAGTATATGATGTTACCAAAAACATAATTTCTGATACAGGGGCTCAATTTTTTTTGCCAGCTTTAATCTTAGTTTTTGCTCTAGATTGGGTATCAAGCTGTTTTTTTTTCTTGTTCTATCATCCAGAGACGGGTGCGCAAACTGAAAAGATGAATACGTGTGTACTGTATATTTTAGTAAGTAAAACAGATGCTCACCATGTTCTACTGGATAGTGCAAGGAAAAGTAGTGGAGGCCACAACAAAAGCAGAGCAGGAAAAAATTCCAGCAACAGAATCCAGAATCCATAAAAAATATGTTTTATTCAATCCATTCAAAAACGTATAAAAAAGACAGAAAGGGATGAGTCCTAAGAGCATAGTTCCAAAACGCGTCCCTGTCTGTCATTTTTTATACTTTTTTTTTAAAGATTGAATAAAACTTATTCTTTATGGTTTCCGGATGCTGTTGCTGGACCTTTCTCCTGCGCTCTGTATATTTTAGTAGTAGACAAAATGAGGAATAGTCCAGCTTCACAAATGAACAATCTTCATTTATTTGAATGTGAGTAATATATAATATATGGATAACAAGTTAAAATATTGGCAACATCTATACATTTTAGGTGCTCGTGACACCCTTAAGGGTGCTTTACACGCTACGACATCGTTACGGCAGCGTCCGTCACAAGCACATACCTTTTCAGCGACGTCGCTGTGACAGCCAAACAATCCCTCCTTCAAGGGGGAGATGCGTTCGACGTCATAGCGATGTCACTGTGGCATCACTAAGCGGCCGCCCAATAGCAGAGGAGGGGCGGAGATGAGCGGCCGGAACATGCCGCCCACCTGCTTCCTTCCTCATTGCCGGTGGACGCAGGTAAGGAGATGTTCGTCGTTCCTGCAGTGTCACACATAGCGATGTGTGACGCCACAGGAACGACGAACAACCAGCGGCATGCACCACCAACGATATTATGAAAAGGAGAGACGTGTCAACGATCAACGATTTTTGACGTTTTTGCAATTGTTGCTCGTCGCTCCTTGGTGTCACACGCTGCTATGTCGCTAACGGCGCCGGATGTGCCTCACTAACGACGTGACCCCGACGATATATCGTTAGCGATGTCGCAGCGTGTAAAGCACCCTTTAGTGAATCTTACTTAAGGGCACTATGAGTGCCTGAAACGCATAGATGTTACGAAGATGTTAACTTGTTAAAAAGGTTGTACTTACATTTAAAGCATTGAAGATTGTTTGTTCATGAGGCTGAACTATTCCTTCTTTTGTCCTTCACTTGTGGCGTTTGGGCTGAGACACTGTCCATGCTCCCATCTGCAGCTCAATTACACAATGGTGAGGTGGATACCTTTTCTACTATATTTTAGTGATCAAATATTTGTGGCCAATATTATAAATATATGCACGCTTCCTATTCTGGCACCTCGGTACTGACTAATTACATACAACTTTTTAATTTAGATTTTGTAGATACCAGCTTTGAGTTTGTGATTAAATTGATCCACATACTGTATGTAAATGAACACACAAGAATTTGTCATTTTTCCTGCTAAATGTTAGTTAATATTAGCATAACCGATCCAATACACAGTGCTCATTTCCATACTGCGAAACAGAAACGTCTGTTCACAGTTCTGGTGTTTGTAGTATATTTGGTTGCAAAGCTTACAAATGTGAATGTAAATGTTTTCATACTTGAACAGAATACAGGATACCTTAAATTATACTGTACTAGTTAAAATTATTCTGCACATGCTGCTTTCCCTTCCTGTTTGTAAGCAAGTCATTTTTAATTGCACTTGCAGCCACATGAGCTTTAAAAATACTGCAACCCCATGCTGCATCTTACAATCACTACGCAAGAGGCAATTTGAAGACACATCAGGAGGAGAAGTGTTTCCAATTGATTTACAAATATGCTGTATTTAGAGAGATGAAGTCATTTTCCTATTAATATTTAAAGATACTTTCCAACAGCGATACGATTTCACTTCTGTCAACCCCAATCCCCGCCCCATTTCTTCTAAAAATGTAGCATCGCAAAAAAATAAATAACAATTATACAGAGCAGAAGGACTACATGGCACTAGACAACTAGTCATCTATTGATAATCACCTACTGATAAAACATTTATTTTATTAAAACTGCAAATACCAGCCCAGTAAGTGACACATTATTGAAATCAGGGACTCTCTCCCTATGTCATGTTGCTTTCAGAGTATATAGTATACAGTATATAGTAAAAACCTAATGAAATATTTATTTTAAGGCTGCATTCACATGCTGCAGCCATATTGCAATTAGTTTTACTTGATTGCTGTAGAACAATAATGCTTTCTTGTAATTTTTGACATTTGTAACAAAAGACTGCACCATGGTAGTACAGATGAGTGTACTTTCAGTCCGAGCAGCTGACCACACACAGACAGAACATACAGCGGGTTAAATATTTATTGGATATGAGACCAATTTTCAAAATAAATATATTTCTAAATGTGCTACTGACATGAATTTCTCACCAGATGTTGAATTGTCTCTTCAGAGAGGAAGGAGACCATCTCTGGTGCCACCTATTGGAAGTATGCAAATAAAAAAAGGTCCATGGAGCCTCTGTTAGGAGTCTTGACACAGAATAGAGCCAGATATCACTCCGGGAAGGACCTAGCCAAGTAGGAGCTCTTTTTAAGGAGACCACCATAACCACCATATTAAGTGGCCCTTTCAGTCAATATCCAACTCTTTGACAAGTTTAAAGATATGACAAGGGAAATACCAAGGCCAGGTATCCATCCACAGACAGCTGTTTCGGGGTATTGCCCCTCATCACTGTGGAGTCGAATTCTGGCCAGGTGGGAGCAATGCCTAGTAAACCAGCAAGACAAAACAATCACTGATCTCGGGGAGAACAGCCAGAGAAAACACTGCCGGCAGCCAGCAAAGGCGTTCAGCACAGTGAAATCCTAGGTGCATTGCCCCCTGGGAAATATGCAAATCAAAAAAAGGTCCGTGGAGCCTCTGTTAGGAGTCTCGACACAGAAAATAGCCAGACATCCCTCCAGGAAGGACCCAGCCAAGCAGTGGCTTTTTTTAAGGAGACCACCATAACCACCATATTAAGTGGTCCTTTTAGTCAATATCCAACTCTTTGACAAGTTTAAAGATATGACATCAGTGAATGTTTTGTCTTACCTATTGAAAGTAGCAATCCTAAAAGTCAAAAGTGGCCTTTTAACAAGCCTTTTCGTATCACCTAGGATTTATACCAGATCAGAACCTCAATTTGCAGACACGGTGTTTCGCACTAGAGTTCATCTCCTTCCTCTCTGAAGAGACAATTTGAATATTTCCGAGAGGAGCATTACAGCTAGAAGACTCCTCACCACTGGTAGCCAGTTTGGGTTGTCAGTCTCCGGAAGGAGGAAATTTTTCCCCTTAATCACCAAATGTTGGTAACAACCATTTAATCAACATAAGATTGAACTTAAACCATAAATTTTGTGTAATGAAAAATGACACGTGAATAATTATTATACATGCTTACTGAAATTTATTTAATACTTTATAGTAACAATAATGTTGTAAAGGTCTTGAGCCAGTTTACTAGTTTTACCAATCATGAGATTTTTTTTTGTGTGGCACCTTGGTAATATGATACCTTTTTATAGACCATGATTTGAACCAGCTGATCTAGTGACATGGATTATCTAGTGACATGGGTTATTTACCACATAGATCTTAGGTCTAGATTGAAAAAATTGCAGCATGTGCAATCCTCGTCCAAATTATGGCCTATATTCATACATGTAAATAGTAGGCAGCTATTGAACTTGTCACCATGCAGATGAACACATCGAGCTGCATAAAGATCAGTCATACCTGAAATTTATGACATAACTGGTCCACAAAGGTTAGTGCTAACCTGCATTTAACCTTATACTCAGTGACACTGCCATGTCTTTAAAGAAGCCGAAGTATCACCCACTAGTTGTGATCTTTCTATAAGACAGTTGTCCATACTTATTTGGGTGCTGTCAGGCATCTCAACATTTATAAAACTCGTATTCACAGAGGATATTCTCTCTGAGAGATTTCTTAATGCACTTTTAAAATTATACTGTACACAATTAGAGAGCTTACCCATTTTGGCATTTTTCCTCCATGTGGGTCATGATGATGATATTGAAGAACAATAACTGTTACAACCACAGAGAGACCCACAATTATCATTGTACTGGCAAAGTACTGAGCTGCAAAATATAATGGAAAACCAGAATGAGTACATATGTGTAAAGATGCAATTCATTTTATTTTTTGCACTTTGTACTGTTGAGAGTTGAGCTCCGAAAAACTGATTTATACATACAGTTAGGTCCAGAAATATTTGGACAGTGACACAAGTTTTGTTATTTTAGCTGTTTACAAAAACATGTTCAGAAATACAATTATATATATAATATGGGCTGAAAGTGCACACTCCCAGCTGCAATATGAGAGTTTTCACATCCAAATCGGAGAAAGGGTTTAGGAATCATAGCTCTGTAATGCATAGCCTCCTCTTTTTCAAGGGACCAAAAGTAATTGGACAAGGGACTCTAAGGGCTGCAATTAACTCTGAAGGCGTCTCCCTCGTTAACCTGTAATCAATGAAGTAGTTAAAAGGTCTGGGGTTGATTACAGGTGTGTGGTTTTGCATTTGGAAGCTGTTGCTGTGACCAGACAACATGCGGTCTAAGGAACTCTCAATTGAGGTGAAGCAGAACATCCTGAGGCTGAAAAAAAAGAAAAAATCCATCAGAGAGATAGCAGACATGCTTGGAGTAGCAAAATCAACAGTCGGGTACATTCTGAGAAAAAAGGAATTGACTGGTGAGCTTGGGAACTCAAAAAGGCCTGGGCGTCCACGGATGACAACAGTGGTGGATGATCGCCGCATACTTTCTTTGGTGAAGAAGAACCCATTCACAACATCAACTGAAGTCCAGAACACTCTCAGTGAAGTAGGTGTATCTGTCTCTAAGTCAACAGTAAAGAGAAGACTCCATGAAAGTAAATACAAAGGGTTCACATCTAGATGCATACCATTCATCAATTCCAAAAATAGACAGGCCAGAGTTAAATTTGCTGAAAAACACCTCATGAAGCCAGCTCAGTTCTGGAAAAGTATTCTATGGACAGATGAGACCAAGATCAACCTGTACCAGAATGATGGGAAGAAAAAAGTTTGGAGAAGAAAGGGAACGGCACATGATCCAAGGCACACCACATCCTCTGTAAAACATGGTGGAGGCAACATGATGGCATGGGCATGCATGGCTTTCAATGGCACTGGGTCACTTGTGTTTATTGATGACATAACAGCAGACAAGAGTAGCCGGATGAATTCTGAAGTGTACCGGGATATACTTTCAGCCCAGATTCAGCCAAATGCCGCAAAGTTGATCGGACGGCGCTTCATAGTACAGATGGACAATGACCCCAAGCATACAGCCAAAGCTACCCAGGAGTTCATGAGTGCAAAAAAGTGGAACATTCTGCAATGGCCAAGTCAATCACCAGATCTTAACCCAATTGAGCATGCATTTCACTTGCTCAAATCCAGACTTAAGACGGAAAGACCCACAAACAAGCAAGACCTGAAGGCTGCGGCTGTAAAGGCCTGGCAAAGCATTAAGAAGGAGGAAACCCAGCGTTTGGTGATGTCCATGGGTTCCAGACTTAAGGCAGTGATTGCCTCCAAAGGATTCGCAACAAAATATTGAAAATAAAAATATTTTGTTTGGGTTTGGTTTATTTGTCCAATTACTTTTGACCTCCTAAAATGTGGAGTGTTTGTAAAGAAATGTGTATAATTCCTACAATTTCTATCAGATATTTTTGTTCAAACCTTCAAGTTACAATCTGCACTTGAATTCCGTTGTAGAGGTTTCATTTCAAATCCAATGTGGTGGCATGCAGAGCCCAACTCGCGAAAATTGTGTCACTGTCCAAATATTTCTGGACCTAACTGTATAAGCTTTTGGCTTGGCTAATGTTTTTGACCATATTGCCATTCTTGCCAAAGGCTTAGGCCGTAACCCATATAGTAGCTTTAGATTCCGTCTATAGATGACGTTATACACATAGTTTTGTGTACGTTTTCCAATGGAGTAATACCTATAAAGCCTCATTCACACATCAATATTTTTGCTACAATGTTTGTATGCCAAAGCCAGAAGTGGAGCTTACAGAGAAAAACTATAATTAAAAGCTTTATACCTGTTCTGTGATGTAGAGACACTCATGGTTTTGGCATACAAATACTGAGGAAAAGCTGACCAAAAATGATAATGTGTGAATGATGCCTAACGGGAATCTGGCAGTAGATTTTTTTCTATGTCATCTGAAGACAGCACGATATTGGTAGTTAAAACACATATTTCAATAATATGCCATCATTTATTAAGCTATGTGCTGTTGTTTACTTACAAGGAAGATTTTATCAATACGCCATTATCATTGCTGGGACTAGGTGCCTCATGCCAAGTTATCCAACTATGCCATCACCAAAATTTGATGGTGATTTTATTAAGAACACGTTTTGGAGACATCATCTCCTTCATCAGGTCAAAATCACATTCCCAACACCCGTACTGGTCTGCAGCTCTCCTGACAGGAGCATGTTAGCTACATAGAAATACAGGACTCTGACAAGTTCCTGTCAGGAGAGCTGCAGGCCAGTTCCGGCAATGAAATGCAATTTTTGTGCAAGTGACACGCCAGTGTGACTCTAGCCTATGGGTGATTAACTAGCGAAGCATGTCTCCAGACCTAAGCCCTATTGAGCATATACAATGGAAGGTGGGGGAGCGCAAGGTCCCTAACATCAGTTCCATGATGTTATCCTAGAGACGTGGAAGAAGATTCCAGTGGTTCCTATGAAGCTTTAGTGAACTCAATGCCCAAAACAGTTAAAGCAGTGTTTGAAAATAATGGTGGCCACACAAAATATTCACTCTTTGGGCACATTTTAGCCATTTTCACTTAGGGGTGTACTCACTTTAATTGCCGAAGGTTTAGACATTAATGACTGTGTGTTGAGGGCACATCAAGTTTACACTGTTATACAAGCTGTACAGTGACTACTTTACATTGTATGAAAGTGTCTTATCTTCAATGTTGTCCCATTAAAAGGCATGATAAAATATTTACAAAAATGTGAGGAATGTACTTACTTTTGTGATACACTGTAGGATTTCCAAGTATCTCACTCATAATATGGATGGAAAAAATGAGTTTGCATTGCAGCTGTCTGAAATGCCCAATCACTAACCTAGTACATCTGCCCTATGAAAATACCAAAGCAGCATATTGCAATGAAATCCCTTGTAAATCCAATTTTACGCTGCTGTACCTGCTGCATATCTCAAAAGGCAACACATTACATGATTACTGAATTGTTCTATTTCCCCTAGAAGCATCATAAAATAGGACATTACTTTATGTATGTAGTTTGCTTAACGCAGAAACACAATACTGATCTATCATTTAATTATCATCGAATTTGAGTAAAGGAATTGCTGAGGGGTTCACAAAGAGCTCTAAATTGGTTTCCTTTCCAATCTACATCTCTATTTATCATGTATCTGTCGACTAGTGATCAGCGAGCACTACCATGCTTAGGTGCTCGGTACTAGTGATCAGCGAGCACTACCATGCTTAGGTGCTCGGTACTAGTGATCAGCGAGCACTACCATGCTTAGGTGCTCGGTACTCGTAATGAGCATTTTGACGCTCGGAGGGTCTCTATTCGTTTACCGAGTATAATGGAAGTCAATGATGAACACGAACAATTTTCTAGAAGGTCTTACAGAAAAATGCTCAAGTTCCCCATAGACTTCTATTATACTCAGTAAACAAGTTGAGCCCTTCCGAAGGTCAAAATGCTCTTTTCAAGTACCGAGGGTGGTGGTGCTGGCTCATCACTGCTTTCTACCCATTTTTCTATATAAAAGCTAGATAAATATTATTACCTATTAACGGCACCGAATCGGATGTGGCTGGCATTATCTCCGCCACCAGCAACATGAATACAGTAAGAGATAAAAGCACAGTAATACCTAAAAAAAAGAAAAAAATACCAATCAGAGTGACACAATAACAACAGAATTCAATAGAAAGGATACTAGCGATAACGAATATATTTGAGTGGAATTCGATTATTTTCGATTATTATAAAATTCTGAATTGATTTTTTTTATAATTTGCTTTCCCGCAGATTCATAAAAATGTAGGGCAATGGCCATTTTTCGAAACTGTGAAAAACCATCTAAAGGTTAAAAAGAAAAAAATACTTATAATTACGTTGCCACTACACCTCTCCAGTAGAGATGAGCGAACCGGTCCCGGTTCGGCTCGAGGCCGGTTCGCCGAACGGAGGTCCCGTTCGAGTTCGGCTCGTCGAACGTTCGACGAACCGAACTCGAACTGCATAGGAAACAATGGCAGGCAATCACAAACACAGAAAAACACCTAGAAAACACCCTCAAAGGTGTCCAAAAGGTGACAAACAATTCACAACACATGGGAAAGTGACAAGGACATATACTTATGCAAAAACAAAAGAGCTGGACAAAGAAAAAGAGGAGGAGACACAGATATAGGCATGGCACGCCATTCTAAAGTCATGTAAAACACCGCAAGGTGACTCCAAGCGGAGCCTCCCTTTTTTCCAAAAATTGGGCCCCACACACACCCACCCCTTCAGTGGCAGCAGTTGTGCCCCAGTTGTACACTTCACAGCTAGATTTGCATCAAGCACATTCAAAAATACGACATAATTAACCGTCCCCAGGATGACACCGGGGTAGGTAGCAAAGTCTTTCCTGATCCCAGCTCTGTTCATCTTGGCTTCTTTTAAAAACACAGCAAGCAAGGGTTACTCCAAGCGGAGTCTCCCTTTTTTCCAAAAATTGGGCCCCACACACACCCACCCCTTCAGTGGCAGCAGTTGTGCCCCAGTTGTACACTTCACAGCTAGATTTGCATCAAGCACACTCAAAAATACGACATAATTAACCGTCCCCAGGATGACACCGGGGTAGGTAGCAAAGTCTTTCCTGATCCCAGCTCTGTTCATCTTGGCTTCTTTTAAAAACACAGCAAGCAAGGGTTACTCCAAGCGGAGTCTCTCTTTTTTCCAAAAATTGGGCCACACACGCACCCACCCCTTCAGTGGCAGCAGTTTTGCCCCAGTTGCACACTTCACAGCTAGATTTGCATCAAGCACATTCAAAAATACGACATAATTAACCGTCCCCAGGATGACACCGGGGTAGGTAGCAAAGTCTTTCCTGATCCCAGCTCTGTTCATCTTGGCTTCTTTTAAAAACACAGCAGGCAAGGGTTACTCCAAGCGGAGTCTCCCTTTTTTCCAAAAATTGGGCCCCACACACACCCACCCCTTCAGTGGCAGCAGTTGTGCCCCAGTTGTACACTTCACAGCTAGATTTGCATCAAGCACATTCAAAAATACGCCATAATTAACCGTACCCAGGATGACACCGGGGTAGGTAGCAAAGTCTTTCCTGATCCCAGCTCTGTTCATCTTGGCTTCTTTTAAAAACACAGCAAGCAAGGGTTACTCCAAGCGGAGTCTCCCTTTTTTCCAAAAATTGGGCCCCACACACACCCACCCCTTCAGTGGCAGCAGTTGTGCCCCAGTTGTACACTTCACAGCTAGATTTGCATCAAGCATATTCAAAAATACGACATAATTAACCGTCCCCAGGATGACACCGGGGTAGGTAGCAAAGTCTTTCCTGATCCCAGCTCTGTTCATCTTGGCTTCTTTTAAAAACACAGCAAGCAAGGGTTACTCCAAGCGGAGTCTCCCTTTTTTCCAAAAATTGGGCCCCACACACACCCACCCCTTCAGTGGCAGCAGTTGTGCCCCAGTTGTACACTTCACAGCTAGATTTGCATCAAGCACATTCAAAAATACGACATAATTAACCGTCCCCAGGATGACACCGGGGTAGGTAGCAAAGTCTTTCCTGATCCCAGCTCTGTTCATCTTGGCTTCTTTTAAAAACACAGCAAGCAAGGGTTACTCCAAGCGGAGTCTCCCTTTTTTTCCAAAAATTGTGCCCCACACACACCCACCCATTCAGTGGCAGCACTTGTGCCCTAGTTGTACACTTCACAGCTAGATTTGCATCAAGCACATTCAAAAATACGCCATAATTAACCGTCCCCAGGATGACACCGGGGTAGGTAGCAAAGTCTTTCCTGATCCCAGCTCTGTTCATCTTGGCTTCTTTTAAAAACACAGCAAGCAAGGGTTACTCCAAGCGGAGTCTCCCTTTTTTCCAAAAATTGGGCCCCACACACACCCACCCCTTCAGTGGCAGCAGTTGTGCCCCAGTTGTACACTTCACAGCTAGATTTGCATCAAGCACATTCAAAAATACGACATAATTAACCGTCCCCAGGATGACACCGGGGTAGGTAGCAAAGTCTTTCCTGATCCCAGCTCTGTTCATCTTGGCTTCTTTTAAAAACACAGCAAGCAAGGGTTACTCCAAGCGGAGTCTCCCTTTTTTCCAAAAATTGGGCCCCACACACACCCACCCCTTCAGTGGCAGCAGTTGTGCCCCAGTTGTACACTTCACAGCTAGATTTGCATCAAGCACATTCAAAAATACGCCATAATTAACTGTCCCCAGGATGACACCGGGGTAGGTAGCAAAGTCTTTCCTGATCCCAGCTCTGTTCATCTTTGCTTCTTTTAAAAACACAGCAAGCAAGGGTTACTCCAAGCGGAGTCTCCCTTTTTTTCCAAAAATTGGGCCCCACACACACCCACCCATTCAGTGGCAGCACTTGTGCCCCAGTTGTACACTTCACAGCTAGATTTGCATCAAGCACATTCAAAAATACGCCATAATTAACCGTCCCCAGGATGACACCGGGGTAGGTAGCAAAGTCTTTCCTGATCCCAGCTCTGTTCATCTTGGCTTCTTTTAAAAACACAGCAAGCAAGGGTTACTCCAAGCGGAGTCTCCCTTTTTTCCAAAAATTGGGCCCCACACACACCCACCCCTTCAGTGGCAGCAGTTGTGCCCCAGTTGTACACTTCACAGCTAGATTTGCATCAAGCACATTCAAAAATACGCCATAATTAACCGTCCCCAGGATGACACCGGGGTAGGTAGCAAAGTCTTTCCTGATCCCAGCTCTGTTCATCTTGGCTTCTTTTAAAAACACAGCAAGCAAGGGTTACTCCAAGCGGAGTCTCCCTTTTTTCCAAAAATTGGGCCCCACACACACCCACCCCTTCAGTGGCAGCAGTTGTGCCCCAGTTGTACACTTCACAGCTAGATTTGCATCAAGCACATTCAAAAATACGACATAATTAACCGTCCCCAGAATGACACCGGGGTAGGTAGCAAAGTCTTTCCTGATCCCAGCTCTGTTCATCTTGGCTTCTTATAAAAACACAGCAAGCAAGGGTTACTCCAAGCGGAGTCTCCCTTTTTTCCATAAATTGGGCCCCACACACACCCACCCCTTCAGTGGCAGCAGTTGTGCCCCAGTTGTACACTTCACAGCTAGATTTGCATCAAGCACATTCAAAAATACGACATAATTAACCGTCCCCAGGATGACACCGGGGTAGGTAGCAAAGTCTTTCCTGATCCCAGCTCTGTTCATCTTGGCTTCTTTTAAAAACACAGCAAGCAAGGGTTACTCCAAGCGGAGTCTCCCTTTTTTTCCAAAAATTGGGCCCCACACACACCCACCCATTCAGTGGCAGCACTTGTGCCCTAGTTGTACACTTCACAGCTAGATTTGCATCAAGCACATTCCAAATCCACAAGCATTTACTCTCCCCAGGATGACACAGGGGTTGTAAATTCCTTCTGGATCCATGACTTGTTCATTTTGATGAACGTCAGTCTGTCCACATTGTCACTGGACAGACGCGTGCGCTTATCTGTCAGCACACACCCAGCAGTACTGAAGACACGTTCAGAGACAACGCCGGCAGCTGGACACGACAAAATCTCCAAGGCGTAAGTTGCGAGCTCTGGCCATTTTTCTAGGTTTGAAGCCCAAAAGGAGCAAGGCTCCAGTTGCACAGTCATGGCATCGATGTTCATTTGGAGATACTCCTGTATCATCCTCTCCAGCCGTTGACTATGTGTCAGACTTGTTGTCTCTGGTGGCCTTGCAAAGGAGGGTCTAAAAAAATTATGAAAAGATTCCATAAAATTGCTGTTACCAGCACCAGATACGGTCCTACTGGTACGTGTAGACTGTTGAAGATGACGAGACCGTCCCATGTTTGTCAAGTTACAACTGGGAGATTCACTCACTGCACCTGCACGGTTGTTTGGTGGAAAAGCGGATCTAAGATCGAGTAACAGCTTCTGCTGATACTCCTGCATACGTGCGTCCCTTTCTATGGCTGGAATTATGTCACAAAATTTGGACTTGTACCGGGGATCTAATAGTGTGGCAAGCCAGTAGTCATCATCACTTCTAATTTTGACAATACGAGGGTCATGTTGGAGGTAGTGCAACAAGAAGGCACTCATGTGTCTTGCGCAGCCATGCGGACCAAGTCCACGCTGTGTTTGTGGCATAGAGGTGCTAACCGTTCTTTCTTCCTCTGACATCTCCCCCCAACCTCTTTCAACTGAAATTTGACCAAGGTCTCCCTCATCTGCTGAGTCTTCCATGTCCATGGACAGTTCGTCCTCCATTTCTTCATGTCCTCCTGCACCTTCCTCAACATCTCGCCTGCTACCATGCGCCCTTGTTGATCCCTGTCCCCCATGCTCCCATGCCTGGCGCCTTGGTGATGATGAACGTCTGGACCTTGGTGATGTTGTTGTGTCTTGCGCATATGAATCCTCCTGTAGTTCATCCACTTCCTGTTGTCCCACCCCCTGACTCCGAATAGTGTTTAGCGTGTGTTCCAGCATGTAAATGACTGGAATCGTCATGCTGATAATGGCATTGTCAGCGCTAAACATATTCGTCGCCATGTCGAAACTGTGCAGAAGGGTGCATAGGTCCTTGATCTGAGACCACTCCATCAGGGTGATCTGCCCCACCTCTGCATCTCGTTGGCCCAGGCTATACGTCATGACGTATTGCACCAGGGCACGGCGGTGCTGCCACAGTCGCTGTAACATGTGGAGAGTTGAATTCCAGTGTGTCGCCACATCGCATTTCAGGCGATGAACCGGCAGGCCGAAAGACTTCTGGAGCGATGCAAGTCGCTCAGCTGCGGCGCTTGAACGGCGGAAGTGAGCAGACAGTTTTCGTGCCCTGTTCAGAAGGCCATCTAGGCCGGGATACTGTGTTAAAAATTGCTGCACGACAAGGTTCAACACGTGAGCCATACAAGGTACGTGTGTCACCTTGCCCAGGCGAAGGGCCGCATCCAGGTTTGCAGCATTGTCGCACACGGCCTTACCAGGCTGCAGGTTGAGTGGAGACAACCATTTATTAAACTCGGACCGCAGAGCTGACCACAACTCCTCAGCTGTGTGACTCTTATTCCCAAGACATGTCAAGCTAAAGACCGCCTGATGCCGTTGCGCTCTGCTGCCAGCATAGTAATGAGGGGTGCGTGATTCCTTCTGCGCAGTGAGAACGCTGGTGGCCTGACCAGGCAGGCTTGGGGCGGAGGTGGAGGACCCAGATGAGGTGGAGGATGCAGAAGCAGTGGCGGAACTTGGACAGACAGAGGATTGACACACAAGTCGTGGGGACGGCAAGACTTGTGCAGCAGACCCTTCACCATCTATCACCATAGTTACCCAGTGCCCAGTCAGCGACATGTAACGTCCCTGTCCATGCTTACTGGTCCAAGTATCGGTGGTGAAATGCACCCGTTCACACACAGAGTTTCTCAAGGAAGCGGTGATGTTGTGTGCGACATGCTGGTGTAGCGCGGGCACACCTTTCTTAGAGAAGTAGTGGCGACTAGGCATCTGGTACTGGGGCACAGCGACAGACATAAGGTCTCTAAAATCCTGTGTGTCCACTAGGCGGAAAGGCAGCATTTCGGTAGCCAACAGCTTACAGAGGGATAGAGTCAACCTCTTAGCTTTGTCATGGGTCGCAGGAAATGGCCTTTTATTTGTCCACATCTGAGGGACAGAGATCTGGCTGCTGTGTGTAGACGGTGTTGAGTAGGGTGTCCCTGGAAAAATGCAGGTTTGTGAGGAAAGTGCAGGCGGAGACATGATGTTGCCTTCATCCAACGTTGGTGCTATCGATGTCTGAGAGAGCTGTACACACTCACTTGTTTCCCCTTCCAAAACAACTGACGACCTACCAAGCAAACTGCCTGTTGCGGTTACAGTGGTGGAAGTTGTGGGTGGAAAAACAGGTGTGACAGCTGTCCCCACAGTCCTAGAAGATGACGAGCGCGCGGATGCACTGGAAGGGGCAGGCAGTGGATGGTTCGCTCCGCTAGGCCGCATTGCAGCACGGTGAGCTTCCCACCGGGCCATATGATATTTATTCATGTGACGATTCATGGAAGAAGTTGTCAAACTGCTGAGGTTTTGACCTCTACTAAGAGAACCATGACAAATTTTACAGATCACATAATGTGGGCGATCTTTTTGTATGTCAAAAAAGGACCAGGCTAGGCAAGGCTTAGAGGCCATGCGACCTGATGATCCACCCCGAATAATGCTCAGAGGCAGAGTGGTGGCTGAGGATGCAGTTGTAGACGTGCTACCAGTACTCCGACTCTGTCCAGGAAGGCGCAAGGTAACTTCGTCATCAGTTGCATCCTCCTCCACCACCTCTGTTGACCTCCTCGAGTGCCTGACTGTGGGTTGACAGTAGGTGGGATCTAGAACTTCATCATCAATTGTTGTGTTTGCACTCCCCTCCCCCTCTGACCGAGCCTCTTCTTGCCCTGACCGAATATTTAAGTTGTCATCCCAATCGGGTATCTGAGTCTCATCTTCATCAGTATGTTCCTCATTGTCTATAACCACAGGTGTTACAGTTTGTGACAAAGGGTCAACATTATGCTCAGAAACTTGGTCCTCACGGCCTGAATCAGAGTCACAAAGGTTCTGGGCATCACTGCAGACCATTTCCTGTTCTGTACTCACTGTAGCTTGGGAGCAGACCTCTGATTCCCAGGCTATAGTGTGACTGAACAGCTCTGCAGACTCAGCCATCTCAGTTCCACCATACTGTGCAGGGCTGATGGAGACTTCAGAGCTGGGAGAAATCAAGTTTGATTGGGATGACAACTCAGAGGACTGGTGTTTTTTGGATGCGGTACTTGAAGTGGCTGAGAGGGCACTTGTTGGACCACTTGAGATCCATTCAAGCATTTTCCTTTTTTGCCCATCATCTACCTTTCTTCCTGTTGTTCGTGTCCGTAAAAAAGGGAGCACATCGGATTGTCCACGGTAAGTAGTAGACATCTTACTTTTGCTGGTAGATGGTCTATCTTCAGCAGATGATAATGGAGCTTTGCCACCTTCCCCACGGACAAACCCTTTTTTTCCTTTTCCATCACGCCTCTTCCCCTTTCCACCAGCATCTGTCATTTTGCCACTCATGTTGATTGCGACAAGATTGTGGACTGAAAATGTGGTAGTAAAAATTGAGAGGTGGTGTAGATTGCCGTGGTGGTCTAGCTTTATTAACAGCAGAATAATAAAGAATAAATATCCCTGACAATGCAACTACGGCCCTTAAACTGGCTGCAAAAATTGCTAGTATAATGGCTTAGTTATAATGAGTTGGAGTGTGCAATGCAGGCAGACGCGCTCTGCAAATGTCTTTGCACTAGTGGGACTATAGCAAAGTCCAATAGCCACGTATAGGATGCCACTAGGTACACTGAGTGTTTGCTAGTATAATGGCTTAGTTATAATGAGTTGGTGTGTGCAATGCAGGCAGACGCGCTCTGCAAATGTCTTTGCACTAGTGGGACTATATCAAAGTCCAATAGCCACGTATAGGATGCCACTAGGTACACTGAGTGTTTGCTAGTATAATGGCTTAGTTATAATGAGTTGGAGTGTGCAATGCAGGCAGACGCGCTCTGCAAATGTCTTTGCACTAGTGGGACTATAGCAAAGTCCAATAGCCACGTATAGGATGCCACTAGGTACACTGAGTGTTTGCTAGTATAATGGCTTAGTTATAATGAGTTGGAGTGTGCAATGCAGGCAGACGCGCTCTGCAAATGTCTTTTCACTAGTGGGACTATAGCAAAGTCCAATAGCCACGTATAGGATGCCACTAGGTACACTGAGTGTTTGCTAGTATAATGGCTTAGTTATAATGAGTTGGAGTGTGCAATGCAGGCAGACGCGCTCTGCAAATGTCTTTGCACTAGTGTGACTATAGCAAAGTCCAATAGCCACGTATAGGATGCCACTAGGTACACTGGGTGTTTGCTAGTATAATGGCTTAGTAATAATGAGTTGGAGTGTGCAATGCAGGCAGACGCGCTCTGCAAATGTCTTTGCACTAGTGTGACTATAGCAAAGTCCAATAGCCACGTATAGGATGCCACTAGGTACACTGGGTGTTTGCTAGTATAATGGCTTAGTTATAATGAGTTGGAGTGTGCAATGCAGGCAGACGCGCTCTGCAAATGTCTTTGCACTAGTGTGACTATAGCAAAGTCCAATAGCCACGTATAGGATGCCACTAGGTACACTGGGTGTTTGCTAGTATAATGGCTTAGTTATAATGAGTTGGAGTGTGCAATGCAGGCAGACGCGCTCTGCAAATGTCTTTGCACTAGTGGGACTATAGCAAAGTCCAATAGCCACGTATAGGATGCCACTAGGTACACTGAGTGTTTGCTAGTATAATGGCTTAGTTATAATGAGTTGGCGTGTGCAATGCAGGCAGACGCGCTCTGCAAATGTCTTTGCACTAGTGGGACTATAGCAAAGTCCAATAGCCACGTATAGGATGCCACTAGGTACACTGAGTGTTTGCTAGTATAATGGCTTAGTTATAATGAGTTGGCGTGTGCAATGCAGGCAGACGCGCTCTGCAAATGTCTTTGCACTAGTGGGACTATAGCAAAGTCCAATAGCCACGTATAGGATGCCACTAGGTACACTGAGTGTTTGCTAGTATAATGGCTTAGTTATAATGAGTTGGAGTGTGCAATGCAGGCAGACGCGCTCTGCAAATGTCTTTGCACTAGTGGGACTATAGCAAAGTCCAATAGCCACGTATAGGATGCCACTAGGTACACTGGGTGTTTGCTAGTATAATGGCTTAGTTATAATGAGTTGGAGTGTGCAATGCAGGCAGACGCGCTCTGCAAATGTCTTTGCACTAGTGTGACTATAGCAAAGTCCAATAGCCACGTATAGGATGCCACTAGGTACACTGGGTGTTTGCTAGTATAATGGCTTAGTTATAATGAGTTGGAGTGTGCAATGCAGGCAGACGCGCTCTGCAAATGTCTTTGCACTAGTGTGACTATAGCAAAGTTTAATAGCCACGTATAGGATGCCACTAGGTACACTGGGTGTTTGCTAGTATAATGGCTTAGTTATAATGAGTTGGAGTGTGCAATGCAGGCAGACGCGCTCTGCAAATGTCTTTGCACTAGTGTGACTATAGCAAAGTCCAATAGCCACGTATAGGATGCCACTAGGTACACTGGGTGTTTGCTAGTATAATGGCTTATTTATAATGAGTTGGAGTGTGCAATGCAGGCAGACGCGCTCTGCAAATGTCTTTGCACTAGTGGGACTATAGCAAAGTCCAATAGCCACGTATAGGATGCCACTAGGTACACTGAGTGTTTGCTAGTATAATGGCTTAGTTATAATGAGTTGGCGTGTGCAATGCAGGCAGACACGCTCTGCAAATGTCTTTGCACTAGTGGGACTATAGCAAAGTCCAATAGCCACGTATAGGATGCCACTAGGTACACTGAGTGTTTGCTAGTATAATGGCTTAGTTATAATGAGTTGGAGTGTGCAATGCAGGCAGACGCGCTCTGCAAATGTCTTTGCACTAGTGGGACTATAGCAAAGTCCAATAGCCACGTATAGGATGCCACTAGGTACACTGAGTGTTTGCTAGTATAATGGCTTAGTTATAATGAGTTGGAGTGTGCAGAGGACAGGAGGGTACAGTGGCAGGATTGTGGGGTCTGGGTAGAGGAATGGAAGCCTGCCTTTCTATTCCCTCCTAATAGGGAAATGCAGGGAGGAAATCCCTGACCTTGGCTACACAGACGCTGTCGCTGTTTTCAGGACCTGTCACCTTAACTCTGACCCTGCCGGTTTGAGCCCTTAAAAGGACTGCTAGAAAGTGCTCTCCCTAAGCTGTCCAACGCTGTGTATGCAGCGCATACAGCTGTATCGGCGATAGGACTCAGGAGGACGGAGCTGCGACAGTGATGTCTGACACCAAAGACGCAGAAGGCAGATAATGGCGTCCTGGAGGAAAATGTCCGGTTTTATAATGCAGGGACATGTGACATGGACATCCTATCACACATGCCGTTGCTTCTCTGGCTAAAAGTCCACTTAGCTGTGTGTGTGTCTGGGATTGGCTGACATGCTGGCCCGCCCCACTACACGCGCGCGCTTAGGGAAGGAAGACAAGGAAAAAAAAAAAAAATGGCGATCGCCATTATAGAAACAGCAGTGATCTGAAGGCGCTGTTCACGCACACTATACACTGAAATGTCATAATAGTGTGATTCACAGAGTGACTTACACTATTACAGCAGAAACCAAGCTAGGATTTAGCTGTTTTTTTGCTGCTAGAACCGTTCTCGAACGTTTCTAGAACTATCGAGCTTTTGCAAAAAGCTCGAGTTCTAGTTCGATCTAGAACAGGCCCCAAAATCACTCAAGCCTAGAACTGGAGAACCTCGAACCACGAACCGCGCTCAACTCTACTCTCCAGTCCTTTTGCTTCTAATGTCATCCATTCAGTCGTCATCTTCTTATCACCACTGTGAACATTTAATCCTCAGGCCTGGGACGCATGCCCGAGCAAGGTAAAGGCGCATGTCATGACGTCATGACCATAAGTGCTTGCACAGAACTGTCCCAGGCCATATCAAAGGCGATATATTGGCTTAGTGTAAAGAGGCCTGAGCATTTACACTTGAGACAGTGAAAACAAGATGCATCGAGTACAGGAAGGGTGATGGATGGTGAGGAGCAGAGGGGCCGCAGAGGTGAGCGGTAAGGTAAGAATAGGCATTTTTTTATTTTTTATATGTTACAGTTATTGTGCTATGAGGCCTAAAGGTCTCAAGGCCTAAGACACACGGCATGAAAATTGGAGCGAGGGGAATGTGTTTTATCGCATTCCACTCGGACCAATATTAGCCTGTGTGTCAGCACCCATGCTGCGGCTGCAATGAGGGACTCTTTCTCTCGCACCCATTCAAGTCTACAGGGTGAGAGAAAAATCGCACTGCACTCGCAGTACACTGGTATGCCACGAGTGCAGGGCGAGAATGGCAATAGCTGGCAACAGAGGAGAGAGGGAGATAAATCCCTCTCTCTCCTCCGCAGTGCCGGCCCGCCCCCGCAGCTGAGGTCTGATCACATGATCGGACCTCAGTCGCAGTGACACTCGCATGACACTTGGCTCTGCTGTACTGCCAGCGTGAGCCGTGCCATGTGACGATCGCAGTAGATCCCCGTGTGGCCCCAGCCTAAGGGACATGCAATTTACGGAGAATACCTTCTCTACAAATCAAAATTTGAATTTTGCAACAGGAAATTTTAATTTTGCCTATCTGCTCATCTCTAAATGGTACACAAGTGATACTTTACATTAAGAGATCTAAATAGAATGAGAAGCTTAGCATAAATTGTGTAAAAAGCAGTATGCATCAAAATCAATAAATAATATATTAACTACGAATACTTCCTTCCAGGTTACTAAAATGATAGACCTTTACCCCAGTGTCACCTTCTCATAAGATGTGATTAGTGTTGTCATGAGACAACAGCTTTACCACTGATCGCCTGATAGTTATATCTTTGATGGAATTAATGTAAACAATTGAATGACACAGATTTAAAAAATAAATACAAAAATATATAAATATTATATATATATATATATATATATATATATATATATGTTTGTCTAAATGATATTTTTACTTGCCTTTCCTTTACTATGGAAGGAAATTCCAAGTGTTCACGAATATTTAACCCTCAAATCACCACTAAGTCATCACTGCTTCAATAGAAACAAAACATTGGCACAGTTGGGATGTAGCAGGTGAGAAAAGTGGATTTTTCACACTCACAAAACATTTTTTTTAACTACTGAACCTCTTTAATTTGTGGGTATGGTCCTTGTGATCCAGGGCATTCTGCTGAGGGTATTTTGAGGGTTTGAAGGTGTGATGTTGGGACAAGGTCTGAAATCTTAGGCCCCGATTGATCCTTTTACTTTGCTGTTTTTGTTTTGTTGTATTAGTTGTAGTTTTTGGCGTCAAATTCATCAAAATAGCGCAAACTATTTATGAATTTGGAGTGTAGTCAAAAATGACATTTTTTTCCTGTCTTATAATACACTATACCAATAAATATGTATATTTATTTAAAAATAAAAATAAACAAAAAAGTTGGTATTGCTGCATACAGAATAACCTGATCTATAAAACTATTATACTAACCCCTTTAGTGAACACCGTTAAAAAATAAATAAAAAACATAGCAAAGTATTTTTATCATGTAAAGGACAAAAACATGGAAAAAGTCATACTGTATGTAAATAAAAATGGTATCACTGAAAACAACATCTTGTGCGACAATAAGCAAGCTGGCACACAGCTTCATCGGCAAAAAAAATAAAAAAAGCTGTAGCTCTTAAGAATACAGGAATGCAAAAGTATTTATTTTTCTATAAAATAATTTTTTATTGTGTAAAAGCAGCAAAACATAAAACAATATATAAATTTGGTAGTGGTGTATTTGTACTGACTGGAAGAACAGACCTGTCTTATTAATTTTAGGACATGGTGAGCGGTGTAAAAAAAAAAAAAATAAAAAACAATTCCTAAATTGCTGTATTTTCTTGATTCTGCCTCACAAAAGGCGGAATCTCTTATTGTCTTAACCTTTGTCTGTGCGTACAGTCTGACAGAGTTTAGGTTTTCCCTTGTCTGTCTTTATCTATGTGTTTCATTACACTCCTGTCCTCTCCCTCCCTGGGGGGAGGGGGAGGGGCAATCAGATCTGGACTGGTCAGGAACAGCTCCAGGAAGGGAACTCAGGCATCTTCACCTTCAGGAGTATCCCTGAGGTTAGGAATAGCATAGGGCCCCCTAGCTTGAGAGACAGCTTAGGAGCCCCAGTTCCCCACTATCCCATAGTCATTGTGACATCAGCATAGAGCACAGGATAAATGTTAACTGATCCAAAATGTTCAGCACAACAAATTGAAACCAATAGCATTAAGCTCAACCCACAAAAAACCAAGTCCCCACTCAGGTCGCTTATCTATTAAGGAATATATAGGGGACTTCCACTTTACTGGTAGAAAAAAAAGGCTCTGGAAAAGTGCTCTGGCTCCCCCCCCCCCCTCTCAAAAAAAAAAAAAGAAATACAGCAAATCTGCATTCCCAAATTAAAAAGCACCCTCTCCTCTGAACCCAACAGTGTACCTAAACCACAATTAATTTCCACATGTTTGGCATTGTTGTAGTTAGGAAAGCCTGCTTATTTTACATGGTGTTATCAGAAGCACATGCTGAGCACAATGTACAGGCCCTACTATGTACTTGTCACTACAAGGGCTTATTTGCAATTTTTAATTCTGCAACATTCCCTGCATTTAACTTCATGGACGTTTTACGGTGCCAAAATTGTCTTTACACCTCTTATTGATTTCCCTAAGGTGTGTAATTTCCAACATGGAGTCACTTGAGAGGTGTTTCTACTTTTCTGGCACATAGGGGCTCTGCAAATGGAGTCTGCAAACTATTCTAGGAAAATTTGTGCTACAAATGTCAAAAGCACTTCTTCCATTCCAAGCCCTGTCGTGTGGCCAAACACTACTGCACAGTCACGTCGCTAAAACAACATATTAGTGGTAATAAAAGTACCGTATTTTTCGGACTATAAGATACACTTTTCCTCCCAAAGATTTATGAGGAAAATGAGGGGTGTGTCTTAAAATACGAATGTAGCATAAGTGGGGATGGTGGAGAAGTGTGGCAGGTAGTGTTGCTCTGTGCGGCTCAGCTCTGTCCAGCGGGTAGCAAGGCTCTGCGCGGCAGGTAGCAAGGCTCTGTGCAGCGGGCAGCAAGGCTCTGTGCAGCAGGCAGCAAAGCTCTGTGCGGCGGGTAGCAAGGCTCTGTGCAGCAGACAGCAAGGCTCTGTGCAGCTTGCAGTGAGGCTTAAGCCATTCTAAAGATGTGGGCTGTAAGAGCTTCAAATAATGGTGCTCAGAGTAGGCGCATGCGCAGATGTAGCTCACCACTCAAACTCTCATCTGCGCACGCGCCGACTCTGGCCACCATTTCTTTGAAGCCCGCACTGCCAACATTTTCAGAATGGCCAGTGGCGAGCAACAGCACTGAGCAGCGCCAGCTGCCCCAGCACTGAGCAGCAACGGCTGCCCCAGCACCCAGCAGCGCCGACTGCCACAGAATCGAGCAGCACAGGCTGCCACAGCACCAAGCAGTGCCGGCTGCCACGGTGCCACTGTGCATTACTGAGTGAGCAAGGTGGCTAGATTTCTGATAAAAATTTGCAACTTTGCATTCTGCTTATTATTATAAATCGTCTACATTTTTAAGAAAAGATAAATTTTGGGTTATATTGTTTATTACCAGCTCTTTTACATAGCACTTGAAGCATTGTATTAAAGTTGGCCAGATTGATGGAACACACGATCCAACCAGCTTCCATGCCATTGAACTCCTTCAATACTGTATAGAACAAGCTGCCTCTACTTGTAGCATCAGCAAGCACACAGCTGGGGTTGGCCAGTTAACGGTGCTGTTTATCCAAACCATCAATCAAGAGCGCCCCTCCCTCCAACAAGCAGAAAGCTGTTAAAGCTGGAGACGGGTGCACTCCTGAAGACAAGTGTGACAACACCTTTAATATTGAAACTAAGTGTTGGAATTAAGTTAACTAAACATTTTAAAATATCATGTGCCAATCCAGCGGGTCTGTGTATGTATTGCGGTACATATGTGGAGCGCCTGCTGTAGCAGGGGACTGTGTAAACAGAGTTCTCAGCTTCCGCACCCAATCAGTGAAGTGAATACATTATAAACTTTTAGCAATCATTGCCTGAGAGCAATTTGCTTAATGTACACAGCACTTCTAATATTGGCTTCTAGGGGTGACATATCATTCTAGAAGAGTAAAAATGTCTGCTGCTGAATATTTCTTCTTCAAATCCTAATAATTCTGTATTACTTCCAAACCAGGATATTTTATAGTGAAAACCTGGCTGATCTGCAGAGCCCATAAAACATCTTTAAAATGCTTTCCAGTAAAAAATATATCCCAATATACCATACAAACCGATGGTATTCTTACTGATGTATGTACAAAAATGAATGTGGGTTTGAGAAACGATTCAACTCTCATATCTAAAGGATGCCTGGCAATGGAGCGTCCTGAATAATAAGGCATGCGAGTGCTGCTTCCTTCTGCATAATAGCTCTGCTTTCTGTATAATTACCTAAGTCTGCTCTCAAATTTAAATTTGAAAAGTCTAAACTTTGCACATCCTATGAAAGTCAAAGCTGTTTTTCCAGTAACTGCATGTTTACCAAGTGAGATCTTCTCTCCTGAGTCTGCCGGAAGCAGGAACACGAGCAAGGCAAGCGCAGAAATCAGAACACAGGGAATAAGAAGGTTCAGTCCATAATATAATGTCCTTCGTCTCATTGTAATGGTAAATGTCACATCTGGATATGGCTCTTTACAACATCCATAAAAACTCTCGCTCCGCTTCCCTGATACTCCTGAAGAGAAAATATATTTCTTTGTCACTTTTTTTTATAATTCAATGAATTATTAATCAGCATATTAATATATAAATGCCACTGATAATGTAAGCAATTTATTAGAAACAATGACAGAGTATTAACAAGGCTTTCCTTACGCATGGAAAAGAATCACATCACTGCCCTGTCCAAGTATCTAAATACCCTAACAAAAAATACAGTGTGTCCACCCATTTCCTGTCCACCGCCATTAACTTGAGAATGGCGGCAGCTATAGGCATAGAAGTGGTGTCTAGGTATAGTAAAGTATCCATGCGCTACACAATGAAACCACCTATTGCGCTACCTGGTGGAAAACAACAGGGTTAGCATTTTTATCTCGAAAACAGAATGAGATAGAGAAAAAAGTGAATAAAAAAATTGTAGGGCATCATCAATTCAATTCGAATCGACACCTTGCATACAGAAATGCTATGATATGAAACCTATGACCCCCCCAAAACATTGAATGGTGGTCACGCATATGGCGCTCATTTAACTTTGATGCTCAAAGTGGCCACCGTCAGCTGCAATGCACATCTAGACTCTGGACAGCATACTGTATCTTGCTGCACGTTGTGCAATATGGTAGGTGACACAGTTGCACAAGCATCTGTGATTTGTCATCGTAGGTCCTGCAATGTTGGTGGAGGGGTCGCATACACCTGCTGTTTGATGTGACCTCACAGAAAGAAGTCCAATGGGGTCAGGTCAGGAGAGCATGGAGGCCACTCCACACATACCCAATGACTTGTAGGAAGGTCTCCGTGACGTATCGCTTCACGTCCGCAGCCTTGTGAGTTTTACACGTTCTAATCATAGCATTTCTGTATGCAAGGTGTCGATTCATATTGAATTGATGATGCCCTACAACTTTGTAATTCACTTTTTTTCTCTATCTCGTTCCGTTTTCAAGATAAAAATTCTAACGCCGTTGTTTTCCACCAGGTGGCGCTATAGGTGGTTTCATTGCGTAGCACATGGCTAATTTACTATACCTAGACACCACTTCTATTCCTATAGCTGCCACAGTTCTCAAGTTAATGGCGGTGAACAGGATATGGGTGGACACACTGTATATAGCTTTTTTGATCCCTCTCCCTAAAACCTTGGCACTAGTATCCTGCAAGAAAAGTTAGTCGATCAGATAATTAATTATTATTAATTAAGACCAAGGTGGAGGTCAAGTTTATTACACTGTATGTGCTTGGCCACCACTCAGGCCATGAAAGTCAGATTAGAAAATAATATACCGTAGTTTTAGACTGATTTTTGGCAGGTAAGGGTTTTTTTACTATTTATCCAGACACAGGCACATTTATCACTTAGAACGTTCACTACATACTTTATAGCCCATGAATTAAGAGTAACAATTTGGCAAATGGATTTGGATCCATACATAATCACAATAAAATGCAGGGGAAAAAGTAATCTCCATGGGGTATATTTATGGATTTTTAAGAATAATTACATGAAACACTTCTCATAACTATTGAATATAAATTTATAACAGCTTATGTGAAATCAGCATGTGTTTTTTTTTTTCTACAGTGGTTTTCACATGCATTGTTTTTTTTATTTCAGTGAAATAATACCTTTTCCACAATTGGGGTGCATTTATATTGTCTGATTATCATAGTGCATTGTTGTTTTTTATTTCAATAAAATACCTTTTTTTAGAATTAGTGTAATTTTACACTGGCTGATTATAATGAAAGAGCTTTCCTAGAAGTGCTTATTATCAAATAATGTGCTAATGTAAACACTCAATTGTTGAATTAAATTATTTTTTTGCTTAAAAATCATCATTCTCAGCAGCAAATTGTCCAATATAAATAAGACGTTTTAAAGGGAATCTGTCAGCAGGTTTTTGCTACCTCATCTGAGAGCAGTAAGATGTAGGCAAAGAGATCCTGAATCCAACGTGTATCACTTAGATTACTGGCTGCAGCTGCTCTGACACAATCTGAATTTTTATCTTTAGTCATAGAGCTGACCCCAGGGAGCTGTCACCACCCACAGAAGGCCCTCAATTGCTGATTGTACATTGACAGTGAGGTGTCAATCACAGCAGGCGGCTTGTTGGACTTCTCAGCACATGAGTTTATAGTCCTATAATAATAAGGGTCCTGCTATTTAAACAAGCATAGCAAATAAACAAAAGCTCAAACTGTGACAAAGCAGTCATGCCTGAACTTTCTGTGTTAACCCTTGCAGCATGCTGGCTTCAGCTTATATAGCAAAAAACAGATGACATATTCCCTTTAAGGGAAGAACAAGGACAGTCTAAGCAAACAGAACAATATTTGACTGATTATTTTTTGTGAAACAGAAGTGCGGTCGGCCTGCCTAAACAACTGCTGCTTCTCTGTAGTCGATAGGTGAATATTCATGCCCATAAGTCGTCCAGTCTAAAAGAGTCTGTAGACATTCTTAAGGACAGGGCCAAGAGTTATGTAACCGGAGAGAAATGTCACCAGCACACAATGTCATAGATAACGGTAGAACACAAAAACCTGTCCTGAGATAAATTCAGAAAAAAAGACAATCATATATAGAGATATTCCTAATCCAACACATACCAACAAGATCCCATTCTCCATTGGAGATATACTCAGAAATGTCTGCTTCTTTCATTTGTAGGTCCAGGGACCAACCTCCATAAGTCCAAGATCCAAACTTTAGTTTACATTTCTGAATATCAAAAGGAAACCAACGAACATCTATATAGCAAGAGCTCTTGAATATTCCTAAAGACGGATAAAAAAAGAGAACATTGGGTTTTACATTAAATCCTACTTAGATAATTACATATATGACTTTTAATCATGCCATATAAGCCAAAGTAATCATTTTATAATAAAGTGGATGCACTGAGTTACTTATTCATGTTGCTGGACCCACATCAGAGACCGGCTTCGATATTACAGGTGTGAAGGGGTTTTTTTTTCTAAAAAACTGCAGTGTTGCAGTGTTTCAAATAAGACATACTATTAAATGCCAAAAAATAGTTAAACTGCTGACATTTCCTATCCTGAAGCTCTGAATTGGTGCATAGTGAACATAACATATACTATAATAGTTGCACTGAAGCAAGAGGAAAGAAAGCTGAAGGATGCAAATAGTGGCCACAGGAATTTGAATATGCATTAATGCTTATATAGAAAATGAAAAAAATGAGATACTTAGCAGATAAAAATGGTTAATTTTACTTGAGCCCGGTTACCACGTCACAGTATACCTTTAAACTGGGTTCTAACGTAGTAAATGCCTCTCTTTGTGTCAAAACAGATATAAGGGCTGGAAAAGGAACGGCTAAAAAAGAATTAAAAATACCTAAAGTAACTGGGAGCAGTGCACAGCCAGAGGACATGACCCCATTATACAAAAGTAGATAAACTGCTGGCACTTCCTAACCTGACGGTCTGAACTGGTGCATACTGAACATAACATATACTATCACAATAACAGTTGCACTCAAGCAAGAGGGAAAAAAGCTGAAGGATGCAAAGTATCTCATCTTTTTTTCATGTTTTTTTCTAAGCAGTAATGTATGTATACATTCCTGTGTCCACTATTTGCACCCTTCAGCTTTTTTTCCCTCTTGCTTGAGTGCAACTATTCTTGTGATCCTTTTTAAAAGCCAACCAGGAACTCTGCATCATGGATAACTAGTCCGAGGCAAGTACACAGTGGCTTCTTCTTGCTCCACTCCTTTAGGCCTCCTTCACACATCTGTTTTAAAAAAAAGCATGTGTTGCACTGTGCGTTTTGGACAGACATATGACCACCCATGTGTTTGTGTGTTTCATCTGTGTGACATTTGTGTGCCGTCAGTATGTCTGTGTGACACATCCATGTGACATCCATGTTACTTGATCTGGAAAAAAACTGCAAGCCTCAGCTGTCAGCTGTACCTTGGCTGGTTTGGAAAAATAGGGGGGTACCACACTGTTGTTTTTTTTATTATTTGAAAAAATAATTAAAAAAAAGTGGAGTAGGGTCATTTCCCCATCTTTTTCAAAAACCAGCCAAGGGACAGCCGACAACTGGGGGCAGATAGTTTTATGGTGGGAAGGTCTCTGGATATTTAGCCCTTCACAACCTAAAACTAGCAGCCCACAGTCGCCCCACAGGTGGTGCATATATTAGATGTGCCAAATCTGTCATTGTACTCGGCTCTTCTATTGCCCTGGTGCAGTGGCAAATAGGGTAATATACGGGGTTTATGCTGGCTGTAAATTACCAACTGGCATCAAGCCCTGGTATTAGCCATGGAGACACTCTCATTAGTAATCCTGTAAAAATATTAAAAAAAATTTATTTGAACAAACACCCCCAACTACAGCCCTTTTTCACCATTTTATTAAAAATGTATTTGAAAAAAAAGGCCGTCGTAATTCATAGCAATGTCCCACGATGTTCCCCAAAAGGGAACTTGCAAGACATAACAAGAGAAAATGATTAAAGAAATAAAGATAAATGACACCCTCATTCACCAATTTATTACCCTGCAAAAACACTAATCCACAGTCCAACGTAATTCAAAAGGGGGTCCCACGACATTCACATACTCACTGTCCCAGCCAATGAAGAACTGTGGGCAGTGAACTTAGTTGAACTCATGAGTTTGCCAACATTCATTGTCTTGGGCTTTCGCAATACTTTGAGGATCATCCAGATGGTCATTGTCAAACTTCAAATGGGCCTGGACATGTGCTAGCAAGAGCAGAGGGACCTTGCGTGATCTGCAGGATTTTAATCCATAACTGCATAGTGTTACTAATGTTAATCTTTGAGACTGTTGTCCCAGCTCTCTTCAGGTCATTGACCAGGTCCTCCCGTGTAGTTCTGGGCTGAATCCTGACATTTCTCAGAATCATCCTTACCCCACGAGGCGAGATATTACATAGAGCCCCAGACTGAAAAAGATTGACAGTCATTTTATGTTTTTTCCATTTTCTAATAATTGCACCAACAGTTGTTGCCTTCTCACCAAGCTGCTGCCTATTGTCCTGTAGCCCACCCCAGCCTTGTACAAGTCTACAATTGTGTCCCTGGTAACCTTAAGGCCCCGTCACACTAAGCAACATCGCTAGCAACATCGCTGCTAACGAACAACTTTTGTGACGTAGCAGCGATGTTGCTAGTGATGTCGCTGTGTGTGACATCCAGCAACAACCTGGCCCCTGCTGTGAGGTCGTTGGTTGTTGCTGAATGTCCTGGGCCATTTTTTAGTTGTTGCTGTCCCGCTGTGAAGCACAGATCGCTGTGTGTGACAGCGAGACAGCAACAACTAAATGTGCAGGCAGCAGGAGCTTGCTTCTGCGGAGGCTGGTAACCACAGTAAACATCGGGTAACCAAGAAGCCCTGTCCTTGGTTACCCGATATTTACCTTTGTTACCAGCCTCCGCCGCTCTCACTGTCAGTGCCGGCTCCTGCTCTGTGCACATGTAGCTGCAGGACACATCGGGTTAATTAACCCAATGTGTGCTGTAGCTAGGAGAGCAGGGAGCCAGCGCTAAGCATTGTGCGCTGCTCCCTGCTCTGTGCACATTTAGCTGCAGTACACATCGGGTAATTAACCCGATGTGTGCTGTAACTAGGAGAGCAGGGAGCCAGCGCTCAGTGTGCGCTGCTCTCTGCACGTGTAGCTGCGTGCGCTGGTAACCAAGGTAAATATCGGGTTGGTTACCCGATATTTACCTTAGTTACCAAGCGCAGCATCTTCCACGCGGCGCTGGGGGCTGGTCACTGGTTGCTGGTGAGCTCACCAGTAACTCGTGTAGCAACGCTCCAGCGATCCCTGCCAGGTAAGGTTGCTGGTGGGATCGCTGGAGCGTCGCAGTGTGACATCTCACCAGCAACCTCCTAGCAACTTACCAGCGATCCCTATCGTTGTTGGGATCGCTGGTAAGTTGTTTAGTGTGACTGGACCTTTAGACAGCTCTTTAGTCTTGGCCATGGTGGTGAGGTTGGAGGGTGATTAATTGAATCTGTGGATAGGTGTCTTTTACACAGGTAATGAGTGCAGAGTAGGAGGGCTTCTTAAAGAATAAATAACTGGTCTGTGAGAGTCAAAATTCTTGCTGGTTGGTAGGTGATCAAATACTGCCTAATGATAAAGTGATTGTATAAGTCATAATATGTCAACAATAAAATAGAGATGACAGCACCACGCATATTAATTATGGTACATGTTGATGGATCAATGAGAATAATCATATTAACCATTATCTCATGATCAGAAGTAATTTTTAAATTGAATCCATAATACTATTACAGGAAGTTGCCAAACACACACCCTGCACTGTCAACTGAAAAAAAGGCGTATGCAATAAATGCACAGAATGGCTTCTGAAGAACATCACATGCACTTTATTATTGTCTGTCTTCCCTGGCTAATAGTTTTGTACCCACCACAATGATGTACATGTACTTTTATAAGCTATTGTATTTTGTAAAGGGCCTCTCTGCTTTAACAAAAAATTCTTAACATTTTTTTACACTGGGAATTGTACCTACTGGAAATACAGAACAATGAAAGTGAATTTGTTGGAGAATTAATCAAAATCCATGGCATGGTACTAGCCATGAAAAATCAGCTCTGTGGTAGATTTATGTAGGAGAATATATTCTTTCTGTTTTCTGATTACAGTAGTAAATCGAGAGAATAAATAACATACAAATACTATTAGACATCAGTTTTCCATTGTTGTCTCTCACAGATACCTATTTTATGCCTTCCATGCTTTCCTGTTAGCTAATCAGGTACCTTTAAATCTTATACACTACAATTTCACAGAATTTTAAAAACATCATTCTATGTTCACTGAAGCAAATAGAAGTTATTTCCTAAAGTAAAACAGTTATCATTTTAGAGGGTTATATTGAGAATTGCTCCCTAGCCAATGGTTCTGGAGCCTGCAGTTCCCCAGCTATGAGAACGTTTACATTGTATCCAAAGACGCCATCAGGAACTAGGCACCAAGGTCAAAACCGTATCACAGGCACTTGACTCCTGGTCTTTTAACACGTACTAGACTTTACAGCCAACAGGGTAGAACTAAATTGCACAGTTTATTACCGATTTAGATTTTTCCACTTATTTTGGGTATTTTATTTTGTTCTTATTAAGATGTACATTGCGATTGGCACAGTGATAAATTTTAGTTAATTTTACTAGCGCTTAATAATATATTTCATATATTGCAGTGTATTTTAATAGGATACAAGAACATTAGGGCGCTCAGGCATAAAGGATATCTCCCTTTCACTGCATTGAATTCATAGCTAAGAAACTAGTAACATACACAAATTAATTTAAAAAGGAAAAGTTTCATCACTCTTGTTTTTATGTTAAATGTATTTTTCTAAATTTTTATTTTTTTTATTTACAATCTGTAATACAATCTTGCAATTTTCACAGTAGCCATTTGGGCTATTCTAGACTCATACTTCCTGTTCTTTCAGGAAATCCAAGTCAGCAGCAAAAGGCTGACTTACACCTGATTTTTTTGTATTGAAACATCTAATAAGTATGTGAAAAGGTTCTTTGTGAAGGGAAGGGAAGCAGGGTCAGCTGTGACATCAACTATTAAGGTGGATCCTGTGTTAGGGTATGTGCGCAAGTTGCTTTTTACCTGCTTTTTACATGCTTTTTTGCTGCTTTTTTTCTGCGCTGTTTAATGCCAAAATGGATGTGTTCTTCTATTCAAGCAAAGTCTATGGGAATTTGGGTTTCTTGTTCACACTATGTTGTTTAAAATGCTGCCTTTTTGTGGCAGAACTTTGGTCAAAAACTCAGCTTTTCAAAGAAGCAACAAGTCAATTGTTTTTGCCATTTGGGTTTTGCACTGCAAAGCTGAGTTTTTGACCAAAGTTCTGCAACAAAAAGGCTGCAGTTTGAACTGCATAGTGCGGACAAGAAACCCAAATTCCCATAGACTTTGCTTGAAAAGCAGAACACAACCATTTTGTCATTAAACGCTGCAGTTGAAAAAGCAGCAAAAAAGCAGGTAAAAAGCAGGTAAAAAGCAACGTGCGGACATAGCCTTACTTAGCATTGGAGGAGATGGAAGTGTTAAGGATAAGAATTAAGTAACCAAAAATACTTAATACAGCCATTTCATAGACTCAGGTATGTAGTTTAGTTGATGTAATCACACACATATTTATGAATGCTTTTGTTTTTTACTAACACAGACACATATATATATATATATATATATATATATATATATATATATATATATATATATTCAGTGATTTTCCTTAAATACAATATACTAGCATATGTAACTTTAAAGATGGCTCCTACATCCTGGCCAATGCCCAAGATGATGAACACAAAGGAGAATTCTCAACGTATGGACTGACCAATCTAGCAGAGACTATGCAAATTCCTATATGTCCTGAGCCCAACCTGCAATATTTGATTGGACTATATTTTGTCTATACCCTTTACTCCTCTAGAACTATAAAGGCTTTGTAAAAAAAATAAACGAGTAGAATTCTTTGGCGCTCGTCATGGAAGAAAGCTCATAACCGAGTCAGTTAATGTTCTTTCTCGCGTGCACACATGACATTATAATCTGAACATGGCAGTAAGACCTCCATTGTAGTCTCACCTCAACAGAAGAAAAGGATCTATCCGTGTTGCCAGAAGAAGATCACTGAAGATCAACGGGGATTAAGACATCGGATTTTATTGTTCTACGTGTTTCGGAGCTGTAAAACCCCCTTCTTCAGGAACAAAAATCAATAATGTACATTATTGATTTTTGTTCCCGAAGAAGGAGTTTTACAGCTCCGAAACGTGTAGAACAATAAAATCTGGGTTGATTTTTGTTCCTGAAGAAGGATTTTTACAGCTCCAAAATGCATAGAACAATAACATCTAATGTCTTAATCCCCGTTGATTTGTAGTGATTTTCTTCTGAAGCACAGATATATCCTTTTCTTCCATCTCCTCCAACGCCATCTTCCTGAGTTCTGCAACAGCCTTGCTCAAGACGTGGTTATAGTGGTTGTGTCTTTAACACAACCACACCAGGTTAGTGCATCTTTAAAATTCTTTCTGGTACCACCGGATAAGACACCATTTGTGCCCCCCTTATTTGTCATTTCAGCTTCACGACATAGAAAGTCTTACTTAAAAATAGGAGTAGAGAAGAAATTTAGCCTGTTTTGTGGGCTTAGTATCTCAATTTTCATGTTTTTCATAGCGGCGATGCCTGTCTATATTCCCATGTCCATTGTTAGGGCCATTTCTCATCTACAGTATTTTGCCAGAAGCCAGATCTGGCACACATGCAGTACAGTTATATTGATTTACAGTGGAAGCGCGACACCATGCTGTTGTGTGCTTCATACACAACCACATGTGTCCGCATGGTGTTGCGCTTCCACTGTAAATGAATGTAACTGTACATATATCTTAGCACTACAGAGTGCAACTGTCTCCTTTCTGCTAATATGTTTCATGTTCAGTTTGCACCTGTTCACATGAGAAAGTTAGGACGTGCCATCAGTGTTTTTCTTAGATTACAGGGTCATGCCTTCTGGTTGAGCACTCCTGCTCTTCAGCTTTAAGCAATTTTAATTCTCCATTTGCAGGTTCCTGTCCACCCATCAATTGTAGTTTTTTTAACCTTAATAGAAGCATTAGTTTGATAGGGACCCAATAACAAGATGTCACCTTGCCATTGGCTGTTGGGCTTACATAAAACTGGCCATTTTTCATAGCGGTGATGCATATCTATATTCCCATGCTCTACTGTTCCACATATCTTAGCACTACAGAGTGCAACTGTTTCCCTTTTGTTACTATGTTTCATGTTCAGTTTTTCACCTGTTCACATTAGAAAGGTAGGATGTACCATTTAACCTTTTAATACAGATTTTGATGTGGGAAAATTATACAAAAACCTAAATACATAATTAATACAAAAATCTCAATAAAAAATTAGTTATTTTCTGAAGTTACAGTCCCTTTAAAATTCCATCCAGTGAAATAGGAACCAGACTATATAAGATTTTTCCACATGCTCAAGCATGCTCTCTCTAGCTTGATGAAATACTCTATCCATAATCTTGCTATCATATTGTATACCTTTATGTGAAACTCTGGTATGTTGCAGAAAATCCATGCACTCAATGCCAGCAAGCCTGTGTTGTGGGTCCTCTTTTTTTTAGACTTATTTACATGTGGCTCATTGGGCATTAGGGACTGGAAAAACAGTGCAACACCTCATCTTATAACCCCTGTCTAAGGGGAATATAACCATCAGACAAAGGTCTATTTAAAACCAACTCACAAAATGTATTTCTGTAAATATTCCCATAATCACACAGTATGATAACATAACAATGATAAAGGACATAAAAGTAACAACAGACTGTATAGATGTAAAACATGCTAAAGAAGAAGTCTTTGGAATCTGAAACATTTACTGATTATTAGAGATGAGTGGACACATGCATGTTCAGGTCCGCCGGGTTCAGTCAGACTTTACTTAAAAGTTTGTTTTGGGACACAGACTTGATCTAAATTTGTTACCAGATGCCGAACCCCACATACGTCAATGGGGACCCAAACTAATGAGCTTGACTCAAGTAACGATTATAATGGAAGTCTGTGAATGGGCAGTTCAGCAGTCCACCCACATACAGCCAGCCATAATCGGAGCATTTTTCAGGGGAGGGAGAGTGAGATTTTTTTTTGCATAAACAGTATCCAAAAACATTGTTGTTACACCAAATGAGAGCGATTGAGTGACTGTGAATGGCTCTCCCTGGGCTGAGCATTGAGCGTACCTGAGCACCCTGATGCTTGATTGAGTGGTTAGCATATGAACAACACTAGTGATGAGTGAACCCAAACTGTAAAATTTGGGGTTCGAACCGAACACCAGGTGTCTGGGCCCACATCTGAACACAGAATTTTACCTATATGTCCGGATAAAGCTTGCTGAAAGGTTGCAGAGCAGCCAATCAGAAACCAAGCAAAATATTGTGAAAACATACCCTGCTGTAACTAAATAAAAGCATAGTGCATATAAACATAGGGTACTTAGTAAACACTGTTTTTGATCAAAAAAAGCATAAAGCTATCCCACCAAGCATCAAGGTGTACCCAGTTGGGATAGTACCTACACTCTCTAATATTAAAACCTTACCATGGGTCTAAAATAGGCCTCAATGTGGCTAAGGGCTGAGAGCAACCGGGTCCCAACAGGACACACACAGTCAGGGGGATTCACAGAATGAAATGTTTTGTTTTTTTTGTTTTTGTTTTTGTTTTTATGTAGTTTTTTTTGTATTCAGTACAAACAGGGAGTGGCCCCCTTCTCAGCGAGCTGGACATTTCATTCTGTGAATCCCCCTGACTGTGTGTGTCCTGTTGGGACCCGGTCGCTCTCAGCCCTTAGCCACATTGAGGCCTATTTTAGACCCATGGTAAGGTTTTAATATTAGAGAGTGTAGGTACTATCCCAACTGGGTACACCTTGACATTTGGTGGGATAGCTTTATGCTTTTTTTTTATCAAAAACAGTGTTTACTAAGTACCCTATGTTTATATGCACTATGCTTTTATTTAGTTACAGCAGGGTATGTTTTCACAATATTTTCCTTGGTTTCTCTTTGTCTCATGGCCAGTGTGAACATGATCTCACAAGTTCCATGTATACCATCTCATACTCCGGCTCACTTTTTTGTTTTTAGAGCAGCCAATCAGCAAGCTTTTCCGGTGTGGGCACTTCCAGCCCCATCACATCTATGTCAAGTATTGGCATGGCTGTGATTGGCCAGGGAAATCACTGTAAAAGAAAATAAAATGTGTGCCCCTGCCCTTTTTTGATTACCAGTGCTGGTAAAACAAAAGCTACAGGCTGAAGCCCCCACCTGTGAGCTTTACCATGGCTGGATACCAAAATAGAGGAGATTTCTTTTTTTTTTTTATTAAATTATTGAAATAAATATTTTATAAAATGACATAGGTACCCCCCACCCCATTTTTGATAACCAGCCACAGTAAAGCAGACTAGTGGGGCTGGAATTACCTGGATTAGAGGGGCCATGGATATTGCCCCCTCCCATCCTAAAAGTACCAGCCTGCAGTTGCCCAGAATTGGCACATCACATTAGATGTGCCAATCCTGGAGCTTTACCCAGCTCATCCCAATTGCCCTATTGCGGTGGTATTCGGAGTAATATAAGAGGTAATGACAGCTGCGATTTGTCAAAAAATCACATCTGCCATCAAGCTGTTGATTAGTAATTGGAGGCGTCTTTGAGCACCCCCATTACTAATCCTGTAATCCAGCCACAGAAAAGCTCACAGGTGAGGGCTGTAGCTTATAGCTGTTGTTTTGCTGGCTATAAAAATGTTAGGAGCCCACGGTATTATTTAAAATGATTTATTTATTCTTACACTACAATACAGCAAACTGGCTGCAACCAATCAAAGATGTGGACACAGGGTGGGGGGCATGCATAACAGTCTGCAACCAATCATAGACACTGGCACAGAGAGTAGGCGGGCCAAACCATAAATATTGAACAAACATAATTAGCGGGCCTAGAAAATAGTCTGACTGCAGTGTGACCCTCCAGGAAACATGATATGTATAACAATCTTGCTCTTCTTAGAAAGACAAAAGGAGGTCAGCTTACCCCAATGTACCTATGCTCCACACAACAGTCCCAACAGCACCGCACGGATCCGGCAGGAGCAGTCGTAGAGATGCAAGGTAAGTAAAATAGAAAAGATCCAGCGGTAATCCAGGGATATATGAAAAATCTTTGTCTTTATGGAAAAGTCCAAAAAGATACAAGAGTAAAAAATAGTATGCAATTTGCCCACACTATTTTATACTCTTGTATCCTGCTCTTACTATAATTTAACTTCGATTTGTAGCCCACTAGCCCTTACTACAGCCATTTTACAGCCCAGAACGCCTCATCCCCATTGATTTGTATGGAGTTCATTGTCCGGGGTCAAGGTCAGGCTAAAGGTCGGCTGCTGAACCCGATTTGTTTTTTCAGGAAACCCAAATATCCATGGGTTCGCTCATCACTAAACAGCACCCGAACTTGGACATTTTTTAAAAATGTTTGGGTTGGGTTTGAGCACCGGACACTGATTTTCAGTCCCAACTTCAACCTTTACAGTTCTGTTTTGCTCATCTCTACTGATTATACTTTACAAATGCAGGTTAAGACAAGGAAAATCCAATATTGTGACTATACGTTAAAATATAATCATAGGCAGAAAACATTCAGATAGGACATATCTTGTAATAATTAAGGAAAAACTCAAAAATGGTCATCACTCACCTGGCGGTAAATACTGGCAGTGTCCAGATGAGTTCACTAGTACATTAGTATGAAATGAAGCATCAAATCTTTCATCTGCGCTACAAAATATAACATAAAGAGTAAGAAAGTGGCAGCCGGTGATTAAAAATCAATATATTACTAGCGTAGCTGTCTCTTCACATCTATGACTTGTTAAATGTGTGATTGAATAGCATCATTCTTTACCCATAATCACATGTCATTTACCATGTATTACCTACAGATTTCCTGTCTCTGTTGTCATTTTCAATGATGGGTGTTGCTGAGAAATACAATTTCGTCGTATTAAAGTATTTTTTCATGTACAGAGGCACAAAGTGTTTAGCAAGAGAAAATAATTGATTCTGACCGCACATAATAAAAGAGACACATGATAAAATAAGGGGTATCAAATAAAAATGTTTTGGTTGCTTTTGCGTAATTAGGTTATAGGGGAGGACAGTTGCTTTACAACCCTAAGGAAAATATCTGTACGGACACTGAATGCAAACACAGAACGCGGCACAAAGAGCCGACGGTTCTGTACTATAAAGCTTTAGATATTCCCCAATGCATCTAGGGAAAAGATATTATCTCTATAATGCAACATCAAATAGTGCGTGTCACATTATATTTCTATTGAATTCATGGTGAATGCCACAGAAAAGTCTCCAATTTATATCTTACTCATATGGGGGGTGTATCACATATACAGTGAAGGAAATAATTATTTGATCCCTTTCTTATTTTGTAAGTTGGCCACTGACAAAGACATGAACAGTCTATAATTTTAAAGGTAGGTTAATTTTAACAGCGAGTGATAGAATATCCAAAATAAAATCTAGAAAATCACATTGTATATATTATATAAATTAATTTGCATTTTGCAGTGAGAAATAACTATTTGATTCCTCTGGCAAACAAGACTTTATACTTGGTGGCAAAACCCTTGTTGGCAAGCACAGCAGCCAGATGTTTTTTGTAGTTGATGATGAGGTTTGTCAGGAGGAATTTTGGTCCACTCTTCTTTGCAGATCATCTCTAAATCATTAAGATGTTGAGGCTGTCGCTTGGCATCTCACAGCTTCAGCTCCCTCTATACGTTTTCTATGGGATTAAGGTCTGGAGACTGGCTAGGCCACTCCATGACCTTAATGTACTTCTTTTTGAGCCACTCCTTTGGTATCTTGGCTGTATGTTTTGGGTCATTGTCATGCTGAAAGACCCAGCCACGACCCATTTTTAATGTCCTGACAGAAGGAAGGAAGTTGTCAACCGGGATTTTACAGTACATGGCTCTATCTATTGTCCCATTGATACGGGGAAGTCGTCCTGTGCCCTTAGCAGAGAAACACCCCCAAAACATAATGTTTCCACCTCCATGTTTGACAGTGGGGATGGTGTTCTTTGGGTTATAGGCAGCATTTCTCTTCCTCCAAACACGACGAGTTGTGTTATGGACAAAGAGCTCAATTTGTGTCTCATCATCTGACCACAGCATCTTCTCGCAATCACTCTCAGAATCATCCAGGTGTTCATTAGCAAACTTCAAATAGGCCTGCACATGTGCCTTCTTGAGCAGTGAGACTTTGGGGGTACTGCAGGATTTTAAGCCATTATGGCGCAATGTGTTACCAATGCTTTTTTTGATGACAGTGGTCCCAGATGTCTTGAGATCTTTAAAAGTTCCCCCATGTAGTTTTAGGCTATACCCCACAAGGTGAGACTTTGCATGGTGCACCTGATCGATGTGGATTGACATACATTTTGTATTTCTTCCATTTTCTTACTATTGCATCAACAGTTGTCTCCTTCTCACCCAGCGTCTTACTTATGGTTTTGTAGCCCATTCCAGCCTTGTGCAGGGCTATGATCTTGTCCCTGACATCCTTAGAAAGCTCTTTGGTCTTGCCCATGTTGTAGAGCTTAGAGTCTGTGGACAGTAGACTTTTATACAGGTGATAACTTAAGACAGCTGTCTTTAATGCAGGAAATGAGTTGATTAGGAGCGTCTAAGTGGTCTGTAGGAGGCAGAACTCTTAATGGATGTTAGGGGATCAAATACTTATTTCTCTCTACAAAATGCAAATAAATTTATATCTTTTATACAATGTGATTTTATTTTGGATATTCTATCTCTCACTGTTAAAATTAACCTACCCTTTAATTTATAGACTATGTCTTTGTCAGTGCGCAATCTTACAAAGTCAGCAAGGGATCAAATAATTATTTCCTTCACTGTCTGCCTGTGAGACTTTACCTTTGAAATTAGATTGTAAGAACAGTTGGTATAAAGAGCAATGTGAGTGATTAAAATAAATACCCTGATGTATAATATTTACCACTTCATTTTTTATCATTTTTTTAAATTGCATAGAAAAAAATGTATTGTATTTAAAATTGTGTATCAAGAAGCAGAAACCTTTAAAGTGAGATACAGTCACAGATAATGTCACAATTAAATTATGTTACACAAAGAAGTTAAGCAAGAAAGAACCGGGCAGATGTTATCAAGCAAATATGACATGTATTAGTGAGAACATTATCTGGAAAGCTTCAAATGGAAAGGTCAGGGCTATGTCACCCCTGAAGGGCATTATCTCCATCCTGATAATGCTACAAAAACCAAGTCTTAGAAGGCTAATTGAATACAGTAATTATCTGGATGCAGAATGAGTCCATTACGTGTGGGAAGGGGAAAATTAAATTGAAGTTTGAACATTGGCCTGGACTGAAGATATCTGTGATGTGCTCTTACTAATTATTGTTAGTCTGGATGTGGTCCTAATCTCTAGGAGATACTGCAGTGTTCCATCAAAGAGTACATCTGAACATCGGGCTTCTTATTAGATTTTCAAATTACTTATAGATCTGTAATCTAGATATGTTACTAAGGGGAGAATTAAAGAAAAAATATAGTCAATTTATTAGGCAGGTTTATTTTCACATAATGGGCAGTAAAATATACTGCACATTTTACTGTGTCCTAAGAGGATAGATGCAATGCCAGACTGCAGTCATAAAAAAATGAATACTTGGTGCATTAGGAGCGGTCATATAACTAATATGGAATAAAGGGCACAGTCCGTATTGCTTCATCTGTATTTAACAAAAAAAAAAGATAAACTCTGTTTAGATGCCCTCATAAAAAGGTTTTCCAGGACTATAATACTCATGACCTTTAAATAGGCATCTTGTACCAGGAGCTGACTTCTGGCACCTACCAATCAGGTTGTTAAAGGTATGTCCCGCCATTATTTGCCAGGCACAGCGCTGTGCATTTTATAGTGTCTGTTTCTGTACGGCAACTCAGTCCCACACTGAGCTTTCGCAACAAAATGTAGGGAGTTTCACCTGCTAGAGCACAATAGACCCTAGAATAAGCTCAGCTGGGGGGTTAGACCCCACTAACTAAGGATAGACTATAAATATGTCTACCTGAAAAACCTTATTAAAGCATTTGGATGTCATAAAGTGATAGTACCCCTTTTATTAGCTAGCACAGATGACCATAATAGAAAAGCAGCTTCTGCATTATAGGACTTGGCCAGCTATGATCATTTGAATCTGGCCATGTAGAGCACCATTACTGTGGTACTGTGGTGTGACAAACATGATGCCACCGGACATAGTAATCAGTAGAGGGACTGGGGTTAGCAGCAAGTAGGAGATGGTTGTTAGAACCAGGATAGTGTAAATATTTTTTGAACAACTTTAGCGCCGTATATTATGTTTATATTTTCAGTGCAATTTTCACAATTTGTGATTGTGTTGAGACTTACAATGTAACATTGTTTTTTTACACATTTAAGGGTCTCATATGGCTTGTCACTTCTTTGCATGTGTGGAACATGAAGAATAAAGCAATAATCTGCAATTCTAAAGATGTTCTCCCAGAAAGAACATTTTTAGCATATAAATCTGATTTGTTGTGACTATCTGATTAATGGAGGTTCAACTACTAGCCCATGGAATACTCTTGAGAGAAATAAACTATATGAAAGGCATAGAAATTGTATTTACAATACAGACAATGTGTTATGCCGGGGATGAGAGGACCTCTGGCACATGGGTACATCAGGGAATAAAACAACAGATGGCCCTGGCGCTAGGGAGAGGGGAGCGGGGTCACCCCCTAACACTCAACTGAGGCTGATCCCTGCACTCCCTAACGTTCCTATACAGGTCCTTCTCCCCATGTGCTGTCATGTGCCTAGGCCCTCGCTGGCTCTAAACTCACCCTGACTAGTGCAAAGGCCAGCAAGATGATAGTCTTACCACTACAATAACATAGGGGAAAGACACAGCAAATAGTTCTCCAGAGCTACTTAAACAGGAATCTTCTCAGCTGCAACAGTAACAACACCTCCACTTCTCCAGAACCAGGCTCTTTTAGAGTGGTCAGTTATAGAATAAGCTATAGCATAGGAGAGACTGAGAAGTCCGTTTTTATAGCAGAAGGGCATGGCTGCACCTGAGATTAAACAGCTACAAGTCAATCTCAGCAGGATAGAAAAAAGATCTTAACCCCTTCAGCACAGAATTAAATTAAATATGCTCCTCCTCAGGATAAGCGATGAGCAGATTCTAAACTGGATCTGTTATCAACCAAATGCTGAGACCTTTTGATCACCAACCCTCCGAGGTCTCAAAAGGGTGCAACACACTTATGACACAATGGAGTACAATGCCAACAACAGACAGTTCAAGCTCTCATGCCATACAATACACAGGAAACTGTGTACCTTCATTGCATGAAAACCAAAAATGAAACTGTATATTCAATATAATACTTAAACTTTGGGCAGTTGAGTAGAGAAAAGCCACATACTGATCAAGAAGGGACAGTATCCAAACTTATGTGGTATATAGATATAAATTGTGATATTGGGAAAATGCCTTTAAAAACACAAAATATTAAGAATTGCAGAGTCCTCAGTGGTTGATACATTTTAATAGCTAACTGAAAATACGGTAATACATAGCAACACCAATTTTGAAGAGTTACATATTTATACACAACAGGAAGGAATATTCTGCCCTGTTGTGTATTAATATGTTAAGTATTCTGGCCTGTTTTGTATAAATATGTGACTTCAGATTTTGTCTTTTATATACTTGATGAGAACTGAAAAGTCTCAAAAGCTTGTTCTTTTTTAATATCTTTTCAGTTAGCCATTAATAGATATCAATCACTGAGGACTCTCTTTTTCTATCTACTACAAGTAGCTAACGCGGTGCGAAGATATATTTTTCCTGTAAAAGCACAAAGTGTTTCTAGAAGTTTTGTCAAAGTGATCCTTTGTATACAAGTCCAAAAATTCAAAACCACCTGAAAATTGCTCATGAAATTCTTCACCAAGTACTAATAAAATATATAGTGCAAGGATTTTTTTTATAAGTTGTAGATATATCTTTGATCACAGTGTCTGCTCTATTTTCCGTACTTATAATATCCAGATGTCTCTGCCAGAGAATAATTAGAACAAAATATTCTACTTAGAGAATATTGCAGAATAAGCAGGGTATTGAGCTCTTCTAATTATCCCATGGAAATTACATATTTTGCAGATATAAGTCTTTAAACTTCAAATCTGCTCTTTCTTAGCTCTTACTAAATACAGTATTAAATATCTGACGTTCACAACAAAGTTCTGCTCATACGGCTACCAAGTAACAACTTATAAAGGCTGTCATATGTAACACATTACTAGGTTACAAGTAACATTACTGCGTTCTAGAAAATTCTGAGAGTACACATACAGTATATCACAAAAGTGAGTACACCCCATCACATTTTTGGAAATATGATATATCTTTTAATGGGACAACACTGAAGATATGAAACTATAATATAATGTAAAGTAGTCAGTGTACAGCTTGTATAGAAGTGTAAATTTGGTGTGCCCTCTAAATAATTCAATTCACAGCCATTAATGTCTAAACCGCTAGCAACAAAATTCCATTAATGTCTAAACTATTCATGAGAAAATCCTGGTCTGCCGCTGATCAACAGTGACCTATGGAGCCTGGTTCTGAGAACAAAGCTCCATAGGAATCAATTGACGCTGTGGGACATTACAGCATTGGATTACATCGGAACTTTTAGGATTTATTTTATTATTAAATTGGTGATGAGGGTGAGTGGGGGAGTGTTAATTCAAATTTTGTTTTCCAGTATTTGTGTTTTATTTATAACTCTTGTGATAGGACCACTGGTAAAGTACAAGAGGGGAGGTATGTGTTGCTGAGATTATTAAATTCAGCAATGTGAACCCAGATGTAATGCTCCAGGATACTAGGTGCTGAAAAAGTTAAATGTCATTTAACAGGGCCAAGTTTTTGTGAATAGCTAAATAGATGGGTGGGACAGCCGTTAACCATATCTTCACCTTGGCGTGTGATCCAGGGAGGTAAAGGCCAGGCCTCTGGAAGCACTCAGAGTTCTGTGTTTTGGAGGAAGCAGCTCCTTCTCTCTGTAACTCTGATTGAACAGAGTGGGACCCTAAACCTTAGTGGGTGATACCCGCCGTGTAATGCACTGTGTTCATGTTCTTATGTTTTCTTTTATGCCGGTAAGGCGGTTTTGTTTTGTGCTGGCTGGGTTATGAAGTTAATAAAAAAGCTGAAATTTAAATGGAAAGCATTCCTGTGTCTACCACAAACTGCAGCTGAGTGAGTGGATCTACCACACTCTACATTTATTGGGTTAGTAATTGGTGTGTCCCATAGATGCCTATCCATTACTATCCTATGGACTTGATGCCAGCTGTCAATTTACAGCTGACATCAACTCCATAAGTAGAGCTGGGCAAAGAACCAGAATTGGTGCATCTAATGTATGTGCCACTTCTGGTAGTGGCTGCAGGCTGCTATTTTTAGGTTGGGAGGGGTCAAATAACCATGGGCCCTCCCAGCCTGATAATACTAGCCCCTAGCTGCCTGCTTTACCATAGTTTGTTATCAAATATAGTTTCCTAAATAATTTAAGAAATTGGTATGGAATCGTCTTTATTTTTATTACCAGCCAAAGTAAAGATGACAGCTGAGAGTTACAACAAGCAGTTGACTGCTTTTCATGCCCTGGTTATCATAAATAGGTGGGAGCCTACATCAATTTTTTTTTCCATTTACTCCCTGTCCACATTTGTTTGCAGGGCAATTTAACGCATTCTGCTTCCTTTTGCAGTCCCTAGCACTTACTAGGACGAATTCACAGCCATTTTACAGCACAGACATTAAAGTATCCATTGACCTATATAGGGTTCGGTCTGATGGTGGGATATTGTGCGTCATGTACCATTTTGTGTGGGTTCATGTTTTAGGCATGGTGGGCTGTCTATTCAATGTATTGTTTATCCTGTCTGCAGGTTTATAACTCCTTGAAGTGCTTCTGTCCTCAGGTGTAGGGGAGGGGGCCTGGGATCCACCTAAACTCTCTGCTTACCTGAAGAATGGGGCAGTCTGTTTGAGAACTTGAATAGAGGATTGATTCTCTGGGAGAAGCTGCAACTTCTCAGAGAGACCTGGACATTTATCGCATATTGGATTATAATTGTGTTTCTGGACTAATTTTACCCTCTGTTTTGTGGATTATGTTATGGACCATTTGATTTGCTTGGAATAAATGCTCTTTGGATTGTACAGCCATCTCTCGCTCTGTTGATTGTGTGATATGGGAGAAGGACCCCGTCACATTCGGGATCTGGGGTGAAGTCCAATCTCGAGCCGAACTTTTAACTAAGTTAGACAGAACCAGGCAAACCCGATTGTCCACAGGTTCGTTCATTTCTATTCATAATCTATGAAGAAATAGGGGGAAAGAAAAGATGGAAATTGCTTGTAATGTATGATAATAATAATTTCTTCATTTATATAGTGCTATTAATTCCACAGCGCTTTACATACAGTGGCAACACTGTCCCTATTGGGGCTCACAATCTAGAGTCCCTATCAGTATGTCTTTCAAGTGTGGGAGGAAACTGGAGGAAACCCACGCAAACATGGGGAGAACATACAAACTCCTTGCAGATGGTGTCCTTGGTGGGATTTGAACCCAGGACCTCAGCGCTGCAAGACTGCAGTGCTAACCACTGAGCCCCCGTGCCACCCAATTGATTGAGCTATCTTTAATAATAAAGTAGTACGCTTAAAGAATCTTTACCTAGTCACCAGCCAGTATCTGTGTATGCACAGATATAAAGTGTGTTTGAGTGCATAAAGGCCCTGAATCATCAGTTGCATTTTTAAATCACTTTCCTATTTAGTCATGTGCTATTATTTGCTGTTTTTTAGCCAAATTAATCTAATTGGTGCATGCAAATCATGAATCTGGTGCAAAGAATATATTTTAAAAAAGGCAGTAAAGAGAATAATGAATTGGGTTAATAAAAAAAAAAGGCACAACACACACAAAACTAAACAAATGGAAACAGTCACAAAGGCAAAAATGAATTGGAGATCATGTGTGGATTGGACGGGTTGTTACTGACATCTGGTGAGAAATTAATATCAATAGCAACATCTGAAATATTTTGACTTAGAAAATTGGTGACCATCAATACTTATTTCACCCGCTATAAGTAAGCTAAGATTTAAAGACACCAGCTTTTGCTATCCAATCGGAGAGCAGTAAAATTTCGGGCAGAGATCCTGATTTCAGTTATGAGTCACTTACTGCAGTTTTGATAAAATTACTGTTTTATCTGCTTTACATTGGCAAGTTCTTTGAATGCTGAGCTCTGTATAACCCCCTCCCTCTTAAAAAGACACCAAGGATTGATTACTTTCTGTGTACATTGTCCATAGGCAGAAAGCTGCCAGTCATTCGTGGGAGAGAGGTTCTAAAGGCTCAAGAATATGAAGGACTACACGGTAGCAGGTTTAATTGTCTTCTAGGGATAATCTTCTTCTGATAAAACAGTAATTTTATCAAAACTACAGCAAGCAGCCAAGTAAGTGATCCTTCATTGGACTCAGGGTCTCTGTCTTTACATTATTTTGCTCTCAGATTAGGGGGCAAAAACTTGGTGGTAGATTCCCTTTAAAGGACTATTATGTAGAGCAATTACATTAGCCAGTGTATTATTTGCTTAGTAGTCCCAGTGGATGGATAGATGGACCAAGGGAGGCTCATTAAAGCTCACCAGGAACTTGACACAGCTTATTCCAATTTGAATTTTCTCAACGTGCATATTTCATGAATGTAAAAGAACAGCTTCCCCTTTAAATGAATTGCCCATAACGAGTGCATAATATTTTAATAGCATCTTTTTATCAGTGTCAAGCCACATAAAAGTCCTAGCAATTTGCTGTTGAGTGCTTTACGTATTAATTAAGCATTCCGTAATTGATTTCCTGTGTCATAGTTTTCATTAAAGCAGCACAAGCAGGTCTAATGCATATTGCTTGCTGACTTGATGCTGCCTTGGGCATTGTTTGTGAATATGCTAATAGCAATTGGACATTGTGCATTTATGCTCCCCACTGCCCAATATCCCTTCTTTCCCCCATTAATGTACAGAGCTGATTATAGCAATAAGGTCAATCAAAGTTAATATAAGGTTACAATTTAAAAAAAACTATCAATATTATTTAAGGAGAACACCACCCACACAGAACAAGAAAATCTCCAAAACCTACTGGCACTGCGGTATTTGTCAGTAGGCAGAAAGTTTTGTAAACTGCTTCAGGCTCTTTTATATGCAACCTCCTATTGTTACAAACAGTTGATCAGTGAGTTAGATTTCTAAAAATTCCAGAATCTCGCCTCAGATTTTTGTGTAAGTTCCAATAGAGCAAACATGGCAATCCACAGAGGTATTCATTGCATTTGACTCTCAAAATTAACCTCTGTTGCTGCTGTGAGCCTTTATGTACAAAGCTCTTCTCTCCTAAAAACAAGGATTTAGGGGGACAGTACATTTACACATATGGTATACCATCACTAAGAAAAGAATAAAGCAGCACATTTGACAAATATTAAGTTGGGGGTCTCATCAAAGAAAGGTTTGCCTTTTTGTGACTGGTGCACACCAGTGACATGCCACCATGTGGCCACTATGGGGCCCATGTGTCAGAAGCCCCGATGCCAGCGCTGACACCAGGCCCCCAAGCCCAGCATTACACTTTCAACTGATTTCGCATCATGGATGCCAATAAAATTGAAAGCAATGATTAAAGAGGGAGTCCACTCCAACTTTCATCATTTTCCCGCTGTCTGAGATCTCATAGCTCAGCTAAGTGGGTGTGATGATGTCACTTCATCATGCCTGCTGTGCAGAGCAGTGAACACACAGGGTCAGAACACTCGCTGCCAAGACCAGAGCAGTGGGGGACCGAGGAGAGGTGAGTAGTTTTTTTAAATTAGTGAGTACACGGCGACCATAATACTACATGGATGACTATGAGCTGTGCATTATACTATATGGAGGACAATGGGCTGTACATTATATATGAAGCAAAACAATTCTCATTATAACAGCCTTTGTTATGAGCACCAGGTCAGCCATAGTAAGGCAAAGAGGGTGCCAGCACTACTCATAGTGACAGTAATACACAGGAGGACAAGAGTAAAGTGCAAAAATTCATATATTTTATTGAGACATACACAACACAGAATGATTAAAATGGTGGTACACTACCATAAAACAGGGGGGGGGGGGCAGAATGCCAGAGTCCAAATATAATGGAATAAGGACAGCCACCTACAGTGTGTCACTATGTGGAATGCATCATTATAAAAAATGGAGGCTGTCACAGGGTAAACTCAGGACAGAGGCAATGAAAGTGGTACAAGGCTGGGACACTGGATGGGAGGCAGCACAGAAATTTCACCACAGGATCTCCAAGGGAGAGGGAGAGGCTGTGGTGAAGCTGTAACTGAGGTCACAAAATAATAATACAATTGTAGTAAGAGGACCAAACAGTACAGGGGCACATAGAATACTATCTTCGATTTCTTACCTAAAGTGCTAGTGCAATGAGAAATTCAAAATAGTGCTCCAGGTTCTGCCAACCCAAACACTGTCCAGGAGCTCAGTACGGTCCCTGGATAACGCCCAGAATCTCCATCCGATGCGCGTTTCACGGGGTCAAGCTTTCTCAAGGTGGGGAGCCAGAGTGATAAGCTGAGATAAGATAAGTGAGAAAGCTTGACCCCGCGAAACGTGCGTCGGATGGAGATCCTGGGCGTCATCCAGGGACCGTACTGAGCTCCTGGACAGTGTTTGGGTTGGCAGAACCTGGAGCACTATTTTGAATTTCTCATTGCACTAGCACTTTAGGTAAGAAACCGAAGATAGTATTCTATGTGCCCCTGTACTGTTTGGTCCTCTTACTACAATTGTATTATTATTTTGTGACCTCAGTTACAGCTTCACCACAGCCTCTCCCTCTCCCTTGGAGATCCTGTGGTGAAATTTCTGTGCTGCCTCCCATCCAGTGTCCCAGCCTTGTACCACTTTCATTGCCTCTGTCCTGAGTTTACCCTGTGACAGCCTCCATTTTTTATAATTATGTATTCCACATAGTGACACACTGTAGGTGGCTGTCCTTATTCCATTATATTTGGACTCTGGAATTCTGTCCCCCCCCCTGTTTTATGATAGTGTACCACCATTTTAATCATTCTGTGTTGTGTATGTCTCAATAAAATATATGAATTTTTGCACTTTACTCTTGTCCTCCTGTGTATTATTATATATGAAGGTGCATTATATTATATGGAGAACTGTGGTTGTGCATTATATATGGAGACCTATATTATACCATATGGAGGAAGATGGAGGTACATTATACTAAATGGAGGACTAAGGGCTGTGCATTCTATCTTATGGAGGACTATGGTGTGTTCATTATACTATATAGAGGACTATGGAGTTTGCATTATACTGTAAGGAGGACTGTGTGGGTGCGTTATACTATATGCAGGGCTATGGGGGTGTATTATGCTATTTGGTTAACTATGGAGGATGCATTACACCATATGAAAAACTATGGAAGGTGCATTATATTATATGGTACCAATAACAACTCTAACTCAACTGGCAATAAACAAGCCCTCACATGACTCACATGACTCTGTCGGCAGAAAAATAAAATAGCCTTCCAAATTCTGTGATAAAAAAAAGATTAAGAAAACCCTTTTATTTTGTAAAAAGCATTTTTAGTGTGATAGTTACCAAACCTAAAAAACTATATAAATCTGGTCTTGCACAGAATAAAGCAGCCGAATCATTTTTACCGCATTATGAACGGCAAAAAAAAAGGACGAGCTGTTTTTTGGTGCATTTGTCTTCCAGAATGTGCAGATTTGATGGAAAAAAAATGTCTGCACCAAATACTCAGCAGACGCACACAGCCTAAAATTAAGCAGATTAATTAAACCAGACATTTGCTTAAACTTAGAATATCAGGTATTTGTAACTTCTAGTGAATTTCCAAAATGTTCCAGATGCAAGTTTATCTCAATAAATTAGAATATCATCAAAAAGTTAATTTATTTCAGTAATTCAATACAAAAAGGGAAATGCATGTATTATATACGAGTCAAACAAAGTGATCTATTTCAAGTGTTTATTTCTGTTAATGTTTATGATTATGGCTTACAGCCAATGAAAACACAAAAGTTATCCCAGAAAATTAGAATAATTACCACAAAACACCTGCAAAGGCTTGCTTAGAGTTTAAAATGGTCCCTTAGTCTGGTTCAGTAGGTTACACAATCATGGGGAAGACTGCTGACTTGACAGATGTCCAGAAGGCAGTTATTGACACACTCCACAAGGAGGGTAAGCCACAAAAGGTGATTGATAAAGATGTTGCCTGTTCTGAGTGCTGTATCCAAGCATTTTAGTGGAAAGTTGAGTGGAAGGAAAAAGTGTGGTAGAAAAAGGTGCACATGCAACCGGGATAATCACAGCCTTTATAGGATTGTTAAGAATGGACCTTTCAAAAATGTAGGGGAGATTCACAAGTAGAGGACTGCTGCTGGAGTCAGTGCTTCAAGAGCCACCACACACAGATGTATACAGGACATGGGCTACAACTGTCGCATTTCTTGTGTCAAGCCACTTATGACCAATAGACAACGCCAGAAGCGTCTTACCTGAACTAAACAGAAAAAGAACTGGACAATTGCTTTAAGGCAGGGGTCTCAAACTTGGCTGGGTGTATGGGCCGCACAGAGGAAAAAAAATAATTTGGGGGGCCACATTCTTTGCAGGACAAAGTGACATTTTTATTGGTACCATATATTTTTTTTATTTACACACCTTTGGATCACTGATTTTGAACATTTTCACTTGTTTATTATAGCAAACATGCACATTCTTTGTTTAAATATAAAAAAAATAATATTTTTTTTTTACATTTTATTCCTTTCGTCTAACTAGTAGTCTTACAATTAGCACTATATAGAAATTTTGACCAACATCTTTTAGTAATGTTCCCCATCTTGTTGTAATGTGCCCATCCTTGTCCCCTTGTAGTACTGTGCCTCATCCGAGTCCCCATCCCACAGTAATGTGCTCATGCTTATTCCCATCCTAAAGTAATGTTCCTCATCCTTGTCCCCATCTTGTAGTAATGTGCCTCATCCTTGTCCCCATGTTATAGTAATGTGCCCATCTTATCCCCATCCTACAGTAATGTCCCCAATCTATAGTAATGTTCCCCATCCTTGTCCCCTTGTAGCAATGTCCCCATCCTATAGTACTGTCCCATCCTATAGTACTCTCCCTATTCTATAGTCATGTGCCCATCCTATAGTAATGTGCAAACCTTGTCCCCATCCTTTAGTAATGTCCCCAGCATTATCCCTATTCTATAGTATTGTTACTCATCCTTGTCCCCTTGTAGTAATGTCCCTATCCTGCAGTACTGTCCCCATCCTATAGTATTGTGCTCACCTTGTCCCCATCCTATAGTAATGTCCCCAGCCTTGTCCCCATTCTATAGTAATAATGTCCCCATCCAATAGTAATGTCCCATTCCTATAGTAATGTCCCCAGCCTTATCCCCATCCCATAGTAATGTGCGCACTTTGTCCCCATCCTGTAGTAATGGGGGGGGCAGTGGCTATAACTTACCGATCGCTCCCCTCACCTTCTACAGACTCCGGAGTGAAGCTGAGGGGAGCAGTCTCTGGCCCCAGATCCACAGTGATTGGACAGATCGGTCACAAGGCCGGTCTCTCCAATCAGAGCTGGGGGCGGGTGAACTGAGGTCACCCAGCTCCAGCCAATGATCGCTGCTACAGCTGCACTAACCATGGCCGGATTTCAATGTTTAAGCCATTTTCAATGGTTGAAACATTACAGTGGCTGTGATTGGCTGACGAACGCCGATCAGCCAATCACAACCTCCGCTGGTCCGGGGAGGAGACACCCACCCCTCCTGAGGTCAGGCAGAGGTCCCCTCCTCCCCGAAACTACAGTATTTGCAAAGCGATCGCAGCCATGTGATTTCGTGTGTCCCCCAGTCCCGTGCCCCTGTTCACTATTGCGGCAGGTTCAAGGGCCGTAGCCCTGTCAGTGATTTATGTCAGATGATTGTGTTGCTGGTGCGAGAGTGCAGCGCCAGCAAAACATTCATCTGACATAAAGTGCAGACACTGGTTGCGGCCCCTGCACCTGCCGAGATAGTGAACAGGGGCACGGGCCTGGGGGCCGCACGAAGCAGCCTGAGGGGCCGCATGCGGCCCGTGGGGCGCGTGTCTGAGACCCCTGCTTTAAGGTGTTGTTTTCAGATGAAAGTAAATTTTGCATTTCTTTTGGAAATCTAGGTCTCAGAGTCTGGAGGAAGAGTGGAAAGGCCACAATCCAAGCTGCTTGAGGTTAGTGTGAAGTTTCCAGATTCAGTGTAGGTTTGGGGAGCCATGTCATCTGTTGGTGTAGGTCCACTGTTGTTTATCACGACCAAAGTCAGCATAGACGTCTACCAGGAAATTTTGGAGTACTTCATGCTTCCCTCTGCCGGCAAGTTTTTGGAGATGAAAATTTAATTTTCCAGCAGCACTTGGCACCTGTCCAAAATGCCAAAAGTACTAAAACATGGTTTAATAACCACAGTATAACTGTGCTTGATTGGCCAGCAAACTCGCCTGACCTAAACCCCAAAGAAAATCTATGGGGTATTGTCAAGAGGAAGATGAGAGACACCAGACCCAACAATGCAGCTGAGCTGAAGGCTGCTATCAAAGCAACCTGGGCTTCCATAACACCTCAGCAATGCCACAGACTGATCGCCTCCATGCCACGCTGTATTGATGCAGTAATTCATGCAAAAGGAGCCCCGACCAAGTATTGAGGCATTTACTGTACATACTTTTCAGTAGGCGCCAACATTTCTGAGTATAAAATCATTTTTCCAGTTGGTCTTATTTAATATTCTAATATTCAGAGAAAATAACTTTTGGGTTTTCACTGGCTGTAAGCCATAATCATCAACATTAACAGAAATAAACACTTGGAATAGATCACTCTGTGTGTAATGACTCTATATAATATGTTTCCTTTTTGTATTGAATTACTGAAATAAATTAACTTTTTTTATGATATTCTAATTTATTGAGATGCACTTGTTTTACGTACTACTAATAAAAAATAGCAGTATCAAAAAGAATTTGGGCTAATAACAGCCATAAAATCCTATTTAAAATTCAAGTGTATTCCCATGATTTTGGAGCTTGTCAGCTCTCTTGAGATAAACTGATTAATATTTAGCTTTTCACTGCTATAAAAACAGGCATGCTTACTTTATAAGGTATAATAAAACCTCACCAAAAAAGCCGCAGTGTTCTCTTTTGTCACAAATATACAAATTGGTCCATAAAGTAAAGAACAAATGAATAAATGGTTTTAAAATTAGACTGTTGCTAACGTTACAGACATCACAGAATATTGCAAAGCGTGTGAATGTAATTACTATTTTACGTTTTTTGACACCAGTGGTTTTAATAATGTAACGGGTTGACTGATCAGCAATGTTTTGTTATGCAAATTAGATCTGTTCAGTGTGAGACTGTTATTTACATCATTTTAAAATATTTCATAGCAAAGATAAAAGAAAAAGAAGCAAGCATTTAGCCAAAAAGTTCGATCAAGGTGTTTTCCCATCATGTGAAAAATTGCTTAAAGGGAATCTGTCACCAGGTTTTTGCTACTTCATCTGTGAGCAGCATAATGTAGGCAAAGAGATCCTGAAATGAACCATGTTTAACTTAGATTATAGGGTGCAGCCGTTCTGACTTTATCTCAGAATTGAGTGTAGCAGAGCTGGGAGCTGTCCCTGTCCACAAGAGGCTCTCAATAGAGATTGTGCATTGACTTTGAGGTGTCAATCACAGTGTGATGTGTGTTTTTCTGCTCTGCACATGCAGAGGAGTCACACCAATGTTAATCCCGGACCAATAAACTCTTTATTATAGGCAAATTATAGCTTGAACACAGATAAGAACAACACAGATGTTTTTTCGTTTTTAACGCTTGCTGCATGCTGTGTTTGGCTTACATTGTAAAATCCTGGTGACTGATTCCCTTTAAGTATGCAATCACTTTACAATCATGGGGATTCCAACCCCCCAAATCTTAACAAGGAAGTGCTGCAAAAGAAGTTTAAAATCATTTTGCCTGCACAGAGGAACCCACTGCTGTGCAGCAAACTTCTGCATGGCCTCTTTCAAGTGAATCTGGCCAGCTGCAGTATACAACATTTGCAAATGGGAGGGACACTGAAATATTTCACCAGTACTGCATTGTTCTCAGAATTGTTTGGTGTCTTAGTGCTTAGACTTCACGAGTAGAGAGTTATTTCTTATACATTGCTTATATATCACCAACATATTCTTCAGCACTTTATAAAGATGATCATCCCTGTCCCCTTTGGGGTTCACCATTTAAATTCCCTATCAGTTTATCTTTGGAGTGTGGGAGGAAACCAGACTATCTGGGGAAAAACCCACACAAACACAGGGAGATCATACAAACTCCTTACAGATGTTGGCCTTGGTGAGATTGGAACTGAGGACCACAGCTCTGAAAAGAAAACGTTCTATGAACTGATCAACCATGCTGCCCAGATAAGCAGATCAATCCATGGAGGATCGAGTTTAAGTTTAATTTCCTAAAATTCATGGTTTCATGTGAATTTGAACATTATGAGATTCAATTCAGAGTTCATAAAGAAAAAAAAAACTTGTCTGGCTCTATATCCCCCACTACTGATGCATCAGAGAGCAAGCTAAGGTCTGGAGGTGTGGCCGGGTATCCCTGTAATGACCGGCAGCTATGACATCAAATGGATTTATGATTAGTACCTGGACCATCACAGTTTAGTAGTTCCCTGTGGAGCATAGTTTGTATGGAAGGGCCGTTTTCCATCTCTACAGTAACTGGGTAACTTTATCTCTTTTGTAGACTGTAAGGATATGTTCACATGTCCTGTAATGACTTCCGTTTTTGCATCCTTTTGGAAAATGTAAATTCTTGAAAAAACAAATGGATCCATTAACAGATCCATTGACTATAATATTGATGGATGGGTCAAAACTTGTCATCCATGAGGTGCCAAACTGTCAGGCATCCGTTGTTTTAGACAGACAAAAAATCCTGGGCGCAAAACATTTCTTGTGCGGATCCAAATACGGCTCGCTACTGAATCCGTTCAAGCATAGGAGTCTACGGGCAACGGATCCATTAGCAAAGCGTCCATTCACCTAGCAGTTGTCACGCTCCCCGGGCCCTCGGCTCCCCTTCCCGGGTCTCCTGTCCCGCTCCCCGGCTCACCTGCCACGCTCCCCGCGTCCCAGTCTCTTGTGCCCGTCCTTCCTAGGCTCCCTGGCCGCCGATCCCGGCGCCCGACGGCCTCCCAGGCCCTGGCCGGCTCCCCTGCGTCCTCCTCTCAGCCTCCTTCCCTGGCTTCTGGCACCCGGGCCGCGCGCATGCGCATTAGGGCGCGCGCGCGGTCACTGACCCTTTCTTAAAGGGCCAGCGCCCATTAACAGGAAATGAGGTTAGACAGGTACGGGGTATAAAGGGGGTTCTTGTCCAAGGGGGCGGGGCCTGATCTTCGTGTTTTCTGAGCTAGGAGTCAGGTCTCCTTGTGTTTTCCTGCCATACTTACGTATCTCTCTTCTAGAACTGATCCCGCTTCGCCATCCAGTCCTGCTGAATCCCGAGCCCCGCACGCTGTCCGTCTGCCATCTGACAGTCCGTACCATCTCGGATCCCTGCGGTGACCCGTCATCTCGCTCCAAAGGTTCCGGACCCCGCCTGACATCATCCTGGCTTCCGAACCTGAGCTACGTCACCCGGACTGCCATCTGTGACTCCGTGGTCCCAGGGACTCCTCCGCTACCTTCACTTGCATGGACTGTTCTGCTGCCCATCAGTGCTTCAGCTACCGGACTCCCTACCACCATCTTAGAGTTCGGCCCAGTGGATCCACCTCCTGGGTCTGCCCGACCGCCCGGCCCTGACAGTAAGATCAGGCCATGGATCCCGCTGCAGCACTATTGGCCCTGCAAGAGGAACTCCAACGCCAGCGTGAAGTCCAGACCCGCATGCTGCAATTTATGACCTCCGTGGACACCCGCCTGTACACGTTACAAGCATCAATGACGCCTGCGGCAACCAGGTCCCCCACTAGGCAATCCACGGCTCCCGCACCAGTGGCAGCCGCGTCGGATGCCTCCCGACTCCGTTTGGCGTCACCACCTCGTTATGCTGGAGATCCCAAGACCTGCAGGGGCTTCATAAACCAATGTTCCCTTCATTTCACGCAGCTGCCACATCTGTTCGCCTCCGACCAAGCCAAGGTCGCCTTTATAATGTCTCACCTGGAGGGCACTGGCGTGAATGAACCCCTTGTGGGAGAAGGAGGACCCCATGACCAAGGATCTTCAAGAGTTCCTGCAGGCCTTTCGCAGTACCTTTGACGAGCCGGGACGCGCCTCTGCGTCTGCTTCATCACTTCTCCGCCTACGTCAAGGAACACTGACGGTGGGCCAATACGCCATCCGTTTCCGCACTTTGGCTTCTGAACTCGGGTGGAATAATGAGGCCCTGACAGCCGCCTTCTGGGAAGGACTTTCGAGTCGCATCAAAGATGAGTTGGCGGGTCGTGACGTGCCCTCCACCCTAGATGCCCTGATTGCCCTAGCCACTCGAGTGGACATTCGTTTTCAGGAGCGCTCCAAAGAGCTGGTTCGTGAGCGACGTGCGGTACGGCACTCCTCCCCGCCACAGAAATCCTCTGTGCCACAGTCATCAACAGCTGGGATTCCTGTCCACGAACCCATGCAGGTTGACCGAGTACGACAGTCTGACCAACGTCGAGCAGAGCGGCTCGCCAAGGGCCTCTGCTTTTACTGCGGAGAGGGCACACATCTCCTACGCTCCTGTCCGGAAAGGCCGGGAAACTCCAAAGCCTAGGGTTGGTAGGAGAGGCCACCCTAGGTGCTGGGACTCTCTCAGACCCAGTTATGTGGACGGTACAAGTATCAACAGGAGAGACGCGCTTCACGGCTGAGGCATACCTCGACTCCGGAGCAGCAGGCAATTTTATCCAGCAGGCCACGGTGGACAAATACCAGCTGCCTGTTACTCTACTCGAGAAGCCCCTACTGATTGCCTCGGTGGATGGGAGACCCCTCTCTGATACCATCTCCTGGATCACCAAGCCGGTGGAACTGCGTATCGGTGCTCTGCACACCGAGAACATCTCTCTCTACGTCCTTCCACACATGTCCCATCAAATCCTGCTGGGACTTCCTTGGTTGCGAACACACGAACCATCAGTCAGCTGGGGTACTGGCGAAATCACCCGTTGGGGCTCTGCCTGTCATGAAAGATGTTTAAAGTCTATACAACCAGTCCGACGACCTCCGGTTCCTGAGTACCTACCGGGTCTGCCCTCGGCCTATTGGTCCTTCGCGGACGTTTTTGACAAGAAGGAGTCTGAGGTACTTCCGCCACACCGTCCCTACGATTGCGCCATCGACCTGCTCCCAGGAACAACACCACCTCGAGGACGGATATATCCGTTGTCTCCAGCCGAAACCAGGGCCATGTCCACCTACATCACGGAAAGCCTGGCAAAGGGATTCATCCGGAGATCCTCCTCTCCTGCGGGAGCAGGCTTCTTCTTCGTTAAGAAGAAAGAGGGTGACCTACGCCCATGCATTGACTACCGGGGCTTGAATCAGATTACCATAAAAAACAAGTACCCCCTACCGCTCATCCCCGAATTATTCGATCGGCTCAGAGGAGCCCGTGTGTTCACCAAACTGGATCTTCGGGGTGCCTACAACCTAGTTCGTATCCGCTCTGGAGACGAATGGAAGACCGCGTTTAATACTCGCGATGGGCACTATGAATACTGCGTGATGCCCTTCGGTCTGTGTAACGCTCCTGCCGTATTCCAAGAACTGGTGAACGACATTTTCCGGGACCTCCTCTACGTATGTGTAGTAGTTTATCTGGATGACATCCTTGTCTTCTCTCCGGACCTCCAGACCCACAGAGAGAACGTAAAGCTGGTTCTACAAAGACTGAGAGAGAATCGTCTCTACGCCAAATATGAAAAGTGCGTCTTTGAGCAGTCTTCTCTTCCTTTCCTGGGATACATCATCTCGGGTACTGGTCTGCAGATGGATCCAAAGAAGGTCTCCTCCATCCTCCACTGGCCTCCCCCTTCTGGACTGAAGGCAATCCAACGGTTCCTGGGATTTGCCAACTACTACCGCCAGTTTATCCCTCACTTCTCCGCCCTGACTGCTCCTCTCTCCGCTCTGACCAAAAAGGAGGCTAATCCAAAGGACTGGTCACCTGCGGCCGACGCCGCGTTTTGCTCCCTGAAGCGAGCATTCGCCTCCTCTCCTGTACTCCACCGACCGGAGTTAAACCGCCAGTTCACCTTAGAGGTGGATGCCTCCTCCTCAGGAGCCGGAGCAGTGCTCATGCAAAAATCCTCCTCCGGGAAGATGGTGACTTGCGGTTTCTTCTCTAAAAGCTTCTCAGCACCTGAACGTAATTACACCATCGGTGACCGAGAACTATTGGCGGTCAAACTGGCTCTAGAGGAGTGGCGCTACCTCCTGGAAGGAGCAGTGTACCCTGTGATTATCTACACGGACCACAAGAACCTGGAATACCTGCGGTCCGCTCAGCGACTGAACCCACGACAAGCCAGGTGGTCCTTATTCTTTGCCAGGTTTGACTTCCAGCTTCACTTCCGACCCGCAGACAAGAATATACGCGCTGATGCCTTGTCTAGGTCTCTCATGCCTCTGGAGCAGGAGGAAGAGACTACCCAACCTATCATCTCTCCTAGCAAGATTGTTCCGGTGGCTCCTGTCACTCTGGCCCAGATACCACCCGGGAAGACCTATGTCTCTGAGACCGACAGGCAAAAAGTGTTACACTGGGGTCATGCCTCGAAAACAGCCGGCCATGCAGGCCAGAAGAGAACATGGGGTGCGATTGTACGCCATTACTGGTGGCCATCCCTTCGCACGGACGTTGCCGCCTTTGTCTCTGCCTGCCCCTCTTGTGCCAGGAACAAGACGCCCAAACACCTGCCCTATGGCCGTCTTCTGCCTCTGCCGATACCCTCAGTTCCATGGCAACACATAGCGATGGACTTTATTACGGACTTGCCAGTATCATCCGGACACACAGTCATATGGGTCGTGGTGGATCGGTTCTCCAAAATGGCTCACTTCGTCCCTATGCCCGGACTGCCCTCTGCTCAGGAACTCGCGGAAGCCTATATACAACATATCTTCCGCTTGCATGGCTTTCCTTCCCACATCGTGTCCGACAGAGGAACTCAGTTCACCTCCCGCTTCTGGAGGGCTCTCTGCAAATATCTGGGAGTGACTCTGGACTTTTCTTCCGCTTACCATCCTCAGTCTAATGGCCAAGTGGAAAGGGTCAATCAAATCTTGACCTCCTTCTTACGTCACTATGTCAACGCCCATCACGACGACTGGTCCACGCTTCTGCCTTGGGCTGAATTCTCCCATAACCACCACGTCAGTGAGTCGTCCTCCAAATCTCCCTTCCATGTCGTTTACGGACTGCAGCCTTCCGTCCCGTTGCCTATATCCCCTTCTTCGGATGTCCCTGCTGCTGATACTGTAGCCCGTGACTTCGCTACCATTTGGGACTCTGTCAAGGCGTCCCTTGGGCGCGCTTCCCAGCGGATGAAGAAACACGCTGACAAAAGGCGTCTAGATCCTCCGTGTTTCTCTCCTGGTGACCTGGTCTGGCTTGCTTCCCAGTACATCCGACTGAAGATACCTTCCTACAAGCTGGGTCCTCGCTACATCGGGCCGTTTAAGGTCCTCAGCAAGATCAATGAGGTCTCCTACAAACTGAGGCTTCCGACCACGATGAAAATACCCAACTCCTTCCACGTCTCTCTACTCAAGCCGGTGTTCCTTGGTCCCTTCTCCGCTGCTGCCAGTCCGGCTCCTCCTCCTATTGCTGAGGACGACATCTATGCGGTAAGGGATATCGTGGCCATGAAGACTGTTCGTGGCCGGCAGTTCTTCCTGGTGGACTGGGAGGGGTATGGTCCTGAGGATAGATCCTGGGAACCCAGGGAGAACGTGGGCTCTCCTCTGATCCGTGCCTTCATGTCCCGGTTGCGGGGAGGGGGGCGTGGGGAGGGGGGTACTGTCACGCTCCCCGGGCCCTCGGCTCCCCTTCCCGGGTCTCCTGTCCCGCTCCCCGGCTCACCTGCCACGCTCCCCGCGTCCCAGTCTCTTGTGCCCGTCCTTCCTAGGCTCCCTGGCCGCCGATCCCGGCGCCCGACGGCCTCCCAGGCCCTGGCCGGCTCCCCTGCGTCCTCCTCTCAGCCTCCTTCCCTGGCTTCTGGCACCCGGGCCGCGCGCATGCGCATTAGGGCGCGCGCGCGGTCACTGACCCTTTCTTAAAGGGCCAGCGCCCATTAACAGGAAATGAGGTTAGACAGGTACGGGGTATAAAGGGGGTTCTTGTCCAAGGGGGCGGGGCCTGATCTTCGTGTTTTCTGAGCTAGGAGTCAGGTCTCCTTGTGTTTTCCTGCCATACTTACGTATCTCTCTTCTAGAACTGATCCCGCTTCGCCATCCAGTCCTGCTGAATCCCGAGCCCCGCACGCTGTCCGTCTGCCATCTGACAGTCCGTACCATCTCGGATCCCTGCGGTGACCCGTCATCTCGCTCCAAAGGTTCCGGACCCCGCCTGACATCATCCTGGCTTCCGAACCTGAGCTACGTCACCCGGACTGCCATCTGTGACTCCGTGGTCCCAGGGACTCCTCCGCTACCTTCACTTGCACGGACTGTTCTGCTGCCCATCAGTGCTTCAGCTACCGGACTCCCTACCACCATCTTAGAGTTCGGCCCAGTGGATCCACCTCCTGGGTCTGCCCGACCGCCCGGCCCTGACAGCAGTTAAGGATCCGTTGCTCACAAACTCCCATTATGCTTGAAAGGATCTGTTGCCCATTAATGCTAGATAGATTAGAAAAGAATAGGATGGCATAAAATACAATAAGATAGATAGATAGATAGAATAGATAAATACATGAATAGATAGAGAGATAGCTAGATAGCTTGTACAGCTATTTAGCAGAATAAAAAAAAAATTGAAGACAAAAAAGGAGGATTGCTGTACCTGTGTTGGATATGAAAATTGGGGGGGACCTCACGTCATATTTTTAATCTAAAATTAATTTTAAATTCTGCTAAATATCTGTACAAGCTATCTATCTATCTATTCATCTATCTATTCATCTATCATCTATCTATGTATTCTATCTTTTTTTTTCTATCTACAAGTGCATCTTAATAAATTAGGATATCATCAAAAAGTTAATTTATTTCAGTAACTCAATACAAAAAGGTAAACACATATATTATATAGAGTCATTACAAACAGAGGTATATATTTCAAGTGTTTATTTCTGATAATGTTGATGATTATGGTTTACAGCATATGAAAACCCAAAAGTCATTATCGCAGAAAATTAGAATGACAACAAAACACTTGCAAAGGCTTTCTAAGCATTTAAAATAGTCCCTTAGTCTGGTTCAGTAGGGTACACAATCATGGGGAAGACTGCTGACTTAACAGATGTCCAGTAGGCAGTCGATGACACACTCCATATGGAGGGTAAGCCACAAAAGGTCATTGCTAAAGAAGTTGCCTGTTCTGAGTGCTGTATCCAAGCATATTAGTGGTAAGTTGAGTGGAAGAAAAAAGTTTGGTGGAAAAGGTGCACAAGCAACCGGGATAACTACAGCCTGGATAGGATTGTTAACAGAAGGTTATTCAAAAATTTGGGGGAGATTCACAAGTAGTGGACTGCTATTGGAATCAGTGCTTCAAGAGCCACCACACACAGACATATCCTGGATATGGGCTACAACTGTTGTATTCATTGTGTCAGGCCACTCATTATCAAAAGACAACGCCAGAAGCATCTTACCTGGGCCAATGTCACGGTCTTTCCTCTGTTGCATGGTTTTGAGACAAAATCTAGGTCAGAATGTCACTTTATCTTGTGGGACTCTGCTGATTAAATGGATTCCCTTTCCTTTGGGGAGTAGAGGGTTAACATTAGAGTTGAGCGCGGTTTGCGGTTCGAGGTTCTCCAGTTCTAGGCTCGAGTGATTTTGGGGCCTGTTCTAGATCGAACTAGAACTCGAGCTTTTTGCAAAAGCTCAATAGTTCTAGAAACGTTCGAGAACGATTCTAGCAGCAAAAAAACAGCTAATTCCTAGCTGGCTTTCCGCTGTAATAGTGTAAGTCACTCTGTGACTCACACTATTATGACATTTCAGTGTATAGTGTGCGGGAACAGCGCCTTCAGATCACTGCTGTTTGTATAATGGCGATCTCCATTTTTTTTTTTTTTTTGTCTTCCTTCCCTAAGCGTGCGCGTCTTGTGGGGCGGGCCAGCATGTCAACCAATCCCAGACTCACACACAGCTAAGTGGACTTTTAGCCAGAGAAGCAACGGCATGTGTGATAGGATGTCCATGTCACATGTCCCTGCATTATAAAAACGAGTATCTGCCCGTCCGGACGCCATTATCTCTTCTGCGTCCTTGGTGTCAGACATCACTGGCGCAGCTCCGTCCTTTGTCCTATCGCCGATACTGCTGTATGCGCTCCATACACAGCGCTAGACAGCTTAGGGAGAGCACTTTCTATCAGTCCTTTTAAGGGCTCGTACCGGCAGGGTCAGAGCCATAGGTGACAGGTCCTGAAAACAGAGACAGCGTCTGTGTAGCCAAGGTCAGGGATTTCGTCGCTGCATTTCCCCATTAGGAGGGAATAGAAAGGCAGGCTTCCATTCCTCTACCCAGAGCCCCACAATCCTGGCACTGTACCCTCCTGTCCTCTGCATACTCCAAATCTTTTTAACTAAGCCATTATACTAGCAAACAGTCAGTGTACCTAGTGGCATCCTAAACGTGGCTATTGTACTTTTGTGTAGTCAAACTAGTGGAAAGATATTTGCAGCACCTCTGCCTGCATTGCACACTCCAACTCTTTTTAACTAAGCCATTATACTAGCAAACAGTCAGTGTACCTAGTGGCATCCTAAACGTGGCTATTGTACTTTTGTGTAGTCAAACTAGTGGAAAGATATTTGCAGCATCTCTGCCTGCATTGCACACTCCAACTCTTTTTAACTAAGCCATTATACTAGCAAACAGTCAGTGTAGCTAGTGGCATCCTAAACGTGGCTATTGTACTTTTGTGTAGTCACACTAGTGGAAAGATATTTGCAGCACGTCTGCCTGCATTGCACACTCCAACTCTTTTTTAACTAAGCCATTATACTAGCAAACAGCCTGTGTACCTAGTGGCATCCTAAACGTGGCTATTGTACTTTTGTGTAGTCACACTAGTGGAAAGATATTTGCAGCACGTCTGCCTGCATTGCACACTCCAACTCTTTTTAACTAAGACATTATACTAGCAAACAGTCAGTGTACCTAGTGGCATCCTAAACGTGACTATTGTACTTTTGTGTAGTCACACTAGTGGAAAGATATTTGCAGCACATCTGCCTGCATTGCACACTCAAACTCTTTTTAACTAAGCCATTATACTAGCAAACAGTCAGTGTACCTAGTGGCATCCTAAACGTGGCTATTGCACTTTTGTGTAGTCACACTAGTGGAAAGATATTTGCAGCATGTCTGCCTGCATTGCACACTCCAACTCTTTTTAACTAAGACATTATACTAGCAAACAGTCAGTGTACCTAGTGGCATCCTAAACGTGACTATTGTACTTTTGTGTAGTCACACTAGCGGAAAGATATTTGCAGCACGTCTGCCTGCATTGCACACTCAAACTCTTTTTAACTAAGCCATTATACTAGCAAACAGTCAGTGTACCTAGTGGTATCCTAAACGTGGCTATTGTACTTTTCTGTAGTCACACTAGTGGAAAGATATTTGCAGCACCTCTGCCTGCATTGTACACTCCAACTCTTTTTAACTAAGACATTATACTAGCAAACAGTCAGTGTACCTAGTAGCATCCTAAACGTGGCTATTGTACTTTTGTGTAGTCAAACTAGTGGAAAGATATTTGCAGCACGTCTGCCTGCATTGCACACTCAAACTCATTGTTACTAAGCCATTATACTAGCAAACACTGAGGAAACTTAGTGGCATCCTAAATGTGGCTATTAGACTTCTGTATATTCCCACTAGTGCACAGATATTTGCAGCACCTCTGCCTGCATTGCACACTCAAAATCATTGTTACTAAGCCATTATACTAGCAAACACTGAGGAAACTTAGTGGCATCCTAAACGTGGCTATTGGACTTCTGTATAGTCCCACTAGTGGAAAGATATTTGCAGCACGTCTGCCTGCATTGCACACTCAAAATCATTGTTACTAAGCCATTATACTAGCAAACACTGAGGAAACTTAGTGGCATCCTAAACGTGGCTATTGGACTTCTGTATAGTCCCACTAGTGGAAAGATATTTGCAGCACGTCTGCCTGCATTGCACACTCAAACTCATTGTTACTAAGCCATTATACTAGCAAACACTGAGTGAACTTAGTGGCATCCTAAACGTGGCTATTGGACTTCTGTATAGTCCCACTAGTGCAAAGATATTTGCAGCACGTCTGCCTGCATTGCACACTCAAACTCATTGTTACTAAGCCATTATACTAGCAAACACTGAGTGAACTTAGTGGCATCCTAAACGTGGCTATTGGACTTTTGTCTAGTCACACTAGTGCAAATCTATGTGCAGCACCTCTGCATGACACCCTCCTGCTCTGTTTTTAATAAGCTATAATGATAGCAAAAAATACTGCCATTTAGTGGCATCATAGAACTGGCTGTTGTATTCCATTAGTGCCCCACTGGTGCCAAGCTATTTCTAGCACCTCTACATGACACCCTCATGCACATTTTGCTACGCTAATGTTATAGAAAACTCAGGGAATTCATTGCTGCATTTGATATTTCGGAGGGATAGAAAGTGAGGCTTCCTTTAGCTTTTTCTTCTGTTCATAGACAGCATCTCCAAGTTCACACCCGAAGAGCAATTTCTCCTCCACGTCTAAGTGTGGAGAGGCAGCTAGTGCGCATGCGTGTGCCGATTTACCCCAGCTGCAGCCTAACTACAGTGTTTCGCCTAGTGAGTATGCTCAGCCTGACTGTGCCATTCCTGACGCTAAGTCTTCATTTCGGGATACAGCGCATGCTCCCACACTAAGTGTCAAAAGCCTCTTTGCACAGGTACTTGCATTCCGTGCCGGGTCTAAGTCCTGTTTTGTGCCTAGACACCATGCTAAAGCTGATAGTCTTTTTTCAGAGACTGTATTTCATGCTACTGAGCATGCTCAGGCACTTACTGCATCAGAGACTAGGTCCGGTAATGAACTCTTTGGCCCTGCCCCTGATGTGGGGGTCCCATATAGACCACAGGGCATCAGGTGTCCTCCCAAATGGCTTGCAGAGGCCCACCCCTATGACTTGTCACCGCATTATTGATGGTCAGACGATGACTGGTGAGGTGTTTGGGTCATGACAGCCATGAGGTCATCATTGAAGTTGTGGTTCCAAATAGGACGCTAGTTATGCCACTCATGACGTGTCACTCTACTTTTGTCTCCAGGAGGTTCATTGTGGTTCACCCTGGTTTGGGGCGGACCCAGGTTATAAAAGGGGCTGGAGCCAACAAGGAGGTGCGCATTCTTCTATTATGCTCCGAAAGAGCACACCTCCATGTGTTGAACCCATTGCGGCTTTAGGCCAGAGGTAGGCAGGGATAGGGTGTCAATGCAGGCCACCACCACAGTTGGTAACGCAGAATGGTTAAGACCAGCTCCTGTCCTACCAGTCCTGCTTGTGCAGCCCAGTGGCATTAACAGGCCTGCTGCTGCTGATGCGCCTGCTGTCCACAGGTGTGGCCCCTACACACACGGTCAGCGTACTCAATGGCCCCTGTGTTGTTAACAGGGAGTTCCTGGGCTGGGTGGGCATGTGGACCCTGTGACGCTAACAGGGCTCCCAGTCTCCAGATCCGAATGGCATCTAACTTGGTTCAGGCTACTATTAGTTTCATAGCCACACAGCTCTGTATCCTGCACCAAACCTTCCAGTTCCCAACCTCTCCTTTTCCATCTGGGAGCACGGTGGACACTGACTGCTGATGGGGATATATACCTTTCTCTTTCTTTTCTTAATAATTTTCGGTATATAGCGGTAACATAGTATATACCACCTTATCCAAATCTGCCAGTCCCACTGTAACAGATGGTGTTTCTTCAGCAAATGTTACTGTTGCTTACCCACTAAATCCACGGACAAAAACTTTTTTCCCCTTTCCAACACACCTGTTCCCCTTTCCACCAGCATCTGTCCTTTTTCAACTCATTTTGTATATGACCAAAAGTGCAACTCTGCAGGGACACCGTACTCAACGCCATCTCAGCACAGCAGCCAGCCCTCGGTCCCTCAGATGTGGACAAGTAAAAGACCATTTCCTCCTATCCATGACAAAGCGTTGAGATTCACTCTGTGCAGCACTGGTGTTTACTGGAAAAGCAGATCTAAGATTGCGTACCACCTTCTGCAGATACTCCTGTATACGTGCGTCCATTTCTATGGCAGGAATTATTTCGCCAAATTTTGTCTTGTACCGGGGATCTAACAGTGTGGCAACCCAGTAGTCAGGATTACTTTGAATTCGTACAATCCGAGGGTCATGTTGTAGGTAGTGCAGCAAGAAGGCGCTCATGTGTCTTGTGCATCCAGGAGGACCAAGTCCTTGGTGTGTTGGTGGCAGAGAGGTGAGAATCGTGCCTCCTTCCTCTGCCCTCTCCCCACAACCTTGCACAACCAAAATGTGAGCAAGCTCTCACTCATCTGCTGAGTCTTCCATGCCCATCGCCAGTTCGTCCTCCATTTCTTCATGGGTTCCTGCACTTTCCTCAACACTTTTTGCTGATACTATGCGCCCTTGTTAATCCCTCACCATGACTGCCGCATAGGTGCCGCTGACCATCTGGACCTCGTAGATCTTGTTATCCCTTCCACATATGACTCCTCCTGTACTTCCTCCCCTTCCTCTTGTCCCAACACCTGACTCCGAATAATAATTACAGTGTGCTCCATCATGTAGATGACCAGAATTGTCACGCTGAGAATGACATTGCCAGTGCTAAACATCTTCGTCGACATTTGTAAACTGTGTAGCAGGGTGCATAGGTCCTTGATCTGACACCACTCCAGCAGCGTGATCTGCACCACCTCTGGATCAAGTTATCCCAGGCTATATGTCATACTGTATTTCAGCAGGGCTCTGCGGTGCTGCCACACACGCTGCAACATGTGCAGATTCCAATTCCTGCGTGTCGGAACATCGCATTTCCGGCGTTTAACTGCCAGACCCTAAGACTTCCGGAGTGATGAAAGTTGTTGAGCTGCTGTGTGCGCACGATGGAAGTGAGCACATAGCGAGCATGCCCGCTGCACAAGGCCATGTAGGCCGGGATGGTGTTTTAAAAATTGCTGGAGAATTAGGTTCAACACGTGAGCCATACAAGGCACGTGTGTCACATTGCCCTGACGATGGCCCGCAGCCAGGTTTGCATCATTGCCGCACACGGCTGTTAAGTCACCAACGGAGTCCGCTCCGTCAATTTGTACTCCGGTCACCAGGTGACAACGTGTTCCTTTCATGCATAGTGCTGATGATGGGAGAGGAGTCGATGCCAGCGGCGCAGGTGGACGCAGGTTATGCTCACCCACTGGGCTGCATTACCTTGACAGATGCAGAATCTCTGGCTGAATGTAGCTGGTGGGTATCTCACAGATGAAATACCATCATTCAGCTACAACCAATGGGAAGACACCACACCCTTTTTTATGCCCATCCTGTCTGCAGACCACTGCCAGACATAGCTATGAACCTCTGGTTTATGTACCTTGTTGGCCGATCCGCATTTCACCTCTGCTTGTTTTCTGATTAAGTCCTGGCCGTCCCATTCTGTTCCTGTTCCTCAATTAATGTTTTGACCCTGCCTGACTACTATTCTCTGGAACTGCAGCCTTCCACAGGTATTAATCACCTTGGGCCCTGTGTAATTCCTAATCCCTGTATAGGGGTTAAAGGGTTTCAGGGTTCTAGGGGTCCTGCTTGGTGAGTGGCTTCCCTCTAGCCTATCATTTACAGCCCATCTGAGTGTGTGGATCAAGGAAGGTGTTACACCGTGCTCTCTGCAGAAGGCCATGTGGGCCAGGATAGTGCTTTAAAAATTGCTGGACAACCAGGTTCAACACGTGAACCACACAAGGCACGTGTGTCACATTGTCACAGCGAAGGGCCGCACCCATGTTTGCATCATTGTCGCACCCGGCCTTCCTTGGCTGCTGGTTGAGTGGAGACAACCATTGATGAAACTCGGTCTCCAGAGCTAACCGTCCACAACTTCTCAGCGGTGTGACTCACATTTCCCATATATTTCAAAGTAAACCTTTGACCGCCTGATGGCATTGAGCTCTGCTGCCAGCATAGTAAGGAGGTGTGTGGTAGTCCTTGTGCGCAGTTACAAGGAAGGGTGGCCTGACCACACAGGGTTTGCGCCAGGGTGGAGGACCCACACGAGGTTGAAGAGGCAGAAGCAGTGTATTAACTTCTACATACAGAAGAAGGATTGACACAACTCGTGGGGACGGCAAGACTTGTACAGCAGACCCTTCTCCATCTCTCCCCACAGTAACCCATTGCCCAGTCAGCGACATGTAACGCCCCTGTCCATGCTTACTGGGCCAATTATCTGTGGTGAAATGCACCCTGTCACACAGAGTTTCTCAAGGAATCAGTGATGTTTAGTGCGACATGCTGGTGTAGCGCGTGCACGCCTTTGTTGGAGAAGGAGTGGCGCCTGGGCATCGGCTCTTGGGGCACTGCGATGGGCATAAGGTCTCGAAAATCCTCGGTTAAAAAGGTTGGAAAGGCAGCATTTTGGTAGCCAACAGTTTCCAGATGCTGAAAGTCAACCTCTAAGCCATGTCATGCCCTTCTAAAAGCATGTAAAACACAGTAAGGGGACTCCAACCACAGTCTCCCTCGTTTCCACTAACTGGGCCACACACACCCCACTTGACTGGCATCGGTTGAGCCCCCTTTTGAAAAAGAAAAAGATGCTTTGCATGAAGCACTCTCAAAAATACGCGTGCCTTTCCCGTCCCCTGGCTGACCCAGGGGAAGAAAAGTCCTCTGAGAGCCATGACTTGTTCATCTTGGTTCTTTTAGAAACACAGCGAGGGGACTCCAACCACAGTCTCCCTTGTTGCCACTAATTGGGCCACACACACCCCACTTGACTGGCATCAGTTGACCTTCCCTTTTGAAAAAGAAAAAGATGCTTTGCATGAAGCACTCTCAAAAATACGCGTGCCTTTCCCGTCCCCTGGCTGACCCAGGGGAAGAAAAGTCCTCTGAGAGCCATGACTTGTTCATCTTGGTTCTTTTAGAAACACAGCGAGGGGACTCCAACCACAGTCTCCCTCGTTTCCACTAATTGGGCCACACACACCCCACTTGACTGGCATCAGTTGACCCCCATTTTCAAGATGAAAAAGATGCTTTGCATGAAGCACTCTCAAAAATACGCGTGCCTTTGCCGTCCCCTGGCTGACCCAGGGGAAGAAAAGTCCTCTAAGAGCCATGACTTGTTCATCTTGGTTCTTTTAGAAACACAGCGAGGGGACTCAAACCACAGTCTCCCTCGTTGCCACTAATTGGGCCACACACACCCCACTTGACTGGCATCAGTTGACCTTCCCTTATAAAAAGAAAAAGATGCTTTGCATGAAGCACTCTCAAAAATACGCGTGCCTTTCCCATCCCCTGGCTGACCCAGGGGAAGAAAAGTCCTCTGAGAGCCATGACTTGTTCATCTTGGTTCTTTTAGAAAGACAGCGAGGGGACTCCAACAACAGTCTCCCTCGTTGCCATTAATTGGGTCACACACACCCCACTTGACTGGCATCAGTTGACCCCCCCTTTTGAAAAAGAAAAAGATGCTTGGCATGAAGCACTCTCAAAAATACGCGTGCCTTTCCCGTCCCCTGGCTGACCCAGGGGAAGAAAAGTCCTCTGAGAGCCATGACTTGTTCATCTTGGTTCTTTTAGAAAGACAGCGAGGGGACTCCAACCACAGTCTCCCTCGTTGCCACTAATTGGGCCACACACACCCCACTTGACTGGCATCAGTTGACCCCCCCTTTTGAAAAAGATGCTTGGCATGAAGCACTCTCAAAAATACGCGTGCCTTTCCCGTCCCCTGGCTGACCCAGGGGAAGAAAAGTCCTCTGAGAGCCATGACTTGTTCATCTTGGTTCTTTTAGAAACACAGCGAGGGGACTCCAACCACAGTCTCCCTCGTTTCCACTAACTGGGCCACACACACCCCACTTGACTGGCATCAGTTGACCCAATTTTCAAGATGAAAAAGATGCTTTGCATGAAGCACTCTCAAAAATACGCGTGCCTTTGCCGTCCCCTGGCTGACCCAGGGGAAGAAAAGTCCTCTAAGAGCCATGACTTGTTCATCTTGGTTCTTTTAGAAACACAGCGAGGGGACTCAAACCACAGTCTCCCTCGTTGCCACTAATTGGGCCACACACACCCCACTTGACTGGCATCAGTTGACCTTCCCTTATAAAAAGAAAAAGATGCTTTGCATGAAGCACTCTCAAAAATACGCGTGCCTTTCCCGTCCCCTGGCTGACCCAGGGGAAGAAAAGTCCTCTGAGAGCCATGACTTGTTCATCTTGGTTCTTTTAGAAAGACAGCGAGGGGACTCCAACAACAGTCTCCCTCGTTGCCACTAATTGGGTCACACACACCCCACTTGACTGGCATCAGTTGACCCCCCCTTTTGAAAAAGAAAAAGATGCTTGGCATGAAGCACTCTCAAAAATACGCGTGCCTTTCCCGTCCCCTGGCTGACCCAGGGGAAGAAAAGTCCTCTGAGAGCCATGACTTGTTCATCTTGGTTCTTTTAGAAAGACAGCGAGGGGACTCCAACCACAGTCTCCCTCGTTGCCACTAATTGGGCCACACACACCCCACTTGACTGGCATCAGTTGACCCCCCCTTTTGAAAAAGATGCTTGGCATGAAGCACTCTCAAAAATACGCGTGCCTTTCCCGTCCCCTGGCTGACCCAGGGGAAGAAAAGTCCTCTGAGAGCCATGACTTGTTCATCTTGGTTCTTTTAGAAACACAGCGAGGGGACTCCAACCACAGTCTCCCTCGTTTCCACTAACTGGGCCACACACACCCCACTTGACTGGCATCAGTTGACCCAATTTTCAAGATAAAAAAGATGCTTTGCAGGAAGCACTCTCAAAAATACGCATGCCTTTCCCGTCCCCTGGATGACACAGGGGAAGAAAAGTCCTCTGAGAGCCATGACTTGTTCATCTTGGTTCTTTTAGAAACACAGCGAGGGGACTCCAACCGCAGTCTCCCTCGTTTCCACTAACTGGGCCACACACACCCCACTTGACTGGCATCGGTTGAGCCCCCTTTTGAAAAAGATGCTTTGCATGAAGCACTCTCAAAAATACGCGTGCCTTTCCCGTCCCCTGGATGACCCAGGGGAAGAAAAGTCCTCTGAGAGCCATGACTTGTTCATCTTGGTTCTTTTAGAAACACAGCGAGGGGACTCCAACCGCAGTCTCCCTCGTTTCCACTAACTGGGCCACACACACCCCACTTGACTGGCATCGGTTGAGCCCCCTTTTGAAAAAGATGCTTTGCATGAAGCACTCTCAAAAATACGCGTGCCTTTCCAGTCCCCTGGCTGACCCAGGGGAAGAAAAGTCCTCTGAGAGCCATGTCCACATTGTCAGTGGACAGACACGTGTGCTTATCTGCCAGCAGACCCCCAGCAGCACTGAAGACAGGTTCCCGAGAGAACACTGGCTGCAGGACACGACAAGATCCCCAAGGCGTACGTGGCGAGCTCAGGCAATTTATCAAGATTGGAAGCCTAAAATGAGCAGGGCTCAAGTTGCACAATAATGGAATCGATGTTTCCTTGCATATACTCATATATCTGTGTGTCCTCCTCTTTTTCCTTGTCCAGCTCTTTTGTTTTCGCATGAGTATATGTCCTTGTCACTTTCCCATGTGTTTGTGTTGTGTTTTGAGTTGTTTGTCACCTTTTGGACACCTTTGAGGGTGTTTTCTAGGTGTTTTTCTGTGTTTGTGATTGCCTGCCATTGTTTCCTATGCAGTTCGAGTTCGGTTCGTCGAACGTTCGACGAGCCGAACTCGAACGGGAGCTCCGTTCGGCGAACCGACCTCGAGCCGAACCGGGACCGGTTCGCTCATCTCTAGTTAACATCAGTTTCCCTTCTAGCAGCTCCTGACTCCTAGTCAGGTGTTTTCAGTTGGGACCATGCCCAGGTTCTAAAAATACCCTCTACTTCCACCCGAGGGGGCCAGTTATTTTCATTCATTTGTAATCTTGGCCAGGAGGACAAAGGAGCTGGATTAACCTTCTCTCTGAGACTTGCTTTGTGGGCTGCATCATTGGTGCTTGCTGCAGCATTTCTAGGTGTGCTGGTTGTACGGTATGGATGTTACCCAGTAGTCTGTTTCCTTTCCCCTTTTATGTTGTTTCCCCTTGTGCACTTTTATTGGCTCCTTTGTGTGTGGGTGCCGTGTGGTCGAGTTGTTGTTATTCTTACCTCTGTTTTGTCTTTACTTATCGTGGGTTATCGTGGGGTTGTAGATTTTTGTTCTTTTCCCTTCCCCCAATTGGTGGATTGTGGAGGGGGGGTTTTACCATCAGGGACAATGACAGGTGATAGGGCCTTGGTTGGGGGCCCTGATCGCCCTACCTTCAAAGGTACCTCCGGGTGTTAGGGTGAGCATGGGGGCCCCAGCTTTAGGGCCAGGATAGGTTCCCCTGTGTTCCCTTGTCACCCGTGACAGCCAAGGAGAAAAAGAACTGAACTGTTGCTCAGTGATCCAAGGTATTGTTTTCAGATTAAGTCAAATTTTGCATTTCATTTGGAAATCAAGGTCCCAGAGTCTGGAGGAAGAGTGAAGAGACACACAAGCCAAGCTGCTTGAGGTCTAGTGTGAAGTTTCCACAATCAGTGATGGTTTGGGGAGCCATGTTATCTGCTGGTGTAGGTCCACTGTGATTTATCAAGACCAAAGTTAGCACAACCGTCTACCAGGAAATTTTCGAGCACTTCATGCTTCTGTGCCGCTCCCATGCCTGTAGCAGCTGAGCTGCTCGGATCCGGACCTGCTGTGTGGCTCGAGGGATCCTCCGGACCCAGGGGTCACGTGGACAAGCCAAATAAAAAGGGGGGCGTAGTTGTATGGGCTTGGCTGTATTTAGCTTGTGACGACACCCACGGTGTGCGGTGAAGTGGGACACCACCGCTGCTGTTGCGGGACACCTGGGGGAGATGTAGTGGCAGCTGGATGTTAACCCCTCCGTGGGTAGGGATGGTTGTCCCGGGACCCAGTATCTCTGTGCAGGGTATGGCGATGGCAGGGGCCTGCACGCCCGGACGTACCAGGGGGTGTTTGGTTACTCACAATTAAGTGAATCACACGAGTCTTTTAGTAAACCAAGGTGCTGATGGCCAGCTGCCGTGGCCGGTTGTACTATGGTCCCCCACCCGGACTGGTGGTCACCGTCCTTTCCCCTGCACTAGTTATGTTGTTTGTTTAGACTTCCCGGTATGGAACACGGGAGTCCGCTCCCGGCTTTTTGTGTACCTGAGGAACCGTGCCCGCTGACGCTGACCCATGGGATCTATGGGCCCTGGCGGTTGCCCTATCCCTCTCTGTGGGTGGTTGTCAGCTTTTAGTGACTTTGGTTGGGACAGGACCTAAAATGCTGCCCTCAATCGGTTGATTAGCTAGGGCGAGGAAGAAGGACCGGAGGAGGCGGCAGGATGGATGGAGCGGCAGCAGGATGTTCGTGTTACGGCTGCTCCGGATTCGGTTCAGAGGCAGCCCGGTGAGATGACGACCAATATGATTAATGTTGTGGGTTGTGTTAGTGGGGGCGGGGGTTCCACCGCGGCGAGTAATTTACCGGGGGTTATGGCGGTCGGTCAGTCGGGGTTACCCGGGGCAGAGTTTTGGGGGCAGCTGTTGGGGGTGTTGCAGGGGTTGTCGGCTGAGCGGTCAGGTCGAAGCGGGCATGGATCCCCGGCGGGAGCGTGGGTGGGTCCCACGGTCGGGGTGCTGCCGGTGGTACCGGTGCGCGAGGCAGAGGCTCAGAAGGTTGAACCGGCGGTTGTTGTGGGTCAGGCGGACGGCGCGGCGGCCATGGCGTTGGTTAGCAAGGACGGGGAAAAAGAAAAGGAGGATGAGGTTGTGCGTTTGGATGATAGGGCACGGAGCGAAGTTTACGTGTGCTTTGAGAGTCCGTTGGGGGATGCATTTAAAAAAGGAGGTGAGGGGGAAGATATGGAAAGGGGAGTATGTAGAAATTTTTTCCCTGCTTCCCTTGGAAAAGTTTAACTTAGATAAAGTGAAGCCAAGTGACTCTAAAAAAGAAAAGGAGGATGAGGAAAAAAGGAGGTATAGGTTGATCCCGAGAACTTTTACTAACTGGCTACAGGCCTTTGCGATATTAGCCAGCGTGGTTGGGGAAAAGGAGCCGGAGAATTGTTCCGCCCTTTTCGGTTATATGGACTCGATCGGCGAGGCATACAGGGTATACAGTGGTTTAGGCTGGCTGCGATATGACGAGCAGTTCCGGCAACGGAAGACTCTGCGGCCTGGCATCCGGTTGGACCACAAAGATATTTCTCTGTGGATGCGTTTAATGACGGCTCCCGGGTGCGAGTGGCGGGTCCTCGGCTGGACAAAAGAAAGGGGCGTGTTGGCAATTTAATGAGGGGCAATTTAAGTTTGGGGCGGCGTGTCGGTTCAAACACGAGTGTTACGGTTGTGGAGGTTCCCTCTCTTTGGCCAGGTGTTTCAAAAAGGGGAAAGGAAAGTCGGGGGAAGGTTCTGGAAAAAGGGAGGACGCCAGTGAAGGTCGAGGCGATGCTTCCCTATTTAAATAGATATCCGGACGGCGGAGCTGTTGGCGACGGGTTTTAAGAACGGTTTCCGGATTCCGTTTGAATCTGCGGCGCCGGTGTTTCGCCCGGGTAATTTGAGGTCCGCAAAAGAACATCCGGAGGTGGTGATGGAAAAGCTGCAGAAGGAGGTGGAGTTGGGGAGGATGGCGGGTCCGTTCAAGGACCCGCCACTCCCCAACTTGAGGATTTTGCCGCTTGGAGTGGTACCCAAGAAGGAGCCAAACAAGTTTCGGCTCATTCATCCTTTCTCTTACCCGGCTGGGTTGTTGGTGAACGACGGGATTTCACCTGAGTTGTCAGCGGTCAGTTATGTATCGTTTGACAAGGCATTAGAGTTAGTGCGGGTAGCCGGGCAAGGGGCCCTGATGGCTAAGGCGGACGTGGAAGCAGCTTTTTGGTTACTTCCGGTGCACCCGGAGAGTTTTCACCTTTTGAGGTGCATGTGGGATGGCGAATACTATGTGGACCGGTGGCTGCCCATGGGTTGTTCTATTTCGTGTGCTTATTTTGAAGCGTTTAGTTCGTTTTTGGAATGGGTAGTCAGGGATGTGGCGGGTGTCCACTCAGTAATACACTATTTGGATGATTTATTTTGTGTGGGCCCAGCGGGCTCTTCGGTTTGTTCCTTGTTGTTATTTACGTTAGAATGCATTGCAGGAAGCCTGGGAATTCCCCTGGTGCAGGAGAAAACGGAAGGGCCAGTGACGTCCTGGGCATTGAAATTGACACGGTGGCTATGGAATGCCGATTGCCGGAGGGCAAGCTGCATGATTTGAAGGCATCGGTGCAGTTGTTGTACCGGGCTAAGAAGGTGCGGTTATGGGATTTGCAGTCAGTGCTTGGGAAGTTGAATTTTGCCTGTCGCATTATGCCGATGGGGCGAATATTTAATAGGCGACTGGCGAGCGCGATGGCAGGGGTGATTGCGCCAAATCATTTTGTCAGAGTGACAAAGGTGATGAAAGGAGATTTGCTGGTGTGGGATGCATTCCTCGAACGATACAACGGACGGACGTTACGGATGAGCAAGGCATTGTCAAATAGCCAGTTGGAACTGTTTACGGATGCGGCGGGGGCATCGGGTTTTGGGGCAATTTTTCGGACACATTGGTGTGCTGGCAAATGGCCACGGCTTTGGGTGGATAAGGGGCTGGTGAAGAATTTGGCGCCGCTGGAACTGTTCCTCATCATAGTGGCGGTGGAGTTGTGGGGCTCAGTATTTGCGGGCAAGAAGCTTTGCTTGCATTGTGATAACATGGCAGTGGTGCATTCGATCAATTCATTGTCGGCAAAATCGCCCCCGGTAGTGGGGTACTTGAGACATCTGGTGTTGCGTTGCTTGGAACTAAACATTTGCGTGGTGGCATGGCATGTGCACGGAGTGCAAAATGAAGTGGCTGATGCGCTATCTCGGTTTCAGTTCCACAGGTTCAGGAGACTGGTGCCAGGAGCGGACGAGGATGGAGAACTATGCCCGGCATGGCTGTGGGACCTGGCGTCGGTGTAGAATTTGAGGGAATCAGGAGATCGGTGGCTGAGGCTACTTGGTGCCGATACCAGTCTGTGTGGCAGGAATGGGAGGAATTGGAGAAGGCGGATTTTATGGAGCCTGGTTATACAGGCCGAGTGCTGGGGGTTTTGTCATTGATTAGCGGGGATTTTTCAGCAGGTCGGTCTGTTTCGGTGATAGGTTACAAGTTGGTGGCGTTGGTCTTCTTGTTTAAAATGCAAGGGGTTCGGGACGCGACAAAGGATTTTCTGGTGTGACAGGTGATGAAGGGTTTTTGAAACGGCGCGCGGTCGCGAGACAGGAGACGGCCAATAGCGTTTCCTTTGTTGGTTCGTTTGGTGGGGTGTTTGGGGGATATATGCTTGTCCGCTTATGAACGAGCCTTGTTTACGATTGCCTTCATATTGGCATTCTTTGGGGCTTTGCGCATCGGAGAATTGGTTAGCCCTGCCAGGCATGCAGTAGGCGGGCTGTTGTTGGAGGATGTTACGCATGGAAGGGATAGAGTCGAGTGCCGGCTACGGTTTTCAAAGACGGATCAAATAGGTCGGGGACGTCTGGTGGTATTGTTTGAATTGCCAGGGCATCACCTATGCCCAGTGGTTCAGGTGACGGAGTTTTTGAAGGTGCGGGGTGGCTACCCCGGTGTTTCCTTAGGCATGTTGATGGATCCGCTTTATCGCGATTCCAGTTTATCGCAGTGCTGAAGACGGCTTTAGTACGGGCGGGAGAGGAGCCAAGGGATTACGGATCCCACTCTTTTCGGATTGGGACAGCGACAAAAGCGGCTTGGTAGGGGCTGAGTGAGGATTGGATCCAGCGGATTGGGAGATGGGAATCCTCCAGGTTTCGTTTGTATATTAGACCACATCTGATTAGGTGATGGTTGGTGACATGGGTTACTTGATTGCATTATGGTTTTGGTGGGCAGTTTTTTCTTGTGCAATTGTTGTTGTATTCATGGTCTTTATATTTTGTAGGTCCATGCCTCGTGTGGATTCTCGGGCACTCCTTTATGTTTTGGGGAGCTTTGCGGGCGGATGTTCGTTGGGACGGTCGGCAGCTCGGAGCGGCGATGTCGGAAGCCCGTGTGAAATGGCTCGGAATTCGGGGCATGACTTGGGGTAGAGTTCGCCCTGAAGTGACGTATTATAGCCGGATTGACCAGGAACCTGATATGCTAATTCTGCATGTGGGGGGGAATGACCTTGGAGTGAGGGTGGCGAGAGAGTTAAAAAGGGATATCAAGTTGGACTTACTTCATTTGTCGAGGGCGTTCCCTGGCATCGTGATTGTGTGGTCCGATATCATAGCCCGGACGCAGTGGCGTTTTGCGAGGTCGGTGGATTGGATTAACAGGAACCGGGTGAAATTGAATCGGGCGATTGGCAGGTTCGTAGCGCAGAACGGAGGTTTGGTGGTTCGACATGGGGAGTTGGAGGAGTCCACCGAGCAGTATTTGAGGCGTGATGGGGTCCATCTCACGGATGTAGGTTTGGATTTGTGGATGTTGGGTTTGAGGGATGGATTGGAACAAGCATTTGGGGTGTGGAGGGCCCGGGCCAAGTTAGGTGTCACTTGGCCGGTCTGTGGCGGGGTGATAGGTCCGTTCAGAGAGTTTTGGTGTACCAACAGTAAGTTTTTTGGTATGAAGCCACTCAGGGGGAGTGGCTTCGATTTGGATGGGAACTTGTGGGCGGAGGTCCTGCAGGTTCTGGGGAGGGGTAATTAATGATGGAACGTTAATTACCCCACACCTCGGGTCGGTTGGTCACGGCCGAGGTGGTCCCCTGGGCCGGTTGGAGGTTACGGCCGGGGGATAGGAATGATGGTTGCCCTCTCGGATGGACCTATCAGGTGTCATTTTGTGGAGAATATGTATATACAGTTAGGTCCAGAAATATTTGGACAGTGACACAATTTTCGCGAGTTGGGCTCTGCATGCCACCACATTGGATTTGAAATGAAACCTCTACAACAGAATTCAAGTGCAGATTGTAACGTTTAATTTGAAGGTTTGAACAAAAATATCTGATAGAAATTGTAGGAATTGTACACATTTCTTTACAAACACTCCACATTTTAGGAGGTCAAAAGTAATTGGACAAATAAACCAAACCCAAACAAAATATTTTTATTTTCAATATTTTGTTGCAAATCCTTTGGAGGCAATCACTGCCTTAAGTCTGGAACCCATGGACATCACCAAACGCTGGGTTTCCTTCTTCTTAATGCTTTCCCAGGCCTTTACAGCTGCAACCTTCAGGTCTTGCTTGTTTGTGGGTCTTTCCGTCTTAAGTCTGGATTTGAGCAAGTGAAATGCATGCTCAATTGGGTTAAGATCTGGTGATTGACTTGGCCATTGCAGAATGGTCCACTTTTTTGCACTCATGAACTCCTGGGTAGCTTTGGCTGTATGCTTGGGGTCATTGTCCATCTGTACTATGAAGCGCCGTCCGATCAACTTTGTGGCATTTGGCTGAATCTGGGCTGAAAGTATATCCCGGTACACTTCAGAATTCATCCGGCTACTCTTGTCTGCTGTTATGTCATCAATAAACACAAGTGACCCAGTGCCATTGAAAGCCATGCATGCCCATGCCATCACGTTGCCTCCACCATGTTTTACAGAGGATTCTGGTACAGATTGATCTTGGTCTCATCTGTCCATAGAATACTTTTCCAGAACTGAGCTGGCTTCATGAGGTGTTTTTCAGCAAATTTAACTCTGGCCTGTCTATTTTTGGAATTGATGAATGGTTTGCATCTAGATGTGAACCCTTTGTATTTACTTTCATGGAGTCTTCTCTTTACTGTTGACTTAGAGACAGATACACCTACTTCACTGAGAGTGTTCTGGACTTCAGTTGATGTTGTGAACGGGTTCTTCTTCACCAAAGAAAGTATGCTGCGATCATCCACCACTGTTGTCATCCGTGGACGCCCAGGCCTTTTTGAGTTCCCAAGCTCACCAGTCAATTCCTTTTTTCTCAGAATGTACCCGACTGTTGATTTTGCTACTCCAAGCATGTCTGCTATCTCTCTGATGGATTTTTTCTTTTTTTTCAGCCTCAGGATGTTCTGCTTCACCTCAATTGAGAGTTCCTTAGACCGCATGTTGTCTGGTCACAGCAACTGCTTCCAAATGCAAAACCACACACCTGTAATCAACCCCAGACCTTTTAACTACTTCATTGATTACAGGTTAACGAGGGAGACACCTTCAGAGTTAATTGCAGCCCTTAGAGTCCCTTGTCCAATTACTTTTGGTCCCTTGAAAAAGAGGAGGCTATGCATTACAGAGCTATGATTCCTAAACCCTTTCTCCGATTTGGATGTGAAAACTCTCATATTGCAGCTGGGAGTGTGCACTTTCAGCCCATATTATATATATATATAATTGTATTTCTGAACATGTTTTTGTAAACAGCTAAAATAACAAAACTTGTGTCACTGTCCAAATATTTCTGGACCTAACTGTATATATATAGGTTCAGGTGTTAATGGGGTGGCATGTTGAGCCACGAGTTTGGTACATATATACTGTTTAATAAAGCTGTGGCCATTCGTTAATAAAGTCGTAGTCTGTGTCGTTATTTAAGTATAGTGGTAAGGGGAAGTTTGTCATTGGAGACCCGCTTATCCCTATAGATACGTCATGTGGGACAATTACTTGGCTGCTAGATTTAGATAGTCCAGGCACTTTATTAAGGCACACTTGAACTGCTTTCCAACAGTGAAACATGAGCCTTACTCTGGCTTTACAGAAACATATATGTTATACAGTCTGTTTCAGTCACGGATATGCCTGCACGGTAATTGGATACAACCCTGCAGTGGTTTCCAAGTCGAAGTATTGCACTGTATACACAATGACCTTAGTCAATGTAGAACCCCTCGTTTGTGAGTTAACCTTTTCTGGAGCTTGAGCCAGGCTCCAACTGACACTTAGGCCGGCTTCACACTTGCGATTAACTCGCACGAGTGCATTGCGAGAAATTCTCGAATTGCACTCGGACCCATGTTAATCAATGAGGCAGGTCCCATCTGCTATTTTTTTCTCAATCCAAATCGGACTGAGAAAAAAATCGCAGCATGCTGCGTTTTGGTGAGTTTCTCGCACAAGTCTCTTCAATGCAAGTCTATGGGTGCGTGAAAAAAAAGGATGTCACATACACCATCTTAGTGACATCCGTTTTTCTCAATACATTTCACGCATGTTGCAGAGAATAATGTAGATGCTCCTGTACATAACAGTATATGAGTAGCAGCTGCTGAGGGTAAAAACTGATTGCACACTGACAGCATACTGACAGCACAATGATGAAAAGTGAACTAAAAATCGTCCGACTTTCTGGCATGAGAATCAGACCGATATTACACTCGCAAGTGTGATTCCAGCCTTAGGAAGACTGCCTCACTGAGATCACTGACCAGGAACTGTGACTTATTCTAGACACTGAGTCCTGCCAGTCCTAGATCCTCAGAAAGACTCCTGCTTCGTAAGCACAGAGCCGCGGCAGGCTCCATACACACCTGGCCTCCTAGCCACTGTGTCTTCAGGGAAGTCTGCAGCCGACTCTAAACACACATGGTCTCCATGCAGGGTGCCACCAGGAAGTAAAATGCTTCCAAGCAGACTGAGACCATGTGACCAAACGACCGGTCTTATGTATCACACCAGACACACCCATCGGTGGAGGTATCTGAATAGCCAGAGCTGCCCAGCAATCTGATTATTCTTACAGAGTGAACATTCCAGGTTTTACGTTGCAGCGGACCTCCTCCAGTGCAATACATAGCAGCCATTTACAATACAGGTGGTCGCAACCTCACAGTAGTAAAACATAAAAACTATAAGTTTTTATCAGAGGGAACCAGAGAAAAGTTGTCATGTCATTATTACTGCCCAATAAACATCTACACAATCAAATCGCCCTCAGCATACAGATTTTTTTTCTGCTTTCTAGATCCAAATATTAAATTGTTAAAATGATTATTATCATTAAATCATGAAAGGGGTTATACAGGAATTTAGGGTAATTGCTAACTACCTGTCTATTTTGCCCCATGCCAATGCCAATCTCTTCTGGCTCAGAACAGTCATGGACCACTCCTGTTGGTGATTTTCCTGCTTTGGAAGCGAAAGAGCTGCTTTGTTGACATGATGCCTCCAAGCAGGAGAATCGCCACTTCACCTGGAACACATCATCGCAGTACAGAACAGGCAGATAGTTAGCAATTACCTCACAGCAAGTTCTGAGCCTTAGAGCCAACCCAAAACAAAAAACTAATGTCCAGAATAACCCCTTTAAGCCTTCATATGTCAATGGAAAAATAGAAAAACTAATGGCTTGTGGAGTGCATGGATAAAAAAACAAAAGTTAAAGAGATGGTTCACTAGTGTGCAGTTGTGATCACATCTCTGTAAAACTGATAGGGGAGGCTTTTTCTAAATATCTTGTGTTGCCAATTCAACCTCGGCACTATCATGGTCTGCTCTTTTCCATCAGGTGACCCCCCCCCCTGGACTCTGTGATCTCTGGGATCCGGTGATGTCACATCACCTTCCAGTTGACCTGACATCACCGCAGCCAGCCCCAGTCTTCCTGTGTGACTAGGCTAGTGGCGATGTTTCACTGCTTGTCACAGCCCAGCATCTCCCTGCTTCCGGCATTCTGCAGTGAAGGAGAGCGCACACGAGATGCTAGGCTGTGATAAGCAGTGAAACACTGCCCACAGCCCAGTAACTCAGGAAGACTGAGGCTGGCCGTGGTGATGTCAGGTCCACTGGAAGTTGACGTGACATCACCAGATGCCAGAGGTCACGGAGCCCGGGGGGGTCACACGATGGGGAAGGGCGGACTGTGATAGCGCCTCTCAGAGGCTGAATTGGCTGATCAAGATATTTAGAAAAAGCCTCCCCTATCAGTTTTACAGAGATGTGGTCACTACTGTAGAATAGTGAACCACCCCTTTAAGAAATGAACAATTCACACAATGTAAGTTTGTTTTTATGTGTTTTTTAGCCAATAACTACAGCATAAAAAGGAAGCGATAATAATATTAAATAATAGTATAGTATTTCACAATACTAATACTGTTGGTGATGTTTTTATTATTATTGAAGTGCTTCTTTTTAATTATATCTACAAAGAATAAATACACGCTATCCAGCTGTAATCAGCGTTGATTTTACAGGAGATAGTTTGAGATAGTTTCTAAAATAGGAATTGAAGAAGAAACATATTTAGCACAGAAGTATTTATTCAATATATTAATTCTGAATAATAATCCTAGGCCACTTCCTGACGTCCGAGATTATTCTTGGCTGCTGTAATTTATATTTTAAATATCCTTGGCATATTAAACCGATGCATTTCAGTCTCTTCATATAGTGCACGTGGTGAAAGCAATTACTGCGAGATTGGTATAGATTCAGGAAGCAATCCAGAAGCAAATATTCTCTACATTGTGTTCTCCTGCAGCGAGCTATGGGAATCTGAAACTTAAGAATCGGGCTCTGCAGGTTTTGAAAGAAACAAATATTTACCAAGTCTATTTGCTCCTCTATGTATCGTGCACTTCTAGAAGTTTTCAATTTAAGCAAGAGTTGATCGTTTGGCTCCAAGAAACCTGGATTATATTTCAAAGATTGAAAAGTAACTACTTGTGCATAAAATAGATCCATCCATATCGCTGAGCCGATCGGAAGAGGAATAGCTAGTTCCCTGCTCAAGAAGCAAGCCATTTAAAGGTTCAATCATAAACCTATTACTAAACATAGAAAACTCTCAGAGCATGATATTATGACTGAGTGAATGCGACTATTCACAAAGAACGTTATGAAGATGGGCACATACCTTCTGATTGATAAGCTGTATATTTTCAGCATGAAACTACCTTATCTTATTAGCATCTAAGTGAAAAATACTGTTCTGTTGCAAAATGGAAATTTGTAGTAATAAAATAGTGATTTACAATGACCTGATAATACATTGCTACATATAATACCCTGTAAACATGTAACAGTGGCAATACCATACTGTAGCCATCTTCCCTATGCCACAATACGTCATATAAGAATTATTTTTGTTGTTTTAGAGATCGCATTGTCTACCTGAGCATGCTTGTATGTTCTGCCCTGGGCCGGTCTCTCCTGGACAGAGCGTCAGAGTGATTCTGTAGATTCCACTGATGTGAAGTCAACAGAGCAGCTGCTTCTCTTCCACTCTGCTCTGTTGATGGGATGTGACTTCTGATGTCATGCTGATTGACAGCCGGCTACCCGCTGCCTAACTGCACGGAGAAAGCTGTCAATCAGCATGATATCAGCAGTCACATTTGTCCATAGGGAAGCCCAGAAAAGGAACCGCTGCTCTGTTGATGTGAAGCAGCTGAATCGTCAGCAACAGTAGTCTGTGGTCACTCTGAGCCAGTACTGGGTAGAACAGGCAGGTGGTTAGGTTTTTCCAAAAATAACACACTGTCTTATACTTTTTTTGCCCCCCAAAAAAACAATAGAGCTTATTTTTGGAGGAGGTCTTATTTTTGGAGAAACATGGTTGGCGGTAAATTTTCCCCCTCCAAAAAAGCAGACACCTCACTTCCCAGGAGACTCATACTTACCAGACCCGGACAGCTGCGTGGCGCCCAGGTCCTCCCTGTTGTGATCTCTGGTGGGTGCTGCACGCCGTCCTCCACTGCTGCTGGCTGACTGAAGGCCACTTTACACGCAATGACATCACTAACAAGATGTCGTTGGGCTCATGGAATTCGTGACGAACATCCAGCCTCGTTAGTGACATTGTTGCGTGTGAAACACACGAACGACCGTTAACGATCAAAATTACTTACCTTATCGTTAATCGTTGATGTGTCGTTCTAATCCCAATTATCTTTGCTGTTGCAGTACACAGGTTGTTCGTCATTCCTGCGGCAGCACACATCGCTATGTGTGACACCGCAGGAACGAGGAACATCACCGTACCTGCAGCCGCCGGCAATGAGCAAGGAAGGAGGTGGGCGGGATGTTACGCCTGCTCATCTCCGCCCCTCTGCTTCTATTGGGCGGCCGCTTAGTGACGTGGCTGTGAGACCGCACGAACCGCCCCCCTTAGAAAGGAGGCGGTTCGCCGGCCACAGCGACGTCGCCAGGCAGGTAAGTATGTGTGACCGTTCCTAGCGATGTTGTGCGCCACGAGCAGCGATTTGCCCATGATGCACAACCGACAGGGGCGGGTGCTTTCAACAACGACATCTCTAGCTATGTCACTGTGTGTAAAGTGGCCTTGACACTGACTGACGCACGGGCCCACACACACACACACACACACAAACTCATTACGTCCAGCGTTACAGAATTCTTCTGGCCGCAAGAAATTATGGGAGAAAGTCACGTGTCCGCAGGTCCTGTAAGCTAGCATTGTGGCAGGTCCTTGCGCTCCACTGCACAGCCTCTTAGGATTCTGCCACCCAGAAGAAATCAGAGTCGCTTGATGTGGTGAGTATGTGTGTGATGCGATGTGTGTGAGATCTGATGTTTGTATGTGCGATCTGATTGTGTGTGTGAGATCGGATGTTTGTGTGTGAGCTGATTGTGTGTGTGTGCGATCTGATTGTGTGTGAGATTGGATGTGTGTGTGTGAGATCCAATGATTGTGTGTGTGTGTGTGAGATCTGATGTGTGTGTGTGAGATTGGATGTTTGTGTGTGTCTGTGTGCGATCTAATGTGTGCGGGGATGTGATCACTGTAGGTCCTCTGCTCGGCATCTGGTGAGTGTTTGTGCAGGGTGCCCGCTTTCTATAATGATGTGTCCTGCAGTCTCTTTAACTTTTTTAGCTGCACGGACACTTCATTATTGATCCGCGACTAGGGCTTATTTTCTGGGGAGGGCTTATACTTAAGCCTTGCTCCAAAAATGCTGAAAATCCCTGCTAGGGCTTATTTTTGGGGGAGGGCTTATTTTTGGAAAAACACGGTACCTGCCTGTTAGTTTTTAAGCCCACAGTAAAAAGGTAAAACATTACTGAATAACCCCTTTTAGTTTAATAATCATTGGCATTATCTTCAAAACCTATTCTAAACAGAAATGGCAATATCCACTAAACAGATGCATATTGTCAAGATATGCAGGCTCTATAGCTCAAACCAGATCAGTCACCAGTATTTGCAAATCAAACCGCATATGTTATTAAAGGAAACCTGTCACAAAGTATTGTAGTGCGCATGTGTGGGCAGTCTTTGACCTTTCCTCGCGCCTGTGCATTACAGTATCTTGTGACAGGTTCCCATTATTAACATATGCGGTGGCAGATAAAATGGTGGAAGTTGACTTACATGTAAAAAAAACACTATTCCCCAGAATAAAACAAGTATTTCAATAGATTTCTATAAAGGCCGCTTTACACGCTGCGACATCGCTCAAGCGATCTCGTTGGAGTCACGGAATTTGTGACGCACATCCGGTCGCTTTAGCGATGCCGATGCGTGTGACACCTAGGAGCGATTTTGCATCATCGCAAAAATGTGCAAAATCGCTCATCGGTGACATGGGGGTCCATTCTCGAATATCGTTGCTGTTGCAGTAACGATGTAGTTCGTCGTTCCTGCGGCAGCACACATCGCTCTGTGTGACACCGCAGGAACAATGAACCTCTCCTTTCCTGCCTCCCGCCCGCATTGCGGAAGGAAGGAGGTGGGCGGGATGTTCATCCCGCTCATCTCCGCCCCTCCGCTTCTATTGGGCGGAGGTTCAGTGATGCTGCTGTGACGTCGCTGTGACGCTGAACGAATCGCCCCCTTAGAAAGGAGGCGGTTCGCCGATCACAGCGACGTCGCAGGGCAGGTACGTAGTGTGATGGGTCCACGCGATGTTGTGCGCCACGGTCAGCGATTTGCCCGTGTCGCACAATCGATGGGGGCGGGTACCCACGCTAGCGATATCGGTACCGATATCGCAGTGTGTAAAGTGGCCTTAACTCTCATATTACTGATCCAAACAACACACTTGAGACATCTGCTTGTCCGTAACCTGCCCATAACAGTTGCTTGTCCCTGGAGAGCTAACAATAACATTTTCTATTACATGCCTGCAAGCAAGCTCCTTACAACTTTGAGAAACTGATACATAAAGAATTTTGGAAATTACATTACGTTTTTCAAAGATTAACATTTATTTAGATTAAATTGAAATACCCCTTTAAAATGGTCTTCAAACCTGGAATTGAATAATACATTTATTAGCTAGCTAGTGTCTTCTCATTGCCTCCTTCTGCCTCCTCCACTCCAATTAGTGTTCTGTTCTTCCTTCTTCCAAGGTGTATCCTACAGTGGAATGAGGAATCTGGAAATGTGGTTAAGGCTGGAGTCAAACTTGAGTGTGACTAGTGCAGGTATCAGATGGCACTACCCGGACCGGCTGGCTTCTCTTCTGCCAGGAGCGGCTCCACTGCATGTCTTTCTATGATGCTGACCTGCTCCTCTCAGGAGAGCAGCGGCCGATCCGGGTGGTGCGATCCGATACTCGCACAAGTCACACACAAGTGTGACTCCAGCCTTACACCTCATGTCAATATATTGGTATCTTAGAAGCAAGAGAAATGGCAGGCCAAAGTAAATGAAGGAGGCAGCTGCAGGCAAACAGAGCACCATTTCGAGTGACTATATAGTAGATCCATATAATCAGTTTTCAGTCCTTGAGTAAAGGGTGGCTTTAACATGTTAACAAACTATAACACACATTTTCCTCATATGTCATTAAGAAAAGTATGAAGCCAGCTAAGGAGCTGAGTCTGCTTTATACCAGACAGATGCCATCTGCATTACACAGACGGTATCTCCTTTTAACTGTAAACCCCAAAACATGCTTTGATCGCTGCAGTTTAACTTCTTAAATGCCACAGATGATCTTTGAAAATGACATTTAAATGATAGCACTGCGAGGAACCAATGTGATACCATGGCAGCTGGGTTCTGCTGAAGGCCCCAGTAACTGCCAAGTTAATCATCTTCGGCGTCAGACCAACTTCATACAACAGCGCGGGAGTCCACTTCTACTTTGAATTATTGACACTGATCTCCTCGTGGTGCCTGCTGCAGCCATAACCTACACTCTTTCTATAGCAGTTGTGACTATTTTCTCAACTACATAAGGTGAGCACATCTGACATTACTTACCATTGTTCTTAAGCCATTACCCTATTAGCGCATTTTGTCTTTTCAGATTTCCTTTACGTTAATCATCTTCTGAACTTTAGGCACAGGCTAAGCTTCATAGGAGACCCATGATTTTTCTATATTCTGCAATACTGTGATGATTAAGCTGGTGATACTGTGGAAAAGCTCCCTTTCTATTGTAGCAGGCTGATTAATTGGTCTAGACATATTCTCCTCCATCAGCAGCTATTTTATGGACAGAAGTGCTGTGCAGTTTGCTAAAGCTGCACTAACAAAAGAGAATGGCGAAGCCCTTTAAAGTAAATCTGTTGCCGCGTTTTTGCAACCTAATCTGAGACTAGTAGTATAGAGCCAGGGAACATGACTACAGCAAAGTGCCACTTACTTGGCTACTTGATAAACCTTTAATAAAATAATTGTTTTATCGACAGTAGATTATCACTACAGGACTAGTAAACCAGTCCTCCAGATTCATGAGCTCTACATAACCACGCCCTACCACTAATTGGCAGCTTTCTGCCTATGCACACTGTACACAGAAAACTGTCAATAAGTGGTGAGGGTGGGGTTATATAAAGCTCAGCATTTAGAGAACTGGTAGATCAACAACAGAAAAAGCTATGACTATATAAAAAAATACAGCCATGTAAGGCCTCTTTCACTTCTCAGTGATTCCGGTACGATTGTCACCGTTTTTATACGTACCAGAATCACTGGCATACACAGACCCATTAAAATCACTTGGTCTGGCACACATTAGTGATTTCTCAGTGACGTGTTCCCATGCGGTGTACACGTGTGTCTGTGTGTTCTGCACGGAGAAGAGTTTGTTTTTCTCTGGCACCACTGATGCCACCCGGATAACACAATGGTGTGATCCATGTGACACATACCAGAGAAAACACTTGACTATAAAATAAAGTGATTTTCAATATTCTCCTGTCTCCAGCATTGGCGTTGCTGTCTTCTGCTTCTGGGCTCGCTCATTATGCTCATGAATATTCACTGCCCCGTAGACTTGGAGGTAAGTGTTACATCAGCACCACAGACAGCAGCACCAGGGACTGGTAAGTAAAAAGTTCCTACTCTCCGTGTTCTATCACAGATAGCACACGGAGAACACAATTATGCCAAAATCACAGCACACGGAGGGCCATACGCACCTTTAACATATCAGTAAAAAACGTGTGTGTCTTTCACTGAAGTGTGAAAGAGGCCTAAAGCTGGGTTTACACACTGCAACATCGCAAAGGACATCGCTGTAACGTCACCGGTTTTGTGACGCAATAGCGACCTCCCTAAGTCTCTGCTAAGTCTCTGGTGAGCGTTCAAACAGGCAAACCTGGCCAACAACTCAACAGCGATCCGGACCTGCAGAGCGACCTAGCTGGTTGTTGGGGACGTTGATAAGCAGCCTTTTGAAAGGGAAGTTGCTAACAAAGTCGCTGCAAAGTCTTCACACACTGAAACTTCATGCTGCACAGCGGGAAACAAAGGACCTAGGAATGGTCCTGAACGATTTGTAACGATTACAACTTCACAGCAGGGGCCGGGTCGCTGATAGGTTTCACACACTGCAACATCGCAAACAACATCGCTATTGCGTCACAAAACCGGTGACGTTACAGCGATGTCGTTTGAGATGTTGCAGTGTGTAAACCCAGCTTAAGAGATACATCACTGAAATCATATGTGGTAACAAAATCCTAGAGACAGATTCCCGTTAAGGCTGCATTTTATATATGTGCTGGCTCGGAGTCGTGATGGTAACATACATGAGACTAAAGCTTCCAAAAGCTGTTACTAAATAAATGCAATTTACTGGTTGTCATGAATTAAGACAAATCAGTGGATAACAGCCTTGTTGCCCTTGGCAAAGGATTAGATTATAACTGTCACTTTGAAACTAAAGTTTAGAAAATGGATCGGGCTTCTTATCGGTCGCCGACAGCAACACTTCTCTTTTTATTTCTGAACCAGGTTCTATACAACATGGCCCCCAGCCTCTCACAACAAAGCGAGAACCTGAAAATAATGTGACAATCACTGTACATGGTACAATTTAAAGGTACGTAAACAATGTTACATAGACAATCGTCTTAGAAAGCATTATCGGATGATAAAGCTCTGGCCTCCTTTGTTGTATAGTAGGCTTTTTCTGGATTGTCATAACAGCTCATTCTATTACTGCACCATTATGTATAGGCAATCTCTGGTAATGCTAATTAGAGAAAAAAGCTTTTTGTGCAAGGCAAACACATACCTGTTATAGAGAAGGATATCCGGCTTCCAAATTTGTCCATCTGGAAAACGAACATTTTTCACCCCGGGATATTCAGACACATTCCACTGTAAATAGTAATCTGTCCAATACTAGAAGTAAAAAAAAAATAGAAGCATTTAACTGTTGCTTCTCACTAGGGATTTATATGACGCCCAGCAAAATGTTCAGCTTTGACTCATAAGGGTATCACTTAACTCACAAGAAATAAAATGATTGAAAGAAGAGGGCTTAGCTAACGGTAAAACGCCATTAGAAAGTGAGCTCTACAAGTCAGGGGCCATGGTCTAACAGCATGAAAAAGCTTAGAAATGGACAGAACCCAAGTATGCCGGCATGTACGGTTACATACTGCACCGAGCATACAATAGTCAAGCAGCTGATTGTTTAGAAGAAACGTACAATAACTCTGATTGCATTTCTTTTCAAGAAGCGGAGTGGAAGCGGGCTCCTTTGTTGCAAAATGTTTCTTGGCGGTCAGCTAGAAACTTGAAATGTTCTCCTGCTTTTTTATAGACTAAGAAAATCATGATTGGTTACTTGGGAGCAAAACATATATATATATGTATTGTACTGAGTGAACTGTGGATAGAAAAATGAATTTAGATGAATAAATGCCATGAAAACTGCAGTGAAAGCTTTTAGGCTAAATTCTGGGATAAAGTTAACCTTTGTATATGTTTTAATGTAGCACTCAGAGTAGCGCTATTCAATGGTCTTCCCATGAGTCCTACCTGCTGCCTAGACTACCAGCGGTACTGTTCCCAATGGAATTAACAATTTCCTCCACCGATGTAGTATACGTTTAAAGCCTATTTCTATTTTTATGCAATGTCTCCGGGAATCATTATTCTTTTTAATCTAACATAGAATTATTGTTATTTCTTCATTCCTGCTTCCCTAGTGTGCGTTTATGTGACTTTCTTCTAGGTTTTCCTCCACATGCCAAAATCAGAGTGTTAGGTTAATTGGCATTAGTGCATGTGTGACCTTAGGAAATAGAAATTACAATGCAAGTTAATTTGATTGTTAATCCTTGCACAGCTCTTTGAAAATATGTTGGCTGCAGAAATTTTTTGGGAAAAATGATCTTGAATGTTTTGGGCTGAATATGCATGATGTCTTTTGAAGTTTTCTATACATCCTCTTATCTGAGTAGGCAGAAGTTAAACAACATATATATATACTTCTTGTCATGAATTATGCTTTATTTAAAAACTGTATAAGGCTATGTTTTACAGAGTTTTTCCTGTCGATATTCTGGCTGGAAAATTAAAAAAAGGATGGAAATGTTTAAAAAAAAATGATGGTATTGTCACCGACTGTCAAGGAGGTGTTGGGTGAAGTTCAGATTGCAGGTTCTGACACTCTGCGTGATGGTTTCTCTGGTGTCTGAGATTCACATAGGCAAACTCGGCTGTCAACCTGTTGTGCGCTGATTCATAGGCAGGCTAGCAAGAGTTAATCTTTGCTGGTCTGCTTGCTCCTTTGGTCACATATTGTGGAGAAGCCTATCACATCTGCTCCCCTCCTATTTATGATGGTTGAAACCTTCCACCCATTCCAGCTATAGTTTATTCTATGTTGGTCTGTGTTGTGTGGTGTCCCAGACTTGTGGGTGAAAGTTGTGCTCTTTGATTGGTGCGGTTGTGGAGTTTACCTTTGGTGTTTTGTAGCTTCTTTCCTGCCCTTATTTTACCTCTTGAACCTCTTACTGTCTTTACTTTTGTGTATTCATACTGTGTGACAGAGTTTTGTTTTTTTCTTGTCTGTCTTTATTTCATCACACTCCTGTTTCATTCCTCTCTGGGGGAAGGGGGAGTGGGAATAAGGTCAGGACTGGACAAAAGCAGGAATAAGAAGGAATCTTAGGCCTCTCCACCATCAGGGGTATCAAGAGTATCCCTGAGATTAAGCATCGCTTTGGACCCCCTATCTTGATGGACAGCTTAGGAGCCTCGGTTCCCGCTATCCCATAGTCATCATGGCAGGTATGTTTTATGCATTTATTTGTCTTTTGGGGGATTTCTTCTGCTTCAGTTGTCACATTTGATTAGTTTTTAAGAAGAAATGCACAGAAAATTGACATGCTGACACTTTTTCTAAAATTAAAAAAACAATGGAAGAAGAACTGCACCATATGTACTATAGGGATGTTTTCCCATTGAAATCAGTAGGAAGCATATTCAAAGAGCTTTCAAATTCACTGCAATATCCAACTATGAATAATCTGTGTGGGGAGCGCATGATTATTTTTGATTTAAGAGATAATGTGTTAGTGTAAGGGGTACTTTGCACGCTGCGACAACGCTAGCCAATGCTAGCCGATGCTAGCGATGCCGAGCGCGATAGTACCCGCCCCCGTCGCACATGCGATATCTTGTGATAGTTGCCGTAGCGAACATTACCGCTACGGCAGCTTTACACGCACTTACCTGCCCCGCAACGCCTCTCTGGCCGGCGACCCACCTCCTTCCTAAGGGGGCGGGTCATGCGGTGTCACAGCGACGTCACACGGCAGGCGGCCAATAGAAGTGGAGGGGCGGAGATGAGCGGGACGCATCCCGCCCACCTACTTCCTTCCGCATTGCCGGTGGAGGCAGGTAAGGAGAAGTTCCTCTCTCCTGCGGCTTCACACACAGCAATGTGTGCTGCCGCAGGAACGATGAACAACATCGTACCTGTCGCTGCAGCAAAATTCTGAAAATGACCGACACTACACAGACCACTGATTTACGACGCTTTTGCGATCGTTTATCGGTGCATCTAGGCTTTACACGTTGTGACGTCATTACTGGCGCCGGATGTGCGTCACTTTCGATTTGACCCCGACGACATCGCAGTAGCGATGTCGCAACATGCAAAGTACCCTTTAGATTTAGGGGGTGTTTGCCAGTAGTGATTACAATCAGGACAAATGAAGATATTTGTCTATCACATCTAACCAATCAGGTATTATTTACAAGTGTTCACCCATCTAAAAAGTCAACAGTTAAGCAACTAAGACAGGGTTCGCAAAAGTATGGGCCAACCTTGTGAAGACTTACAGAAAACGTTTCACCTCTGTCATTACCAACAAAGGATATATAACAAAATGTTGAGATGAACTTTTGTTATTGACCAAATACTTATTTTCCACCATAATTTGCAAAAAAATCTTGCCAAATCAGACGAGGTGATTTTTTGGATTTGCTTTCTCATTTTGTCTCTCATAGTTGTGGTCCACTTATGATGTCAATTACAGGCCTCTCTCATCTTTTTAAGTGGGAGAACTTGCACAATTGCTGACTGACTGAATAGTTTTTTTCCCCACTTTATACGAAAGATCGCTTTTGTAGTTTGGCACGCAGGTTATTGTTGCATCAATGTGTTATTTATTGAACACATGGACTGAGTCCCTAAACTAGCACACTGATCACAATGCAGGATGCACTAAAGAGCAGATACCAAAGAGAGATACAGTTGAAATCAGAAGTTTACATACACTGCCTAAAAATACACATATACATGTTTTTCTCACTATCTCACATGAAATCAGAAAAAAACTTTCCTGTTTTAGGTAAATTAGGAAACAAAATTATTTATATTTGCCAAATGCCAAAATAATGAGAGAGAGAGAGAGGAAGAGAATGTTTTAAGGCACTTTTATTACTTTCTGCAAAGTCAAAGGTTTACATACACTTAGGCGGGCTTTGCACACTACAACATCGCAGGTGCGATGTCGGTGGGGTCATGTCGAAAGTGACACACTTCCTGCGTCGCTCTCGACATCTTAGTGTGCAAATCCTAGATGATACGATTAACGAGCGCAAAAACGTCATAATCGTATCATTGGTGTAGCATCGGCGAATTCCATAATTACGCTGACGTGACGGTCCGATGTTGTTCATCGCTCCTGCGGCAGCACACATCGCTGTGTGTGAAGTCGCAGGAGCGAGGAACATCTCCTACCTGCGTCACCGCAGCTCCCATCGGCTATGCGTAAGGAAGGAGGTGGGTAGGATGTTTACATCCCGCTCATCTCCGCCACTCCGCTCCTATTGACTGCCTGCCGTGTGACATCGCAGTGACACCGCACGACCCGCCCCCTTAATAAGGAGGCGGTTCGCCGGCCAGAGTGGTGTCGCACGACAGGTGAGTGCATGTGAAGCTGCCGTAGCGATAATATTCGCTACGGCAGCTATCACAATAATATCGCAGCTGCCACGGGGGCGGGGACTATTGCGCTCAGCATCGCAGCATCGGCTTGCGATGTCACAGCGTGCAAAGTGCCCCAAAGAGTACTATGCCTTTAAACAATATTGGACCGTCCATTTGATGATGTCATGTTTTTGGAAGATCTTGATAGGTTTATTGGCAACATCTGAGTTAATTTGAGACACACCTGTAGATGTTTTTTAACGCACATCTGAAATACACTGCTTATTTATATAGCATAATTGGAAAGTCAAGAGAAACTAGCCAAGATCTCAGGAAGAGAATTGTAGACTTGTCCAAGTCTGGTTCATCCTTGGGTGCAATTTCCAGATACTGAAGGTGTCTCATTTATTTGTACAAACAATTATATGCAAGTACAAACAAGATGGGAGTGTCCCGCCATCCTACCTCTCAGGAAGGAGACAGTTTCTATGTAGCAGAGATGAACATGCTTTGGTCAGACATGTGCATATCAACCCAATAATAAAAGCAAAAAGCCTTGTGAAGATGCTGGTGAAAGCTGGTAAGATTGTGCCATTATCCACAGTGAAACGAGTACTGTATCAACATGGGCTGAAAGGCCACTCTGCCAGGAAGAAGTAGTTACTCTCAAAGAAACATAAAAAAGCCAGATTAATGTTTGCAAATGCACACAAGAACAAAGACCTAAATTTTTGGAGACATGTCCTGTGGTCTGACAAAACTAAAATTTAACTTTTTGGCCGTAATAACCATTTTTACGTTTGGAGGAAAAAGACAGAAGCTTTGAAGCCTAAGAACAACATCCCAACTGTGAAACACGGGGATGGCAGCATCACATTGTGAGGTTTTTTTGCTGCAGGAGGGACTGGTGCACTTCACAAAATAGATGGCATCATGAGGGAAGAGGATTATGTGGCAATACTGAAGCCACATCTCAAGACATCAGCCAGGAATTTAAAGCTTAGGCAGAAATGGGTCTTCAAAATGGACAATGACCTAAAGCATACTGCCAAACTGGTCACACAGTGGCTTAAGGATAACAAAGTCAATGTTTTGGAGTGACCATCACAAAATCCTATCTCAATTCTATTGAAAATTTAATGGCAAAGCTGAAAAAGTCGGTGCGAACAACATGAGCTAGAATCATGGCTCAGTTACACCGGTTCAGTCGGGAGGAATGAGCCCAAATGCCTACCAACTATTGTGAGAAGCTTGTGGAAGGATATCCAAAACATTTGACCCACGTTATACAGTTTAAGGGCATGAAATGTATGTGAACTTTTGAACTTGCGGAAAGTAATAAAAATGCCTTAAAACAATCTCGCTCTCTCATTATTCTGGCATTTGGCAAATTTAAAGATTTGGGTAATCTTAATTGATAATATGCAGCCACTGGTGTGGTATATAAATTGAAGGACCCAAATACAGCAAAAATACCTAAAATATAACTTTTAATAGTTCCTCTAAAAATAGGGAAGGATCACCTTGCCTATACATAAAATAAATAGTCAGCTTCAGAGTTTTACAAATCGCAAAGTCCTCCAATGACAAAAGAGGGGACCAGCATACCCTGTCATGTGCTATTACACCAGAAAAACAGATAGTGCTGGCAGGTGTTACACTTAACCGAGATGGCCAAAGTTGATTCATTCATAAAACTGCTCACTCCATACGATATCCACAATGTGGCAGTAGTATTAATAACATGCAACACCACCCTCCAGTTGATAACGAGGGGGTTAAATGATCATGACACTCACAAGTGTTTAATCAAAAAACCAACTAATGCTCCAACACCCGGATTACAATCAGCAATGTCCAGGGATTGTAGTAATAAAAACATTACCCTAGCATTGTCTGAAAAAATGAAACAATCTCACCCAGTTGCTGGTGTGTCTTGTTTCCCAGAGGTCAGTTTGTCCACATACTCGGCATTTCCACAGACCCTCACAAGACAGGTCTGGGACCCCCTTAGAATGGACTCACTGTACCTCTCCCAGAATCTCCTTCTTTCTTCTCCCAACGCGTTTCCTATATTATATTCATCAGGGGAGCATTAAATGAGGAGAAACCTCTACTGAGTTAATCAGACGGTGAGAGCGCAAGTCTTATCAGCTGATTTTTCTGGTGTAATAGCACGTGACAGGGTATGCTAGTCCCCTCTTTTGTCATTGGAGGACTTTGCGATTTGTAAAACTCTGAAGCTGACTATTTATTTTATGTATAGGCAAGGTAATCTTAATTGACCCTAAACAGGAAAGGTTTATTCTGATTTCATGTCAGATAGTGAAAAACATGTATTGTGTCTTATTAGAAAGTGTATGTAAACTTCTGGTTTCAACTGTAGATATTGATTTTACTAAAGTACTGTAGTAGGGATTTTTGCACAAACTTTGCAAACTGTCATAGCGGCATTGGGCTTTGTTCATTTACATTGCAGATTCTGACACTCCGCTCGATGGTTTATTTGGTGTCAGGGATCAACACAGGCAGGCTCAGGCATCAACCTGCTGTGTGCTGATTCATAGGCAGCCTAGTAAGAGTTAATCTCTAGCTTGTAGGTTCCTTTGTTGACATGTGGTGGGGTAGCCAATCACATCTGCTCCCCTTCTATTTAAGTGGATGAAATCTTCTACCCATGCCAGCTAGTTTATATGTTGGTCTGTGTAGTGTGGTGTCTCATTCTGTGGTGAAAATTGGGCTATATTCTTGTTGCAGTTGTGAAAGTTTACCCATGTTTTGTAGCTTTCTTCCAAACTCCTGTGTTTCCTCATGTATCTCTTATTGTCTTTACCTAGGTGTGCGCAGACTGTGTGACAAACTTTTGGTTTTCCCTTGTCTGTCTATAGCTGTGATTTGCATTACACTCCTGTCATGTCCCTCCCTGGGGGGAGAGGGAGGGGGAATCAGATCAGGACCGGTCAGGAACAGAGCAAGGAAGGGGACTCAGGCATCCACACCATTAAGGGCATCCCTGAGAATAGGGATAGCATAGGATCCCCTATCTTGAGGGAAAACTTAGGGGCTTCAGCTCTCTGTATCCCAGCATCATCATTACAGGTATCAACCAAGGGGGTGAATGAAAGATGCACTCTGCTAATATCTTTCAATATCTACAAGTAAATATTGTCATCTGCTGGTTGAAAATGGCAAACAGGAACTGAAGAGTAGAGTGTGTGTTTCTTCAAGGGAAGAGTTTAGAAGAGACATCAGGCCATGTAACAGTTGTGTAGCAGTTGTTTAATATAAACATCTGGGACGCCCAAGGAGGGGAGTTGTTTCCAGGAGTTGGAAGGAAGAAGACATGTGAGCAGCAAAGCAGACGTATAGCTGCCATTGCATTAGAAGTACCCATAAGTGATCTGTTCCTGAAGAAGATCTGAGTTGCACTGAAGGTCAAAGACCAAAAATCGAATACAGATCATTGTTTCCGAAGAGGACTTCTTTGTGTCCAGACATACAGTACTCAGTAAGAGGAGTTATCCACTAGAATTGGACTGGCAACTTAGCGAGTAGTTGTATGACCCTGATAGAGCCTGTGTTTTGACAGATTACGTTAGTTAGATAACTGGGATTGTGACAAAAGCTGGGTTGACACTGACACTTCCCTGACAGAGAGACTGGACTAAAGGCCGCTTTACACGCTGCGACATTGCTCAAGCGATCTCGTTGGGGTCACGGAATTTGTGACGCATATCCAGCCACTTTAGCGATATCGTTGCGTGTGACGCCTATGACCGATTTTGAATCATCGCAAAAACGTTCAAAATCGGTCATCGGTGACATGCTCCCTTATTCTCGATTATCGCTGCTGCAGCTAGCGATGTAGTTCCTTGTTCCTGCGGCAGCACACATGGCTATGTGTGACACCGCAGGAACAAGGAACCTCACCTTACCTGCGGCCGCCCGCAATGAGGAAGGAAGGAGGTGGGCGGGATGTTACGTCCCGCTCATCTCCGCCCTTCCACTTCTATTGGGCGGCGGTTCAGTGACGGAGGGAGGCAGTTCGCAGGTCACAGTGACGTCGCTAGGCAGGTAAGTAGTGTGACGGGTCCGCGCGATGTTGTGCGCCATGGGCAGTGATTTGCCCATGTCACACAACCGATGGGGGCGGGTACGCACGCTAGCGATATCGGTCACGATATCGCAGCGTGTAAAGCAGCCTTAGGTTAACCTTGGTGATATCCATTAGTGTTATAAGAAACCAAGTATACAAATATTGCATTTATACCTTGTATATTTCTTGTCATATATTAATCTGTCTTTTTGTAATCACTTGTGCAGTTTCCTGATTGAACCTTACCACTGCTACTCCTTAGTGTAAACATATATTTCTGCTGTTGAGCCACCACTGAGTCACCTTTGCTGTGCCATTAAATTCTCGTACCCTGTTACAGGTATATGCAGCATTATGCAAACAAATTTGGAAGATAATGAAAGACAGTCACCAAAGGCTTTGATCATATGGTACAGAATTTATGGCCCTAAAGGCCGCTTTACACGCTGCGATATCGTTACCGATATCGCTAGCCTGCGTACCCGCCCCCATCGGTTGTGTGACACTGGCAAATCGCTGCCCGTGGTGCACAACATCGCTCAGACCGGCACACTACTTACCTGCCTAGCGACATCGCTGTGACCAGCGAACCGCCACCTTTCTAAGGGGGGCAGTTCGTTCGGCATCACAGTGACGTCACTAAGCAGGCGCCCAATAGAAGTGGAGGGGCGGAGATGAGCCGGACGTAACATCCTGCCCACCTCCTTCCTTCCGCATTGCCGGCGGCCACAGGTAAGATGAGGTTCCTCGTTCCTGCGGTGTCACACATAGCGATGTGTGCTGCCGCAGGAACGACGAACATCGTACATGCAGCAGCAACGATAATTGGGAAGAGGGGGGCATGTCACCGATTAGCGACTTTGAACGTTTTTGCGACAATTCAAAATCGCTAATAGGTGTCACACACAATGACATCGCTAAAGCGGCTGGATGTGCATCACAAATTCCGTGACCCCAATGAGATCGCTTGAGCGATGTCGTAGTGTGTAAAGTGGCCTTTAGGCTATATGCTGTAACATAACCTTTCATACTTTTAGGGGAAAATACCTCTGCAATACAGCATGCAAAAGAGCATGCCATTATTTTTCAGTATTTTAAGAAAGTTTAGAATATAATAGATATCAAAAGCAGTCATGAATTAGGTGAGATCAAGAAAAAATTGGATGTAAGAATACAGATTTTTCTTGGTGCCTTTTATATTTTGACATTGTTCAGTATTTGTTTTGCCATCGAGGTTTGTAATGCCCCATCCCCTAAAAAATCACAAAGATAAAGATGAATGGAATACTACGTGGCTTATGACATGTTACATTGCCTTTATACATGGATTAAAGACATCTGAATGCAGTTCTTAACAATGTCAAGGTCAAGTAATCTGCGTAATCCAGAATAGGACAATACTGCTGAAATGATATATAAATATTTAATTTGTAGTTTGAAAGACAGAATTACATTTCAGGGTTATATATTTCTCAAATTAAAAAAATAAGGGTAAGAACATTGAAAATGATAGATATTGATAGACCTTTTTTCTATGGAAAACATAAATTTAATAATGTGACAGAATTAATTTTCTATTGCACATATAAAAAAAAACAGCCTGGATGTTCACACCACCAGAAATGTAATGAAAGAAAGTTACAGTTCTAAAATACATTATAAGCTTAAAAGAGACAAGAAATTATACGGGAAATGGTCGGCATTTAAGGCAATTCACATAATTCATGTCATTTAAGCATTTCCTTTTCTGTATTCCAATAAATTTGCCATCTTAAAAAGAACAATTTCTCTGATTGCTGTCTTTATTTCTGTAAACCTGTATGTATGAAGACGCTTACTAAGGACGTTTAATTCAAAAGCATAAAAAGACAATAGAGGATTCAAAGGCGGTTATTTGCCAACAGGCAAATGGAACATGAAGGCCTTTTTGAGGTTAGTATGAGAAGCTATTTTATGTTCTGAACCAATAGAATTCAGGCTTACAATCACATCAGTAGAATGTATAATTTAAGGTCTCATACACATGGTGCAAATTGTCGCTAACGATCCATCTTCCAGATGCTTATGCAGTCCATGTGTTCCTGCAGAGGATCTGACCGCCCTTCTTAAATATTAAATCTAATATATAAAGCTGAATGTGTGTATGTATGTATGTGTGTGTGTATGTCCGGGATTGGCATCTGCACCGTCGCAGCTACAGCCACAAAATTTTGCACAATCACACGTCTGGACCCCGAGGGTGTCATAGGCTATGCTGTGAGGCGAAATTTTAACCCCGCGCGTTCCAATTTACCAATCAATTTTGCCCCTATCTACATAATGGGGAAAAAGTGAAACGAAAAGTGGATCCGCACCGTCGCATTTACAATCACAAAATTTTGCACAGACACCTCATGTGACCCAGGGAACGTCGTAGACTATGTTTTGAAAGGAAAATTTAACCCTGCGCTTTACAGTTATTCTCCAAAAAACATGCCTCCATTAAAGTAAATGGAGCCTTGAACTATAGGTTATTAGTAGGAGCTGTGATTGGTTGCTATAGGAACAAAAGACATTCATAGCATAAGAAGCTTATATGTGAGGTAATAAGATGTCAGTGGGGAGACGGATAGAGAGAGACAGACAGAGAGACAGACAGAGAGATAGAGACAGACAGGGAAAGAGACAGAGAGATAGAGACAGACAGAGACAAACGATGAAAGAGACAGACAGAGACAGACGGTGAAAGAGACAGACAGAGACAGATGGGAAAGAGACAGACAGAGACAGATGGGTAAAGAAACAGACAGAGACAGACCTGGAAAGAGACAGACAGAGACAGACCTGGAAGGAGACACACCTGGAAAGAGACAGATGGGGAAAGAGACAGATGGGGAAAGAGACAGACAGACATGCAGACAGGGAAGGAGGAGACAGCCAGAGAGACAGACAAAGATAGATGGGGAAAGACACAGACCTTGATAGAGACAGATGGGGAAAGAGACAGAGAAATAGAAACAGACAAGGAAAGAGACAGACAGAGACAGGCAGACAGGGAAAGAGACAGACAGGAAAAGATACAGACAAGGAGACGGGGAGACAGACGGGGAAAGAGACAGACCTGGGAAAGAGACAGATGGGGAAAGAAACAGAGAGAGAGACAGACAAAAAAGAGACAGACAGAGACAGGCAGACGGGGAAAGAGACAGACAGGGAAAGAGACAGACGGGGAAAGAGACAGACCTGGAAAGAGACAGACAGAGCACATTACTTGGCCAATTTAGTTAAATCTGTGTGGAATATCTGTGGTGTTGAAATATATGTTGTGAAATGCTTCTATTAGCTTAGTTTTTGCCTTTTAATAATTACATTTCTATCTATTTGTTTTGTGGTTTTTGTATGCAAAATAAATTTTTGTTAATACATTCTATTTTGTTAACAACAGTTATTAAACCGGGCGAAGCCGGGTAGTACAGCTAGTCTAATATATAAAGCTGAATGTGTGTATGTATGTCCGGGATTGGCATCTGCACCGTCGCAGCTACAGCCACAAAATTTTGCACACTCACACGTCTGGACCCTGAGAGCATCATATGCTATGTTGTGAGGCGAAATTTTAAACCCGCGCATTCCAATTTACCAATTAATTTTGCCCTAATCTACATAATGGGGAAAAAGTGAAATGAAAAGTGGAACCGCACCGTCGTATTTACAATCACGAAATTTTGCACAGACAGGAAACGTCGTAGACTATGTTTTGACAGGAAAATTTAACCCCACGCTTTAGTTACACTCAAAAAAACATGCCTCCATTAAAGTAAAAGGAGCCTGGAACTACAGGTTATTAGTAGGAGCTGTGATTGGTTGCTATAGGAACAGAAGACATTCATAGTATAAGAAGCTTTTATGTGAGGTAATAAGATGTCGATGGGGAGACGGATAGACAGACAGACAGACAGAGAGACAGCCAGACAGAGACAGACAGGGAAAGAGACAGAGAGACAGACAGGGAAAGAGACAGACGGGGAAAAAGACAGACAGAGACAGACCTAGAAAGAGACAGACCGGGAAAGAGACAGACCGGGAAAGAGACAGATGAGGAAAGAGACAGACAGACATGCAGACAGGGACAGAGAAAGGCAGACAGGGAAGGAGGAGACAGCCAGAGGGAAAGACAAAGATAGATGGGGAAAGACACAGACCTTGATAGAGACAGACAGGGAAAGAAACAGAGAGATAGAGACAGACAAAAAAGAGACAGACAGAGACAGGCAAACCTCGAAAGAGACAGACCTGGAAAGAAACAGACCTGGAAAGAAACAGACCTGGAAAGAGACAGACGGAGCACATTACTTGGCTAATTTAGGTAAATCTGTGTGGAATGTCTGTGGTGTTGAAATATATGTTGCAAAATGCTTCTATTAGCTAAGTTTTTGTCTTTTAATAATTACATTTCTATCTATTTGTTTTGTGGTTTTTGTGTGCAGAATACATTTTTATTAATAAATTCTATTTTGTTAACAACAGTTATTAACCCGGGCGAAGCTGGGTAGTACAGCTAGTATATCATAAAATATAATTACAAGACTGATAAAGTAAATTATTCTGCCATTCTTTAAATTAGTAAGGAATGTGTTGTCCTATTACAAAAGAATAACTGACAACTTCTTAAAATTACATTTTTAACCCTACTGACTGTAGTATAAAGATCTGAAACAGCTTGGTGGTACAAATGTAGCTGTTGATAAAAAGAATCTGTCAGCAGATCTTTGCTATATAAGCTGAAGCCAGCATGCTGTAAGGGTTAATACAGAACATTCAGGCATGCCTATGTTGTCACAGTCTGAATGTTTGTTTATTTGCTATATTTGTTTTAGCAGCTGGTCCCTTTTCATCGCTGTGGCTAGCTGGCATGTGCCATGTTGTCCGGCACACCACCTCCTCTGATTGACACCTCACAGTGAATGTACAATCTCTATAGAGAGCCTGATGTGGGCGGGGACAGCTCTGTGGACTTTGCTACCTGACTAAAGCTAAAAATGCACATTGTGTCAGAACGGCTGCACCCAGTAATCTAAGTGATAGTCGTTGGATTCAGAATCTCCTTGTCTACATCATGCTTCTCAGATGAGATAGCAAAAACCTGCTGACAGATTCCCTTTAAATGCATGAGTACTGCACTACATCATTACCGCTTTTCACCTGAGCCATTTGTGTACCACAGTCGATCATTTCATTTTTGGAGCAGCATGCAAATGATCTGTACGTCAAATTGACATTTATGGTGCAGTGAACATTAGGTTAATGATTACTATATATTGTATAATTTAGAGTTGAGTAAGCATTACAATGCAGACATCCATCATCTTGCAGGAGTCTGTCTGTAATGTGACTTTAATAATATGCATAGTTCTATGTTCAAACCATGTAAAAACCATGCTTTGAAGCTCACGCGTACCTATAGATATGGCTATGACTAGAGATGAGCAAACCATAGGTTCAGTGTTTGTATCAAACACAAACTTTACAAAAAAACAGAGTTTTAGTTCGGAGTTCGGGTGCTTTATGTATTTACATGTTATGGTTTACACCACTCAAGCGAGCATCGCCGTGCTCAGGTACGCTTGGTTCTCAGCGGTTGCAGTATTTAAATGGCTCAAACTGGGGGTACCAACAGCATGATCAGATGTAGTGTGTGTGTGAAGCCCCGCCGGTGCTGTGTCGGTGCATACCTTCAGGGACTCCACGTAGCTGGTGCTGGTCACAGGTAGGGAATCTTCGGTTTTGATCGTGACGCCACTCTCAGTATTGCGGTCAGTGGGGACCGCCACTGCAGGTTAGGGGAACGCCTGGGGCTGATGGTGTGTGCAGTTAGTTGGAATAGCCTCCTGAGAGTGAGGCAAGCCCCAGGACCCAGTGTAGGTGCGTAGTACCACAAGTCGCAGAATGACCACACAGGCAGGATGTCTTTTAGGGTTTTTACTCACATTTGATGGCAGGGTGAGTAACCCGGGCGTAGCTGGGATGAACCAGATGGGAACCAGGTATCCTTCAGGCTGACTTTATGAGGGTGACTACTGACTCGCCTTCCTTAGCCCTTGGTGGTTTGGGGTGACCCCGACTTTGAGTCCCTATAGGGGTCACCCAGGGAAGATGCTGCAGCCTCTCTCTCCCCTTCTGTTTGCCGTTTGCTTGTTCCCCGGACCAGGCCACTCCAGCTGCTTGCCTCCTGTGACCTATGGGCCCTCACTGCGGTTACGTGGCTGCGGCTTTTGTGGTGTTGTGGTGTGGGCTTTGAGAGCCCCACACCGGCAGGTTTAGCAGAAGAAAGCTGGATCTATCTTTGCTTCGGGATCTGCCGCCCGGTTGGGCCTGGTGCTCTCTAGCAGTCTCCTTACTTCCCACTCCGTTGCACTCCCTAGCTGAAGCTGGCTTTCAGGTAGCACTCCTAGTTGACCGTTCTCCCCCGTCTGTAGCCACTGCGCGGACGCTGTCAGATTGCACAGCTCCAGGGATCTGCTCCTCACTTGAGCTCCCTGGACTCTACACTGCACTGGCTCACTGCTCCTCCTCTCCTGTTCTTGCCTACGCCACCTAGCAACCAGACTCTCCACCACACCCCTTGAGAGGAGATGGAGGCTCTACCCCCTCCACTATTCCAGTGAAGGTGAAGGCTTGCCCCCTCCTGGGATCCCCAGGGGTCCTCTCATGGGTACATGTGTGAGACCTGATCACTATGCGCCTGTGTTCCACACCCCGGTCAGCCTTCTGGATTACCTGTGTTGTACTGTCCCCAGCATGGGTGCAGTACTCAGTGGTGCCTGACCAGGTCAGGGGCGCCACATTCCCCCTTAGTTATTACCAGCACGTCCTCGGGCTGCAAGACAACATTTTAAAATGCATAAAACATTAAAACATGTAAAACATTTTTAAAACCACCAGGTATCAGACATCACCACCCTCCACCCACAAGTCCGTTAACCCACCCAAAACCCTCTCAGGAGGCAGGTCACCGGTCCTGTTGGTAACCAGGTCTGGGCCATCCGTTTCCCCAGACCTTTCCTCCAATCTTCCTCTCCCGTTGGCCGCGACTTCAGCCACTTCTGGCAGGATGTAGAGGCGGCTTTCATGGGCTGGTGGTTTCAGGGTATACCTGGCCTGGTGGATCCGCGCCGTCAGCCTCTTCTGGCAGGATGTAGAGGCGGCCTCCACAGTTGGTGCTGACCAGGTACCCTCTTTGTGGTGGTGAGCCAAGGCCCCATAAACAGGCGTGCTCTCTGGTCGCAAGTGAGCCAAGGCCCTATATACGGACGGGCCCCTCCTGGTTGCAGACGAGGCAAGCCCCTAAACAGGCTGGCCCCGGTGGTGGTGCCACTGGTGTAACTATTTACACTGCGAGAGTTTGTGGCTATAGCAAGTTCATAGCCTTAAAGTTTATTTCTCACAATAGTTTTTGTGGGCACATGCTTAAACAATAACGTTGCAAACTTTTCAACTTGTCAAACTGGTCAAACTTTCGGTACTTCTTTCTTTACTTTACTCCTCGGTACCAGGGCTTTGGCCTATTGGGCTACGGCACCTGCTGTTTTCTTGCTCCTTGTCATCCTCTGAGGTAGTTTCATCTGTAGGCGCTTTGTCTTTTCTTTCTTGATCTTCATCTGTTTCCTTTGCTGCATCTGTTTCTGTATCTCTGTCTTTTCTTTCTTCTTTGGGACATGGTGCTACGTCTAAGGCATAGTAGCCCCTTTCTCCTTGATGCAAGGTGAACTGTACTGCGTCTCCAATTTTCAAATTTCTGCCTGAATGTCCTCTGGGCAGGTGGGCTTGAACATCTCTCCGATTCACAAATATGCCCTCTTTTATTCCTCTTGCTACAATAAAGCCGTATCCGCTTTTCAAATTGAAGTCCTCCACAACTCCTCTACAAAGGGGTCCTCTGACCTGGGCTTTGGATCTTCTCAGGGCTCGTTTTTCTTGCAGGTCTCTGGCTGTGACTTCTCTCTGCTCTGGAGACTGTGGTGTTGGAGGATACTTTGTTCTGCTGCGCCGTGTCTTGCGGGCTGGGTTCATGCCTGCGGGCTCCCAGGTGAGGTCTTTGGGCTGATCTTCGTCAGCAGACGGGGTCAGGTCTTCCTCATCCCAGCGAGAATAGGGCAGCATCTCTGGCTCTGGGTATGGGTCCACTGCTGGTGGCACTGGAGTCGGAGTCAGCCCCTCAGCTTCCTGGCCTCCTCTCCCCCTTAGTTCTTCGCTGCACTCTGGTTGTGGCAGCGCTGGGGATGAGTGTTCTTCAGCTGGTCCAGGTGGTGGACTCTCCGGCGCAGCTGCAGGGGTTGCCTGAATCTCCTTGGGGGTATACGGAGGGAGCAGATACCGATCCACCATCTCTTGTGGGAACTGGGCCTCTAGGTCAGCCTTCAGCTTCCAGTATTCGGGGTCCTCTCCTATCAGGGTCTTCCTAGCAGGGACCTCTTTGGACTGGGGAGCGGTGTCTGCTCTGGCCTTGCAGGCCGGGGAAAATAGTGATGCAATCTCTTGGCGGGCCGCGCCCTGTATGGCGGCGGCCTGGTCTTGGCGGGCCGCGCCTGGCATGGCGGCGGCCTGGTCTTGGCGGGCCGCGCCTGGCATGGCGGCGGCCTGGATCAGTGTCGCTGTTGCAGGGGGCTCTGTGCAGGCTGGGCTGGACGTCGCTGCAGCGATCGGAGCTTGGCGGGCCGCACCTGGCGGGGTTGCGGCCTGGTTCAGCATCTCACTTGCGGCGCGGACGAGCGTCGCTGCTGCGGTGGGGTCTTGGCGGACTGGGCTCAGCAGGGTGGCAGCCTGGGTCAGTGTCACACCTGCGGCACGGATCAGTATCGCAGTGGTAGTCGGACCTTTGCGGGCCAGGCGGGGCATGGCTGCGGCGGCCTGGATTTGGCGGGCCGCATCTAGCGTGGCTGCGGCCTGGTTCGGTGGCGCCGCGCCGGGCGCCTCTTCTGGGACCGCGGGCGTGGCAGCAGGGGTCGGGGCACTTGCGCTGGCCAGGGCATCACTCGACTCACCCATCTGTGGCAGCATCGGGGTCTGTGTCGTCGCCGCTCGGTCTGGCATGCGTCGCGCGGCTCCCTCCTCGTAGGTCCGCACCGCCGCAGCCATCTCCAGGAGCTCCGTGCGTTCTTCCCTGAGCTGTCGCACAATCCTGGCCTCCAGCTGGTCGCAGAAGATGGCAAGCTCCCGGCACCACCAGGCAGCAGAGCCTGGCTCTGGGTATCCACGTCTGGACTCCATTTCCTCTAGCACGCTACTGGCTTCTTCTCTGCTCCGCCGTCTCTGGACGCTTCCGCTTTCTTCATCAGCGAGGTCAGGACTCTGCAGAGGATCTCTGGGTAGCCACACCTCTTCGTGGGCGGTAACTCCTTCCAGCGCGGGCTGCTGTTGTTTTTCAGCGCGCTTTTCATGGTGGCAATATGGCGGCGCTTCCAATTTTTCAAGCGGACCGCCTAGGCACATGGTCACCTGTCTGAACAGGTCTAGTCCTTATCCTGTTCGTGACGCCAGATGTGAAGCCCCGCCGGTGCTGTGTCGGTGCATACCTTCAGGGACTCCACGTAGCTGGTGCTGGTCACAGGTAGGGAATCTTCGGTTTTGATCGTGACGCCACTCTCAGTATTGCGGTCAGTGGGGACCGCCACTGCAGGTTAGGGGAACGCCTGGGGCTGATGGTGTGTGCAGTTAGTTGGAATAGCCTCCTGAGAGTGAGGCAAGCCCCAGGACCCAGTGTAGGTGCGTAGTACCACAAGTCGCAGAATGACCACACAGGCAGGATGTCTTTTAGGGTTTTTACTCACATTTGATGGCAGGGTGAGTAACCCGGGCGTAGCTGGGATGAACCAGATGGGAACCAGGTATCCTTCAGGCTGACTTTATGAGGGTGACTACTGACTCGCCTTCCTTAGCCCTTGGTGGTTTGGGGTGACCCCGACTTTGAGTCCCTATGGGGGTCACCCAGGGAAGATGCTGCAGCCTCTCTCTCCCCTTCTGTTTGCCGTTTGCTTGTTCCCCGGACCAGGCCACTCCAGCTGCTTGCCTCCTGTGACCTATGGGCCCTCACTGCGGTTACGTGGCTGCGGCTTTTGTGGTGTTGTGGTGTGGGCTTTGAGAGCCCCACACCGGCAGGTTTAGCAGAAGAAAGCTGGATCTATCTTTGCTTCGGGATCTGCCGCCCGGTTGGGCCTGGTGCTCTCTAGCAGTCTCCTTACTTCCCACTCCGTTGCACTCCCTAGCTGAAGCTGGCTTTCAGGTAGCACTCCTAGTTGACCGTTCTCCCCCGTCTGTAGCCACTGCGCGGACGCTGTCAGATTGCACAGCTCCAGGGATCTGCTCCTCACTTGAGCTCCCTGGACTCTACACTGCACTGGCTCACTGCTCCTCCTCTCCTGTTCTTGCCTACGCCACCTAGCAACCAGACTCTCCACCACACCCCTTGAGAGGAGATGGAGGCTCTACCCCCTCCACTATTCCAGTGAAGGTGAAGGCTTGCCCCCTCCTGGGATCCCCAGGGGTCCTCTCATGGGTACATGTGTGAGACCTGATCACTATGTGCCTGTGTTCCACACCCCGGTCAGCCTTCTGGATTACCTGTGTTGTACTGTCCCCAGCATGGGTGCAGTACTCAGTGGTGCCTGACCAGGTCAGGGGCGCCACATGTGCACCAAACTAAAAAAAATGGAAACCCCCCATCTAACCTCCCTTGGAAGTGCTCAGTTTATGGCTGTCTGTTTGTGGGCAGTCTTAATAGTTTATTTTTGTCACTTAACAAAATGCAAAGTGAATGAATCATTACTTGGTGTGCCCAACCTTTGCCATCAAAACAGCATCAATTCTTCTAGGTACACTTGCACAGTTTATAAAGGGAACGTGTCAACTCCCTTATGCCATCCAAGCCAGCAGCATTTACATTTGCATGTCCAAATTCTCTTTCTAACCAGCCCTGTATAACATCATTCTCTAAAAGAATTTTAAAAAGCATTTGTTACCTCTGGTTTTTCTCTTCTTCAAAAGAGTCTCATGGCTAGTTGCAGCTCCCCTCACGAGTTGGCCCCTGTGTGGCATGATAACATGACCAAGAGCAGTGTCATCGGCAGCTCCTGGAAATCTCGCAACTGTGTGCAGCTAATTTCAGCCACGTCAGTCAGCCCCAGAAGCTAGGCGTACATGTCTGGTTTCAGAGGGCACATTGCGCATGATCTGAAGTTTTCTGTAGTTTGGGTCATGCGCAGTGTACCTCTGAAGCCGGGAAATGTATACCCAGCTACAGAGGCACACTGTGCATGACCAGAAGTGCAGAATCATGAGCAGCACACCCTCTGAAGCCAGGACAAGAACACCCAGCTCCTGAGGCACAATGACGCTGCTGAAATGAGCCGCGTGCATGCACAGGATATCCAGTTGCTGGCGGTAACGCCACTCTTGGAAATCATGTTGTCACGCCCACAGGGGCCAACTGGTCAAAGGAACTAAAGCACCGGTGGGGCATTAAGGACCTGACAGAATCCTTTAAAGGAACTTGATAGAGAGGTTATTACAAACATCTTGGAGAACTAATCACAGAACTTCAGTGGATGTTAGCTTATGCATATCCTCCTATCGCTTAATGTAATCCCAGACAAACTCAATGATATTGAGATCAAGGCTCTGTGGGGTTCATAGTTTCAAGTCCACGACTCCTTGTTCTACTTTATGCTCAATATAGTTCTCTTCGATATTGGCTGTATGTTTGGAGCCATTATCTTGTAACAGAATACATTTGTAGTCAATCCAACGCCTCCATGATGGTATTCTATGATAGATAAGTATCTGCCTGTATTTCACAGAAATGAGGACATTATCATCATCATCATCAATCATGAACAAAGCCTGAAGTTTGCAAGAAAGCTCCACCCTGCTGCACTGTTGTCTGCAGACACTTATTATCCCACCACTCTCCAGTCATTCAACTAATAAACTGCCTTCTGTTACAGCCAAATATTTAACATTTTTACTCATAGGATCATCTGCTGCCATTTTTCTGCATTCATAAAAAACACGTCTGAACAAAGATCTTTAAAAAGTATATTGATATAGCTGGGTCCCACTACTTGTTGCCAGGTCTGAGATGATGGTACTGCTGGATATCCTCCAATTACAAAGGCCAGAAAGTGTGATGTATCTTTAATCTGCTGCAACAAGTTTTCTTGGCCAGTCGCTTCTTATACAGTTGTCATTTCTGTAGTTACAGTTGTATTCTTCAAAGAGCTTGACCATCACATTTTGACACCAAAGTCTACTTTGAAATTATTGCCTGGAAGAGACTATTATGATGCAGTATAACTAGATTATATCTTGTTGCTGTGCTGTTGATGTGCCCTGTTTTTCTCAATATCACATTTGTAACAGTATTTGGCTGTTCCTCACCCAGTTTTAATCCTCATTTAGAGCTGTTTCTGTGTCAGTTAAAGGGAACCAATCATCAGGATTTTTGTATACAGTACAGACCAAAAGTTTGGACACACCTTCTGATTCAAAGAGTTTTCTTTATTTTTATGAAGTTTGGACACACCTTCTGATTCAAAGAGCTTTCTTTATTTTCATGACTCTGAAAATTGTAGATTCACCTTGAAGGCATCAAAACTATGAATTAACACATGTGGAATGAAATACTTATCAAAAAATTGTGAAACAACTGAAAATATATCTCATATTCTAGGTTCTTCAAAGTAGCCACCTTTTGCTTTGATTACTCCTTTGCACACTCTTGACATTCTCTTGATGAGCTTCAAGAGGTAGTCACCGGAAATGGTTTTCACTTCACAGGTGTGCCTTGTCAGGTTTAATAAGTGGGATTTCTTGCCTTAGAAATGGGGTTGGGACCATCAGTTGTGTTGTGCAGAAGTCTGGTGGATACACAGCTGATAGTCCTACTGAATAGACTGTTAGAATTTGTATTATGGCAAGAAAAAAGCAGCTAAGTAAAGAAAAACAAGTGGCCATCATTACTTTAAGAAATGAAGGTCAGTCAGTCCGAAAAATTCGGAAAACTTTGAAAGTGACCCTAAGTGCAGTGGCAAACACCATCAAACGCTACAAAAAAACTGGCTCACATGAGGACCGCCCCAGGAAAGGAAGACCAAGCATCACCTCTGCTGCGGAGGATAAGTTTATCCGAGTCACCAGCCTCAGAAATCACAGGTTAACAGCAGCTCAGATTAGAGACCATGTCAATGCCACACAGAGTTTTAGCAGCAGACACATCTCTAGAATAACTGTTAAGAGGAGACTTTGTGCAGCAGGCTTCATGGTAAAATGGCTGCTAGGAAACCACTGCTAAGGACAGGCAACAAGCAGAAGAGACTTGATTGGGCTAAAGAACACAAGGAATGGACATTAGACCAGTGAAAATCTGTGCTTTGGTCTGATGAGTCAAAATTTGAGATCTTTGGATCCAACCACCGTGTCTTTGTGCGACGCAGAAAAGGTGAACGGCTGGACTCTACATGCCTGGTTCCCACCGTGAAGCATGGAGGAGGAGGTGTGATGGTGTGGGGGTGCTTTCTTGGTGACACTGTTGGGGATTTATTCAAAATTGAAGGCATACTGAACCAGCATGGCTACCACAGCATCTTGCAGCGGCATGCTATTCCATACGGTTTGCGTTTAGTTGGACCATCATCTATTTTTCAACAGGACAATAACCCCAAACGCACCTCCAAGCTGTGTAAGGGCTATTTGACTAAGAAAGAGAGTGCTGGGGTGCTGCGCCAGATGACCTGGCCTCCACAGTCACCAGACCTGAATCCAATCAAGATGGTTTGGGGTGAGCTGGACCGCAGCAGAGTGAATACAAAAGGGCCAATAAGTGCTAAGCATCTCTGGGAACTCCTTCAAGACTGTTGGAAGACCATTTCCAGTGAGTACCTTTTGAAGCTCATCAAGAGAATGCCAAGAGTGTGTAAAGCAGTAATCAAAGTAAAAGGTGGCTATTTTAAAGAACCTAGAATATAAGACATATTTTCAGTTGTTTCACAATTTTTTGTTAAGTATTTCATTTCCCATGTGTTAATTCATAGTTTTAATGCCTTCAATGTGAATCTACAATTTTCAGAGTCATGAAAATAAAGAAAACTCTTTGAATGAGAAGGTGTGTCCAAACATTTGGTCTATACTGTAGAACCTAAAGCCAGTGCTATACTGGCACTATTAGGCACTTCGTCGCATACAAACAGGCCCTTACCACTTTCAAGTCTGCACTCACTGCTGCAGAACAAACCTACTTGTCATCTCTCATATCCTCTCTATCTCATAACCCTAATCAGCTATTCAACACTTTCAACTCTCACCTCCGTCCACCAGCACCACCTCCCTCTCCTCTCATCTCAGCTGAAGACTTTGCCTCTTTCTTCAAGCAGAAGATTGACAACATCAGAGAAAGCTTCAGCCAACAATAACCACAGCCCCTCCTCACAACTACTCAGCCTTTTCCTCCAAATCCAGCTTCTCCACCATGACAGAAGATCATCTTTCCACTCTATTCTCAAGATCACATCTCACAACCTGCCCGATTGATCCACTCCCATCCCACCTCATCCCCAATCTCACCACAGTCTTCATCCCAAACCTAACCCAATTCCTGAACCGATCACTAACAACTGGTGTATTCCCTTCATGCTTTAAACATACCTCCATTACACCCATCCTCAAAAAGCCCTCCCTTGACCCTTCCTCTGTGTCAAACTATCACTCCATATCCCTTCTCCCCTATGCCTCAAAACTACTGGAACAGCATGGCATCTTGGCAACAGCATCTTGAACTGTCCTCACACCGCCAAAGTCAAGCGTCACTACTCTGTCCTCCTCCTTCTGGACCTGTCCTCTGCCTTTGACACAGTAGACCATTCCCTTCTACTACAAATTCTCTCATCTCTGGGCATCACAGACTTGGCCCTATACTGGATCTCCTCATACCTAACTGAAGGAACTTTTAGCGTCTCCCACTCTCACACTACTTCCTCATCTCGCCCCCTATGCTTTTCTCCATCTACACCTTCAGCCTGGGACAGCTCATAGAGTCCCACGGCTTTCAGAATCACCTCTATGCTGTTGATACGTAGATCTACCTCTCTGGACTTGACATCACCTCCCTACTAACTAGAATCCCACAATGTCTGTCTGTTATTTCATCCTGTTTCTCTGCTCGATTCCTAAAACTGAACATGGACAAAACAGAATTCATCATCTTTCCTCCTCCTCACTCAATCCCCCCACCTGACATATCCATCAATGTCAATGGCTGCTCACTTTCCCCGGTCCCACGTGCTCGCTGCCTGGGAGTAACTATAGACTCTGATCTCTCTTTCAAGCCACACATCAAAGCCCTCTTCACCTCCTGCCACCTCCAAGTCAAAAATATTTCCCGGATCCATGCATTCCTTTCCCAAGAAGCTGCAAAAACCCTAGTGCATGCCCTTATTATCTCCTGCCTGGATTATTGCAACCTCCTGCTCTGTGGCCTCCCTTCTAACAGTCTCACACCCCTACAATCTATTCTAAACCATGCTGCTCGACTAATCCACCCGTCCCCCCGCTACTCCCCGACCTCTCCTCTCTTCCAATCCCTTCACTGGCTTCCCATTGCCCAGCGACTTCAGTTCAAAACCCTAACCCTGACCTTCAAAGCCATCCACAATCTCCTCCCTACATCTGTGACCTAGTCTCCTGGTACATACCTGCATGTAACCTTCGATCCTCACTAGATCTCCTTCTCTACTCCCCTCTCATCTCCCCATCGTATCCAAGATTTCTCGCGTGCCTCTTCCATACTCTGGAATGTCCTGCCACAACATATTAGACTCTCGCCTACCTTGACAAACTTCAAAAGGAACCTGAAGACCCACCTCTTCGGACAAGCCTACAACCTGCCTTAACCCTCTGTCTGATACAGTGCCACACGACCAACTCACAACCAAATATAAAGAATAAATACATTTTATCTTACATTTGTTACATACATTTTGAAACTGAACAGCAGGATGATAGTCAGACAACACCACACAGAGCAGGACAATGCATGGATCCCCTTTGTTGTCGTAAAATAAGCAGCGTAGTCCCGTGGGCATGCAGACAAAAAACAACAAAATCTGAGGCAATCAACGAAAACCAAAGCAAATTTTCAGTGGAAAAAATGAACAAAAACCGTAACCAACGATAACAAACATCAATGAAAACCGAGATACTACTGTACTTATTTATGCCAGTATTGAAGGGGGACTGCTCCAGCTGATGATTCTGCTGCTTCCCGTCATCAGAGCTTCTCTTCCTCTTCCGGGAAGCTCTGTTGACAGGTGTGATAGCTGATGTGATAAAAAGAGTAGGACACACTTTGAAACGCATAGAATAAAACTACCTATACTTCAATATCTTTGGATTTGTGTCATTCTTACAGCAGCGCAGAAATAATTCCACCTTTGTTCAGTTCCTGATCTATACCAGTTGACGTCATACTGATAGATAGCTGGCCACCAAAAGGAAGCAGATTATCAATCAATATGACATCAGCAGTCACACCTCTTTAGCAGAGCAGAGCGGAAGAGAAGCAGCTACTCTGCCAACGTGAAATCAGCAGAAGTTGCAGAATCACTGTCAGGAGATGTCTGTGACTGCCCTGTGGTGGCAGAGTTCAAAGTAGGGCAGAACAGGCAGGTAGTTAGCAACTATCTGTCTATTAGTAAGATAGACTGATTATTAGATACCGGGCACAGGGGAATTTAGGTTTGAACAACAGGAATGACTTATCTGTATTTTTGTAAGTTTTGTTCAAAAATGTCATGCATCTAAACTGATGAATTTTTGTTTGCTTGTACTGCTGTTTTTCCTTTTTTGTAATAATGTCTGTTTTGCGAGGTTTGTCATTTGTGTTTTTATTTATTTACTCAGCTTGTTTTTAATTAGCCGTGATCGAGACCGGGTGTTCCTCTATTTAGAGGAAGATGTCTCTGGCCAATGCATTGGACCCGTCGAAGCACAAGAAGGTGCGAAACAGCCGTCGTCCACTGGGGGCCTGCACCCGACTCTTTCCCCGCTATTTTTACCTGTACCATATGAATTAAATAAAGCACTTTGGAATAGAGGATGAACTGTGCCGTGGATTTCTCTCTTTTTGGATTGGTATCTGTCTATAAGTTCTCAGGCCATAGTAGAAAAAATAATAAAATAGTCCTGGATAACCCCTTTAATTGTGCCACGGTGGACCAAAGTTCCAAGGTCCAGTAGAGGTTATAATGACAGATAACAATGACATTGGCCTATACGGATATATGTACAAACATGTTATTACAGAAAAGGTTTCTGCCTTATGGTTTGCTAGATATTCTGAAAACTGGAATGCATTTTAGTAAACATTTTTCTCATCTCCATATAAATTGAACTACAATGATGACTGCAATGCTTGTAGAATTCTTAGTACTAGAGATGTTACAGGGATGCATCCACACTAATAGTATGTGAAAGAGATTTTATTAATAAAGCTATATATCAATGCATATATTTTAAGGTACTACTAATAAAACACCATCTTCCTTACAAATACCATACACTGAATACCACTGAGGATATTTTTCCTGTCATAAAGTGTTTACTGAACAAAACTTCTTTTTAATATGGAGTCATTGCTCATTCAGTTTATGAAATCCAGAAAGCACACCCATCTTTATATTAAATAAGAGAAGAAACATGATATCTTACCATTTGCAGCCATATATTCGTAGTTAAAACTTGATTTTTTTCATCCTAAAATGAAAATGATAATGTGTTTAGAGACTACCTTCCCCACTGTTATATTCTATTATTGTTCTGTACTTGTGAAGTCTATATATTGTTCCCCAGATAGCATTCCTTCATCTTACTAGCAGATCCTGCTAAGAAAAGTTAGAGCTTTATATTCTCATCTCCTCAAAATTCAGTTATTCATATACACGTAGTTAGATAGCAAAAAATATACAGACATATTAAATGAAGGCATTTCTGGAGCAAAACACTTAAATATAAAGCTCAACTTTAGTGGATTAAATAAAGTGCAACAATATAGTAAAAATAAATAAAATAAATTTAACTTTAACTTTTATGATCACAATGTTTTACTTAAATACTTAGAATGTTTTCCCACAAAGTTAATTTTAATCAATAGATCTTGGAATAATAATAAGTTGCACAATTTGATGTGTTTCAAAAAAATGTTCCTGTGCTAAGATAATCTTATATATGTGCCCCTGCTGTGTACTGTGTAATGGCCGTGTGTGACCGTACAGGGACATGGTCTGATCATACCACAGCTCCTGGGCCGGGGAGGAAGTAAGAGTATACAGACATTACAGCATGGGATCACAAATAATTCTTTCTTTGAGGTAAAACATTTTTTTAAAACTAGAAAACTGATTCTTTTTGTGAGGTAAAACATTTCCCTGCATTTTCTTGGGCAGATTTATAAGATTATCTCAACTTAGGAACATTTTTTTTAATCACATCCAATTGTGGAATTTATTATTATTTCAAGATTTGTTGATTAGAAAGAGCTTCAAAATTAACTTTGTTTGAGGGGAAAACCCCTTTAACCCTAGAACGCATACCTGGGGCCTCGCAGGCCTGCTAGGTCATTTGTTTTCTATGGTAGACTGAATTGCTTGCGCGTTCTAGGGTTAATTATTGGAACAGACCTTCAGATTCCTCTCCATGTCTTCATACTGTTACTGTAGTGAATATATTAGACTATAAAGCGCTCACGCGAAAATACCATATATGAACAACAAAACCCAAACAAGAGAAGACTATATACTCGTGAACATTAAAATAGCAACACCTATCTATAAAGCAGGGGCTGTAGTTTTGTTTTTCACTGAACCTTAAGACAATTAGGAAGAGCAGCTAGTTGGCAGGTGACTAAGTGTGCAAATCGCACATGAGCAGTCATGACTACTAAAACTATTTAAGCTGTGTATAGAAGAAGGCACAAAACTGAATTTTTGTTTTGAGTGCAGGAAAAACTTATATTCGCCTGTCAGACAGCATGATGGTCATGAGCAGCCTGCCTTGTCTGAATGTGCCACCATGACGTTGAGTGTTTCCATAAATGTCTCTAATCATGCAAAGGTAGCTGGAAAAAGTAGAACTTTGTGACTTGTGTTCAAAAGTGTATTCAGCGTCACAAGGCATTTCCCAGACAGCCATTGGTATAAATTGATAGCTAGTGCATGTATTTTTCCGTGTGGCGCCCATCATTAGCATATCATTATCAGTCCTCTGATATTCTTTATTGCATGACTTCTTAGTATTGCAATTTCAGTGTTGAGGAGGAATGTGTATTTACTCAACCCCCCTTACTTAAGGTAGCCCCCTCACACTGATCAGTTGTGTGAAGAACGAATATACTATACTTGCCAAAAATTAATCCAGGTGCTGCTGCCAGCCCACTGTAGGTCAGTGGGAAGCCTCATAGTAGATCAGGAATTGTTTGATGTGTTATCATGAAACCTTGACTTACATACAGTTGCGCTGCTGGTTATGCATGGTAAATAGTGTATAAAAAAATATTCACATCTATGCATCAAATTTGTGCATTTTAAAGTCGAACTGACCTTTTGGTCATTTTGGATATTTGTAGTGAGTCTTTTTCTGACTGAGCACTCCGCCCTAAGACCTGGCTGTGTTCATAACCAATATAGCAGGAGCCTAGCTGCTCATACATGGAGGTTTGCAGTCCAAATAGTGGCATTTTGCCCAGACATGGATGTTTTTAACCTAGATAGTGGCATTTAAGTTAGGTTCCCGGAATACAGAGATATACCTTGCCATTGGTGTCCGGGCTTACATGCATTGGCCAATACATAAACTAAATATCAGTAATGCAGTGCCATATTTTCCCTTGTACATTTTTGGCTTTTCAGTGTGCAGCTGTATGCGTTTTATAGTTACTATGTTTTTTCGGCTACCACCTGTTCACATTTGTTGGATGTGCGGGTCAGTTTTTTGTATATTTGCAGTCCTGGTGCTGACTGCAGTAGCTTATCGTTGTGTTCCCCCCTGTCTGTCTTCCTTTCCTGGTGTGATGTTTTAATGCAGCGGTAGGACTAGTGTCCGTTACATATGCACTTACTAGCAAGATCTATTGTAGGTTCATTCAGAGCTTCAGGTTCCTGCTCGCCGACAGGTGGGGAACTGTTCAGGGTACAGTTGCAGGTAAGCGGAGGAGTTGTCCATCTTCCCTAACACTAGTGCTAGGGCCCACCTTTGTTAAAGTGTCCCCGGTGTACGTCTTGTTTGTTGCAGCGTAACCCCTGTTGTTGTGTTTTGCCTCAAGTCAGACCTTCCGTAAGTCAGTGCTGTGACAGTAACAATATACTGCAACTACCAGATGAATATAAGGAAGCTAAAGAAATTTATATATATATATATATATATATATATATATATATATATATATATATATGTGTGTGTGTTGAATCATGCAGATTTATGGCTCAGCATAACCGAACGTTTGGATTATTTTGTATTGATTATGTGAAGTTATCAATGTGTAGGTATATGCTTTGTTGTAGGATTTGAAGCAGTGCCAGCTTCAGGTTTTCGTGGGCCCCAGTTAAGAGTCTCAGTGGGCCCCATGCACATGCAGACACTCACACGGATACATAGAGGCATACGTAAATATACATATTTCAAGACAAATTCACAAAAATACATATAAAAAGACATAAATGTATGCGTGTGTGTGTATATATATATATATATATCTATATAGCCATATATATATATACATATTCACATCATACATGCACACACAGACACATTAGAGATTTTTAATATAGCAAGCCCCATTAACTTTGCCTGCTTGTCTCCTGTTCAGGTCCTTCTAGGCATATGGCTCAGCAGGCCGTCACTTTAACAGACATGGCTGCGTACAGTGCACTGTGCACCATGTCTGCTAGCAATGATGCAGCCAGGCTGGAACTGTGCCTTTCATTCTGTTTGTGTGCCAACGTGAATGATAGCAGACAAAGCTGCACAGTACACACTGAGACTGCTGTATATACATAACAAGAGACATGGGGGCTACAGTATATACATCACAGAATGGCTGGGGGCAAATACATCACAGGGACGGTTGAGGGCATAGACATCAGTGGTGGAATAGACATCAGTGGGATGACTGGGGACATAGACATCACTGGGAGCATAGACATCAGTAGAGGCATACACATTACTGGGGGAATACACATTACTGGGGGCTACACATTACAGGAGGGGCATACAGGTTAATGGGGGCATACATGTTACTGGGGGGAAATACACATTACTGGAAGGGCATACACATTATTGGAGGGCAAACTCTTTACTGTGGGGGATACATGTTACTAGGGCTGAATAGACGTTACTGGGGGGGAACACATATTACTGGAGTGGGGGGACATACAGCACTAGGGGCATACACATTACTGGGGTGGGGGGCATACAGCACTGGTGGAGTTACACAGCACTTGGGGGGCATACAGCACTTGGGGGGCATCCACATTACAGGGGGACCCCTCTCCATTACTGGAATTGAAGCGCATTGCGCACTCACTCTGCTCATAGATGAATGCGACATTCAATGCAAGTGCACTTAGCATTCAGCGGTGAACGCTGCGTGCACGTGGTTGCACTGCAGGTTAGGGTTTAAAGGCCCGCAGTCAGCAAAATGTGGCTACCAGCCGAGCACTGTCGTCCCAAGGAATCTGCCCAGGGCCACAGAAAAGATCACCACCCCTGCCAACTGCGAGTGGGCCCCTTCTTTGTCCAGGGCCCCGGAAATTGCACAGGTGAGCCGGGTAGTGACACCGGCCCTGTGAAGTATGGTTAAATATCAGCATGAATCAATAATCAATATTTTAACCACAAACAACATTTTTTCCAGTTGCTACAAAATATTAAATCTCAGGGTAAAATATGATTTTTCCCTTTCTTAATTCAGGTTTTATTTGTGTGTCAAAAGTGTAAAATTATTCTGGCAGCAAAAATAACTTAATGACATCTCCAGTGCACTGTACTTTTGGAGGCTCAGAAAAAGCAGGATATTAACAATGTAACATTTTATTCATTTCATATAAGGCTCCATATGCATATCCCATGGCACTGGAGCTTTGGAAGGTGGCTGCACTCCATCCCTTCTTGAGGACTGTTACACAGCTGCATTCTGTAGTTGATCGTTTGAAAAGCAGTTGTTTAACCATTATACATTTGACCCTGAGTGATGCAAAAATCCCAATTAGGCAGAAGTCAATTCCCACATATTAGGGGAACTTTTTTCTCAGTTCCAAATATAACTGTGAGATACACATTCCATTTACTAGGCTGCAAAAGGGATGTCAAACGTACAATACGCAATGGAAAATGAAGTGGCAACTCGACATGGTGGTAGGCAAACTCTTAGGGGTACTTTGCACACTGCGACATCGCAGGCCAATGCTGCGATGCCGAGCGCGATAGTACCCGCCCCCGTCGCAGCAGCGATATCCTTGTGATAGCTGCCGTAGCGAACATTATCGCTACGGCAGCTTCACATGGTCTCACTTGTCCTGCGACCGTCGCTCTGGCTCTCTCTCCTTGTTAAGGGGGCGGGTTGTGTGGCGTCATAGCGACGTCACACGCCAGGCGGCCAATCAGAGCGGAGGGGCGGAGATGAGTGGGATGTTAACATCCCGCCCATCTCCTTCCTTCCGCATATTCTACGGAAGCCGCGGTGACGCCGGTAGGAGATGTTCCTCGCTCCTGCGGCTTCACACACAGCGATGTGTGCTGCCGCAGGAGCGAGGAACAACATCGGACTGTCGCGTCAGCGTAATTATGGATTACGCCAACGCTGCAGCGATGATACGATTACGACGCTTTTGCGCTCCTTAATCGTATCATCGAGCCTTTACACACTACGATGTCACATGCGATGCCGGAAGTGCGTCACTTTTAATTTGACCCCACCGACATCGCAGCTGCGATGTCGTAGTGTGCAAAGTACCCCTTAATCTGTGTTTACAGCAGACAACATAAACGGGGAGTGGAGGGGGGGTGCGGGGACGGCAGACGGACTGCACTTCCCCACGCACCCCTCCTCCACTCCCCGTTTATGTTGTCTGCCGTAAACACAGATTAAAAGTTTGCCTACTACCAGGTCGAGTTGCCGCTTCAGTCTCCTTCTTAGATTATCTTGGATATTGACGTGCTTTCAGCAGAGCACTACCTGGAATGGCTGCATACACGAGTTCTGGAACAGCTGATCGACTGATTCCGTGAGTACGGCACAGCCAAACAGCATAGTGAAGCAGTGCCCAACATTTTCTCTTTTTTCCTACAATACGCAACCACTGCAGTCAATCACTTGCTTCAGCTTTTTCATGCTATTTTCTTATTTGTGCTAGTGACCATTTGCAGCAGTCCCCTGTTAAATATAAGATTGTTGCAGCCCTGTAGATATAAATTGTAGCGTGTAAGGCCTCCAGCACACATCCTTTGAAAACCATGCACGTGTAATACGGGCCGTTTTTCAGGTCCGTGATCCGTTTTTATGTCCGTTTTTATGGTCTGTGTGGTATTTGTGTGAACGGCGTGTGCTAACCGCGTGTGCGTGTGTAATGCCCGTGTGTGCGTGAGATTTGTAACTGACGTGTGAATGTGTTTTCCGTGTGAAATGTTCCGTATGTGATGTAAAATGTCGTTGATGAATACCCGCAGAAAGCAGACAGAGTCGTGTGCTGAGAATGAACTCGGGTGAACTTCACCAGACTTCATTGTCATCCAGCGGCTCTGTCTGTGTCGTGTCCTGATTAGCGGTCACCCGTGAAGGACTCACCGGTGACCGCTATTCCCCTGAGTGACTGCAGTGAGCAGCGCGATTAGCGTCACTCAGGTTACCCACGGCTAGCTGGAGTCCACTCCCGTGACCGCAACTCACCTGTGACTTCATCACTGTCACTCGGGCGACTTGCTGTCACAGTTGAAGGATCCAGCGGTGGCCGTGAGTAACCTGAGTGACATCATCGCTGATTGCGATACTCACCTCAGTGTTCTTCTGCAGCTCCTGTCACCTTCATGCATCAGAGCTGGAAGCGACACGGGACCTTTGTGGATTACGCCGGACATGGATGGGTACTTGGGGCTTCATAAATTGGTGAATGAGGGTATTTGTTATTGTCTTTTATTGAAAATAAAGGATTTTTTGTTGTGTGTGTTTATTTACTGTAACATACAGATTAATCATGGAAGGTATCTCGGGGAGACGCCTGCAATGATTAATATTGGACTTATTGGCAGCTATGGGCTGCCATTAACTCCTTATTACCCCGATTGCCAATGCACCAGGGCAATTCGGAAAGAGCCGGGTAGAGTCCCTGAACTGTCGCATCTATTGGATGCGGAATTTCTGGGTGGCTGCTGGCTGATATTGTTAGGCTGGGGGGCTCCCCATAACGTGGAGCTCCCCATCCTGAGAATACCAGCCTTCAGTCGTGTGACTTTACCCTGGCTGGTATCAAAATGGGGGGGACCGAACATCGTTTTTTTAAATTAATTATTTATTTTTTTTACTGCACATTATAGACCCGCTCACCGGCGGCTGTGATTGGTTGAAGTGAGACAGCTGTCACTCAGCGTGGGGGCGTGTCTCACTGCAACCAATCATAGGCGCCGGTGGGTGGGGAAAGCAGGGAATACGAGATTGATTAATGAGCGGCCGGCTTTTTTAAAATAGTAAAAGCCGCCGGAGCAGTGTGAATGGCCATGCAGCATCGCGCCTGTGATCGGGGATCGGTAAGTATGAGAGAGGGGGAGACTGACCGACAGACAGAGAGAGGGACCGACCAATGGACAGAGAGAGAGACAGACAGACAGAGAGAGACCGACAGACTGAGGAAGATTGACCGACATACACAGGAAAAGAAAGAATGACCGACATCGCTAGAAAAAAGCACAAAACGTACACGGAGCATACTGAGATGCATCCGTGTCACGTACTTGTGCGCACATAACCATTGACTTTCATGGTGTCCGTGTGTGCATGTTCCATGCAGAAAATGGACATGCTGCCAAGAAAAACAGAAACACATACGGATCACGGAGACACGCAAGTGTGACCTCAAACATAGATTAACATTGGTGCACGTTTGTCCGTGTCTCTGGTACATACGGAAATGGACCAAACATGCACGTGTTTCACAGATGTGTGTTGGAGGCCTAAGGGGGTGTTGAACTGAAAATGCATGCAGCCAATACATCACAATATTCGCAGGTGGGCCCTGAAGAGTGGAGTGTGTTTCCTCAAGGGAAGAGTTTGAAAGGAATGCCAGGTCAGATGACAGCTGTGCCACATTTACAGACTATAAAAGGCTGGGACGGCAAAGGAGGGGAGGACTTGGCACCAAGATTTGGAGGGAACAGATGTGTGATAAGCAAAGCAGCCTCAGATACCCATCATTACCAGTGTCATACCGAGGAGAGTGCTGACCCTGGAGAAGACCTAAGTGATAACGACTTCTGGAGGAACCCAAAGACTGAATACCGAATACCACCCACTGACTTCAGGAAAAACAGAAGACAGAATATCGAATCCCAACCGCCAAACCCCGAAGGAACTTGAAGACCGAATACCAAATATCAACCACCGACTTCAAGAAGAACCAGAGGACCAGAGACCGAATACAATTACCAGACGAGAGTGAACTGGGCCGTTGCTTCCTGTCTAGACATATATTATGGTACTTAGCAAGGGGAATTACCCACTAAAACTACACTTGTGCTTAGCGGGTTATACTATAGTCCTGTTGGAGCTTGTGTGCAGATAGATTGAATTATTTTAGGCCAAGGAGTTGCGGCAGTGGTGGGGTTAGGCTAAGTTCGCACACTGCGTTTTTTTGACGCTGCATTTTTGTGCGTTTTTGGCGTTTTTACCGCGATTTGGTGCGTTTTTGGCTGCGTTTTGCTGCGTTTTTGATCTCTGCGTTTTGCTGCGTTTTTCCAATGCATTGCATGGGGGGAAAACGCAGAAAAACTCAGGAAAGAATTGACATGTCCATTTTTTTTTTCAAGCTCAAAAACGCAGCTTAAAAAAAGAGTTGTGTGCGGACAGCAAAATTGAAAACTCATAGACTTTGCTGGGGAAGCAAAGTCGTGCAGTTTTGAGGCCAAAAACGCACCCGAAAAACGCGCAAAAACGCCGCAAAAAACCGCACTGTGCGCACATAGCCTCACACTGACAATTCCCCGATAGATAGATGCGGATTAAGGTAATCTTAGTAACATCTGTTGTTCAGTGTTGTAGAAAGATATGCATACAAACATTTAGAGCTTGTATCTCTTGCAGTGCATTGATTTGTATTTTTGTAATCACTTTCTGAAAAACAAATTTCGGTTATGAGTCATCACTGAGTCGCCCTAAGGGTATGTGCGCACGTTGCTTTTTACCTGCTTTTTACCTGCTTTTTTGCTGCTTTTTCTTCTGCGCTGTTTAATGCCAAAATGGATGTGTTCTTCTATTCAAGCAAAGTCTATGGGAATTTGGGTTTCTTGTTCACACTATGTTGTTCAAAATGCTGCCTTTTTGTGGCAGAACTTTGGTCAAAAACTCAGCTTTGCAGTGCAAAACCCAAATGGCAAAAACAATTGACATGTTGCTTCTTTGAAAAGCTGAGTTTTTGACCAAAGTTCTGCCACAAAAAGGCAGCATTTTGAACAACATAGTGTGAACAAGAAACCCAAATTCCCATAGACTTTGCTTGAATAGAAGAACACATCCATTTTGGCATTAAACAGCGCAGAAGAAAAAGCAGCAAAAAAGCAGGTAAAAAGCAACGTGCGCACATACCCTTACTGTGTTGTTGCAACCTCAAAACCTGTTCACAAGAGGACTAGTTGAGAGATGGCAGTGGAGTAGCACTGGCTCCAGCAGCTAATTTTTATTTTATTTTAATCCCTTTAACTCTGAGCGATTTTCTGTTTTTTCATTTTTCTTTTTTCCTCCCCTTCTTCCAAGAGCCATAACTTTTTTATTTTTCTGTCAATATAGCCATATTATATATATTATACATATTATATAAAGCCAATATATATATATATCAATATATATATATATATATATATATATATATATAATATACATATTATACATATTATATAAGGCCAATATAGCCTTGATTTTTTGTGGGATGATTTGTACTTTTGAGTGACACCATTCATTGTACCCCATATTGTACTGGAAAACGGGGAAAAAATGCCAAGTGTGGTGTAATTGCATAAAAGTGCAATTGCCCAATTGTTTTGTTTTTTTATTTCATGTATTCACTATTTGGTAAAACTGACCTGTCATTATGATTCCGCAAGTCAGTACAAGTTCTTAGATACCAAACATCTATGATTTTACTTTTATCTAAGTGGTGAAAAAAAAATAATGTTTATTAAAAAAAAAGAATTGCGCTTTTGTCGTCATTTTGACAGCTTAATTTTTGCATCTTGAGCTGTCATTTCTAGTTATACTATTTTTGGATAGATGCAGCTTTTTAAGAACCCATTATTGCATTAAATACAATGTTGTGGTGACCAAAAAAAGTAATTCTGGCATTTTAATTTTTTTTCTCGCTATGCAATGTACCAATCAGATTATTTGATTTTATATTTTGATAGATCGGGCCTTTCTGAAAGCACTGATACCAAATCCGTGTATTTTATTATTATTATTATTATTATTATTATTATTATTATTGTATTATTTTCAATAGGGCAAAAGGGGGGAGATTTGAACTTATAGTGTTTTTTTCAAATCTTTTGAACATTTTTTTTACATTTTTTAATGATTTTCCAACTCCACCTAGGGGACTTTATGCCTGCACTATCCGGTCACTTCTCCTGATTGCAGCAATACTTCAGTACTGCTTTGATCAGGAGAAATGCTCTTTTTTTGTGAGTGCTGGCGCTCTGATGGCATTCACAGGAAACATGTAATGGAATCAATAGGGGTCTTTTCTTGACACCACGCTCTCATGACAACCCATTTGTGCCCAGTGATTCTGTCACATGGTCACTGATAGTGGCAGGGAACAGCGCGATTCCTGCCGCAGCAGATTAGATAGCGCTGTCATAGTTTGACATTGCAATCTAAGGGGACAACAGGCACAGGTGGATCGGAGATCCACCCGTTCCAGTTACCTGCACATATCTGTCAATCATATTAGCAGACATGAGGGGAATAATGCTCGCCGTGCAAGCCCACATTAAAGGGACAGTCACTGCCAAGGATATATAGGTGCGTCCTTGGACGTGAAGGGGTTAAAGCATTTCCTGCCTGTAGCCCATGTTGTGTGAAAACAGTTAACCTCTTAGGATGTGTACCCACGATAAATATTTGCATCGTTTTGGACGCAGCATGCTTCAACTGCGTCCAAAATGCTGCAGTGTACAGTACAAGCAGTATTTCTAGAAATCCCGTGCCCACTGTGCTTGTTTTTTCCGCAGCAAACACTGACCTGCGGTGCAACTTTCCAAGCCGCAGCTTGTCAATTGTTTGCTGCGGAATTGCATGCGTCCTCCGTCGGGAGAACACAAGTGAGAGACCACAGCGCACTGAACCCTGATCGTGGGCACAGGCAGCTGCGGTCTCCTGCGTTCTCCTGCAGAGGAGACTAGCAGCCCCGCAAGTCAGAACTCTCTGCGTTCTGAACACAGCGCGTCCTGATCATGGGCACATACCCTTACATGTTCACCAAGTTTCTTTCAGTAATAGTTTTACTTAGTATATTACTATTAATTCATTGGATCACAAAGCTCAAGCGCACAGCCTTACATTTATTCAGAACAAAATGAATTTGCCATTTATAAACGCCGTCTATACAAATACAGGAAAGACATGTCATCCCAAGGAAAGCTTTAAAAAATAATAAGCTACAAGATTTAATAATAAATATACTGTAAAAGGAACTTACCAGCAGGTTCATGGTGCTCTAACTACAGGCCGTAGGAAATATAAAGCTCTATAATAACAATAAAATGTTCTGCTTTGAATCGCAGCAGTGTTTCAGAAGAAACATAGCTTTAAAAAATGCCAGGCTCAGTTTCTCGATGGCTCCACTTTGACTTGTCACTGCCCAGCAGGAATCTTTCTAAAGCCAGATATAAAACAGATTCCTGATAATAATGATGTACTCTGAACTGTAAGACACAATTACTTCCTCTGCCGAGGATGACTATCTCTTCTCTAACCTGGAGGGATATCTGTGACTAACCATGCTCAGCTAAATGCTTCAATGTATACATGTAAATGACATCTTTAGGTATACATCTTGTGTTTGCGTTGTGACACTGTTTTAATTGGTTCATTTTGTCTTATTTCACATAATTTTCATACAGTAGATTTGCTTGTGAAGACGTAATCATCCATATATTGACCTTGCTGACGCTTTCTATACAATATGGGGTGATGATGATTTACAGAATGTTTTTTACTGTTGTAAATGGCACACAGGACAATAAATCATCTTAGTACATGCTTTATGTTCATGCATGGGCATGTCTCATTGTAACACACAGGTGTAAGTGGTTGATAAAAGCATAGCTGATAACCTGACTGTCCGGTAAAATTATATATAATAGCATATGTTACATTATTTTTGGAAAGGCCAGCACCTAAGAACACAGGGTCATGATACTGACAAGGTTAGATAGCCATCAACTGAAGAGTTTTCCCAACACCTCCAATAACACACTTGTTTACGGCCCCATTCACATTAGACTAACATCAGCTAAACCCAGTAATATCAGTTAAATGTGTATGAGCGGTGTACAGAAACTCAAGAGTAATGTGATTACCTCTGCACAGTTGTATGGATAGTAGAGGAGCCAATATACTGGATGTGGGTATGTAGGCAGTTTTATTTTTACCCATTTCGCAGTGAACCCACTCCTTCCTCAGGAAATCTGGTGGACTCATTTTGAAACGCATAGAGATAAAACTGCTTACATACCTGCATCCAGTATATTGGCTTCATTTCTATCTATTCAACAGTGCAGAGGTAATCACAATACTCTGGAGTTCCTGCACAACACCCATTGATCTTTGATCCATGGTTTCTGCAGCAGCTGGATCTACCACTGAGGTTTCATTAAAGGTTGTTTGAGACATAACCGAAAAAGGAGAGCAAACACGCCACATTATTACTTTCATTCCTGTCTGATAAGAACCTATTGCGCTTTTCTGCCCAAAGTTTTTTGTAAATGTGTATGGGGGTGTGCCACCCCAGCGCCAGCAGGATGGCTGCTGCTCGGATCCGGATCCGCGGTGGCTCGAGGGGTCTCCGGACCCAGGAGGGGTCGCGCAGTCACCCGAAATAAAAGGGGGCATTTACAGGGGATTTTGTGGTTAGAGTTCGTGACGCCACTCACGGTGTGTGGTAAGGTGGAATACCACCGCTGCTGTTGGGAGCGCCCGCTGGAGATGGAATGGCAGCCAGGTGTTTAACCCCCTCCGTGGGTAGGGGGAAGTGCCCCGGGGCTTGGTGATGGTGAATGGGGAGCACCGTTGGGGAGGAAAGGGTCACTGCGTACTCAGTCCAATAACGCTGACACCGACAACTTGTAAACTGGAATTCTTAGCACCGCTGTAGCAGGGAGGGAGTACGCTGGGATCCCGTGTCCGATGGTGTTGCTTCTTAGCCTGTGACCTTTTCCTTGGCACTTTCTTTACTGGTTGGCCCCTGTAGTATGGAACTAGTCGGGTCCCGCTCACCTGTATGGCTAACGGAGTGAGCTTGCTCTCAGGGTTCACGCTTGGGATTTTCTGGGCTATGTATTGGGAAAGTCCTATCCCCCTCATTGCGCTAGTACCCCGATTTTGGAGCGGGTGGAAGACGACTCATGAAGTCTTCGCCCTCGTTGAGTAAATTACCAGGACGTTTGAAGCTACTTCCTGGCCTAGGGTCCACGTACCTCACCGTGCCCTGGCCCCTGCCCGGAGATGGCTCAAGGCCACCGGCTGCCCTGCTCGGCAGTTCCATGCCCCTTGAAACGATCCCCTGCGACCGGGTTTCCAGCACTTACCAGGCCCAGACCAACGTCTGCCACCTAGTAACTGAGAAGCCCAGCTCCTTACTTCCTCCAACTAACTTGTGATCTCTGCTTTCGAGAGTCACGACTCAACTGACTACTCCTGACACTCCTGACCCTCCCTAACCAACCCCCCAAGTGGGCAGCCCTATTCCCTTCAGGCTACCCATTGGTGTGTCTGGTGGGTGTGGTGCAGAGTGTTACTAGGGTTTTGATTAGCTTGTTCTTACTTAGCAATACCAAAAGCCAGGGACCCGTAACCAAGGAGGAGATGGACACCATGCAGAAGGGCAGATTGCACAATGTCCTGTGACAACCTGATAGGCCAGGGCGTCACAGGGGCATACCAACTCTCTCCAGATAGATGATGTCAACGAAGATAAGGATCCGGAGGGGCATGTCTGATTTCGGACTGTCTATTCTTTTGTTCTCTGTGGGATAAGCTGCCACCAGAGGGGTCTGACAGTATCCCTCTAACAGAAGTCGGGAGAGATGCTTGTAGCTGCCACCAGGCTGACCGGCTGAAGAATTATTCAGCCAATAGCTCTCTATTGTGTACGACTTAAGGTGGACTTCGGCTTATGTGTCTTCAAAGAGGAAAAGGGAATAACCCCCGACAAGACACCTCTGGCAGTGGCATATCTCTCATCAAACCAAATATTAGCATGCTGAAATCTAACTCGCCCAATTAATTGGTTAGACAGCAATGATCTATTGTATAAGAGCACTTTTATCATTTGCCCTCACAGCTTTCCTAATTGTGTCTTGAACTGATGACCTGTTAGGCAGACCATTTTGGGGATAGGAAACTATATCTGATGCTTTGTAAATATTAAGGCAGACACCAGTCACAAAGTTTTGTATTCACTATTTTGATTGTCATCTAGAAAGGAAAGGGAGGCAAGAAAATAAAAGATTGCCTACTATTACATTTACTGATCCACCTCTGCACCTCCACTCTGTGAACATTGAAGTGCTACTTATGGCTGAAAACATTGCCGATTGTGTAATCGTTGTCCTAACTAGTGTGGGAGGAATAGACATCAATTACATCAATTCTGAGCTTAAAATGACTCTTATTTAAAAATAAAAATTGTCCTTTACCTTGGTGATTCACAAATAAAGGGGTTTTCAAATGGATGAATTCAGCTTTTGTAAACTGCAGATGAAATGTTGATATTTTGCTAGCACCATGGACAGCGACACGTAATATATCATATCTGATTGAAAATGTTATATTTCTGAGATATATGAATTAAACATCTTTCCAAGGGACCCCTATGTACACCTTTTAAAATTTCCACTAATAAGTATATCTTTGTAAAATTGTGATGCCCTGGCCCATCAGGTCGTCACAGGGTATTGTGCAATCTGCCCTTCTGCACAGTATCCACCTCCTCCTTGGTTACGGGTCCCTGACCTTTGGTGTTGCTAAGAACAAGCTAATCAAAATCCTAGGAACACTCTTCACCACACCTACCAGACACACCAGTGGCTGACCTGAAGGGAATAGGGTCGCCCACTTGGGGGGTTGGTTAAGGGGAAGTCAGGAGTGTTAGGAGCAGGACAGTGTAGTGTTGGAGGTGAAAGTGAGAGGAGGTCAGGAGTTGGGCTTCTTGGTTACTAGGTGGCAGATGTTGGTCTGGGCCTGGTAGGAGCTGGACCCCGATTGCAGGGGATCGTGACAAGGGGTACGGACTGTCGAGGAGGACAGCCGGCGGCCTTGTACCATCACCGGGCAGGGGCTAGGGAATGTTGGAGTACGTGGACCCTAGGTCGAGAAGGAGCTTCAAGCGTCTTGACAATTTACCCGACGAGGATGGAGCCTTCAAGATCCATTCTCCACCCGCTCCAAAATTGGGGTGCTAGCGCAATGAGGGGGATAGGACTTTCCCACTACATAGTCTAGAAAATCCCAAGCGGTACTACACCTTAACACGCACCATGGGTGGCATCACGAACTGTCCTTTCAATCCTCTGTAAATAACCCCCTTTTTATTCCGAGTGGCCGCGCGACCCCGACCCCCGGGTCCAAAGACCCCTCGAGCCACCGTGGATCCGGATCCGAGCAACGGCGGCAGGCTGTTGACGCGGGGGCGGTACAAAATCAGTCAATTAAAGGTATTGAATTATTCTTTCTTAAATTACTAAATCTAGCTGTTTTTTTTTACAGTTTAATTTGGCTTATAGAAAGGTCTTCACATGATCGCCAATCTTCATAAGATTTCTTTCGATTCTTCCCTCTCCCGATTTCTTTTTTTTCTGAGAATCCCCATCCTCCGGAACTCACTAGCTAAGCACTACCAATTGTTTCTTATGATTGAAACCTTTCAAGCAGACAACTCATCTCTTCAAGAAAGCTTACAGTCTACAATAAGCCTCCTGTGTCCTCCTCACCACCACTGCAACTGAAACCACCCGACCTATTGTCTCCTTCAACCTTGTAGATTGTAAGCTTGTGAGGGCAAGATCCTCTCCCCCATTGACAGGGCAGGGTCCTCTCCCTATTGTGAGGGCAGGGTCCTATTCCTATTGTGAGAGCAGGGTCCTCTCCTTAGTGTGAGACAGGGTCCTCCACCCATTATGAGAGCAGAGTCCTCTCCCCATTGTGAGGGCAGTGTCCTATCCCCATTGTGAGGGCAGAGTCCTCTCACCATGCTGAGGGCAGGGTCCTATCCCCATTGTGAGGGCAGGTTCCTCTCCCTATTGTGAGGGCAGAATCCTATTCCCATTGTGAGCACAGGGTCCTCTCCCCATTGTGAGGGCAGGGTCCTATCCCCATTGTGAGGGCAAGGCCCTCTCCCCATTGTGAGGGCAGGGCCCTCTCCTCATTGTGAGGGCAGGGTCTTATCCCCATTCTGAGAACAGGGTCCTATCCCCATTGTGAAGGCAGGGTACTCTCCACATTGTGAGGTCAGGGTCCTATCCCCCGCAGTTGCAATCTGTCACTATTAAATCATTTACTGTCTTGTATGTTATATATTTATTTTGTGTCTAAACCCTCTTCATATGTAGTGCACCCCTGATTAGTGCATTAAAATAAATAATTAAAAAAAAGAGAAAATTGGTGCCATTACTTTGATTTCTCTTAGAGCTACCAAAGTGAATTTCTACCAACATAGGCAAGATATTGAACAGCAAAGTCAGCAAGATGACTTAGTGGTCAGTACTGTTGGTTTGCAGTTTTAACATTATGGTTTCCAAACCAGTAAAGGATGACACCTGCGTGGAGTTTGCATATTTCATATGTGTATGTCCTCTGGGTACTGTAAAAACATACTGATTAGAGATAAGCAAACTCGTGGAAGTTCGGGTCTGGGAGTTTAGGTCCCAGACCTTGACCTGAACCGAATGGAAGTTACTAATTGGGCATTTGGGGTCTCTACATGCAACCATATATACACAGATCACATCGGGTAGTTTGTGGGTGGGGTTTTTCTATATTTTTTTTGGGGGGGGTGCACACTACATCTGATTATGCTATTGTTACCCCGAGTGAGAGCCATTCAAACATGGCAAGTGGCTTGCACCAGTCTGAGCACCGAGCGTACCAAAGCACAGTGATGCTCCCGCAAGTAGTTTTCATAGTAAAGCACCCGAACTCCGAATCTGAAATTTGTTTTTTTTTGTTAAGTCTCTGTTCAGTATTAACACCAAACAACGAACATCTGGTTCGTTCATCTCTAATACTGATAGGTAAATTAGTTCTAATGTGTGAGAAATTCAGAAATTGACTGTTGGATAGGACAGGGACTGATATAAATCAGTAAATAAGTCTTGCCATGAATGAGATTATTTTACTCATCCATAGGAGATAAATGTCTGATCGGTGAGGGCCCAACCAATCACTAGAACACGATTTCTGATACCCTGTTCTTTTTGACTGTGGTCAAGATTAAATAGAAAAACCTATTCTTGCCATTGGCGCTCCAAATAGCTGATGAAGAAAGCTGGGAGCTGTACCTCATACTCCCATTAGAGTCTTTGGTCAGAATACCTTTTTAACTGTCTTGTAATTATTGGGTTTTTACTAGAGTTGAGCGCGGTTCGCGGTTCAAGGTTCTCCAGTTCGTGGTTCAAGTGATTTTGGGGGCTGTTCTAGATCGAACTAGAACTCGAGCTTTTTGCTAAAGTTCGATAGTTCTAGTTACGTTCGAGAATGGTTCTAGCAGCAAAAAGCAGGGCTTTTTACTGCTACAGTGTGCAGGAGCCATTGCTGGCAGCCTGCCAGAAGCTGGTAACCAAGATAAACATCGAGTATCCAAGCAAAGCGCTTTGGTTAGTAACCCGATATTTATCCTTGTTACGTGTGCAGGAAGCCGACACTTCCCCGCTCAGCTCGCTCCGCCCCCTCCTGCACGCGGCATGTACACATACATACACACACACTCACACTCACCTGTCCTCAGCCATGCAGTCCACGACACTGACGTCCACAGCGCCACATGACCCCGCTAGGCTCCACCCACTTCGCACTCCGCGGCCAGCACACATGGCTCCGCCCACCTGGCACTCTGCACACATGGTCCCGCTAGGCTCCGCCCACCTGACACTCTGCACACATGGTCCCGCTAGGCTCCGCCCACCTGGCACTCTGCACACATGGCGCTGCTAGGCTCTGCCCACCTGGCACTCTGCACACATTGCCCCGCTAGGCTCCGCCCACCTGGCAATCTGCACAAATGGCACTGCTAGGCTCCGGCCACCTGGCACTCTGCACACATTACCCCGCTAGGCTCCGCCCACCTAGCACTCTGCACACATGGTCCCGCTAGGCTCCGCCCACCTGACACTCTACACACATGGCCCCGCTAGGCTCCGCCCACCTGACACTCTGCACACATGGTCCCGCTTGGCCCCGCCCACCTGACACTCTGCACACATGGTCCTGCTAGGCTCCGCCCACCTGACACTCTGCACACATTACCACGCTAGGCTCCGCCTACCTGGCACTCTGCGCACATTACCCCGCTAGGCTCCGCCCACCTGGAACTCTGCACACATTACCCCGCTAGGCTCCGCCCACCTGGCACTCTGCACACATGGTCCCGCTCGGCTTACCTGCAGTGATGAAGTCCCAACCTCAGCGCTGTCACTGTCCTCCATGGCCGCCGCTTGTCACATCACCTTCTCTCGCTTCCGACCCGAAACTGACTAGCGGTGACGTCACGGGCCGCTCGTGATACTTGGCTGTGAAGATGATTCAGTGTGCAGGAGATCAGCGCAGGTAATGTACCTCGCTGACAGCAGCACTTGTCATCGCCTGCAGTGACCTGGGCTGACCCATTGACGTTAGCTCAGGTCACTGCATTGCTCTCCCAGCCAATGGGGAACATCCTGCTCTTCATTGACTGGGACAGTGTGGATCGTCATGGCAACCCCTTGGATTACACCAGACCTGGATTTGTTTTTCTTTCTAATAAATTGGTTAAAGAGGGAATGTATTGAGGAGTGTTTTTTCAAATAAAAATGTGTTTGTCGTCTATTTTTTTTATTACTGACTGGGTTGGTGATGTCGGGTATCTGATAGACGCCTGACCTCACCAACCCCAGGGCTTGGTGCCAGGTGACATTACACATCTGGTATTAACCCCATATATTACCCCGTTTGCCACCGCACCAGGGCACGGGATGAGCTGGGGCGAAGCACCAGGATTGGCGCATCTAATGGATGAGCCACTTCTGGGGCGGCTGCGGCCTGCTATTTTTAGGCTGGGGAGAGTCCAATAACCATGGACCTCCCTAGTCTGAGAATATCAGACCCCAGCTGTCTGCTTTACTTTGGCTGGTGATCCAATTTTGGGGGGACCCCTACGTGTTTTTTTTTTTTAATTATTTATTTAATTTAAAATAACAGCGTGGGGTGCCTCAGTTTTGGATTACCAGCCAAGGTGAAGCTGCCAGCTGTGGTCTGCAAGCTGCAGCTGTCTGCTTTACCCTAGCTGGCTACAAAAATAGGGGGAACCCTACGTCATTTTTTTTTTTCATTTTTTTGGCTAAATACAAAGCTAAGCACCCCTTAGTGCCACATGAAAGGCACCAAAGGGTGCAAAATTACAAAAATGCAGGAGAGTGGGAAATTATGTGTCTTTCTGCCATTATAATGACAGAAAAGACTGATATGAAGTGCACAAGCACAAGAAAATCACCAGAGCGCTCTACGCTGTGAAAAGCAGTAGAAAATGGCACTGGAGTGAACATGTGACCGCCTCATGAAGGTTGAAGCTAGTGATCCTGGGTAAATTTATGTATTTTCCCTCCTTCAGTTTTTTTGCAGTACGCAAAAAAAACGGAAGGCACACGGATGACAAACAGATGACATACGGACCGTCTACGGAACGGAAATGGATGCCACACGGATGCACCCGTGAAAAAAAACGGACTGTTTTTTGCAGACTGTAAAAATGGATCGGTCGTGTTAATGTAGCCTTATTCTGATCTGCCGTTTATAAACAGCAGGCAGAAATAAGTGAATAACGCCCCCCAGCGTCAGAAAATCTTCGGGGTTTCAGGGGTAGCTGAGACCCTGGAGATCCTGATTCAGGATGGTTTTTCCGGTCCCCGCTCACGTGATCACAGGTATACACCGTATACCGATGATCACGTTACAGTAAATGACAGTGTCGGTAAAAAATTATTTATCTCCCATCTGGCATGAACAAACATGATAAATCTCCTACCCGGTCCCCTCCTGTCCCCCGGTGTCGCCAAAGTGCCCCCCCTGATGCCCTCCCAGAAATCCAAGATGGCCGCGCGCACAGCAGCGCGCCGGCCGCATTCACCCTACTCCTCTGATTTCTGTCGCATGTGCCATGACAAATTTCAATATTTGCAGATGATACTAAACTCTGCAGGGTAATCAATACAGAGGAGGATAATTTTATATTACAGGGAGATTTATGTAAATTGGAGGATTGGGCGGAGAAGTGGCAATTGAATTTTAATGTAGATAAATGTAAGGTCATGCACTTGGGTAGAGGAAATAACATTTATGATTATGTACTTAATTGTAGAACACTGGGTAAAACAGGCACAGAAAAAGACTTGGGTGTATGGGTGGATGGTAAACTTCACTTTAGTGGACAGTGTCAGGCAACTGCTGCCAGGGCTAATAAAATAATGGGATGTATTAAAAGAGGTATAAGTGTTCATGAAAAAATATAGTTCTACCTCTGTACAAGTCACTAGTGCGACCGCACTTAGAATACTGTGTACAATTCTGGTCACCGATATATAAGAAGGACATAGCTGAACTGGAGAGGGTGCAGAGAAGAGCCACCAAGATTATTAGAGGAATGGGTGGGCTGCAATACCAAGACAGGTTATTAAACTTGGGGTTATTTAGTCTGGAAAAACGAAGGCTTAGGGGGGATCTAATCACAATGTATAAATATATGAGGGGACAGTACAGAGACCTTTCCAAAGATCTTTTTACACCTAGGCCTGTGACTGGAACACGGGGGCATCCGCTACGTCTTGAGGAAAGAAGGTTTAATCATAATCACAGACGAGGATTCTTTACTGTACGAGCAGTGAGACTATGGAACTCTCTGCCGCATGATGTTGTAATGAGTGATTCACTACTAACATTTAAGCAGAGCCTGGACGCCTTTCTTGAAAAATTTAATATTACCAGTTATGTATATTAGATTTTATGACAGGGTGTTGATCCAGGGAACTAGTCTGATTGCCGGATGTGGAGTCAGGAAGGAAATTTTTTCCCATTGGAACTTGTTTGCCACATTGGGGTTTTTTTGCCTTCCTCTGGATCAACATGTTAGGCTACGGGTTGAACTAGATGGACTTAGAGTCTCCCTTCAACCTTAAAAACTATGATACTATGATACTATGATACTATGACAGAAAACTCCTCCCCAGGCCCTGCCAGGTCACCCCCTATAACCCCACCGGTATTCCCCGGTGTCCCACGGTACCTGTGCAGCGTTGATCCCCCGCGGCCCTCTCCTTCACAATAGACGCTGCCGCATGCACAGAGCACCTGTCAGCTCAAGTTCCTGTGTTCAGACACAGTGAGTGGTGGTTATGCATCTGTAAGCTAAATGGGCGGCACGGTGGCTCAATGGTTAGCACTGCAGTCTTGTGGTGACTCAGTGGTTAGCACTGCAGTCTTGCAGCACTGAAGTCCTGGGTTCAATTCCCACCAAGGACACCATCTGCAAGGAGTTTGTATGTTCTCCCCGTGTTTGCGTGGGTTTCCTCCGGGTTCTCCGGTTTTCTCCCACACTCCAAAGACATACAGATAGGGAATTTAGATTGTGAGCCCCAATGGGGACAGTGTTCGCAATGTATGCAAAGCGCTATGGAATTAATAGCGCTAAATAAATGAAGAAATTATTATTATTACTGCATTGCCCTGCTCATGAGGTAAGGAACATAGTTGATCAGGAGAGCTATATAGTACATTTCCAAATGGAGGCATTTGATTTTATAGTTGCCCTGCTGAATGACTACCAAACATGAGAGTCCGTTATACGCCACAAGAAAACACATCTAAATAGCGAGCTCTGTTGTTTAGTATTCATTCAGCTGGATAACTGACCTTAAAGGGTTATTCCATCTCCAAGATCCTATCCCCAATATATAGTAGGTGGAATAGCAATAATATCAGCAAATACCAATATTTGGAAATGTAGAATAGTTCTCCTGATTAGGCATGCCCTTACCTCATGAGCAAGGCATTGCAGCTTTATAGCAACCGTTACGACATGGACTCTGCTGCTGTGGACCCAGGGAGAGTGGGTGCAGATTCATTGCACCCACACTCCTCACATGGAGGGTCTGCACTCCTAGAAAATGGGGGATATGTTCCCGTTTTTTCCTTACAATAAATTTGTGAAAGAGGGAATGTTTTGAGGAGTTTTCTTTCAAATACATTTTTCGGGTATCTGATAGACGCCATGACATCACAAACTGCTGGGCTTGATGTCAGGTGACTTTACAACTAGTATCAAACCCATTTATTACCCCGTTTGCCACTGCACCAGGGCACGGGATGAGCTGGGGTGAAGCGCCAGGAGTGGCGCATCTAGTGCATGCGCCACTTCTGGGGCGCCTGCGGCCTGCTATTTTTAGGCTGTGAAGGCCCAATAACTATGGACCTTCCCACCCTGAGAATACCAGACCACAGCTGTCCGCTTTACCTTGGCTGGTGATCCAATTTGGGCAGGACCCTACTTTTTTTTTGTAATTATTATTATTTATAAAATAATTATAAAAAAAGAGCCTGGGGTGACCTCCACATTGGATCCCCAACCACGGTAAAGCTGCCAGCTGTGGTTTTCAGGCTACAGCCGTCTGCTTTACCCTAGCTGGCTATCAAAAATGGGGGAACCCAACATCATTTTGTTTTTTACTATTTTTTAAATAAAAAAAATTAATGGGCTTCCCTGTATTTTGATTGCCAGCCAAGGTAACGCCAGGCAGATGGGGGTGGCAACCCGTAGCTGTCTGCTTTATCTGCACTGAGAATCAAAAATACCGCGGAGCGCTACGTCATTTTTTTTAAAGATTTATTTTTACAGCACTGTCATGTCAGGCAATCAAAATACAGGGAAGCCCTTTTTGTTTTAGTTATTTAAATAAAGAATTAAAAAAAATATATATGGGCTCCCGCTGCATTTTTTGTATTGCTAGCTAAGGGTAATCCAAGCAGCTACTGGCTGCTAACCCCCACTGCTTGGTGTTACCTTCACTGGCAATGGAAAATCCAGGGAAGCATTTTTTATTTTTTTTGCCAAAAAACTCCAAAAAAAAATGACGTGCGCTTCACCATATTTTTGTATGCTAGCCAGGTACAGCAGGCAGGTACGGTCTGCCCCCAACCCCCAGCTGCCTATTTGTACCCGACTGGGAACTAAAAATATAGGGAAGCCCTTTTTTTAATTAATTCATGAATTTTATGAAATAATTAAAAAAACAAAAAAAACGACGTAGGCTTCGCCCCATTTTTGTGTCCAGCCGGGTACAACTAGGCAGCTGGGGATTGGAATCCACAGCACAAGTTAGCCTGAGGTTTCTGGGCCCCTCTGCTGCGAATTGCAGTCTGCAGCCGCCCCAGAAAATGGCGCTCTCATAGAAGCGCCATCATCTGGCGCTGTATCCAACTCTTCCAACAGCCCTGGAGCCGGGTGGCTTGTTGGGTAATCATGAGTTAATACTGGCTTTGTTTTACTAGCCAGTTTTAAGCCAGAGATTCTTAATGTCAGGCACGTTTGACCCGCCCATTAAGAATCTCCAATAAAGGGTTAAAAAAAAACACCACACAAAGAAAAAATACTTTAATAGAAATAAATACACAGACACATTAGAGACTCCATCTTTATTACCCCCTGTCACCCCTCCACGATCCTGCTCTTCTGTCTTCTTTCCCCTTGAACACATGCAGCTCTGCTCCATCAGACAGCACAGCTGCATGGGGGAAGACGCTGTGCTCCGTGCAGAAATCACTCTGTGAGAGTGACCACAGGCTCCCGGCTGTAAGCGGTGGCACGGGTTGCCAAGCAACGCTGCTCCGATCACGTGATTCCGGTGGCGCTGCGTGCTGGTAGCGGGACGTCCCCGTCACCGCTACCAAGCGCGTTGCTATGGCAACGGTGATCTCCGTGATTGACCGGCTGTGTCAGCCGGTCAGGAGCCGGCTTCTGCAGACACTGGTAACTACGGTAAACATCGGGTAACCCAGAAGCCCTTTCCTTGGTTACCCGATGTTTATCGTAGTTACCAGCATCCGCCACTCTCACGCTGCCAGTGCCAGCCCCCTGCACACATAGCCAGACTACACATCGGGTTAAATTAACCCGCTGTGTACTGTAACTAGGAGTGCAGGGAGCCAGCGCTAAGCGGTGTGCGCTGGTAACCAAGGTAAATATCGGGTTGGTTACCCGATATTTACCTTAGTTACCAAGCATAGCATCGCTTCCACGTGTGCTGCTGGCTGGGGGCTGTGGTCACTGGTTGCTGGTGAGATCTGCCTGTGTGACAGCTCACCAGCAACCCGTGCAGCGACGCTCCAGCGATCCCTGCCAGGTCAGGTTGCTGGTGGGATTGCTGGAGCGTCGCTTAGTGTGACGGTACCTTAAGAGAACGGGGAAGCAGAGCAGGGAGTCAAGCTAGAGCATTTCGCCGGTACACGGTGATACACAAATGTGCACCGTGTAACAGAGAGATGCAATGACAGGTCCTACATGACGCGTCATAGTCATGTGACCAGTCTGTAGCCAATGAGATAACAGGCACGTGACTGGTCACATGGCTATTTTTCACGTCACAATAGGTCCTGCATCACTGCTGGCAGTGCTGGTTACCGGGAGGATTCAGCGATCATCGGATGGAATAGCGGCAGGAGACAGAGTGCAGGAGGGATCGCGGGGACCGGTAAGTGTTATGGCAATGTTTATTAACTGTATGTGTACATTTATAATGTGTTTTTATGTGTTTGTGATTGCCTCCTATTGTTTCCTATGCGGTTCGATTTCGGTTCGCCGAACCGAACTCGAACGAGACGCCCGTTCGGCGAACCGAACTCGAGCCGAACCGCGACTGGTTCGCTCATCTCTAGTTTTTACTACTAGCTGGTCTGCCCTGATATATGGATTAAAATACAGTAATATCTAGGTCAAGTGACTTGAAATGTGTTCTGTACACCAGAGTGTGTAATCAAGAATTCAGTATGATCAGTAGTTATTTTTATTGTGGTCCTATGCTTAAACTTCATTTTTTCAGAAAAAAAACAACTTTTATTTTTTTCTATGCTCCTATCTGTAACATTTACTTTAAAATACCATAAGCATGAAAGAGGGAAGAATTCCCCAGTCTCACAAGCCTGTTGCCTTGGAGTAACCCTCGACTCTGCTCTATCCTTCAAGCCACACATCCAAGCCCTCTTCACCTCATGCAGACTACAACTCAAAACTATCTCCCTGATCCATGCTTTCCTTAACCAAGAATCAGCAAAAACATTAGTGCATGCCCTCATCATCTCCCGCCTCAACAACTGCAACCTCCTGCTCTCTGGTCTCCCTTCCAACACTCTTGCACCTCTCCAATCTATCCTAAACTCTGCGGCCCGCTTAATCCACCTCTCCCCTCGCAATTCCCCAGCCTCGCCACTCTACCAATCCCTTCACTGGCTTCCCATCGCCCAACGACTCCAGTTTAAAACATTAACCATGACATACAAAGCCATCCAAAACCTGTCTCCTCCTTACATCTGTGACCTAGTCTCCCAGTACCTACCTGCACACAAACTCAGATCCTCACAATATCTCCTTCTCTACTCCTCTCTTATGTCCTCTTCTCACAATCGCGTACAAGATTTCTCCCGTGCCTCCCCCATACTTTGGAACGCTCTACCTCAGCATATCAGACACTCCCCTACCGTGGAAATCTTCAAGAGGAACCTGAAGACCCATCTCTTCCAACAATCCTACAACCTACAATAACCCTCAGTCCAGTACACAACTGCGCAACCAGCTCTGTCCTCAGCTATTGTACCATCACCCATTACCTGTAGACTGTGAGCCTTAGCGGGCAGGGTCCTCTCTCCTCCTATACCAGTCTGTTTTGCATTGTTAATGATTGTTGTACGTATACCCTCTTTCACTTGTAAAGCGCAATGGAATAAATGGCGCTTAAATAATAATAATAATTCAATGAAATGCTGTTTATTAAATATTATTTTGTTCCTATGGCTTACAAGTGCCAACAGATTCAACAGCTCTTTACAGGGATTGCTATTGGAAACAGGAGCTTATATAAAGGTTGTCTATCTCTGACCAAAGCCATCCCCTTGTGGTAGCACTTTGGTAAATCACACTGTAGAAAAATCATAAATTCATGATGAGATTTCTTGCATAAGTGGCCACTTACAAGAAACTCACTATAAGATTGCGTTTAGACCCACATACGAAAAATCATCAAGAAAAAAATAATTTTTATTCATATTGTCAGCCGTATTCCATCTGTATCACATCCATGTGTCATCTGTATGCCCGGTTTTTACATACTGTTCCAAATTATTATGTAACTGCTATTTTTCTCTGATTTTGCTATGCAAACAAGTCAGTACAATGTTCAAATCATCAAGTGTTAGGGGTACTTTACACGTTGCGACATCACTAGCATCGGCTAGCGATGTCGAACGCGATAGTACCTACCCCCGTCGCACATGCGATATCTTGTGATTGCTGCCGTAGCGAACATTATCGCTACGGCAGCTTCACATGCACATACCTGTTCGGCGACGTCGCTGTGACCACCGAACAATCCCTCCTTCAAGGGGGAGGTGCGTTCGGCGTCACTGCGACGTCACCAAGCAGCCGGCCAATAGAAGCGGAGGGGCGAAGATGAGCGGGACTTAACATCCCGCCCACCTTCTCTCTTCCGCATTGCCGGTGGAGGCAGGTAAGGAGATGTTTGTCATTCCTGTGGCTTCACACACAGCGATGTGTGATGCTGCAGGAACGACGAACATCGTACCTGCAGCTGGAGCGACATTATGAAAATGACCGACATGTCACAGATCAGCGATTTTTGTCACTTTTGCGCTCGTTCATCGTCGCTCCTAGGATTTACACATTGCGATGTCACTACCGCCGCCGGATGTGCATCACAACAACCATGACCCCGACGATATTTCGGTAGCGATGTCACAACGTGTAAAGTACCCCTTAGAGTATAAATCTAATGTCTCTGCTCCCTGCGACCTCTAGATGCAGCAGAGCTGAGGATCGTTGTGGGACATGTGGATTACATCGGACCTGCGGGACTGCTTTGGGGGTTAAATCATGGGTTAGAGCGGGTGGTTGTGCTTTTTATTTCAAATAAAGGATTTGTATGTGTTTGTGTTTATTTCTTATGACTTACAGGGTTAGTAATGGGGTGTTTTATAGACACCTCTTCATTAATAATCCAGGCCTTGATGGCAGCTGTGATTTTTTACAAAACACATTTATCATTGACCCTATATATTATCTCAATTGCCAATTCACCAGGGCAATTGGCATGGCTCATTTATGGCACCAGAATTGGTCATCTAATGTGATGGGCTAATTCTGAGCTGCTGAGGGCTGGTATTTTTAGGCTGGGGGTGCGAATATCCATGGACCATCCCACCATGATAATAGAAGCCTTCAGCTGTCTGCTTTATCTGTGTTGATTGGGGAAAATAGGGGACACCATGTCTTTCATGTCTTTTTTTAATTTCATTATTTTATTTACTGCACGCATCGGGTGCTGACTACTCTCATCAGTGTCACTTAGTCTTGCTGACTGCAGTGAGACCAGGCGACGATGATGACAGTTGTAGTCTGCACCCGGACTCTGTGAATAGTATTGAATTTGTGTCGCCCCAAGGGATGCTGCTCCAGCTTCAGGGACGCCACAGGACCTTCTTCTGTATATGGCAACAGGTATGTAGGTTTTGTATGTGTCGTGACGCCACTCACGGCTTGCGGTCAGAGATATGGGTGACCGCCACTGCAGATTTACCAAGCGTCTGGGGCTGATGGGGTCTGCAGTCAGATGATGTGGCCTCCCGTGAGTGAGGCAGGCCCCAAGAGGTCAGGTGGGTAGGATAGCGGGTCAGGAATAACTCAGGCTCAGTCCAGAAGTCTTTCAACTGCTCTTTACTCACTTTTGATGTTGCTGTGGTGAGCAATGCTGAGATAAACCAGGTTGAACCAGGGCTCCTTCAGGCCAGTCTGAGGCTAACCATTACCGGACTCTGTGTGGTTGGTGAGGTACTTGTAGTACCCTCACCGGCAGGTTTAGCAGATCAATAAATGGAAGTCTAATCAAGGGACCTGTACCCCGTTCGTGCCTAGTCACCAGCAGTCCCTGTACTCAACTGACTCTCTCTCTCTCTGTCTTTCTGACTGACTGACTGGTAACCGTTCTCCCCCGCTAATGGCTACTCCACGTGCAGGGTCTGCCTAGTGTGAGCGCGCGTCTGCGTCTCCTAACAAACGTTGCTCACGACTACCAGACTGGCTTGCTCCACTCCTTTCCTTTCTGCCTCTGCATTTTAGCTCCCAGGCCCTCCCCTACACCCCTTGACAAAAATTGAAGGCCAGCCCCCTCTAGGGACTACCCAAGGGTCCCCTCTAAAGGTGTGGGAGACCTGGTTGCTATGTGTCTGTGCATAGACACATCTTTCCGGCTTTTAGAACTACCTGGAAGCACTGTCCCAGCATGGGTGTAGTACTCAGTGGTGCCTGACCAGGTCAGGGGCGCCACAAATTCACTGCTTTCATAGCCTCCGGCTTCTGGCTACAGCTGTCATCATCCTCGCCTGGTCTCCCTGTGATCAGCAAAACCAGGAGAGGATGATGACAGTTCTAATAATAACAAAAGTTCGGGCCCCTATTCACTTGTTTGCAGTTCAGGGTCAAGTTAATGTACTGTTCTGGTACCCGAACCGAACATTGGACTAAAGTTTGGCCGAACGGCAAACTTGAAACATCCCCGGGTCCACCAATCCCTATCCATACGACATCCTTACAGCATCCATTTTTTTTACATCAGCAGTTAAATAATGTGCAAGACCAAATACAGTTTCCTATATTAATAAATTTGAATGTAGCCATAAAATTCAGATGCAATACAGATGATCCGTATGGGACCCGTAGACATGAAAATGCGAGTCTTATATAAAGAAACAAAAGAGACTACTGCATGCTGTGATTTTCTTCACACAGATCTGTCCATGTGTAAATCAAATTTAACATAGTCAGTACACATACATATGATATGCTTGTCTGAACAAGCCATAAAGTCTACCAATGAAGCAGGGGTGAACATATCATTGGCGCAAACCTGTTACCCAGGGGCCCAAGTGGTAACGTTTCTCCTCCAAAGCAGTGTAATTTTGCATTATGATGAGCAATTGGACCTCAGAGGGCCCATATATTGTTCTTACACAGGGGCCTCTTCTGTCTGTGTCATTGAGGTAATGATTGCCCCTCATGTATTTAGCAGTTCCTATTGAATAACTTGTATCAATTAACAAAAATCCACCAGAGAACGCGTTTTCATCCTGCAGACATTACAGAGGAAATGTCAGAATATTAATGCATCACTCTGGTTTCTGAGTATATGACGGCAAACACTTTCTATTATCATAGGACAAATTATTTTAGAATGTTCCTCTTACAGAAACTGAAGGCATTGAAGGAACAAATCCTGTTATGTCAGAAAGTAAGATGCAAAAGTTATCAAGCTCTTATAATTATCATGTGTGGCTTTATAGAAGAAATAGATGCAGCAAAATCATCTTCTGTTTTCGACAAATCCTATTGTAAATTTTTGCCTACTTGATTCTACCTAATTAAAGTTAAATGCTCGTCTCCTGTGGGGTTGTTTTTTTAATGAGACTAGAGAGAGACATTTTAATTCATAATTAGCGCGGAGCTGGCAGGCAGCATGTATGTGTGGTGCTGCGCTGTCCTCCGTCATTGTTGTTTGTCACTCACTAATTGTCCTTGCGTATTCCACGACATTTACTGTGATCACTCCAAATAGAAATTGTGCCTTAGACATCCATTGAGCGTGTGTAGCAGTTAGAAAAGAACTGATTAAATTGCTAGAGAAACTCTCTATTTCACGAACAAAGCAAATATGTAGCCATAAGGCTGAGGATGCACAGCGGAGTTTTCACTTCATTGTGTTGGCGAAGCTTTGGATCTTTCTACAGCAGAAAGCAATGGGAGTTTTCAAAATTATTTAGGTAGGAGATAGATGACAATGACATAGGCAGTTTTGGTCCAATTGAAAGACAATTTGTAACAATATCTATGTAAAAAAAAAAAAAAGATTACTTATTTTTCGGTTTATAAGACGCATCGCATTATAAGACGCACCTCACATTTAGAGAAAAAATAAAATGGAAAAAAAAATATATAAAATGGTCCATCTTATAATCTGATGGTGTCTTAGGCAGGCAACTTCTACAAACTGTCGGCGTGCAGGCTTCAAAGAAATGGTGCCCAGAGGTGGCGCATGCACACATGAGATCTCGAGCCAAAAGCTTCATCTGCACAATCGCTAACTCTGGGTGCCATTATTTGAAGCTCGCACTGCTGACATTTTCAAGATGAACCCCTGCCACTTCACGGGTGCCCGCAGCCCCAGCAAAGCAGCGCCCGCAGCCCCAGCACAGCAGCGCCCGCAGCCCAAGCACAGCAGCTCCCGCAGCCCCCACACAGCAGCACCCAAAGCCCCAGCACAGCAGCGCCCGCAGCGCCAGCATAGCAGTGCCCACAGCCTCAGCACAGCAGTGCTCACAGCCTCAGCAGAGCAGCGTCCACAGTGCGCACAAGTCCTCAGCATCACCCCTGCCTCCTGCTACCACCCTCCCCCACCTCCCGGTAAGCTACATTCGGATTATAAGACGCACCCCTTATTTTCCTCTCAGATTTTTAGGAGGAAAAGTGTGTCTTATAATCCGAAAAATACGGCACATGTAACTATTACATAAAAGTGTTCAATATATGTTAATTGTTTAGCACTTTTAATTTGAAACATATTGAGCCCAATGTATTATTGCATTTTTGACAGTTCTTTGTGTTTTTTTCTGCCTATTTTGCATTTGCAACTTATTATCCTTTTATTTTGTGCCATTTTTAAAGTTTGCTATATTTTTATTTATATTTGCCATTGATGAGCAAATGTAATTCATTTTCCCGAAACCACCTTCCCCTTTCCCTAAGTGATTTTATGATTTTATCTACATCTAAATTAGAAAACTTTTATGAAATTTTAGCAGAATATTCTTTCTGATCTAAAAAAAGCGCAAAAGGTAAAATACACAAATTGATTTTGTATAAAATTAAGTAACCATGAATGCCATTTTAAACACTGTGGCACACAAAACCCCCCATCAATGATTACCAAAATCTCTTAAAAAACCACAGATAAATCTGACCTATAATTTCTTATAGGGCTGCACAGAAAACTGATTTTTGGTCCACATATTACAAGTAGCTTTTATGTACGCAACCATGTGCCTAAACACCATAGGTGTATTTCCTAATATAGATTCCATAAAATTGACATTGGAACACCAGGAAGAAAAATTTATGGATTTCTGGAATTGACAGGATTGATGGACATGTTAGTTATATGGAAATTAAAAAAAAAGGAAACAAAATTTTTTAAAACATATTCATTTAATCATTATTAAGGAAGAGTGCCACGAGCAGAAATACACACACTCACATGCCGTGTCATGCTCTCAATGAGGTTATTAATGGTTGTTGTTTGGGGAATGTTCTTCCATGGTGATTACACTAGAGCACGCAAATCATCAAGGTCTGCTGCTGGCAGCTTCCTATGCCACTTTCAATCAATGTCATCCCAGATGTGCTTGATGAGTGAGAGTCTAGTGTGGCAAACACTGCAGGCCATTGTAGCACATTTACCACACTCACTGTCACCGCCATCCCCTAATGACATATCGGTTCAGTAGGGACGATCAAGTAGAGACAACAGCTTCAGTCGCCACCGTCATCACAGTCACTACTCCTAACATATTCTTTCACTGAAATCAATCTTCATCATGGGGCAATAATCGAAGCTGTGTGAATATAACCAGCACCTCCCCATGATGACAATTTGTTTGAGGTCATTAATCATTTCATGACCTTGGACGCTATGCTAATCTGATCATCTGACATGTGCAGCTAAGAGGCGCAGGTGGATCAATCCCTGACAGCAGGATTAAACGCACATTGGTGGGGAGCGCGTCATTCCCTGCCCCCATCGACGGCCGGTGACATCCTCACTGGGTGGCGAAGTGGATTCATGACAGCTGGGGGTGAGCGAATGAACCCTGTCACTGACAAGGTGCAAGTTCCTGTGAATGCTTTACAAAGTTTTACTGAAGCATCGCTCTGTACAACAGCAGTGATTGGACTACACTGTGTGCAGAATTATTAGGCAAATGAGTATTTTGATCACATGATACTTTTTATATATGTTGTCCTACTCCAAGCTGTGTAGACTTGAGAGCCCACTACCAATTAAGTAAATCAGGTGATGTCATCTCTGTAATAAGGAGAGGTGTGGTGTAATGACATCAACACCCTATATAAGGGGTTCTTAATATTAGGCAACTTCCTTTCCTTTTTCAAATTGGGTCAGAAGAGAGATTTGATGGGCTCTGAAAAGTCCAAAATTGTGAGATGTCTTGCAGAGGGATACAGCAGTCTTGAAATTGCCAAACATTTGAAGCATGATCACCGAACAATCAAGCGTTTCATGGCAAATAGTCAACAGGGTCGCAAGAAACGTGTTGAGCAAAAAAGGTGCAAAATAATTGCCCATGAATTGAGAAAAATCAAGAATGAAGCTGCCAAGGTGCCATTTGCCACCAGTTTGGCCATATTTTAGAGCTGCAACGTAACTGGAGTATCAAAAAGCACAAGTGGGGCCATACTCAGGGACATGGCCAAGGTAAGGAAGGCTGAAAAACAACCACCTTTGAACAAGAAACATAAGATAAAACGTCAAGAATGGGCCAAGAAATATCTTAAGTCTGATTTTTCAAAGGTTTTATGGACTGATAAAATGAGAGTGACTCTTGATGGGTCAGATGGATGGGCCAGAAACTGGATCAGTAAAGGGCAGAGAGCTCCACTCCGACTCAGACACCAGCAAGGTGGAGGTGGGGTACTGGTATGGGCTGGTATCATCAAAGATGAACTTGTGGGACCTTTTCGGGTTGAGGATGGAGTGAAGCTCAACTCCCAGACCTACTGCCAGTTTCTGGAAGACAACTTCTTCAAGCAGTGGTACAGGAAGAAGTCAGTATCGTTCAAGAAAATTATGATTTTCATGCAGGACAATGCTCCATCACATGCATCCAACTACTCCAAGGCGTGGCTGGCCAGTAAAGGTCTAAAAGATGAAAAAATAATGACATGGCCCCCTTGTTCAAATGATCTGAACCCCATAGAGAACCTGTGGTCCCTCATAAAATGTGAGATCTACAGAGAGGGAAAACAGTACACCTCTCGGAACAGTGTCTGGGAGGCTGTGGTGGCTCTTGCACGCAATGTTGATCATAAACAGATCAAGCAACTGACATAATCTATGGATGGTAGGCTGTTGAGTGTCATTATAAAGAACGGTGGCTATATTGGTCACTAGGTTTTTGAGGTTTTGTTTTTGCATGTCAGAAATGTTTATTTCTAAATTTTGTGCAGTTATATTGGTTTACCTGGTGAAAATAAACAAGTGAGATGGGAATATATTTGGTTTTTATTAAGTTGCCTAATAATTCCGCACAGTAATAGTTACCTGCACAAACAGATATCCTCCTGAGATAGCCAAAATTAAAAAAAACACCACTCTAACTTCCCAAAATATTAAGCTTTGATATTTGAGTCTTTTGGGTTTATTGAGAACATAGTTGTTGATCATTAATAAAAAAAATCCTCTAAAATACAACTTGCCTAATTATTCTACACACGGTGTATATTAGCTTTAAATCTCCTAAGTGAAATAGTAAAAACAATAAAAAAGTGTAAAAATGTTTTAAAAAATATTAAAAAATAAAAACACAAAAGTTCAAATCACCAACTTTTGCCCCATTGAAAATAAAACAATTTGAAGAAATATAAAATACACATATTTGTTATCGCCGAATTCTGAAATGCCTGATCTACCAAAATATTTAATAAAATTATTTATTGGTAACAAGAAAAAAAATCAAAACACCTGAATTAAAGCTTTTTGGTCACGGTAAGATTTCAATAAAATGCAGTAAGAGGTGAATAAAACATTGTACCTACCAAAAATGGGATAATTAAAAATGTCAGCTCAAGAAGAAAAAAAATAAGCCATCACACAGACCCATATCACAAAAAATGAGAATGCTAAGGGGCACTTTGCACACTACGACATCGCAGGTGCGATGTCGGTGGGGTCAAATTGAAAGTGACGCACATCCGGCATCGCAGGCGATATCGTAGTGTGTAAATCCTAGATGATACGATTAATGAGTGCAAAAGCGTCGTAATCGTATCATCGGTGCAGCGTCGGCGTAATCCATAAGTACGCTAATGCAATGATCCGATGTTATTCCTCGCTCCAGCGGCAGCACACATCGCTGTGTGTGAAGCCGCAGGAGCGAGGAACATCTCCTACCGGCGTCACCGCGGCTCCCGTAGGATATGCGGAAGGAAGGAGGTGGGTGGGATGTTTACACCCTGCTCATCTCCGCCCCTCCACTCCTATTGGCTGTCTGCCGTGTGACGTCGCAGTGATGCTGCACGACCCGCCCCCTTGATAAGGAGGCAGGTCGCCGGCCAGAGCGACGTCGCAGGGCAGGTGAGTACATGTGAAGCTGCCGTAGCGATAATGTTCGCTACGGCAGCTATCACAATAATATTGCAGCTGCGACGGGGGCAGGGACTATCACACTCGGCATCGCAGCATCGGCTTGCGATGTCGCAGCGTGCAAAGTACCCCTAAGTATCTCGGAAAATGTCAACAAATGCGCTTTTTTTGTTGTTTTTTGTTTGTTTCTTGGGGTGGGGGGGTTTAACAAATTTCTGAAATTTTGCTCACCTTTTTAAAAAAAAAACAAAACACTATACATTTTTGGGGTCTGTAAACTCCTATTGGAATTGCACATTTTTGCAATTCACCACACTTGGAATTTGTTTCCATTTTTCAATAAAATATACGGCAGAGTGAATGGTGTCATTGAATAGTACAACTTGTCTCACAAAAAACAAGCTCTTATATGGCTATATTGATGGAAAATAAAATAAGTTTTGGTTCTTTTTAGAAAGGGAGGAAATAATGAAAAATAGAAAATAGCCCAGTGGTGAAGGGTCTAATAGAAGCTTTGTGGCGACACTGCTGTTATTCACCCTGCTTCTCTCACTGCCTTCAAGTGAATTGTGATCGGTGCGAACCTTTATGAACAAACATCAGTAATTCATAAATTGTTTTTAGATTTATTTATCTATTTACACCATTCATTGAGGAGTAAGAGTAATAAGAAAAATTATTCTTCAGGTCAGCAATCTGAATCTTACTAGATTTATGTTATTTTTTTATGTATTGCTTCTTTTGCACATTAAAAGTAGAAGCAGTGAAGGGAGTAGCTGGACAAGTCTCATTTCCATCTATGGTCCCTAGCCGGATTTAAAGGCTGTACACGCTGCGATCTCGCTAGCGAGATCGCAAGCGATCGTTCCCGCCCCCGTCGGTTGGGCGACACGGGCAAATCGCTGCCCGTCGCGCACAACCTCGCTTACCCACGTCACACGCACTTACCTGCCCTGCGACGTCGCTCTGGTCGGCGATCCGCCTCCTTTCTAAGGGGGAGGGTCGTGCGGCGTCACAGCGACATCACACGGCAGCCGTCCAATAGAAGCGGAGGGGCGGAGATGAGTGGGACGTAACATCCCGCCCACCTCCTTCCTTCCGCATAGCCGGTGGAGGCAGGTAAGGAGATGTTCCTCGCTCCTGCGGTGTCACACACAGCGATGTGTGCTGCCGCAGGAACGACGAACAACATCGCTAATGAGAGGTAAATGATTTTTTGTTTTAGGATGACCTCTCCGCGGCAAACGATTTTTGCCGCTTTTGCGATCGTTTTAGGTCACACATAACTGTTACACGCTACGATATCGTTAATGACGTCGGATGTGCGTCACAAACAATGCGACCCCGACGATAATTCATTAACGATATCGTAGCGTGTAAAGCCTGCTTTAGCCAAGAGAACTGGGCTAATTATGCAAATGACACTCTGATCAAACTGTTCCAGAGTTTGATCTGAGGCCATGTGCGCACTAGAAAATGGAATTTTGTTAAGAAAATTCCGGATCTCTGCAAGAATCCTGCACCCATGGCAGAAATCTGCACGCAAATTCCGCATGCGGTTTTATTGCGTGATGTTGCGGATTTGCTGCGGGATTGCTGCAGAATCACCACAGGTTGGTCCCTGCGGGTTTTTACCAATAATTAATGGTAAAACCGTAGGGACTTGCAGAAAAGAAGTGACATGTACATTAATTCCACAGCGGAAATTCCATGGGTAAATCCGTAGGTAAAAAAAAACGCAGTGTGCGCACACTTGGTTTGGTTTTGCTGAGGAATAACTGCAGAAATATTAGACACATTCTGCAGCAAATCCGTGGCAAATCCGCAATAAAATCCGATGTAAATCCACAGCGTGCACACATAGCCTGAGTGTCAGCATATTGTGATCCCATATTCTCGGATGACAGAATCGGAACACACTCTGAGTAGAAAATGGAGAACAAAATTCCTCCATCTTCTCCATTGTATCAATGCCCAGAAACCGAACTGCCCTCAGGTGTCATCCAAGTGCAGTCCGATGATTTCCACGCACTCATTGACTTGAATAGTCACGTACGATCCGAATATCATGTTTAACTCAGATATGCAAAGATTTTTTCCCACTGATGAGGGGCAATAACGATATACAGCTGTCTGTGGATGGATACCTGGCCTTGGAATTTCCCTTGTCATATCTTTAAACTGATCAAAGAGTTGGATATTGACTAAAAGGGCCACTTAATATGGTGGTTATGGTGGTCTCCTAAAAAGAGCCACTCCTTGGATAGGTCCTTCCCGGAGGGATAACTGGCTATTTTCTGTGTCGAGACTCCATGGACTTTTTTGATTTGCAAGATTTTTCCTCGGACACACTGTTTTGTCGGATTCCACTTGGGCCGAAAAATACGGTTGTCTACCATTGACCTAAAGGATAGTTGTCTTCTCTTTTACTGTTTTTGCCGCCATACTTCTGTGTGCCATTTTATGCTAAATTATACTTAGATTTTTTTCTGATCAGTGACAGTTCGGGAAAGCTCAGCTGCATATAGGCAGCTCAACAGGTTTTTTCCACTCCTGAACTATATATTTGTGCGCCTGAATCCAGGAATGTAAAGATGTCAAATTCCAAGTAAAAGAGAAGAGATCAATAATTGAGGAAGAAAAGCTGCATGTGTGTAATTTATAAGAGTCTCCGACAAATCCAACTGTTATTAAAGGCTTCCTTGTTTGTGTCGCGGGCAGAGGAGGGGACGCCGCGCTCTCCCACTGCTCGGGTCCGGCTGCCGCTGCTGCCGCGGCCTGCTGCTGCTAGGTGGCTCGAGTGATGGGCCGGATCCCGGGGACTCTAGCGGCGCTCCTCGCCCGTCAGTGAAAGGGGTTTGGTTGTGGGGATTGTTTATTGTCCGTGACGCCACCCACGGTTGTGGTGATTAGGTGGACACCACCGCTGCTCTGGCTGGGGATCCCGGGAGTGGTGGTATGGAGCAGCCAGTTGTTGATTTGCCCCTCCGTGGGTAGGGGATTGGTGGTCCCGGGACCCAGTGATGGGGGATGGGATGGTGGACAGGCGGGCTATGGGGCCTGTGGAGGTGCAGGGGCGCAGGGGCAGCGCTGTGCCGCACGGCACGGAGGTACTCACTCAGCCAGTAAACACGACACAGTTCTCGGTAAACAAACGGCTGGTTGGACGGGTCCCTCAGACGGTTGCGGTGCTGATGTCCCCTGCAGTTGACGGTGACGGTCTCTTCCCTGCACCTATGTGTAGTTGTTTGGTAGCGATGGGTTCCCACCGGTAACCCGCTCCCCGACCTGGATATGTGCCGGAGGAGCTCCACTCTTGCCCGCAGGCGCTGGCCCTGGGAAACTGGTGCCTTGACGGTGGCGATGTCTCCCCTTAACGGTCGGACTGTTGCCTTCAATCGGGACTTGGTTGTTGGGAGACAATCGTCCCCTTCACTGACGGATTTGGCAAATTATGGTGACTCCTAGCCTTGCCGGGATCCGAAAGGCCCCTGCCCTGGTGCTGACTGTTCTCTGTATACCGCTCCGGTACCGCCAGGTCACCACCCGTCTGCGGTCCTTTCAGCAACCTCCGAGCAATCTCTCCTCTCCGGTCACCGCCGTCTGTCAACCTTGCTGTCTCAGTCCGGGGCACACACCCGGACTAAATTCAGGCTTCTTGCTGTCACTTTCTCTGTCACTTTCAACTCTCCTCTTACTGTTTACTCCTTCTACTTCCAATTCCCTAACTGAACTGCCTGGTTTTCCCGCCTGCAGAGCTGTGAACTCCTCGGTGGGCGGAGCCAACCGCCTGGCCCACCCCCTGGTGTGAACACCAGCCCCTGGAGGAAGGCAACAAGGATTTTAGTTTTGACCTTGTGTGTACCTGCAGGGAATGTGGGGTGCATGTGGTGTTGTGACCTGTGACCCCTGGCTTGCCCAGGGCGTCACATTCCCCCTTAGCAAAACGCAGACCGTCCTCGGGCTGCCCGTCCAACACCGGTTTTATTTTCCTTTTGTTTTTCTGTGAAAAAAGTAGAAAACAGTAACATGTTTACAATTAAAATAACATCTTCCCACATCGGGAGGTACTCTTACTTAAACGGTTTCAAACGGTTTACGGTTACGGTCTCCGCTCTCTCCCACCCAAGCAACCTGGCCCTGATGCTGCCCCTAAAGCCCAGGCAGCACCCCTTGACCCCAGTCCTGCACCAAGTTACCCGAGCGGGATCTGTCCTTCCCCTCCAGAGGGTAGCCACCGGTTCCTGTGGTGGCTGGGCCCCAGCCGGCTCTACTGCGGGCCCTCCCTCCAACCTGCCTCTCCGGAGGCGGCAACTGCGGAAACGGTATTGGTAACATAACTTATTTACATTCCACTAACGTTTGTGGTTGCCCTGCAAGTTCACGGGCTTGTCTATGGAAAGTTCTCCATGCAACTTTTTAAACGGTCCCCACGGGGACAACGGTGCCGGCAACGGCCGGTTTTCCCAATCACGGTGCAAATCAGATGATTGTTCGGTTCTATTTACTTATCATCATTTTTAAATCTGCAAACAAACACAGACAAACTTCGGTCCCCCTCCCCCCCCTTTTAAAGGACGGTTTCATCTGAGGGAGGGGGTGCAGAACTCACACGGCCTTCCTGGCTGCCCCTCAACTTTGCATCCAGGGCAAACCACCCCCTCTCTCCACAGTGCCGGGTATACTGGACTATGTCTCCCGGCATCAGGTCCGACCGGGGTGCTCCTCGGGCAGGTGGGCATTCACATCCCGCCGGGCTATAAACACTTCGGCCTCCAGGCCCGGTTCATATATAAACCCATAGCCCCGGCGGACATCAAACCGCCTCACGTGTCCTTCATACAGCGGGCCCCGGACACGAAAGGTCGCCTGGCGGAGGTTCTCCTCCCGGATTGCACGGGCCACCAACTCCGCCTTCTTCCTTTCCCTCTCACCGATCTCCGTGCCCAGTGGTACCGGCTCCCTGTCCCAATACGGCGCTGCTGCGAGCTCCGGCGCACGGGTCGGGCCCCGCGGGACATTCTGGACGCTGCCCACTGTCAGGGATCTGGGCGGCAGGTCCCGCGGCGTCTTGGCCTTGGGCGCCGCCTTGCAGCGACAACCCGGCGCAACCTCAGCCGAGGTGTGGGGGATGGGCACAGGGGCTTTCCGCGGTTGGGCCTTTGGCTCAGAACGGGTCATCAGCTCCGGCTCGGGGGACTTCTCAGGGGCTGCCTCCGGTGCAGACTTCGGGGCCTTCCATGGCAGCACCTCCAATTTGCTATGGGCTCCGGCTACAGGTCGGCCCGCCATGGCGGGCATGCTGGGTATCGCTACCGATTGCGGTGGCAGCGGGCCTAGTGGCGGGGTCACAGCTTCTGAGATGGGTGGCAAGAGAGGTAACAGGGCGAGAGGGCTTGGACCGGGTCCCGCAGCCGCGATGACCGGCCCTTCAAGGGCATCGGGGCGTGGGTCACTCACCCTCTCTTCCTCAGCTACCTCCTCGCGTCTCCGCACGGTCGCTATCACGTCCGCCATGTCGGCCTCCCACTCCTCCATGAGGAGCTGTATTTTGACCTGCAGCCTTTGATAGAGCTGCGCGGTCCGGATCTCCACCCACGCCGCGGTTCCCGGCGCGGGGGCTACGGTGCTTCGGGACGGCATCCACATTCTGCTGGCAACTCCTTTCAGGAACAGGGTGACTGCAGAGTCCTGGCGTCCCTGCTTTTATAGCTGCGTTCACATGCAGCCAGCCGCCATCGCGTCCCCCTTAGCTTCTTTCCGGCCCCTCCTCTATCGGGGCGGGGTTTTGGCCTTCGCGCCTCTGCTACTTGAGAAGACGCTCGAGCGGGAACTCTTCGCACCCAAGATGGCGGCTTCTGAAATTTTCCGGCCGGACACCTCCGGCGGTCACAAGGCGCACCTTTACCCAACGGCAGAGCGGTAAGATCCTGTTCGTGACGCCAAGTTGTCGCGGGCGGAGGAGGGGACGCCGCACTCACCCACTGCTCGGGTCCGGCTGCCGCTGCTGCCGTGGCCTGCTGCTGCTCGGTGGCTCGAGCGATGGGCCGGATCCCGGGGACTCTAGCGGCGCTCCTCGCCCGTGAGTGAAAGGGGTTTGGTTGTGGGGATTGTTTATTGTCCGTGACGCCACCCACGGTTGTGGTGATTAGGTGGACACCACCGCTGCTCTGGCTGGGGATCCCGGAAGTGGTGGTATGGAGCAGCCAGTTGTTGATTTACCCCTCCATGGGTAGGGGATTGGTGGTCCCGGGACCCAGTGATGGGGAATGGGATGGTGGACAGGCGGGCTATGGGGCCTGTGGAGGTGCAGGGGCGCAGGGGCAGCGCTGTGCCGCACGGCACGAAGGTACTCACTCAGCCAGTAAACACAACACAGTTCTCGGTAAACAAACGGCTGGTTGGACGGGTCCCTCAGACGGTTGCGGTGCTGCTGTCCCCTGCAGTTGACGGTGACGGTCTCTTCCCTGCACCTATGTGTAGTTGTTTGGTAGCGATGGGTTCCCACCGGTAACCCGCTCCCCGACCTGGATATGTGCCGGAGGAGCTCAACTCTTGCCCGCAGGCGCTGGCCCTGGGAAACTGGTGCCTTGGCGGTGGCGATGTCTCCCCTTAACGGTCGGACTGTTGCCTTCAATCGGGACTTGGTTGTTGGGAGACAATCGTCCCCTTCACTGACGGATTTGGCAAATTATGGCGACTCCTAGCCTTGCCGGGATCCGAAAGGCCCCTGCCCTGGTGCTGACTGTTCTTTGTATACCGCTCCGGTACCGCCGGGTCACCACCCGTCTGCGGTCCTTTCGGCAACCTCCGAGCAATCTCTCCAGCAGAAGGACACCGCCGTCTGTCAACCTTGCTGTCTCAGTCCGGGGCACACACCCGGACTAAATTCAGGCTTCTTGCTGTAACTTTCTCTGTCACTTTCAACTTTCCTCTTACTGTTTAGGCTATGTGCACACGGTGCGTTTTTCTCGGCGTTTTTGCGCGTTTTTCGGGTGCGTTTTTGGCCTCAAAACTGCATGACTTTGCTTCCCCAGCAAAGTCTATGAGTTTTCATTTTTGCTGTCCCCACACAGCGTTTTTTTTCAGCTGCGTTTTTGTGGTGACCACAAAAACGCAGCATGTCAATTATTCCCGCGTTTTTCACTGCGCTTTTCATCCATTGAGTTCAATGGGATGTTGAAAGACGCAATGAGAAACGCAAATAGCTGCGTTTTGGTGCGTTTCTAAGACCAAAAACGCAGCTATAAGCGCAGGAGGTGGGTAGTAAAGTGACGTGTACAGGAAGAGGATTCCTTCTGTCAGTATATACAGAAGCGTGAATCCTCCCGGTACCGTCACCGCTGCGTCCACCTCCCGTCCTGTGCATGTATGCTGCCGTGCGGCGCCATGTACGGGCAGGAGGTGGAAGCGGCTGCAAAAACAAAAGTTAACAGTAGAATAAAAAAAAAAAAAGTTATACTCACCTGTCTGCAGCCTCGCGGTGCCATGCCCGCTCCCAGCTCCTGTCACGGTATCGCCGCTCCCGCTCCGGCTGTGTGCAGTCTCCCCGGGGCAGGACCTTGCTTGCAGGACCTGGCGATGGATCACCTGATGCAGTCACCTGACGCATCAGCTGATCGAGTCTCGGGCTGACGCGGGCGCCCGGCCGGTATCAGCGGATGCGTCAGGAGACTTCATCCCTGATTACCGGCAGCTGCTGCAGCGATCGGACAGGATCAGACTCCCGCCCCATCGCTCCAGGAGCTGCCGGTAATTCAGCACATAAGTGAGTATTATTTTTTTTTTTTTTCTACTGATGCATCAGCTGATTGTATAATCGGCTTTTATACAATCAGCTGATGTGTGATGGGATTCACATCCTTTAACCTGACACATCATCTGATCGCTTTGCCTTCCTTCCAGCAAACCGATCAGATGATATTGGATCCTGATTGGACGGCGCGGGACCCTGACCCAGGATTACTGCGGAGGGGGGTTTATTTCAATAAAGATGGAGTCACTAATTGTGTTGTGTTTTATTTCTAATAAAAATATTTTTCTGTGTTGTGTTTTTTTTTTTATCTTTACTAGAAATTCATGGTGGCCATGTCTAATATTGGCGTGACACCATGAATTTCGGGCTTAGGGCTAGCTGATAATATACAGCTAGCCCTAACTCCATTATTACCTGGCTAGCCACCCGGCATCAGGGCAGCCGGAAGAGTTGGATACAGCGCCAGAAGATGGCGCTTCTATGAAAGCGCCATTTTCTGGGGTGGCTGCGGGACTGCAATTCACAGCGGGGGTGCCCAGAAAGCATGGGCACCCTGCACTGTGGATTCCAATCCCCAGCTGCCTAGTTGTACCCGGCTGGACTCAAAAATGGGGCGAAGCTCACGTCATTTTTTTTTTTTAAATTATTTCATGAAATTCATGAAATAATTTAAAAAAAAAGGGCTTCCCTATATTTTTGGTTCCCAGCCGGGTACAAATAGGCAGCTGGGGGTTGGGGGCAGCCCGTACCTGCCTGCTGTACCCGGCTAGCATACAAAAATATGGCGAAGCCCACGTCATTTTTTTTTTTGGGGGGGGCAAAGAAATCCTGCATACAGTCCTGGAAGGAGGATGCTGAGCCTTGTAGTTCGACAGCTGCTGTCTGCTCTCCTGCATACACTATTGGATGGAGGATGCTGAGCCTTGTAGTTCGACAGCTGCTGTCTGCTCTCCTGCATACACTATTGGATCGAGGATGCTGAGCCTTGTAGTTCTGCAGCTGTCTGCTCTTCTGCATACACTAGTGGAGAATGAAGAACACATTGAAGAAGGAAATGACATCAGACCTTTTTTTTTTTGTTCACTGATAAAAAACGCAGTGAGCAAAAACGCAGCAAAACGCAGCAAAAAAACGCACCAAATCGCGGCAAAACGCGTGCGTTTTTTGCCGCGTTTTTTAGACGCAGGTGCGTTTTTGTGCGTTTTTAGCGGCCAAAAACGCACAAAAACGCAGCGTCAAAAAAACGCAGCGTGTGCACATAGCCTTACTCCTTCTACTTCCAACTCCCTAACTGAACTGCCTGGTTTTCCCGCCTCCAGAGCTGTGAACTCCTCAGTGGGTGGAGCCAACCGCCTGGCCCACCCCCTGGTGTGAACACCAGCCCCTGGAGGAAGGCAACAAGGATTTTAGTTTTGACCTTGTGTGTACCTGCAGGGAATGTGGGGTGCGTGTGGTGTTGTGACCTGTGACCCCTGGCTTGCCCAGGGCGTCACATTTGTATTGATATAGAGACTCATTTAAGGTATTCTTTAAATAAATTCTTAAATATATATATATGAATTACAGCTCCTTTTATATATATATATATATATATATATATATATATATATATATATATGAAATAATAGGCTATCTATAATAAATCTTTCCTGAAGATTATCCTTGCTGTAAAGATTCACACCAACATTTTTCATATTGAGTACTGATACATGATCATGGCCGAGGAAGGGAGGTTTTTACCCTTAAAACTATTACACAGTAGGTTAGGCATAGTAAGAAGGAACATTAATCAAGTAAAGTATATTAATGGAAGGCTCTCTTTGTGCCAAAAGTAAAACACACAGGAGAAAAAAAAAAATCAATAAAATCAATGTGTAAGACTAGATTTATCAACCACACAAACAAAATAAACTTCAAAATGTTTTTTCTAGACTTCTGCATTTGCAATCCAAATACAAATGAGTTTAAAGAGGACCTGTCACCAAGTCAAACGTGGACAGTTTTTGTTCTTACTTTATTCTCCCTTGAGGATTCTGTTTTTTATACTTTTTCTTTTTAATCTGCAGTACACTTCTAAAGATAAGGGCCTTGTTATTTAGTGCTTATTAAAGATACACGGAAACGGCAAAATTAACACTTGCCTGTTTGCACGAAATTTGATTCGCAGAGACTTTATCTTCCATTAATTTAATGTCCCTTATAATTCTCTACATTCTCAGCAGACCCCAAAGCGTAATAAACTACTATATATAAAAAATACTCACCTTCCGGTGATTTCTATGGCCTCTCCGCTACTTACCGCTACGTGCCATGTTATTGCGCATATTCTCCACCACTCGCATTGGAATCTTCAGTACTCTCGCACTGTCATGAAGTTACGATGTATACCTTGACCTTCAACGTGCATGCAGAGAACCCTCCTAGCTGCCATGACACTTGGAAGTCTGGCACAGAGTAAGAGGACCGAAGATTCCAACGCAAGTGGCGGGGGATCAGAAAATATGGTGTGGATCAAACAGGCAACGGAGAATAGCAGAGGGATTTAAGAGGTGATTATAATGATTTAGTAATATTTTTTAACCTTTTTTAAGCTTTGCCAATGGAAAAAAAAGCTACTAAAATATTGCCTGAATGAATTTAACAAATAGTCTACAAATGAATAGTTTTCTGACTATTGCTGTTATTCCTAGGAGTGCGTTTTCTGTAAAAATGAAAACAAAAACTCAATGGAAAATCCTTAAAGAAAAGAAAAAGAACCCAAGGGTGACAGTAAGAAGCCTTGTTAGAAAGTCTGAACAATAATCATGTTCTTGGAAGGCTAACACAAAGGAAGCCATTGCTGTCCAATAAAATCCTTCTCATCCCTCCTGGATGTGTGACATTGCTTCTGAGAAAATATTCTTTATACAGATGAAGTAAAATTGGAACTTTTGGAAAAAAAAAAAAGAATGCTACACACAAACATCAAAGCCTCATCCCAACTGTAATTTTGGCTACTTTGCTGCTTCATAGCCTGGACCCCTTGCTATCATTGTCAGAATAATTAATTCAAAAGTATATAAAAACATTACAGGAGAATATAATGGCAGCAATCTATAGTTAGCTGGAGAGACCTTGGGTGATGAATCAATACAATGACACCAAGCACACAAATAAACAAATTAAATAATGGTTAAAAAAGATTTGTGTTTTGGAATGGCCGTTTCATAGTCCGGACCTTACCATATCAAGATACTGTGGCAAGACCAGAAGAGGTCTGTGCGCACAAGGTATCCAAAAAATACAGATGAACACATTTACAGGGAAAAATTGTATAAAATTACTCCACAAATGTTGCTCAAACTTTATTTGCTGTGACACGAAAAGTTTGTGGCAGTGATAAAGGAGGTATTAAATTCAAGGGTTAACTTATTTGCTACCAACTGTTTGGATGTTTACTCAAAATGCACAGTACAATGCATGAATGGTACAACTGTGTGTGTACTATAGGTTAAGAGACATTGTGGTGATTTAGATAAAAAAAACTATATTTTGCTATAAATCAGTCCAGAAATATAGGTTACGATGCCTATATGTAGGACTTTCCTTTGCTATAAGTGGTGATTGGCTGCAACAGTCAGGTAACAAAACAGGAGATCCAATGACTTGCCATTTCAGTCCTCCCTCAGAGACCATCAGAGAGTCCTATACTGGAGCAAGTGAGTATACATCATATTATTACTTGTAAGCAACCCCTATAACTGTATTAATGTCCCAACACAATATATATATATATATATATATATATATATTAGTTTGCAAAAAAGTGAGTCTTTAAAACTAGTATGCTAACACGGGAACAAAAACAAATCTTATTCTTAAAATGAGAAATTGAGATACTGTATTTTTTATTTTATAAAACGCACCGGATTATAAGCTGCACCCCAAATTTAGAAATAAAAAAAGGTAAAAATAAAAAATATGGGGTCTGTTTTATAATCCGATGGTGACTTACCAGGGAGGTGGGGCTGCAGCGGGGGTCAAAGGAAGCAGGGGTAGTGCTGGATACGGTGATGCTGCAGGTGGTGCAGAGGGGGCCCAGAAGCTTACTGCAGGCTGCGGCGCTGTGCTGGGGCAGCGGGTGCTACTCTGTGCTGGGGCAGCCGGCGCTGCTCTGTGCTTGTGCTCACTACGGGCAGTGAGGCACTAGCCATTCTGATGATGTTGATAGCACGGGCTTCAAATAAATGACGGCCGGAGTCCGCGCGTGTGCAGATGAGAGCTTGAGCCGAGAGCTCCATCTGCGCATGCGTCAAGTTTGGGCACCATTATTTGAAGCCCTTACGGTCAATATCTTCAGAATGGCCCATGCCTTGCTGCCAGCTGCACAGAGCGGCACCGCCCACCGCCACATAGAGCAGCGCCACACGTTGCCGCCCAAAGCAACACTGAGCAGCCACCTGCCACCGCCCAGAGAAGCACTGCAGAGAGCAGCGCCCGCAGCAAAGCGCACAGCACTGCCGTGCCTCCTGTAACCCCTTGCCTCCACCCCCGATAAGCTACATTTGGATTTTAGGATGCACCCCTCATTTTCCTCACAAAATTTTAGGAGGAAAAGTGCATCTTATAATCCGAAAAATATGGTACTTGTTTGATTCCAATAGCTAACGACCTGCTTTTAAAACTTACTGACAAGGGGTCTAATTTATACAAATATTTATACATGATCAAAGCATTTCATTATACCGAATGAAGGATCAGATTCAATTTCTATAATGGAATCATTATTACAGTCCAGGAATTAAATGTATTCATCCCTTTTATCATAGAAAAAAAAATCTTACATGTTCCTTTTATGCTAACATGCTACTAAAGATTGCTAGTATTCTTAATTAGATATCTTCTGCATAAATGTCCATTTCTCTTTATTAAACTAATTACATTTCCATAATGTATAATTAACATGCAGAGAATGATCATAAGTTAGGTCTAATTAAAGGGATACACACTGAAATGTTCTTACCAGTTAAAAATAATAGCGCTGATTAACCACATTGTCAATCTTTTTCTATAGCATTACCAGATTCCTTGTTCATTGAAAGTGCATCTATTATTTAATTTTCTTTAAATCAAGCAAAGTGTTAGTCATCTGTCCCGGCTTCAGTGCCGGGCTTTGCTTCCTTCTTCCTAGCTTCCTTTGTTCTATTGATGTTGGGTCAGAATTGTAACCCAGCATGCACCTCTTTAAAGAAATTTATAAGTGAATGAGGATTGAACACACCATGTTAGCCTGAAACATCCAAAAAATTGCATCCAATGATAATAAATATAAAGTGTCAAATGCTATGAGGTATTAGGAGAAAAGGGAAAAGTATTACGATGTGCATGTGTATCTAGTGTGGCAATGTAGATAATTACGCAGGGTAATCAGCTGATATGTAAGTATAAGTCCATGTTCTCTGGGGACCTGTATTGCAGCTACTGCAGCATGGACATAGTATTCAAGGCTGACTAGCCTATATATGTGTATACAGCAAAACTACAATATAAGAAATTAGAACATGGAACATTTACCTCACCAAACAGCACAAGCAGATATGTACATGCAATGCCTACCCCAACGTACGTTTTAGCACTGCCTTCTTCAGGGTAAGGTTCTTCTTGGTTCTATGTCATTTCCCAAATGGACTTATTGCCCCTTAACCCTAGAACTCATGTTTCTATCTTAGTACCGCTATTTATATTCTAATAATTGTTTTTGGAATGTAGGTATTTTTCTTGAACATATTTGTTTTGTTTTGATACAATGTAAAGTAGTCAGTGTACAGCTTGTATAACAGTGTAAATTTGGTGTTCCCTCTAAATAACTCAGCAAGACAGCGGTCTAGTTGGTAGATATGTAGGTCTCCCTCATCATTGAAGGGACCTCATTTACTTGACATTTGTCATTGTATGTTACCTGATGACTATATCGAGATCCTTCATATCTGAGTGGACCATTCGTGTATTGAAGATCTAAGCCCCAGATACAGTGATATGATCTCTGCACTGACTTGGCTTCCCATGGACATAGTCTACTACGTTTGGGTGTTTGCCTGCAGAAAACGTATATGTGCAAAAATGGTGCAAGACAGAGCACAAGCTAACGGAGTCTGCTCCATTATAGTAAATGGCGCTGTCAGCACATGTGTCCAAAACACGTTTTGCGGGGTGGGGGAGGGGCAGTTTGGGACCACTGAACGTAAGTAAAAATGCAATGTAAAAATAGCCTTACACTTTTCCATCAAGAGCTGCCAGGTCCTCCTTTTCTGTAAGAGTGGAGACTGATCTATGGCAGTATAATCTGGGATGATTGAGGGTCAAACAATGGTGAACAGGTTTGCCACAACGTTCACGCTTTAACTTAGGTGCCAATCTCCGAGGCAAGGTAGGTGTCAGTCTTAGGGTGCCTGAACTAGGGAAAGCATCAGGGCACCAACCTGTGGGACCCCTCCTATAGACCTGGTCCTTATATCTGTGGAATTACTAGTACTAAAAAATAACCACTAGATTGATTTGTTTTGTATGTGTTATAGGAACTACCATGTAGCTTCCCTTTAAATTTTATAGTAAAAGGTTTTTTAACACAGTGATTTTCCTCAATGTAAAAAATCTCTTATAAACAACATAAAGGGCAAAATACTTTGTGGCCGTTCATTAAGGGAAAAAACAGCTGAACACCGCTAAGATTGGTAGGGGGTATAACAGTCCATTATTATACAACTCAATGCAGAGTTTGCAGATAGTTACAGACTAAATGCACTAGGTGAATTGCTTGTTAAATCTGAAGGATCTAGCAAAAGAGCGGAGTAAAAAAATGAACATGCATTTTTAGAAAGTATAATGCTTTTGTTCTGAGTCATTTAAAAGAACAAACAACTGATAATGCCTTTGCCACTCACTGAGGGGCATGTTCTAGGGCTCATGCACATATCATCTTTCCACTTACGAGTGCTGCATTTTTAATGGATAGCACTCATTTCTGTGAAAGTCTATAGTGCTGTTCGCAAGTCAGTAATAATTTTTACTCAGACCGAGTGATCCAGGCAATATTGCGTAGACATGTTCTATAATGATGCAAGTATTAGCTCAAGATCATCAATGAAAGTTTGTCAGCTTCGGATTACATCCTTGTGCTGTTTGTTTTTCACTTACTAAACAGTGAAGATTAATGTCGCTCACTGTCTTACAAATGGGTGCTCTGAAAAATAGTAGACTGTAGATAAATAATAAATCTGGCACAGTAAAAAAAGGGGAGAAGGAATAAACTGTGCATTCAAAAATTCTTTTATTAAATGACTCAAAAGGAAAAAATTGACATCCAACATTTTGGCATCCTGTGCCAATCTCAAGGTACGTCTAGGGAGCCTGAGTCATGGGGTGTGAGCACAGAATTCAAAAATTGTTTCAAAGAATCAATAAAGCTTGAAGGCTAAGGAAATGTACCATCATTTGCTATATTTCCTTTGCCTTCAAGCTTTATTGGTTCTTCAAAACAATCTTTGTATTCTGTGCTCACACCCCATAACTCAGCCTCCCTAAACTCACCTTGAGAATGGCACAGGATGTCGAAACGTTGGATGTCAATTTTTTCTTTTGAGTCATTTCATAAAAGAATTTTTGAAAGCACAGTTTATTCCTCCTCTCCTTCTTTTGGTGTGCCTGTTTTTCACTTACTGATAGGAGATGGTGGACGAACTTTTTATCTCATCAGTGAAAAAAAATTAAAGAAACTCAGACCAACCTCTGATGAAACTCTGACGAAATCACTGATGAAATTTAATATGTGTTCTCATAATGTCTGCACTCTAATAGTTCACTATACTGTAAATCTGCACACATACTTATACTTCTAAGACAAAACGTCACTTTTACTTTTTCGACGGCACTGTAGTTGTTCAATAATAAAATGAATTATATAAAAATACAAATTACCTAATAATTGTGCTCACAGTGTTTATGTTAAGCTTTGGTTCCCTTATTGTACAATATTAGAGAGTGGTCCTCATGAAATCAAGTGTAGCCAAAGGTTGTGGAATTCCCATAGAAGACCCATAGTAGTGTCGAACTTAATGAGTATTTAGGTCCAGTCACACTAAGCAACTTACCAGCGATCCCAACAACGATAGGGATCGCTGGTAAGTTGCTAGGAGGTTGCTGGTGAGCTGTCACACTGCGACGCTCCAGCGATCCCACCAGCAACCTGACCTGGCAGGGATCGCTGGAGCGTGGCTACACGAGTTGCTGGTGAGCTCACCAGCAACCAGTGACCAGCCCCCAGTCTCCTAGTTACAGCACACATCAGGTTAATTAACCCGATGTGTGCTGCAGCTAAATGTGCACAGAGCAGGGAGCAGCGCACAATGCTTAGCGCTGGCTCCTTGCTCTCCTACTTACAGCACACATCAGGTTAATTGCCTGATGTGTGCTGCAGCTAAATGTGCACAGAGCAGGGAGCAGCGCACACTGCTTAGTGCTGGCTCCTTGCTCTCCTAGTTACAGCACACATCGGGTTAATTAACCCGATGTGTGCTGCAGCTACATGTGCACAGAGCAGGAGCCGGCAGCACAGGCAGTGAGAGCGGAGGAGGCTGGTATCCAAAGGTAAATATCGGGTAACCAAGGACAGGGCTTCTTGGTTACCCGATGTTTACATTAGTTACCAGCCTCAGCAGAAGCTGGCTCCCTGCTCACTGCACATTAGTTGTTGCTGTCTCGCTGTCACACACAGCGATCTGTGCTTCAAAGCAGGACAGCAACAACTAAAAAATGGCCCAGGACATTCAGCAACAACCAACGACCTCACAGCAGGGGCCAGGTTGTTGCTGGATGTCACACACAGCAACATCGCTAGCAACGTCACAAAAGTTGTTCGTTACCAGCGATGTTGCTAGCGATGTTGCTTAGTGTGACGGGGCCTTTAGTCAGCTGATCAAACAGTGTCCAGTATTTGCTCTTTATTCCTGTTGCTTGCCCAAATATTTGTACTGTTCCAAACATAGGAACCTTTGGTTTGTTAGCTTCTAGCCATGAATAGACCTCTGCCATCATGACGCATATCATGATGTCACAATGTGAGTCGCCTGAGGCGCTAACTTGGCCTTAGGTGACGGACGTCATGTTGTTGTCATCTAGGCATACATAAGGAGCCTATTTGGCGCCAAGCACACAGTGAAAATGTCTTAAAAGGATGTTATCCCCAAAGCACAACAGGATCAAGACAAAAGCTTAATTCAGGACAAACTGGAGGTGACGACAGTGGAGGGACCGGTGTTTCAATTTTTTTGAACCCCTTTCCCATCCCTCTGGGCAGCTGACATTTTTCAGAATTCGCACAAATCAAATTGACAAAATATTTAAATTTGCTCATCTCCAATTTAGACATTCAAAAGGAAGATTTGACAGATCTTGCCCTAAACTTCCTTTAAAAACATACAAATGACATTTTTTTTAGCTCTTCTATAAGTACAGTGAAAAAAAATTGAATATTTTTTTATATAGTATATAATCCCACTTTTTATATCTTTATGCATTTTTCTAGTGAACACTGTAATTAACGGACTTCAAACTGCATCATGTAGAAACAGGTATTATGTTCAACAAACTTGTTATTTTACAATTCAAATCCTTAGGGTCTACCATGTAGTTAGAGTAGATTATGCACCCCGTAATGGCATTTTAATTAATATCAACTGACTCATTTTTCTTGAAAAATATCAAATAAAATAAACCACAGGTTTTGTGAATCAATTACTCCCATAATCAAGAGAAACCTTAAACTATGAAAAATCTTCAGCAATGATGTGTAAATGAGGCATCTTTAAGACTAAACATACCATTATTTCCCTTTTTATAAGTGGAATCTGTTTTCTTTCAGACTTGCATATAAATGCCAGTCTCCCAGGCAGTTAGCACGTAGGAAAGGTTACATCCATTTTTTTAAACCGAAATTACCATGTTAGTTTAATTGTATGCACGATTTGTTCTGTGCACATCAGTAATAAGATGTCAAAGACTTGAAATTATTGCTCTGCCAGTTAAAAACACTTTTAGTAAAGGCCAAATTTGAATGAGAGACCAGGGTTTTATTCTGCTCTATTGTCGGAATTCTATCATGATCATTATTGCCTCTTGAACATTTGTAATAGTTTTATTACTGAGGCTATGTGACTCATATCAATAGTCTTGACTCAGTAAAATAAAAGAGTGGTATGGGTAAAAGGAATAGGTAAATCATTTCAAACAACCTCACCCAAAATATTTTATTTTGTTTCAGACTTATCTTACTATGAAGAAAGAACCAGGGGTGTAGCTATAGTAAGTGCAAGGGTTGCAATTAGGGATGAGCGAACCTGAACTGTAAAGTTTGGGGTCCATATTGGACACCAGGTGATGGGTCCCAAACCAAAACACAGACTTTTACCTGTATGTCCAAAGTCCGGTTCCTGTTCGGGTTTGTCATCCAAATAACGCTTGTTGAAAGGTTGCAGAGCAGCCACTAAGTAAGATTTCCAAGTGTGGGTACTTCAGGGCCCCATCACAGCCATTAAAGTAGGGGCATAGCTTTACTTGGTCATGGAAATCACTGTAAGAAAAAAAAATGAAGTAGGCTCCCACCCTATTTTGATAGCAGCACAGATAAAGCCAATGGCTACAGGCTGCAGCCCCCAGCCATGTGCTTATCTTGGCTGTGTATCAAAGTAAGAGGAATCACATGTGGCTTATTTTAAAAAAAAAAAAGTTTAAATAAATAATTTTTAAAAAAAAGTGTATTGTTTCCCCCCCCATTTTTTAACAACCAGCCATGGTAAACCAGACAGGTGGGGGCTGGTATTATCAGGATGGGAGAAGCCATGGATATTTGTCCCTCCCAGATTAAAAATAGCAGCCCACAGCTGCCCAGATTTGGCACATCACATTCAAAGTGCAAATCCTGGTGCTTTACACGGCTCATCCCAATTGCCCTGGTGTGGTGGGAAGCGGACTAATATAAGGGGTTAATACAGCTGTGATTTGGAAAAAAAGTAAAGCTGCCATCAAGCTCTAGATTAGTAATGGGTGGTGTTTATGAGACATCCCCATTACTAATCCTGTAAATAAAAAACAATAAAACACAAACACTGAATAAATCCTTTATTTGAAATAAAATACACACACCCTCTTTCACCCCTTAATTAACCCACAAAACACCCTTGTGATGCAATCCATTTGAAGTCCCATAACGAATCTTAAACTCTGCTACATTCAGAGGCTGCAGAGTGAGAGAACATGTCCACTCTCTGCAGGCTCCAGGAACCACTAGCATCCAAAGGGGACTCAGCTTAGAGTCATTGATGTCACTCAGTTCACCAGAGGTCACATCCGGGTTACCACGGTGGGACCTTAAGTGACCTGACTGCTGGACTGTCCTACTTTTGGAAACAGCTCATAAGTCACCACCCAAAAAAATCCAATAAAATATGACTATGTACTTCAAAACAATATTAATAAAAACATCTGCTCAGTGTGCAGAAACAATCTCTTACAAAGGTCTGTCAACACAAAAATATAAAACTTACAGTCCTCAGCAAACAGTGACTTTTTTACCCACTAAGATATGAAAAACCCTTATGAAGTTTGTCTTACCATAATTGTACTGACCTGAAGAATCATGTTGCCAGGTTAATTTTACCACACAATGAACGTAATAAAAAGTAAATCCCAAAAAAATGGCAGAATTACATTTTATTCTCTAACTCACCACGTTTGTATATTTTTTCCCATTTTCCGTACTTTATATTAGAAACTAAATGTCTTCGTGTAAAACTACAACCCATGTTGCAAACAACAAGCCATCATATGGCTACATAAGGCAAAGTAAAAAAGTTTTGGCTCTTTGAAGTAAAAAAAGCGAAAGTGCAACAAAATTGAAAAAAACAAAAACAAAATAAAACACAGAGCCGAGAAGAACTGAAAAAATACCTTTCAATTATGGGAAAACACAAAAAGTGACAGTAGACGAAATTACATGACTTTTATCAAATACATGTAAATCAAAAAAAGTCCGTGAAGCCTCTGTTGGGAGTCTCAACACAGAAACTAGCCAGATATCCCTCCGGGAAGAACCTAGCCAAGGCTAACAGAGGCTCCACGGACTTTTTTTGATTTGCATATTTCCCAGGGGGCAATGCACCTAGGATTTCACTGTATTGAACACCCTTGTTGGCTGCTGGCAGTGTTTTCTCTGGCTGGTTTCTCCGAGATCAGTGATTGTTTTGTCTTGTTGGTCTACTAGGCATTGCTCCCACCTGGCCAGAATCCTACTCCACACTGATGAGGGGCAATACCCCGAAACAGCTGTCTGTGGATGGATACCTGGCATTGGTAATTACCTTGTCATATCTTTAAACTTGTCAAAGAGTTGGATATTGACTAAAAGGGCCACTTCATATGGTGGTTATGGTGGTTTCCTAAAAAGAGCCCCTCCTTGGCTAGGTTCTTCCTGGAGGGATATCTGGCTAGTTTCTGTGTTGAGACTCCTAACAGAGGCTCCACGGACTTTTTTTGATTTGCATATTTCCCAGGGGGCAATGCACCTAGGATTTCACTGTATTGAGCGCCCTTGTTGGCTGCTGGCAGTGTTTTCTCTGGCTGGTCTCCCCGAGATCAGTGATTGTTTTGTCTTATCAAATACATGTAATTAGTCAGATTAAGTTCAGACCGCAAATTGCAGACGTGACTGATTCCATACATGTGCCTGTCCATCTGGTGGATGAATTATAGGAGCTATTTGTTATTCACATGTGATTTTTTTTCAAACAGACCTGAGGTCCGGGTAAAAAATAAACCATATGTACCAGCATTTAAACTGACATTGGCTACCAAGGCTGTCCTTTTTCCACACAGATAGCTCTTGGACTGAAAATAGATTTGTTTGAACAAGTCCTAAATCATATGATTTCCCTCATTGTTACATGGAACACTTTTATGAAACTGCAAAATCTGATGAGATTCTCCTCTCTGGTAGATACCAAGTATGTGGAAAAGGTTGATTCAACACAGCATCTGATTGCTAGGCAGAGTTTTGTGCTAAATACTCTCAGGATTTATGGTATGGTTTACCTATTTTTCTCAAACATTTGTCAAAGATGAAGTGGAAACAGGATTAATGTATAAATGTATTCTGATAAACACCAATTCACAAAATGCAGATATGACAAAAACATTTCCCTACCTCAAGCCAGAATACTGCACTTCACAAAATATAAAATAGTTATTTATTAGTCATGTAATAGTATATCACTGTGTATTAAGCAGACTATATTAAGCAGGAGAACAGAGCAGCTACCAAAGGTTTAATGAACCAGAGGAGGTGTAATGGTGTAGGTGGAGAGCAGAAAACAGGGACTCCTAGACTAGCCTGACGGCTAGGGGACCCTAGCTATCCCTAATCCCAGAGTTGCCTCTGATGGTGAGGATATCTGACCCACCATCCTTACCCTGCTCCTGACAAGCCCTGATCTTATACCTCCAACCCCTGGGAAGGGCCGGGGCAGGAGTGATTAAGCTAACAGAAATAGACAAACAAGGGAAACCAAATCTCTAACTCACAGCACACACTCACAGAGGTATAAGACAAAAAGGGGGCTGTATTTTCAGGCTGAGGAGACCCATTATTGGGCCCCAGCCTAAAAATAATAGCCTGCAGCGGCCCAGAATTATCGCATTCACCATTAAATGTGACAATCCAGCACTTTACCCAGCTCATCCCAATTGCCCTAATGCGGTGGGAATCAGGGTAATTAGGGGTTAATAACAGTCCACAGCTGCCACTAAGCCCTAGATTATAATGGGAGGCATCTTTGAGACACCCCCATTACCCAATAAGCATGAGTCTCCCCAACCTGAGAATACCATCCCCTAGCTATCGGCTTATAATGGATGGGTATCAAAATTAGGGGGACCGCACGCCATTTTTAAAAACTATCTATTTAAACAATAAAAAAAATCTAAATGCAGCTGCTCTTATTTTGATACACAGCCAAGATAAGCGCATGGCTGGGGGCTGCAGCCTGTAGCCATATGCTTTATCTATGCTGGGTATCATAATACAGGAGAACCCTATGCCAATTTATTTTTTTTTATACCACTATAGTGACCAAACACAGGGTCTGGGATCGCAAACATTCAGACGCTATCATAGAAGCTGCAAGCGCGTCTGACTGCAACTAATCACAGATGCCAGGACTGCCAGTGGGAGGGGTAAACAGTGAATATGCATGAAAGTAAATGAGTGGCCTTGGAAAAAGAGTGAGCGACCGGAAAGCAGTTTTAGCTGTGCAAGAAACTCTGTAAGCATAGCACGCTTGCTCCACTCCCCCTAACCCTTCTACCACCACTTTTAAATGCCGGATTCTGGTTCCCATAGACTTATATGGGGAGCGGCATTCAAACAGATATCCGGGACAGAATTTTTTCTTTAAAGACTGCTTTACATGTTACGATTTAGCATACGATATTGTATGCGATCGTAACCGCCCCCATCGTATTTGCGGCACGTTCAATTTGTTGAACGTGTCGCACAAACGAGTAACCCCCCGTCACACGTACTTACCTGTCCATACGACCTCGATGTGGGCGGCGAACATCCACTTCCTGGAGTGGGAGAGACGTTCGGCGTCACATCGACGTCACGCGGCAGCCGGCCAATAGAAGCGGAGGGGCGGAGATGAGAGGGACGTAAACATCCCGCCCACCTCCTTTCTTCCGCATTGCCGGCCGGGAGCCGCAGGACGCAGGTAAGATCTGTTCATCGTTCCCGGGGTGTCACACACTGCTATGTGTGCAACCCCGAGTACGATAAACAACCTGACGTTGAATTTTTAGGAATTGAATGACGTGCATGCGATAAACGTTTTACCGTTCAATCGCAATCGCACGTAGCTGTTACATGCTACAATGTAACTTACGATGCCGGATGTGCGTCACTTACGACGTGACCCCGCCGACACATCATAAGATATACTGTAGCATGTAAATCGCCCTTGAGTCTCATTACTCCCGCTGATTTCGGATATCTGTGAGTTCGCCCATCCCTTTTTTCTACTTAATTAATACCCATTTATAATGAAACCCTCTATTCTAGGCTTCAATTATTTTTGATAATGTATATACAGTGCCTACAAGTAGTATTCAACCCCCTGCAGATTTAGCAGGTTTACACATTCGGAATTAACTTGGCATTGTGACATTTGGACTGTAGATCAGCCTGGAAGTGTGAAATGCACTGCAGCAAAAAAGAATGTTATTTCTTTTTTTATTTTTTTTTTAAATTGTGAAAAGTTTATTCAGAGGGTCATTTATTATTCAACCCCTCAAACCACAAGAATTCTGTTTGGTTCCCCTAAAGTATTAAGAAGTATTTCAGGCACAAAGAACAATGAGCTTCACATGTTTGGATTAATTATCCCTTTTTCCAGCCTTTTCTGACTAATTAAGACCCTCCCCAAACTTGTGAACAGCACTCATACTTGGTCAACATGGGAAAGACAAAGGAGCATTCCAAGGCCATCAGAGACAAGATCGTGGAGGGTCACAAGGCTGGCAAGGGGTACAAAACCCTTTCCAAGGAGTTGTGCCTACCTGTCTCCACTGTTGGGAGCATCATCCGGAAGTGGAAGGCTTATGGAACTACTGTTAGCCTTCCACGACCTGGACAGCCTTTGAAAGTTTTCACCCGTGCCGAGGCCAGGCTTGTCTGAAGAGTCAAGGCTAACCCAAGGACAACAAGGAAGGAGCTCCAGGAAGATCTCATGGCAGTGGGGACATTGGTTTCAGTCAATACCATAAGTAACGTACTCCACCGCAATAGTCTCCGTTCCAGACGAGCCCGTAAGGTACCTTTACTTTCAAAGCGTCATGTCAAGGCTCGTCTATAGTTTGCTCATGATCACTTGGAGGACTCTGAGACAGACTGGTTCAAGGTTCTCTGGTCTGATGAGACCAAGATCGAGATCCTTGGTGCCAACCACACACGTGATGTTTGGAGACTGGATGGCACTGCATACAACCCCAAGAATACCATCCCTACAGTCAAGCATGGTGGTGGCAGCATCATGCTGTGGGGCTGTTTCTCAGCCAAGGGGCCTGGCCATCTGGTCCGCATCCATGGGAAGATGGATAGCACGGCCTACCTGGAGATTTTGGCCAAGAACCTCCGCTCCTCCATCAAGGATCTTAAGATGGGTCGTCATTTCATCTTCCAACAAGACAACGACCCAAAGCACACAGCCAAGAAAACCAAGGCCTGGTTCAAGAGGCAAAAAATCAAGGTGTTGCAGTGGCCTAGTCAGTCTCCTGACCTTAACCCAATTGAAAACTTGTGGAAGGAGCTCAAGATTAAAGTCCACATGAGACACCCAAAGAACCTAGATAACTTGGAGAAGATCTGCATGGAGGAGTGGGCCAAGATAACTCCAGAGACCTGTGCCGGCCTGATCAGGTCTTATAAAAGACGATTATTAGCTGTAATTGCAAACAAGTGTTATTCCACAAAATATTAAACCTAGGGGTTGAATAATAATTGACCCACACTTTTATGTTGAAAATTTATTAAAATTTAACTGAGCAACATAACTTGTTGGTTTGTAAGATTTATGCATCTGTTAATAAATCCTGCTCTTGTTTGAAGTTTGCGGGCTCTAACTTATTTACATCTTATCAAACCTGCTAAATCTGCAGGGGTTGAATACTACTTGTAGGCACTGTATCATTACACAAAATGAAGACAGCCATTTTGGATCTGCATTGGTCAAAATTAAGCTATGCTAAGAAAATTAGTTTTAGAATTATTATTTAATGCATTTGGACATAGAAAATTTCAATTTCAATGAGAGCATTATCTTTGTATAAAAGTGATGTGGGCATGCTCGCACATGGTTGAAGCTAAAAAGTCTTCATAATCTGCTTAGCATCATAAAATGAGTGATACTGTATTATCCCTCGCCAACTAACAGGTATGTTATGTTGTGTCATTTTAATCCTGCCCTCTAATTGCAATGAGACTAAAGATGTTTTCTCAAAATTGGAAGTTATTCAATATCCAAGGGATAAGAGACAATTCACTGATCGCTGGGGGTTCGAAAAAGCTTGAACTCCCAATGATTCGGAGAATTTGGGCTTCAAATACCTTTTTGTGAATGGAGCGGAGGTTGATCATGAGTACTCCACACCATTCATTGTTAGAGAAGTACTAAAGATTAGTGATGGGCAAATAGTAACTACTCATGACTTCGGTTTATTCGTAACGAATCCCAAATTACTATTCTGGTATTCATCACGAATAACAAATTTAATGCAAGTTAATGGGGAACCTGAACATTTTCTTGTCGTGACGAATACTGGTATAGCATTAAACATTATCCGAACATGAATAGTTACTATTCGCCCAGCTCTACTACAGATCAGTCGAGAGCAGTGCTTGGCTATTGCTGGTGGTCCCATTAAGAATGAATACAAAGTCGGTGCAGATGATTGATCAATGCTCCAGTCACATGAGCTAAATAAGAACCCTGTTTCTCGGGATCAGTGGGGATCCTGATTGGAAAAGTGTCTTCTATCCTATACATAGTGGATTACTTCCAAACTTGAGAATACCCTTAAATGCTTAGTCCTATCCCTAGTGTAATCAGCTAAAGCTGAAAAGTCATGTCTATAAAATAAATAAATTATGGTGAGGTTCAGCAGACATTTTTGGAATTTTTGGAGAATGTTTAAAAAAAATAAAAATAAAAAATTCCACACTTATTCATGCCAAATGTGAAATATAACCAAAACATGTTTTATGTTTAACATTAAAAATGGTAATAAAACTTCCAATACATGGTTTTTATACTGGACTACATCCTCTGTGCCTGAATAGTTCAGTGTTGGGAATTTCTTTACAGAAAAAATCTTTCTAAACATAATAAACACTTTTAGGCTTTCATGAAGAGATCAATTTATTTATGAAAATGTGTACAAAGAAAGAGTATAACACTTTCCATACAGCCTACATAATGTCAAGTGATGTGATTAAATTAATAATGCCACTCACATTTATGAAGTAGAAAGACAGACATAAAAGCATTGGTGGAGTCCAAAATGATTAGTGGATCAAACTGAGCAGCTTTACTTGTGATTAATATTAGAAGCGCATTACTGTAACAAAGCAATGATAACATTTTAATCGGGGTGAGATTATTTTATTGAATTACAATGCTTTTACTTTCTTGAAATTGTAAAATTAATCATTTTATTCTGAGAATTAGAGAAAGGATAGCTATTAATTTTTTTGTTGCTTTTTTTTCCTTCCAGAAAAAACTTGAAAGGTTTTTGAGCCTCCAGTGAAATTCATATAAACATTAAACGGAACCTATCAGGACAATTTTACTAATCAATTACATGGGCATATTGTAGCTTTCTCCTATTGTAGGTTTTTTTTGTACCTGAATTGTCTGCACTGCTATTATCTGTATTAAAGTCCAAATAAAGTGTGAACATAATATTATCTGTGGTGATAAACATTTACAGTATTGCAAGAGATACTCTACAGAGTGACACTTCTGCTTTTGAACTACAGAACATTGATGTCACGTCCGGGGATAGAAGTTATACCGGCCGTATAGTACAAGACAAAGGGAAGAGGAAAGGAATAAACTATCGCTAGGGAAAGGGGGGAAATGATGACCCCTGACAACAACCTGCAGCTCATTCTCACTGCCCTCACCAACTCTATACAGGTGCCGCACCTGTCACCGAGCAGGAATGTAGAACCCAGGGGGCAGGGGGAATCAGGCACGGGGTCTCGTACCTGAGTTACTTGTCACCGGGCTGGTGTGGTGATGTCGCGGTGGCCTGCCCAGCTTCGTGCCCCAAAATGTACACCAATAAAGAGGGAGGATGATGGGGGTAGTAGCAGGAAGATTGTTGGGACGCCACCTGTGGTACGCAGCCAGGGATTAGCCGCCACTGCTGTCGCTGTCCTCCAGGCAGATGGTAATAGCAGCAGAGATAGCGTCACTCCCCACTGGTGGAGCGGGCCACGGGGAGGATGATGAGGGGAGTAGTGATGGCGATGGCCTTTGGTGCCGAGGCGCAGGGACGGTGGTGTCGGTAATAAGAGTCCGAGTCAGATGCTGCGGTTCCAGGTGTCTTTACTCGCTTTGTGCTGCCTGGGTAGTAGCAGTCACCCGCTGTGATGTGCCCCATTGACCTCGGATAAGTTAGAAGCAGTCACTGGTATTTAAAAGAAGAAAGTCCTTTGTCAGAGTTGCCCTTCCCGCCATGAGGAACCTGAGCTGAGTGCTCCGCTCCAAGCCCCAGACCCCATGAAAAGAGAGAAGAAAGGGTGATCGTGTCCCAGAACTGGTGTCCCAGGTAGACTGACTAAAGATTGTGTGAGTTTGCTCCTACTTCTACCCCAAGTGGAACCCGCCCCCAAGGTGGCTGGCTTCAGTGACCAGGGAAGTCCCATGCATCGTGATGGCTACCCCCATATCCACCCTGAGCCATCCCCCTGTAAGAAGGCTCCTAAGCTGTATGTAAGATGTGAATGTGGAACATCGGTGATTAACCCCCTCCTTACCTGAGGCGAATATCGCACCTTAAATAAGGTGCAATACTCTGTGGCGACTGGAGCCTCACGGGCGCCAGAGGAATACCTCACCCTAGGCAAACCCTGATCTGGGCCCTAAGTAAGGATGGAGAGTATGAGCTCTTCATCAACACCACTAATGCTAAGGGAAACAAAAGGAAACAATACAGGGGAAACACAAATAATAGCACCTTAGCCCAGATAGATAGCAAAAGTCAAACACTTATCTTAGGAGCAGCTACCACCAAAGTAGTAGTAGGAGGAGGCGACTGCTACATTCCACACCCAGGAACAGCTAAAAACCGCACCCAAACCTCCCCAAGATAAGGTTTATATAGGAAGTCAGAGGCTGGCAACTGAGATGAAAAACTGACAGTTTTTCAGGGTCATAGAGTCTGCTGCTGCAAAGGTGTGCCACGCTGGCAGTGCATTAAACTGCTGAGATCCGTGGGGGTGCTTGTTCATGGCTCAAGGGTCTCCGGACCCGGGGGCTAGGGGCCACACTCAAATGTGAAAGGGAATATTTACAGGGGAGTTATAGTTCGTGATTCCACCCATGGTGTATGGTAATTAGGGAATGCCGCCGCTGCTGTTGGGAGTACCTGGGGTGATGGAGTGGGGCTGAAGGTGTTGTTGCCCTCCACGGGTAGGAGAAGGCCCCGGGACTCTGGATGGGTGATAAGGGGGTGCCGGGCAGGGATCACTCAGGTACTCACTCAGTAAATAAGCAGAAGCTGACAACTGGGTAAAACAAATCTCTGACTGCCGTTGTCTCTCAGAGGGGAGCTCGTCCAGGTCCCGTCCCCTGCAGCACTGCCTGGTGATCATTGACCTGCCTCCTGGCACAAAGTTTAGATTCTCCGTAGTGGCCCGGTAGCTTGAAACTCTCAGGGGCTCACGCTTGGGATTTCAGTGGACCGCTTGTGTGGAAAGTCCTGTCCCCAATCTCTGAGCTGGTGGGAAGAGTCCATGAAAGCCCTGTCCCCCACAGGTTAATTGCCGGGTTGCCTGAAGCTTCTCCATGCCCTAGGGTCCGTGTTCCCCACTGTGCCTTCAGTCCCAGACCAGTGATAGCACCAGGCTGCTGACTGTCCTCTTTGACAGGTCCCAGGCACCTAGCCTCAATTTCCTGTAACCGGGGGTCCAACTCCTCTAGGCCCAGACCACCATCTGCAACCTAGTCTGCTTCCCCTGGGAGCCACTACTCCCAACTTCCTCCGAGCTCCTCTCTGCTCGAGGGCTACTACTGTTCTGGGGAGCTGCTGCTCCCAGCTCCTCACTCACTGGGAGATACTGCTGTTCTGCTCTAACACCTTCCACCCCCTGCCTGACCCCTAGGTGGGCGGCCCTATTCTGCTTAAGCCGACCACTGGTGTGCCTGGTGGGTGTGGGGCAGGGTGTATCTAGGATTTGATTTGGGCAGTACTGCAAGATGGGGACCCAGAACCATGAGGGATTTGAATACTGCTCGGGGAGGGCAGTTTGTGCAGTATCTTGTGATGACCAGAAACAGGGAACTGTCAAATAACAACACCAGCTGCCAATCTCTGGGATTTTCTAATACTCAATGCCACTGGATTGTCAACCAGCTGTGACACCTCTGTGACAGGCCATGACACAGCCGCGACAATTGAATGATACCTTTTAGTTGGCCCTGAAAGCAATTGAGGATGCTGAAATTATGAAAACGTAGGTAAGTCAAAGGTTGAAGCAACGTCTTTTTTTTCTAGCTCCAGAATACAGTAGAAATATGCTTAGTACTAATATTTATAACATACATGTAAGGCCGGCCATACACGTAAATAGCCGTCAACTGAATATTGCTTCATTGATGGCTATTCTTTCTCTGAGCAATAAAAAGAACTGCAATGTTGAAATTTAATAGGCTCAATACATGTTTTTCGCTAATGCCAAATGTCAGTGGACAGTCCAGTGCAACCACACACATTAAACTGTCAGCAAAATGCAGCCATCTTTATAGACTTTGTATCTTATTCGTAATGCTTTAGGTCAAATCTAAAACTTTGCCAGCTTATTGTTGTAATGGATTGTGCCTATATCCATTAAGAAAACAGTTAAATGTGTTGTTTATATGCACTTTTGTAACCACTTCAATGCTTCAGTCACCAGTACTCGAAGAGTTAAACATAATCACTTGCAAATATATACAGTCTGAATGAATGGCATCCATATGAAGTGCAGTGAACATGATAAATTTAGCAATATATTGTGCATTCAGCCATGCTGAAAATGATGCCCCAGCACCTTCATCCGCACAGTGTGATTTATAAACTTTTTTTTCTCAACCTGCAAAACAGTTTAAATCAATCGGCTGCATAGTCATCTAAAAATAATCAGACGGCCATATGCAGGGGGAATTATTATTGCCTTTGACACTGATGGCTTCTATACACAAAGGCTTTGAAATATTCAATAATATATCATATCTTTCTAGTGCTAAGTCAGTACTGCTGTACATCTACTGTCACAAATAATATAATTCTAAATATATCATAAAACATTTTTCAACATTTTCAATTATGATTGAGTATGGGGAGGGAATGTTGAAGAACCAGCAATCACTCTGCACATTTGCACCAATGACAAAGGTAGAGATGGGATAAAGGTCTTTAAAAATTATTTCAGGTAATAAGGCCATAAGGTTAAGGCAAGGACCGCAGGTAGTAGTCTCTGAAATACTAACTGTACCATGTGCCACACCACAGAGGCAGCGGGAGATTATGGAGGTAAAGAAGTGGCTCCGGAATTGGTAAAGGAAGGAGGATTTGGGGTTCTTGGAGAACTTGGTCTACTTCTCTGTTTGCTACCGGTTCTTTGGAAGGGATGGGCTACACCTCAATAAGGAGGGTGCAGCTGTGCTAGGGGAAAAAATGTATATAGGGTTAAGGTATATAAGGTATAAGGTTGGAGGAGTGTTTAAACTAGAGACACGGTTAGAGGAAAATTACCATACAAAATAGAAAGGTAGTGCAAATAGTGACCTTGGTATAAGTAATTAAAGAGGGATAGAATCAGTGGAGGGATTAGAAAAGTTAATACAAAAAGGAGCATAGAGGTACAGAAAATACATAACTTTCATGTACACTAATGCCAGAAGTCACTGCGCCACGAGCCCGAGCTTACCCTGGAGGGGCATAACAAGTGGCTACCTTGTTTTTGCTAGAGCCTCTAGTGGTGAGCATAGAGGACTAGAACTGCACTTAGCCGCCAGGTGCTACTACAGGGCAGTCCTTAGTGCTCAGAGAAGAAGACTATTATTTAGGTAGCAGTGAATAGATTTAGTAAAAAAAGAGTTTCTTCCTTTGTCTGGATTACCTAACTCTCAAACTTTAAAGGGGTATCCATAGTTATGACCACTAGAAACTAACTAACTAACTTGGTCATAACCATGGATACCTAATGTCCTGCAATGCCCTGAATATAAGCTAAGCGACATAGTAAATCAGGAGAACTATACTACATTTCTAATTGGAGATATTTGCTAATATTATTATCACACCTACTACATATTGGGATAGGATCTTGGAGATCGGAATACCCCTTTAAGTATGTTATTTATTAAACACATTGTCCGTCAATACGGGATTCCAGAAATTCTTGTTTCCGGTAGGCAAACTCAGATTGTTTTTAAATTCTGAAGAGTATTCTGTAGTAAGAAAAAATCCATTAAGATTTCCTAATTCTTCCTTAATCTTGTGAATTAAGTTTTTTTATTTGAATGGCATTTGAGTGTTTTAGCATTTTAGTGTTTTGTTTTTTTGTTTTGTAGGTAGTGTTTTTTTTCCCGATATTGTTTCTTATTCACCTTTTTTATGGGACTAAAAGCAAAGCTAGTAATAGTGTATTACAAAAAATACCTCTAAAAATAACAGTCTCAACACTGTCGATTTTACATAGTGGATTTGATGTGACTGCTGTAACATTTTCAAGATTGAAAATAATCCTTTTGCAGTTTAATATGGTTTTCTACAATGCATTATACTGTCATGCTTCTTTCATTCGGCACTGCTGTTTTCTGTTTTTATTTGCCTACTATTTTACCATACAAGAATTAATGAGCTGTGTTTTTACTAAGAAAAAGTTTCTCTCACTTTGGATCTTTTTAACAAGTAAAGTTAGCAGACAGGATGGCAGTTCTATACATTTTTAAAAGGACTTGTCAGATTCAGTGTACAGCAAAGAACCAAGATGATCAAATGTGGCAACTTCTCAACTGTTGTAAGGCTAAGTTCACACACAAAGTTCAAATAACAAAGCAATAAACATCCTCTGAATTCCTGAATACAGTTTTTGTTCTAGTTGAGGTCATGCTCTCAAGGACCTTAGCTGCATAGGTTAGAACTATTTGTATATTTACATTCTATATTGGTGTTCTGCATGTGTACCTACCAATGAAGTAACACACAATACTGCTTTGTGACAATAAAATAAACTGATCCTGCCACTTCCTTTTACATACCGCATTTTTTCGGATTATAAGACACACTTTTCCTCTCAAAAAATTGGGAGGAAAATGAGGGGTGCATCTATAATCAGAATGCACCATACCGGGAGGTGGTGGAGGGGGGGTCGCAGGAAGCAGGCGCTGTGCTGGGTGCCATGCGGCGGGCAGTGCAGTGGAAAGTCCAGCGGGTGGTGAGGCTGAGTCATCCTGAAAATGTTGACAGTGCAGGGTTTAAATAATGGCACCCAGAAGCGGACCGTGCGCAGATGGGTCTCTCGGCTGAAGATCTCATCTGCGCTCGCACCGCCTCTAGCCCATTGATCTCCCAGCAGTGGACTTAAGGAAAATGGCTCCCGGAGATGGAACATGCGCAGATGAGATCTCAGCTTGTCATTGAGCCGATAACTCAATCTTTGCACGCGCTGACTCTGGGCACCATTTCTTTGAAATCCGCACCGTCAACAGTCCTGGAGTTGCCTACTTCACACAGCATTGACCTGCTCCACCACCGCCCCAGCCTCTTGTGACCCCGCTCCACCACCACCGCCATCTCCCCAGTAAGAGACCACCGGATTGTAAGACGGACACCATTTTTTTAATCTTTTTCTTCCTCTAAATTTGGAGTACATCTTATAATCTGGTGCATCTTACAAGTTGGAAAATATGGTAATTATTCCATAAAACAATAAAATCTGTTGACACACCACTATAAGACAGCTACCTATGAGTTCTATAGAAACTTTATACATTTTTTTTCTTTACCATTTCTTATTTTTAGTATGTATTGTCAATTTGGCAATATTGAGTTTTTTCTGTGGATAATATTATTTCTGGTGGCTCTACATGAGGAAAGCTCTATGTACACATTCCCCCATAGAGCTACCTTTTACTAAGGCTGCTTTCACACAGACGGCTTGAGCTGTACGTCTCAATCCGGCTGTGCAAGCTATGCAATGGATGCGGTGAAAACACCGCATCCTTTGTATACGTTTTTCCCATGCGGCCCGTCCGGTTTTTGCCGCTTGCGGCATGCTACTGAGCATGCACAGTGGCAAAAACCGCATGCGGCGGCCGGATGCGGTTTTGGCGCATCGTGACGCATCCGCCCGCCATAGGCATGCATTGAAAAATGCGCCGCATCGTCCGAATGTGGCGCGATGCGGGGTTTTTTGCCGCACGAAAAAACGTGCCAGGCAACGTTCCATCCAGCCGCCGCATCGGCTAAATCTGCCGCATGCGGCAAAAACCGGATGGAACACAAGGCCTTGCGGCACAATGCAGCACTAATTAAAGTCTATGCAGAAAAAACGCAACCGTCAGCAAAAAAAACGGTTGCGATTTTCCTGCAAAGTGCCGGATTGTGCCGCATTGCAGAAACCAGAGGTGTGAAAGCAGCCTTAGTACCAAGCACTACTCCCTCTGATTTTTCCTGATAGGACAAAGTGTTCATTTAATGAACACTCCTGGGCCATTTAGCCTAGTTAAAGATGTGGGATGTTATCTCAGTATCCAGGTGGTCACCATTCTGCTGCAAACTTTGGTTTACTACACTGACACCAGAATACCAGCTCTGCTATACTGTGTCACCATGACAAACTCATCTGCTCATCTGTCCTTTCCTGTACCTAATTGCTCTGTCAACTCTGCTACATTGCGGTTCCAGTTCTGCTTCCCTCTATCACCACTGCAGTCTCAGCTACACTAAGGCTATGTGCGCACGTGTGCGCTCTGCACCGCACCGAAAATGTGCACTTCAGAGCGCAGCTGAAAAGCTGCGTTCTGAAGCGCATGGTGCCGGCAGATTCGTGCACTCTGCATGCTGCCTCTCCCTATAGACAGCATGCAAACCGCATGAAAGAAGTGACGCAGGACGCATGCAGTTACGCTGCAGTGCAGAACGCAGCGTAACTGCATGTAATACGCACACGTGCGCACATACCCTGAATCAGTTTTGCAGTTCCACCATCAAATATATTTCATTGTTGTGGCTTCTACTTCTACTACTTTGTGGATTCAAAATCTACAACTGTAGTTACTGTGATTCCAACTCTCCTGTTCAAATAATTATCATATAAAAGGTACAGCAATGACTTTGACCCCCAATTTCAGACCTTAATTAGCCTGCTAGGGTTATGGCTTGTTTACCATCATTGTTAGGAAAGGCCAGGTGATGCAAACCTCACAGCTTTAGAAAAACCCAGCCTCCTCTAACATTGTGGCAAAAAACAACAGCCATGGGTTCTTCTAAGCAGCTGATTAGTACTCTCAAAATGGAAAATGGTGGAGGCCCACAAAGTAGGAGAAAGCTATAAGAAGATAGCAAAGCATTTTCAAGTTGCCCTTTCCTCAGTTCAAGATCTACGGTAATTAAGAAATGGCAGTTAACAGGAACAGTCTGGGCAAAGAAAAGGTCTGGAAGACCAAGTAAAATTTGTGTGAGAGCAGCTGGTAGGGTTGCTGGAGATGCAAATCAGAATCCCCGCTTGACTGCAAAAAACCTTCAGGAAGATTTAACAGATGCTGGAGTTGTGGTACATTGTTCTACTGTTCAGAGACACCTGCACAAATATGGCCTTCATGGAGAAGTATCAGAAGATAACCTCTCCTGTATCCTCCATAAAATTTAGAGTCAGAAGTATGCAAAAGAACATAGACACACCTGATACATTTTTGAAACAAGTAATGTTGACCGATGAGTTTAAAATAGAACTCTTTGGCCAAAATGATCAAAGATATGTGTGAAGACAAAGAACATATTGATAACCATTAAGCATGGGGGGTGGATCAGTCATGCTTTGGAGTTGTGTTGCAGTCAATGGCACAGGGAACATTTTATGGGTAGAGGGAAGAATGGATTCAATATAATTTCAACAAATTATTGATGGAAATATAACACCATCTATAAAAAGCTGAAGTTGAAAAGATGATGGCTTTGTCAAATGGATTATGAACCTAAACACACATCAAAATCCACAATAGACTACCTCAAAAGACACAAGCTGAAGTATTTACAATGGCCCTCGCAGTCCCCTGTTCTCAACATCATTGAAAAGCTGTGGCTAGATCTCAAAAGATTAGTGCTTGCAAGACGGCCCAGGAATCTTACAGAATCAGAAGACTTTTCCAAGGAAAAATAATAATTTTATTCATTTATATAGCATTATTAATTCCACAGCACTTTACATACAATGGCAACACTGTCCCCATTGGGGCTCACAATCTAGAGTCCCTATCTGTATGTTTTTGGAGTGTGGGAGGAAACCCACACAAACACGGGGAGAACATACAAACTCCTTGCAGATAGTGTCCTTGGTGGGATTTGAACCCAGGACCCCAGCGCTGCAAGACTGCAGTGCTAACCACTGAGCCACCATGCCGCCCAATGGATGAAAATCCCTCAAACAAGGATTGAAAGACTCTTGACTGGCTATAAAAAGTGTTTACAAGATGTGACACTTGCCAAAGATGGTGCTACTAGGTACTTACAATGCAGGGTGCCCAAACATTTTCAATGGCACTTTGTCCTCTTTTGCCAATTTAAAAATGTAAAATATAAAAATATTTTTTTTTTTGCATAAAATACATAGGAAATGTGTCATCTTTAATTGTATGCTTTTTAGAGATCATCTCATCTTCAACTTGCTTAGGCTACTTTTATCCTTCCGTTGTTTTGCATCAGTCACAATCCGTCGCCTTGAGGAAATACCGTATCCTGCAAAATATTTTACAGGATTCCGTTTTTTTCCCCATAGACTTGTATTAAGGACGGATTGCGACTGATGGCCCTGCGTTTCATCCTCTCTGCGACTAATTAGTCATGGAATGACTGACCGCCGGGCGGAAGCAACGCAAAATGTAACTTTTTTTGTAGCATGGAAAAAATGCCGTGCGCAGGATTCAGTTGTCGACTGTCCTTGGTTATAATGGAAGCCTATGGACGCCTGAATCCATCCCATCCGCCAAATGACAGATTCCGGCGACGGTTCCATCTTTTAGCAACAGAGCATGCTCAGATGTGTAAATTCCTTTCTGGTTACAAAATAGATCTCTCTCTCTGTCTGTCGGTCGGTCAGTTTCTCTCTCTGTCAGTTGGTCTCTCTGTTGGTCTCCCTTTCTCAGTCTGTCGGTCTCTCCCTCTCACCCCCCTCTCTCATACTCTCCGATCACTGACACGGCACTGCACGGCTGTCAGACCGCTCCTGCGGTTTCTCCTGCTTTTGAAAATGCCGGTCGCTCATTATTCCATCTCGTATTCACTGCTTCTCCCGCCCACCGGCGCCTATTATTGGGTGCAGTCAGACGTGCCTCCACGCTGAGTGACAGCTGTCTCACTTCAACCAATCACAGCCGCTGGTGGGTGGGTCTATATCGTGCAGTAAAATAAATTAATAAATCATTTTAAAAAACCGGCGTGCGGTCCCCCCAATTTTGATACCAGCCAAGGTAAAGCCACATGGCTGAGAGCTGGCATTCTCAGAATGGGGAACTCCACATTATAAGGAGCCCCCCAGCCTAAAAATATCAGCCAGCAGCCTCCTGGAATTGCCGCATCTATTAGATGCGACAGTCACGGGACTCTACCCGGCTCATCCCGAGTTGCCCTGCTGTGTTGGTAATCGGGGTAATAAGGAGTTAATGGCAGCCCATAGCTACCACTAAGTCCTAGGTTAATCATGGCAGGTATCTATGAGACACCCCCCATGATTAATCTGTAGTGAAAGTAAAAAAAACACAAACACCGAAAAACCCTTTTGTTTAAATAAAAAACAGCCTTTTTCACCACTTTATTAATCCCCAAACACTCCTCCAGGTCCGGCGTAATCCACACGAGGTCCCACGATGCTTTCAGCTCTGCTACATCGGAAGCTGACAGGGGCGGCCGTAGACCTCTGCCGCTCTCTGTGAGCGGTGACATCACTCAGGTTACCGTGGCGACAGCTGGATTCTGGTACAAACTGCTACAACAGATCAGTTTTTTTTAATGGATCCATCCCATCAGTTGTACCACAATCTTCAATGCATCCGTCACATCAGTCATAAAACAGATTGTGACTGATGCAAAACAACGGAAGTGTGAAAGCAGCCTTAACTGTTCACATTAACAGTTATTTTGACCATTGGTGCCCAAACGTTTGCATGCCACTGTAACACTGCCTGTACAGAATATTATTCTAAACAAATATCTCATCAGATCCTACAGCTATAACCAATAAATTAGTGTAATAGAGTACTAAAGTACTGAACTATTTTCAGTTTTACTTACATCACTATATAACACTCTTTTGCAGGGTTTTCAACTGGGACTTGAATTTCTTTTTAATATTTATGTAAACACATATAAATTCATTTATAGTCTGCACACTGCAAGTATTAGCAAAAATTATTCACGCTAGATTAATTATTCATCTTCATTTTTCCTAGACTAGGATTACTGACTGCATTACTTTACTACACTGATATAACACTACGTCCCCGTACACCCAGCCCTCCTACAATAAAGGCTTGAGTTAACCGTAAGGCACTTAGTACAACCTGTAATTGAGGCAAATTCACCGTCGGCAATGTTGACATAGTTCTTGACACCTTTGAAGACAAACAGTCATGTCACAGCCAAAAAATTCTCTGTGGTGTAATGAGAAATATTTCTCCTAATTCATGCCAGAACCTAGTAGGTAGTTAGAACAGATACTAGCTTGAGGTTTTTTAATACATTATTTCTAAATCAATTAGTCTTTGTTTGACTGCATCTTAATATATCTAAAAAAAAAACTTTTTCAATACTTTTTTCTTGTTTTTTTTCACTTTTGTTTCAGTTCCTAAGTGCAGATTATATGGCTGTGTCCTTTGATGACTTTTGTTTGACGTGTGAAAAGCTCTGCTTCTGGCTGTCTATGCTGTAAGCAAATACTTGGCAGCAATGGATAGCAATCATTTTAGAGCAGCGCAACTACAAAGTATGTACCATTTCAGATGGCAATAGAGAGAGACATTTGGAATTTATGTAAACAGGGTTATGTACAGTATTTCATCTACAAAGTCACAGGACTCATCTCACAGCAGAAAGTCAAGGTAATATGTTTCATACAGTTTTTAAAGGTATGCTTTTAGAAATTTTAGGGGCACAAATCAAATTTCAGGCACCAAACTTGTCCCAGATTTAAAGACCTTGCAGGATCCCATAAGGACAACTAGTAATGGCAGCCATCACTGTCCTCATAAGTCCTTGCAACTTTCATTTCCAGAATCTATAAATAATATGCTTCTCGTGCACTTCTTCTCCACTGCTGACTTAAATCCTACCATAGATACAATACTATGACTTTGCACTTACACTACTTTTGTAAAATATATAAGGGAATGCTAGAACCGCTATAGGTCCTGTAGCTAACAGTGTTGTTATTATAGGCAAACAGAGAATTCCAGTGGAAAGGCAGGGATAAAATCTTCATTCTTTTATTGGAAACATTGAAAGCATGTCACACGGCACTGGCACCAAACAGACCCCACAAGGGGTTGGGAGATCCTTGCAAACTTTTTGGTGATTCCTCTCCACAACAACATTAAGGGTGAGCTGGCTTCCTCCTGTTTATTTGCAACAATACTGTTACTATATCCCTACTTTGCAAATATATTTTCTTTCTGACTGAGCACTCCTTCCTACAACCTGGCTGTGTCCATCCTCATTTATAGCTGGATCCCATCTGCTCAGACATGTAGGTTATTAACTCAGATAGAGGCATTGAAATTATGGTGACGGTATATTAGAGATTACCTTGTCGTGGGCACCGGGCTCACATAAGCTAAGTATCTCTTTTTTTCAATTACTCCTATACAGTAATGCAATATTAGAGTTCCCTTATTCATTGTTAGCATTCTAGAGTGCAGCTGTATGTAATTTGTAGTTATAGCCCTGCTTTGATTTCTTGTGATGCACTCAGTGGCACATAAACTGCTACCATCCTCAATGTGGTGGGGACCATTTGTAAATTCTGCTATTGGGTACAGAAAAAGTGTTTTTAAATGATAAGAGGGAAAAAAGGGGTACTCAAATGCTGGACAAAACAGTATATGGGAAAAGAGAACACCAGCAAGAAATGAGCACACCGTAGTATAAAACTCAATATAATTGATATTAAACAACACCAGTAAAACATGTAAAAACATACAAACCCATAAAAACAAGTCCCAAGTGCTGCTGGTACATCCATAAGAAGTATGGACTACCAATTAATAGAATATAAAGCAGACCCGGCCAAGGAGCCTATGAAAGGGTCTAGTGCAGGCAATAGAGAGTGCATAAATAAGCCTGTTCAAAATACATCAATAGCTCAATTACAAAAAAGGCATTCAATACATGAATGTAACATGAGTACTAATACTCTATTAGAATTGCATATGGGAAAGTGGTAGCCCATATAGAAAGAGAGTGGCAACAAAGCATAATCCAGCAGCAGGGGAGATCCCACGCGTATCGCTGCATAAGGCAGCTTCATCAGGGGAGGAATAGAAAGTGCATGCAATAGGGTATTGTATGAGTACTCATGTTACATTCGTGTATTGAATTCCTTGTTGTCACTGGACTATTGCTGTATTTTGTCCAGGCTTATTTACTGATATTGTTTAATAAAAATGATATTGAGTGTTATACTGTGGTGTGCTCATTTGTTGCTGGTGTTCTCTTTTCCCATATGCTTGTATGCTGTGATGCATAATTTGTATACCGAGCTACCAACACAACAAATTTACATTCAGAATGAGTATATTTCTTTAAGAAAAAGTCTTGGAAAAAGTAGAAGGGTGAAAAGAAGGATAGCAGTGTAAGAACATTTATACGCATTCTGACAAGGTAAGCTCCTAATCAATTTCAGCCCCACAGACCAACATTCGGTAATGTTAAGTGCCCCCTGCAGCGCTCTTTGTCTCAAATATTGCTTTGAATTCTTATTACTTTTTTCATCATTGGCCTTTGAAATACTTCAATAAAACATGATGGTTTGAATGTATATACTGTATGCATGTTACACCTCATAGCTCCAAGGACGTCAAAGTTATCAAGGTCTTCGCAAGATTCAGACTGAAATTCTTTCAAAGGAAGATTAACAAAGGAGCATAAAACGGATAACCACAGATAGGAAGGCTGCGAATGGCCGTACACACTGTAACAGGCAGTGTTTGTGCTTATCATTATCACCTAATGGACCTGCATTAAAAAGATAAATGTTATAAGCATAAAACGGGCAGAAATGTATCAGTGATATTTCTATCCGTAATAAATTTTGAAGTTTGACTTTAAAAACGATCTTCAGTGTAATGGACGCTGAGTAAATAATGCTATTTTTCATGTTAGAGAAACACTAGCTCATTTCATGAGGTGGGGAGACAGGTAAGAAACGCGCTGCCCACACTCATCGCCTTCAAAAGGAATAAACTGAGGCTAAATACATTTTCTAGAAGAGGAGAACGGTGTATTAACAGATGAGCAAGCACAATCAGCATTAAAACAAAATCCACAGAGGAAAATGTTTGCTCTAGAAAATTGCACTTTCTGTTTTCCACGATTTGTCTGTTTGTCTTTTGCAAAAACATTTGCTATATTTCTTAAATCCGGATTGTGCAAATAGAAGAGGAATTGCCGAAGATTTAAATATTTGTACATTACATATCCCTCAGTGTAAGTATTGTAAACCAAAAAGCAAATAACACTCAAAAAGTTACATTTCAATATATCAATCCCTTGAAGACCAGCTCCATAAAGGTTCAATGAAACAGAAGTCCTCAAAAGACCTATGCTGTGCTATTATGGCACTCTGGTCACGTAAGCAGTGTCACTGTGCCTGCATGATAAGAAGCAGGTCCATGGCTATAGCACACAACGGCAGTCCAGCTCTAGAAAACCTCTGATCTTGAACATTTTACTATTGTATTCTGTGTTCAAAGCTGATTCTCCATGAAACATGAAAGTAAACTGGGACTCCCACTTTGATAAAGTAACTGGGATGCCTTTGCACTTACTTCATATAATCAATCAATACAGAAGAACGAATCTGACAAAATTTGAATTCGCCTGTTTGCACTGATTTTACCAAAAAACTACCTTTGTACAAAAGTTATTCTCCGTAAATTAAATGTCCATTTTTATGTTCTGGGGTCTCTCCAGATCCCAAAGGGTAATAAATGTAAGAAGTAAAAAGAAAAATAATAGTTATTGATGAGCAAAAGGGTAACAATGTTTTAAACTTTTGACTTTCAGGCTCCATATCTTACCATCCACTACAGCTTTAAACGTTAGACTACCTTCATTTTATAGATAAGCCTCTTGGATATTTCGTACATAAATTTGAGTTGCAAATATTTTGCAAATGATTAGTTAAGCAGATTCTTGTCATTTCACTGTATTGTTACTGTTTTGCTACCAGTAGTGAAGAAATATTTTTCTTCTTGTATACTATAGCTCAGTGTGTTACTAGGTTGATTCCCAGTTGTAAAAATATGAAATTAAGTCTGTCCATTCATTCAAAAGCCAAGAGTTGGACGTCCAGGCAAAATATTAGAGTCAATAAGTCGGCTCATCACAAGGTCTATTAGTTCTGCAGTGGAGGTGGATCATGTGCTTCATAATAGTAGGATCACAGACGTCCTTGCAAGCACCGTGTAATGCATGTTACATAAGTCTGGAATGGCTGCCCGGAAAAGGTATAGCCCCATCATCATAAGAATTAGCAAAAAAGTATGAAAATTGGATGGTAGAAGATTAGAAGCAGGTGATTTGGACTGATGAGACAAAAGCCAATAGACTAGGGTTCTGATGGGTGCAAATAGGTCTGGAAGAAACAAGGGCAAATTGATCTAGAAATTGAAGGTACTGTAATGCTTTGCACCTTGTGTTGAACCCTCTTTATTTGCTTTTATGAAGCCTTCTCTTTATTGTAGACTTAGTGACTGAAACACCTACTTCCTGGAGAGTGTTCTTTGCTTGGGTGGGTGTTGTGAAAGGGTTTTTATTCACCATGCAAAGAATTCTGCGATCATCCATCACTGTTGACCTCCATGGATGTCCAGATCTTTTGTGAGTTTCCAAGCTCACCAGCGTACTCCTCTGTTTGAATAATGTACCAAACTGTTGATTTGGCAACTATTAATATTTCTGCTATCTCTCTGATTGATTTTTTCTATTTTTTAGCCTTAAGCCCCTGTCACATTTAATGACTTACCAGCGATCCCGAAAATGATGTGACCTGATAAGGATTGTTGGTAAGTCGCTGAGAGGTTGCTGGTGAGATGTCGCAGTCAGATCTTACCAATGATGCAGTAACGATCAGCGACCTGTATAGCGATCTCGGCGGGCATTAGGACCATGTTAGGAGGTCAATGGTGGGTGACAAACACAGAGATGCGTCCTGCCCAGCAGGACATCGCCTTTGAAGAAAATGTTCCCAATCATTCAGCAACCACTAGCGATCTCACAGCAGGGGTCTGATCGCTGGTAGGTGTCACACATAACGAGATCGCTGCTGCATCATAAAAACAGTGACACGGCAACGATCTTGTTAGCGATCTCGTTAGTTATCTCGTTGTGTGTGACGGGGTCTTAATAATGGTCTGTTTTTCTTCCATTGAGAGCTTCTTTGATCACATGTTGTGAGTTCAGTGCAAAAGCTTCCAAAGTTAAATACCACACCTGGAATCAGCTCCAGACCTTATATCTCCATAATTGATTGAGGATTAATGAGGGTATAAGCAATGCAGATCATTAAAGACCTTTTGAGATAATTTTCCAATTACTTTTAGTACCTTGAAAAAGAGACATTTGTCAGCTTGATGTTTTTATCTGCAGGTTTATTTAAGGTTCCTTTTTTTCTTACTCAGGGTGATGGATTTATTTCGGCCTATTTTTGTTGATGTTTGTGACATTTGTGAGGCTTGCATTGATGGAAAGTTTTGTACTATTCCTGGGATAATCAAAATAAGCACCTCTGGGCACTAAAGGACATGAGTGCTCTTCTCCATCTGAAATACTGTATTTTAACAGTTCTGTCAGATTCTAGCGGTGACAGGACATCCCTGTGAAACAGCAGAAACGTTATGTCTTATGGATGGCTTCAGAAGAAATAACTTTCTGCAAGTAAGTGGCTTTTGCATAATTGATGCTTAGCATGTTTAATCATTTTAAAAGAAGAGCGCAACACAGAAGTCGTGTACATTGATTCTTTCGTGTTTAGCTCTATTATTAATTCAACTTTCAAATGCCAAACTTTACAGATAGCAGAGCAGCATGTATTACGACAGGTGAAATTAGAAACTACTAAAGATATTTCTCTTTCTAGCTTATAAAGCAAAAAGGCTGGATTCACATACAATTTTCTTCATTGTATTTCTGTTGCCATTTTTCAATTTTTTTTTTTCATTTTAGAAACTTAAATTTAAAGTAAAATTTGAAAATACTACTTAAATAGATTTTTTGGAGGAGTTTTCAGAAGTACAGCATTTTTTTCCAAAATGCAGTCTGCTCTGGGTGTGATTTTTTTTTCAACCCTATAGGTAGGAGGCCAGGAAAAATTAGTGTTAAACATGTCAGAAAATAAAAAATTGAACCAAAATTTTTTTATAAATACTACAAATAATGCTATACATGAGGTTTCAATGAGGAGCCCATGCAATGATCAAGATCTCCCAGTTTTTGTGAGGATATAATCTAACAATCTACACTGAACAAAAATATAAAGCAGCACTTTTGTTTTTGCTCCCTTTTTATAGGAGCTGAACTTAAAGATCTAAGACTTTTTCTACAGTATGTACTGAAATGGCCCTTTTCGCTCAAATATTGATCACAAATTTGTCTAATTCTGTGTTAGTGAGCAGAGATGAGACAACCTCACAAGGTTCAGTTCGGTCATCGAATTTACCTACGTTTGCCGAATAGTTCGACTAACATATTCAAACCCCAATGAATTTAATGGGAGGCAAAAACAAAAGCATAGACCACACCTTTAGGTGGGACTAAAAGCTGCCAACACAGCTCAAACCATTTTAAAGTGGAGCCACGCTGACGTGGCACAGCCATTAGCTTTCTAGACTATTAACATAAGAAATATTAGTCCCCATCCCCATTTCCCAAAATTAGGGCCAAACACCAGGCCAGTAACATCAATTGCCCCAGAGTATCCATAGTGTTGTGGCACAGAAGCTAGGCATAGGCAATGCCAGAGACAGGGTCTTGGCCAGCATTTACAGTTTTCAAAGTAGGTTAAAATTAAGAGGTGGATGAGTGAAAGGTGTAGGCCTAGTGCTCTGAGATTCCTTCCACTACAGACAACAAACAAATTGGACACCTAAATAATAGTCTCCATTTACAAAAAGTTTGGCTTGTCGTGACTCAGGAAGAAGCAAAAGGAGGAGGAATAGGAGATATACTAGGTGCTTCACACATAAAAAAAGCCAAATTTCAAAATTAACACCAGTGAACTCACCATTTGATTGTTGCATCACCAAGGCACCTGTTGGTAACATCAGCACCAGTAGCAACAGCAGTCTCAGAATCCACAGCAAAGGTGTCACAGACTGCAATAACGTGAGATTCATGCAGCACACTGAAAACTACACAATCCCCTAATCTTCACAGTTTGCAACTGGGGTGGAAAAGTCATTGGAGATCCATGACTTATTCATCTTGATGAAAGTTAGGCAGTCTACATTTTCAGGGGAAAGCTGGATGTGCTTATCCATCAGGACACCACCAGCAGCGGTGAAGACACGTTCTGAGAGAATGCTGGCTGCCGGGCATGATAAAATCTCCAAGGCATGACTGGCAATCTTAAGCCACTGTTCCATTTTTGAAGACAAAATATAAAAGGGTCCAGACCCACCTTGATAGCATTGACATTGAGCTCTAGATACTCCTGTATCATTCTCTCTATTTGTTCACGGGAGTATGTGTCAGATTTGTACTCTGCTCTGCTGGTGCATGGGATGGTCTAAAAAATGTGTGCCACAACTCACAGAAATTGCTTCTGCCACTTAAACTGCTGCTAATGTTTCTGCTATGACGACTCGTTGTTCCCAGGGTTCAAAGGCTAGAACAGAGATGCAGACTGTGTGCCTCTTTGCTGTTATGGGGAAAACCACATTTAAGACTGTGTACAAGTTTGTTTCAATACTCCAGCATGCATGTGTCCCTTTCCAGAGTGGGAAACATCTGGCAAAATTTACTCTTGTGCAGTGGATTTAAAGAAGTGGCAGGCCAGTAGTCAGCACTATTTCTAATCCTAAGAATTTGGGAACCATGTTGCAGATAGTTCTGCAAGAAGGCAGTCATGTGTCAAGCGATTCCATGAGATCCACGTCCATTGTGTGTTAGTGGCAGGGTAATACGCAAGCTTGCTTCCTCCATCCCCTCCCACTAACCATGGACAGTAGAGAGGGAATCAATATCTTCATCAGTCACCAAGCACCCAGTCTGCAAGATATAATGCTCCTGGCCATGCTTGCTCGTTCAGATGTCAGTGGTAAAATGCACCCTGTCAGACACAGATTTTTTCAAAAAATGGGTGATTTTTGCGTGCGACATGATGGTGTAGCACAGGCACAGCTTTAGTAGAGGAGTAATGGCGACTAAGCACTGGTACTTGGCAACTGCCATGGCTATCAGCTTTCAGAAACCATCTGTATCCACCAAGCAGAAAAATAGCATTTCCGTGGCAAATAGTTTAGATATGGTGCAGTTCATGCTCTTAGGTATGGCATGTGTAGGAAGAAACAATCTTTTATGTGACCACAACTGCGGGACTGAGGGCTTGCTGTTGTGCTGATAGAAGGTGGAGTAGAGTGTACACGACAAACTGGTGGACTGAGAGAGAGGTGCAGGTGAAGATCTTATGGTGGATTGAGAAAAATGTGATATGCTCACTGTATAAGATCGTTCAAAACACCAAGTATGTCCACTTTTGTAACAGCTGACAGTTTCTGACTTAGGCTGCTTTCACACTACGTTTTTTTAACATGCGTCATGAACGTTTTTTTGCTGTAAAAGCGGATCCTGTTTTTACAAAGAAAAACGCATGCAAACGCAAGTGTTATTTTGTAGGATCCTGTCATTTGAAGTTTATGGGCGGGCATTGGAGTCATGTGATTGGGAATGAGGGGAACTGAACGTGACAGACTGGGAGCTGGCATCTGACAGCTGCGGAGGCTCGTAACCAAGGTAAACATCGGGTAACTTGCTTGGATACCCGATATTTACCTTGGTTACGAGCATCTGCAGCTGCTAGGAACCGGGCTCCTTGCACACGTAACCAAGGTAAACATTGGGTAACTTGCTTGGATACCCGATATTTACCTTGGTTACGAGCGTCTGCAGGTGCTAAGAGCCGGGCTCCCTGCACACGTAACCAAGGTAAACATCGGGTAACTTGCTTGGATACCCGATATTTACCTTTGGTACGAGCATCTGCAGCTGCTAGGAGCCGGGTTCCCTGCACACGTAACCAAGGTAAATATCGGGTATCCAAGCAAGTTACCCGATGTTTACCTTGGTTACGAGCCTCCGCAGCTCTCGGGCGGAGGAGAGAGAGAGGAGAGGGAGGGGAGAGAGGGAGGGGGAGAGAGGGAGGGGGAGAGAGAGACTGATCACGCCAGGCTGGTTTCTGGGCATGCTCAGTAGAGCAAGCAGGATCCTGTCTATCAGCATGCCAGCGTTCACATGCGTTTGTGTGCAGTATAGTCAAGATCCAGCAATTTGCAGTATTTGGACGCAGCTCAAAAGTACAAGTAGCGTTTTTGAAAAAAGTTAAAAAACTGCAAGTCACTGGATCCTGACTATAACGCACGCAAACGCATGTGAACGCATGTTGACGCGAGTCCATTGCAAATGCATTGAAATGAAAACGCATTTGCACTGGATCCGTTTTTGCGTTAAAAAAATGTTCATGACGCATGTTAAAAAAACGTAGTGTGAAAGCAGCCTTACCCCGACTATAGTCAAAATCAAGTTTGGTCTGGACAACTGAAATTGAATACACTGTTTAAATGATGAAATGGCAATTTTTGGCTGGACCACAGAAGTAGAAATCACTATTTAGATGACAAAAGGGCAATTTGAAGCTGGACCACAGAAGTCGAAATCTTTATTTAGATGATGAAATAGCAATTTTGGGATGGACCACAGCAGTAGACATCATTATTTAGATGATGAAATGGACTGTTATTTTGAAAGAAAATTCATCCCCTATAGGCAATCTGTCACCAGGTTTTTGCCACCTAATATGAGAACAGCATAACGTTGGAGTAGAGATCCTGATTCCAGCTGTGTGTCATTTACTGGGCTGCTTAGTGTAGTTTTGATAAAATCCCTGTGTAATCAGCAGTAGATTATCATCTACTTGTCCTGCTGCCAGGTAGTTCAGCATATTTATGAGCTATGTATAACTGCTAGAGCAAAGAAAACATTGATTTTATGAAAATGACAGCAAACAGCTCAGTATGTGAAACCTCACTGGAATTAGGATCTCTGTCTCTACATTATGTTGCTCTCAGATGTGGTAAGCTCTCTTCTAGAAGAGAGAGTTAATTTAGGATGGACGGCTTAGATTAGAGCAGGGTTTTTACACTTGCGCTCTTTAGTGCCTTTAGTGGTGTTTTTAGCCTTGTTTAACCTAATAAATAAATAATTTAAAAAAACAGTTTGGGGGCCCCCGAATGTTTGATAACCAGCCAAGGTCAAGCAGACAACAGCGGGCTGATATTATTAGGCTGGGAAGCTCCATGGTTATTTGGCCCTTCCCAGCCTAAAAATATCAGCTTGCATCCACCCCGGAATTATTGCATTACATTAGATGCGCCACTTCTGGCACTTTACCCAGGTCTTTCCGATTGCCCAGGTGCGGTGGCAATTGGGGTAATATTTTTGGCGGTTGATGTCAGCTGTGTAATGTCAGCTGGTATCAACATTTTGATAATAAATTGATGAATGTGGTAAAGTGTGGAGGGGTTTTTATTCAAATGAACTATTTTTTTCTGTGTTTGTGGGGTGTTTTTTTATTACTTGGTCTATAATGTGGGTGTCTGAAAGACATCTCTCCATTTCTAACTCCTGGGCTTGATGGCAGCTGACATTACACAGATTACATCAACTCCAAACAATATTATGCCGCAACAGGGCATTGGGGAACAGCCATTCAAAGCACTAGAATTGGCACATCTAATGTGATGTGACAATTCTGTGGTGGCTTTGGACTGGTATTTGTAGGTTAGGAAGGGCCAAACAACCACGTACCCTCCCAGTGTGATATGAGGATAATATGAGCCCCCAGCTGTCTGCTTTAACATGGCTGGTAGTGAAAAATGGGGGGGACCCCTGAGTCTCATTTTTTTTTTTATTTATTTAGTCCCAAAAAGTGACCTGGGAGTCAGAGATACCTCTAACCGTCTTCTCCATGCTTTTTCCATACACTTCAATGATTTTCCTGCCTCCACAGCCCTCCTGAAACAGTCTTCCGGAAAAATGCTTGAGGTTTCGATTAACTTCCATTACTCGAGTCGAGCCCATCTGAGCATCTGACCTTCTCAATTCGAGTAACGGGCACTTGAGCGTTTTAGTGCCTGCTCATCACTAATTCTTAACCAAAATCAGCTACAATTTATTTCATATACCCTCTAATGCAATCAATATTTAAAAGTTCTGAAATTGTTGTAAAATTGCTGCATAAGTAGATCTTTAAGAACAGTTGACCTTAAACTATGGCATTACCTGGCTATCATTTTGACACTATTGTCATTTCTAAGGCTTAAAATATCGTAAATTATTAATGACCAAGAGATTTTTTACTAACATAATTTATGTCATGGAAATGTTAATTCTTGATAAATTATGAAACAAAGAGAAAAGCTGCTTTACATAAAGACTTCTAGTACTTTTCTGATAACTTGAAGAAGACAGAAAAAAACTTACTTGCTTTGTGTAAAGCAAAATTATGCATAGAAGTGCTGTATAAGGCAAAATTACCTGGCACGTCAGTTCTTAAGATGGCTATATTACACATTGAGATGTCTTCACCAAGCCATGTGATCTGCGGTCAAAGGAGTAAGCTACAACGCCAAACTACTGAAGAATGCCAAGACAGCAACTTGTAGATATGAGAATAACAGAACAGATATGTATCAGAATGGTTGAATGGGAATCTTTACATTATTTAGGCCTTGGGCAGCAGCTTTATTTATTTGATGTTACACACAAAACCTGGGAGAAGTCTCTGGAGAAGATTTGCAGCTTTGTAATAAAAAAGTTTATTGTTATTATTTTTACAAACTTCAGAATTTTTTTTCACCACTTAAATAAAAAATGTAAGCAAGTATGCTGTTGCCGTTATCCTACTGACCTGGAGAATAATGTTTAAGAGTCATTTTTACAACAGAATGAATGCTGTGAAACCAAAACCCGTAAAACTTTGGCAGAATTGCATTTCTTTTCAGTCGAAAGTTTTTCCCAATTTCCAGTACATTGAATATTAAAATAAAGGGTGTCACTCAAATCTACAACTTGTCTCACAATAAGCAATCCTTCATATGGCTGCGTCAAAGGAAAAATAAAAAAAAGTCATAGCTCTTGAGGGGAGAAAAAATAGAGCAAAATCACAAAATGAAAAATTGCATGGTCTATAAAGGTAACCTGTCACCAGTTTTTGAGCCTATGGACAAATGCCACCACCTTTAACTTCTCCTCTGCTACATTCCAGAAATGTGTCTATCGTCTCCTAACTCCCCCTGTACACTACAAAATTTACCATTTGATCTGATCCCACTCTGTATTAGGTTGGTCGGGTCCGATGGATGTCATCCCTTCGGCGTCTGTCCTTCCTCTCTAATCTTGTGTCCTCCTGCTTTGATTGATGTGGATGACACGTCCTGCATCATCGACATAGTGAACCAAGATCTCACGCCTCCGCAGTAGCATCTCAGGCCCGCGCAGGTGCACTCTAGTTTGCCCTACTGCGAGCAGAGCATAGCGCCAAGCCACATCATTTCACGTCGTTGTCGCTGTCGCTATGTGTAAACCCAGCTTTAGGCTCCATTCACACGACTGAGTTTCTCATCCTTTTTAATTGTGGGTAGAACACATACCCATTCCATCCTATGAGCCTTTACCCATTTCCGATTGTCTTCAAAAAACAAAAGTAAAATATATCTGATTTTCATCTGACTTCAGGGGGCTTTACATGCTGCGATATCGTTAGTGAATTATCGTCAGGGTCACGGTGTTTGTGACGCACATCCGGCTTCATTAACGATATCGCAGTGTGTGACAAGTACGAGCGACCTTAAACAATCGCAAAAGAGGTCAAAATCGCATGCCGTGGAGGGGTCGTCCTGAAACCAGAAATCGTTGTCTGCTTATTAGTGATGTTGTTCGTCGTTCCAGCGGCAGCACACATCGCTGTGTGTGACACCGCAGGAGCGACGAACATCTCCTTACCTGCCTCCACCGGAATGCGGAAGGAAGGAGGTGGGCGGCATGTTCCGGACGCTCATCTCCTCCCCTCTGCTTCTATTGGACGCCTGCCATGTGATATTGCTGTGATGCCGCACAAACTGCCCCCTTAGAAAGGAGGCGGATCGCCGTCAGAACGACGTCGCAGGGAAGGTAAGTCCGTGTGACGGGGACTAACGAGGTTGTGCGCCACGGGCAGCGATTTGCCCGTGTCGCACAATCGATGGGGCGGGTACGATCGCTAGCGATATCGATAGCGATATCGCAGCGTGTAAAGTGCCCTTTCCACTTGAAGCTCTCCTATTCAAACTAGTAGCTGATGTGTAGTATCCAGGATCAACCACTAATCAGTGTAATGGAGCAGTAGTGTTCTTCTCCAGGAGTGGGCAACTCATTTTCACAAGGAGCTACATGAGATCTTGATTTGTGGGGAAGGCTGAATCAATAGGCTGAAATGAATTCTGTTCAATATTAATATTAACATATTGATTATAATTAGTGATGGCAGACCCGCAGATACCCAGGATCAGCGGGTTCAACTGGGTTTAAAAAAAAACCGGTTCGGGCTCAGTATTGATATCTGGCCGGATGCCGGTTCCCATATAAGTCTATGGGGACCTGAATCAGGCTCTTAAAAATGGTGATAGAAGGGATAGGGGGATTGAACCGGTCTCCACGTGGCTGTACACTACTTTCAGGGCCGCTCATTCTATTTCCGTGGCCGCTCATTATCTTCATGTGTATGCATATGTACTTCTTCTCCTGCCGACCGGCAGTCCCCCCCATCTCTGATCGGTTGCAGTCAGACAGTGCCCCCAGCCTGTGTGACAGGGTGTCTGACTGCAACCAATCAGAAGTGCTGTGTGCGTCTATATTCGTGTAATAGTAAATAAATAAAAAAAAATGGCTTGCCCCTATATTATGATACCTAGCACAGATAAAGCATACAACTACAGGCTGCAGCTCCCAACTGTGTGCATTATCTTGGCTATGTATCGAAAGAAAAAGAACCGCATGCAGCATACGGTGACCCCCCCCCTCAATTTTGATACTGAGCCATGATAAAGCCCGACAGCTGGGGGCTGGTATTTTCAGGCTGCAGAGACCCGTGTTGATTGCCCCCCCCCAACCTAAAAATAGCAGCCTGAGGATAAGATTAAAAGGTGAGCAATTTGAAGGGATTACAGATGGAAATTCAATGATATGTAATAGGCCACTCAATATAGCAACATATAAATAGAAAGGACTGAGTTTCTTATGGCCATTCATAATAATAAAGAAATAAATAGTGCACCCAATGATATGCATAAATATTTATTATAAATAGTAATCATACAAAATAGGGGCACTGTCACTAGAAATGAGTTATAAAATCATGGCAGTGGTTGGAAAAACAGAGAATCAGAGATATTCCATCCAAGGACCTCAACGGCACATAATTATCTAGATAGTATTAATGCACGGTACAAAGAGTTAATACACGAGTAGAATCCTACAAGGTAGATCAAGGAGAGAATCCATTCCCTATGTACAAGTTAAAACAAGTGCTTACCCATATCAAAGGCTTGTGCAGTTGCCGTGTCAACGGTCCGGTGAGAAAGAGGGGGAAGCCCCGACGCGTTTCGCTAGAATGCTTCCTCGGGGGGCAGGTGCAGAGACCCGTGTTGATTGCCCCCCCTAACCTAAAAATAGCAGCCTGAGGGTAAGATTAAAAGGTGCATGCCGCTTAATCTTAATGAATCAGGAGCATTTGATTAGTGGGGTACACCTCTGTGCAAGTTCCAACAAATCTTACTCTATTCAGAGACTGGAGTAAGATTTCTGGCATAAGGAATGCTACAGTGTGAAAAAAGGAAAAAGTCATAACACTCAGGCTTAGAAAAAGCTTTGAAGAATAGGAGCCTCAATAATCTGTTTAACTGTGCCCCAACTGAAAATACACATATTGTAACAATCCGCTATGTATCATTAGCATTAAACCACAATAGTCCAAGGTTATTTCTTGACTTTTATATACATTTAGTGAATTAGTTGAGACGTATAGTAAAAAAAAAAATCGATCTTTATGCAAGATTCATGCTTCATAGATCAGTATATCCCAATAAAGGTTCAGTTTAAGTCTGTTTATCACACATCCATTTTCTCTATTTAATATACTCTTCCATTGATTTAACATTCTGTCTGTGCGACTCTAATACGCATTAGAAAGGTTTATTGCTGTATGGGCATCACAGTGTGCAAATAAATAAATTAACTTTGCATGACCCCTGCTATTATTTCACATGACGGCTTCTCAATAGATTCTGTGTTGTAATAAAAATATACAGTTTTTAAAGACCCTATAAAATGTATTTATCCTAAGTCATGTGGCAAAGCGTGTTAAAGGGTCAGTAATGAATTTTAGTTTAACTACCAACAACAGGTAAAGTTCTAGTCTTATTCCTTCCCGAAAAGCATATTTGCTAATTCATATTCTCTGACGTGAAGGATGTCCGTGATTACAGATTGACAGCTAGACAACCTGACAAGATTGTCAACATTTTAAAGCTGCATATTTCAGGTATACTAAAAGAATAGATGCATAAATGTTAGAAACTGGAATACAGTGTTTAACAGACTGATTTTTTTCCTGAGTTCCCTGCATTTTGTGTGTGTTATACCATAACATACTAAGGCGGGCTTTACACGTTGCAACATCAGTAACGATATATCGTCGGGGTCACGTCGTTAGTGATGCATATCCGGCGCCGTTACCGACATCGCAGCGACATCCCCCTTGAAGGAGATATTTTTCGGCGGTCACAGCGACGTCGCCAACCAGGTATGTGCGTGTGAAGCTGCCGTAGCGATAATATTCGCTACGGCAGCAATCACCACATATCGCATGTGCGACGGGGGCGGGTGCTATCCCGCTCGACATCGCTAGCAATTGCTAGCGATGTCGCAGCATGTAAAGCCCACCTAAGTGCAAAAAGATCTGACACATCAAGAATATCGATACGAAACACTTCTAACCTGCCATTTACTTATGTCTGAAATCAAGGGTCTTTAGTGACTTTTTTGGGGACTTATTTCTTCTGAAATCTGAAGTCTCAGGTCTTAAAGGGTTATACGCATTTTCATATCATTTTCCACCTTTGCCGTGGAGGTGGATTGTTTGTTTATGCAGCCATTTTTGAGATGTCAACTTTTTCCTTTTGTTTAGAGCTTGTTGCCTAGGAAACAGACCACTGCTGTTGTCTAATTTATAAGAAATGCTCTGAAGCTGGCTGGGATTAAGACCTAACAGGGCTCTCCTTTATAAGAAACTGGTGTCACTCTGAAGATGACTCTTTGGGGGAGTTGGGAGTATATGCACTGGAACCTGTGCAGAGCTCATTAGACAGGGAGGAGGAAAGGTGTTGCCATCACTTCTTGTCAATGGTGGAACCTGTGGTTTTTACTTATAGCCTTATAACAGCATTTAAATCTGCCTGTGATAATGAGATGACTAATAAAATAGTGTCAGTCTATTGTAAACTCAGTGTTTCATGTGAAAACTGATAAACTGCTAGATTTTTTGCAAAATTAGAAACAAAAGAGGTGAACAGAAGATTTAAAACTAGGGATCTACCCTGCCCAGCTGTGTAAAGCCCTCAATACTCAATATATAGTTTTTGGATGAATGATCATTTCATGGTTTAGGCGATCGTTCAGTTAACAGCTATCTTTCCTGACTCCCCCAAACACAGGAGCACTCGGCCTGTGTTGACACTATCACAGAGCCATTTTCAACCTTCTCTTTTGGTGGCTTATCTACTAGAGAACAAAAGAATTGGCATTCCAAAACTGGACATGCTGTATTCTTCTGTCCCATATTCCCCCCAGCCACCCACACACATAATCTGTGCAGTAGCATTGCTGTGCAGTGCAGTACGGTATGTGTTTTTTGCTAGATACCATTGTATAAAATAGTGTGGGGTACATTTACTAAACCTCTTTTTTACTGTATCCTGAAATATTTCCCAGGCCGACAGAGGCCAAACGACACTCTCTTGTCAGGCTAATAGAAAAACATGGACATGCTGAGATTTTCAAGGAGTACTCGGTAAGAGAAAGATAGACAGGATCTGAACTTGATAATTCATACTATTCCTTAGAGAAGGGAATAGGTTACCCTTTAGAATAAAAAAATAATTCGAAGCTTTAGTGGAGAAGTAAGTTATAGAAACTGAAAGTAAAAAGTTCAAAACATTGTTTCCCTCTTGTTTGTCACTGTAATTTCACACAAACCCCCCAAAATGGGCTGGGAAACATTGTTAACACCTCTCCAAAATTACGAGTCAACAACTTTGTTTCTGTCATTCACCACTAAGGAGCCAAAGGGTGCACAGCGAGACAAAAGGAAAAGGGTATACTGTCCTTTCAATTATCCTAAGCAACCCTGAGCTCCCTGACATCCCTAGACAGGTTCTTTCACCCCATGCAACGATCACATTCCTACCCCTGAGTAACACTAAACACTGCCCTGACTAGTGTGCAGGGTAGCAGGAACACTAATCCTGCTCTATGACAAGGACACAAAAGAGAAATAGACAGGGGTAAAATAAACTTCCAGGCAGCTATCTCCAGAAACAAGTCCAAAGCGGCCTTTCTGTCCACAGCTCACACCAATCCCAAGGTATAGGAAGCTATACTTAGCAACTACCAAGCTAAGAGAGCAGAAGGAATTGGATAAAACAGCTGAGATAGGTCATAATGGAAAGCCTTAGGAGACAAAAGAGTATTTTTAACCCTTGCAGCACTAGTACAAGGGAAATCTACACAGCTAACAGGAAAGCAAAGCAGCTCTGACCAACACAGGTATGAGTAGACATGCGCTGCAACCTTCTGACTCCCAGAATAAAAGAGGCCAATTTCTGTCATGATAGCCCCATGACAGTTTCAAGCATGTGATTCCCATTCAAACTCATCTGTGGCAAGTAACAGTTGTGGTCAATATGAAAATCACACCTGAAACCAGATAAAATGGGGAGACGTTGACTCAATCTTTGCACTGTATGTGCCAATCAAAGCATATAGAACATAAAGAGGAGAAAAGTTCTGTCTGAGGACTTGATGACCAAAATTGTTGAAAAACATCAACAATGTCAAGGTCACAAGTCCATCGCCAGAGATCTTGATGTTCCTATGTCCAAGGTAAGCAAAATAATCAAGACGTTTACATTGGTAAAATACATTCATATCATCTAATTATCAGCAGGACCCAATGATCAGTTCATGGTCACATTCTAGGGAAGTATTCATGAATATCTGAACAAATGACTTCATATATTGCATAAAGGTTTATAACTAGACAGAACAGAATGAAAATTCAATACATAGTTTCTCCAAAGGGTATGATAAGGTAGCCATTCATTATAATGTTAGAACTGCTCCCTGGTGCTCCCCCTCTCTTCTGGAACAACATGTAACAGATCAGGGGATGTGTGCTGCTCCTGCCGCTAGAAGTTACCAGCCCCCTAATGTTCTCCTGCTTCTATTCAGTCCAAGAACAGGAGGTGTGGCAGAGGTGTGTTGGGGACACGCCTGTTCCTTGCTAGCAGCTGCAGGTTACCTGATAATATCTGCTTCCCTGCAATTCTAGATCAGGGAGCAGGCCACGACCCTAATCTTGGAAAAGAAGCCGATATTAATCAGGGGACTGGCAGATAATAGCAGTCAGGAGTACTCCACGCTCCCTGATCTGTGACATGATGTCCCAGAAGGGAGTTAGACCACCAAAGAGCAGCTACACCATCACACTGAATTACAGGTATTGTGAGGATGGGAAACAAACTACAGATATCTTTATATTTTATAAGGGTCTTTCTTTCTATTATATTTTTTTTATTATATTTTTTTTTTACCACCACGAAGTACCCCTTTAAGGAAATTATTTGAAAGATACCTGACAGGTTCACTTTAAACATAATTTAATCTTATTTTAGAGCTAATTTCACTAATGTTATATTCTGTAAGTATTTTTGCCCTGTTCACACTACTTTATAGTATCTTAAGAGTACTGATAGTTTTAGTAACTGTGAGGACAACAGTAACAAGGTTTGTAGTCTGTTCTGTTCAATGTTTTTTTGGAATATTTATACATAATGTAATAGGGTTTGCCGGGAAACACAGACGAGAAAAGAAGAATTAGAATACTAATACGATCGGGCTGGATATAATCAGATACAGACACATAAGTGATTAATAGTTGTCTGTGGTGACACATTTATTATCTGCCTTCACCTTCATCTTATATTCCTATTTAATAATAGCTTGGGTCCAAAATGAAAAAGTAGACCTAGTAATGAGAAAACCATAAATTATCAAAAAATACACTTATAAGGGCTGGGCAGCAATGTGACTTCTAGAAAAAAAGAAAAGACTCGAAAATAAAATGCTCATAGCTGCCAGTCTGATCACTGCTATCATTTTTTAATTAGTCTTAAAACATAATTTCTGTATTATGGTCATTATTGGCAATGAGTGTGTATGGGTATCATTGATAAGCTAAATATCTTTAATGCTGTAAGGCACATTTATCAAATGGCACAATGTCCACATTTATTACTTTGGCTGCTCAAGAAACCTGACAATGTTCTTCTTTTTAATAATCGTAAATCAATTTAGACAAATTAATTGTATTGCATCAGAATGAACAGACAAGTGTGCCTCAATTTTCCAAACTGTCTATAACAGGGGTCTCCTACACTTGGCCTAATGCCACATGGGGCCCCTGGGGCTGCTTCATGCGGCCTGCAGGCACCATAGACCCTTTGACAATAGCGGCCTGGTCCAGAAGCCCACTGACGTCTTCGTCTTTGGATGCACATTCAATTAAAATGTGTTGCCATGAGAGACATGCTCTCTGCATCGCAATACAAATCACCAACCAATCAGAAGCCATCAGCTGATGTCGGCTTGTCTGTGTGGAGGCGCATGTCAGTGACGTCACACTCTGCAGCACCGACGTGTCGATGTCAGCTGCTGGCCACTGATTGAAAGGCAGCTGTCCTAGACCAGGATGTGATGGTCATGGGGTCTACAGTGCCTGCGGGCCACATGTGCTGAAAAGATGATGCCAAGGGAATGAAGGAAAGGTGAGAAGAATATTTTTTTTATATTTTTAAATGTGTATGCGAATATTGGTACAATAGGGGACTTTACTATAGGATGGGGATATTACTACAAGATGTGGAACAGGATGGGCACCTTACTACAAGTGGACCTGAATAAGGACATTATAATAAGTGAACCAGGATGGGCACATTAATACAAGGGGACCAGGATGAGGATATTACAACAAGAAGGCGATCAGGATGGGGCATTACCACAAGAAGGAGGCAACCAGGATGTGGAATTACTACAAGATGAATCCAGGATGGGAACATTACTACAAGATGGGGACCAGGATGGTCACATTACTACAAGAAGGTGACAAGGAGAGGCATATTATTACAAGATGGGAACCAGGATGGGAACATTAATATAGGATGGAGGTCAAGAGTAAAGGATGAGTACTAGGATTAGAACATTATTGCAAGGGGACCCGGATAGGGACATTAATACAAGGGGACCAGGATGGGGATATTACTACAATATGGGGACTAGGATGGGGCATTACTACAAGATGAAGAGAAGACATTACTACAAGATGGTAACCAGGATGGAGGCATTACATAAAAGTTGGGGACAAGGCTGGTCACATTACTACAAGAAGGGAAGAAGGATGGGCACATTACTACAAGATGGTGACCGGGATGGGGCATTACTACAAGATGGGGACCAGTATGAGGCATTACTACAAGATGGGGACCAGGATGGTGACATTACTACAACATGGGTACCTGGATCGGGAAATTACTACAATATGGGTACCTAGATGGGGTCATTACTACAAGATGAATACCAAGATGGGGCATTACTACAAGATGATGATGACAATGGGGCACATTACTACAAGAAGGGGACCACGATGAGGATATTACTACAAGAAAGGGACCAGGATGGGTACATGGGGGACACCCATAGCCTGGAAGCTCCTCATAAAAAAAAGGAACTACTGTATATGTTCTTCAATAGTGAAGGCCAATAGATTAAGTGGTAAGTAGTTAAGTGCCCTTATGCAGCTATTAACACCAATGTAAAGCCATACATAAAATTGTCTGCTGTTTTAAAGAAAACACCACATGACAGATGACTAGCATTTATATGGTATGGTATCCCATTTATTATTATAATTTAAGGCAACTGCACATGATGCTAAGTTGTATTAAGTCAGAATTCTGCAGGAGTTTGTGGACTACGTTTTTAATCCCATTATTAGACACAATCTGTTTAAATCAGCTCCAATAACAGTGGTAGCAGATACAAATGTATCCAAAGCTTAAAGCTGGGTTCACACATAGCGACAGCGACAACGAGATCGCTGTTACGTCACCATTTTCTGTGACGTAACAGCGACCTTGTAAGTCGCTGTTATGATCGCTGCATAGCTGTCAAACACAGCGACGCAGCAGCGATCAGAACGTCGCTACATGTGCAGAGAGCAGGGAGCCGCGGACACTGCTTAGCGCTGGCTCCTTGCTCTCCTAGCTACAGTACACATCGGGTTAATTAACCCGATGTGTACTGCAGCTACATGTCACAGTGCAGAGAGCAGGGAGCCGCGCACACTGCTTAGCGCTGGCTCCTTGCTCTCCTAGCTACAGTACACATAGGGTTAATTACCCGATGCGTACTGCAGCTACATGTGCACAGAGCAGGAGTCGGCACTAGCAGCAAGAGCGGCGGAGGCCGGTAACGAAGGTAAATATCGGGTAACCAGGAAAGGTCTTCCCTTGGTTACCCGATGTTTACAGTGGTTACTGCTTTCCGCAGCTGCCAGACGCCGGCTCCTGCTCCCTGCTCGCTTCATTTCGTCGCTCTCTCGCTGTCACACACAGCGATGTGTGCTTCACAGCGGGAGAGCGACGACGAAAGAATGAAGCAGGACATTCAGCAACGAGCAACGACCTCACAACAGGGGCCAGCTCGTTGCTGGATGTCACACACAGCGACGGCGACGGGACATCGCTGCAACGTCACAGAAAATGGTGACGTAGCAGTGACGTCGTTGTCGTCGTCGCCGTGTGTGACACCACCTTAACTCTCTTACAAGAGCCATTCAACCGCAATCTACCACAAATCTGCACACTCAGTTGAGCATGCATGTTTATAATATAGAGGAAAAAGGAATTAGTCGCTAAGGTGTGCTTTGCACGCTGCGACATCGCAAGCCGATGCTGCGATGCCGAGCGCGATAGTCCCCGCCCCCATCGCACCTGCGATGTCGTAATGTGCAAAGCCCGCCTAAGGTTCAGGGGCAGACATATCATTGGTTCAACCTGTGCAGCCGCATAGAGGCCCAAGAGTTAAGGGGCCTATTTACATCTCCAAAAGAGGGGGAATTATGCATTATTATGACCTATTGGGCTGTGAAGGGACCATATAGTGTTCTCGCAAAGGGGCCCTTTTTTGGCTGTATCTGCTAGTGATTTTACTGTCCCACCAAAGTGAATGAGATTTCTGAAATCTCATGTGCATGTTGCTTACTGTTTCCTTACGGATTTGAAGCAGTTTCATATTTGCAGCTAATTCTTTCAGCATTTTTTCAGCATTTTTCACACATTCCAAAAATTAGGGAAACACATAAAAATACACAAAAAATGCATGCACAAATGTATCTTAAGCTGTGCTTTTCCTGCCAACACTTTGGTACTTGCAGCAAAAATATCAACAGCAAATACTTAGCGTGAGCATATACCTTAAGAGCGTTGGCACAGACAGAAAAGGGCTCCTGTGCAAGAGTAATATATAGGTCCTTTTCAGTCCAATAACTCATCAAAATTCACAATTCCACTTATTTTGGAAGTATAAATAGGCCCCCCAACATCTAGGGCCCCTGGGCGGCTGTAATGCTTGCCAAGGGTGACGAGCATGGCACATGCATTTAGACCTACGAGCGTCTGATGCACAACAAAAACTACAGCAAAGGGGACACCAGGGATACGATAACAATGGAGGGCCCTGGAGCTTGTAAAAGGGGTAGATGAGACACCTCCTATCCTCCCCTGCAGCTGTCTCTCCTCTCCTCGCCAGTCCCTATACAGTCTCCGCAACTGTCACCGGGCATGAACCTGAGAAGCCGTGAAGATGCCCTGGTTAGTGAGAGGCAGGTGACATTCACTAGACCCACCTCTGCACTAATAAGACACAAGGGAAGGAAAGACAACAAAAGAAACAGCAACAAAAAAAAAGGATAAACCAGAAATTCAGGACAACTCCTCAGCATGCCCTTCCACCAAGGTGACCAGAGAACAATGAGTTTGTATCTTCAGCAAGGATTGCTAGGAAACACCGTTACATAAACCTGTAGAGATGTGGCTACAAAGCAGCTGCAGCTGAAACACTCAGCTAGGAATTGCTGGACAACAAAACTGACATTAACTCATTAGGCACTGAAAGAAATGAAACCACATCTAAATGTAGATGTCATGATCCAGGACGGCTTTTCCCTGCTGCTGGTTACACCAAGCTCTGGCCTGGTCATGTCAGGGGTTAACTTCCCCTGCCTTGTTCTGGATCCCAGGATGCTATATATTGCCATTCTACCTACAGCTCAGTGCCAGTGATATTTCTGTCTTGCAGCTTGCATACTGGTTCTGGTGAATGTTCCCGATCTTCCTGCCTCTCTAATACTGTGTCCTGACTTGTACCCTTCCCCGTTCATCTGACTTCCTGCTTCTGTCTTTTGTTTGTGTTTCTCTCTGCATACCTGATCTCCTGGCTTCCGACTCGGTTCTCTTTTCTGACTTGATATTGATCCTCCCTTTGCAGGGACTCGACTTTCCTGGCTAGACCCTGACTGTCTGACTACTCTATTGCCCCCTGGTGGCTTGCCTGTTAACTGCCTGTTGAAGTTACTCTGCTGTAGTTCAGCTGCCTTTCTGTTAGGCCTCCGCCACACATCCGTGCCGCCGGCACGTGTTTGTCATTTTTTACACATACCGGCGGCACGGAGACACGTACAGCAATGCTACCCTATGGTAGCAGGCACACACATGTAAAACCACACGGAACGTGTGTCCGTGTGCGTTTGTACGTGTGTGCGTTTTTCAAAGCGCTGACATGTCCGTTTTTTCACCGGCAACACGGGTGTCACACGGCCCGCACCCGTACCACACGGGTGTAGTGTGGATGCGGTCCCGTGTGACACGCGCCGGAGAAAACACACATGTCAGTGAAAAAAGAACAAAACATTAACTCACCTTCTCCAGCCCTCCTGTCTCTGCTGCTGCTGCCTCTTGCTGCCGACCGCCGCTCATTATTCTCATTGAATATTCACTTCACTGCCTGGCAGCAGCAGCAGCGGGGAGTCGGGAGGGCTGGAGACCGAGGATCAGCACCACGGACAGCAGCGCGGACATCAGGAAGGACCAGGTGTGTATAATAATTACCGGTTCTACGTGTGCTATCGCGGATAGCACACGTAGAACACACGTGTCACGCACGTACCAGAGACACGTACTTACCTGCACGCAACACGCAGGGAAAATACGTGTCTCTCGGCACGTGCGTGAATTTCACGTGAGTGTGGCAGAAGCCTTACAGTGTTTCTTTGTCTCTCTTTCATTATTCTGCTGCCACCTAGTGGGGAATACGCTGTAATACATCTTACTAGCCTTTGTACAGCGTGACAGTTGTGTCCCAGATGGAAATAAGGGATCCTGACCCTGACTCTGTCACTAGTCTCCAAAAATAGAGAGACGACTGTGACAGCGGCTACACAGGTTGCACCAATGATCTGTCCACTCCTGCTTAAGAGATGAATGCTATAATTGCTTTTTTGGTAGTTTTGTCCATTTTTTCAAGTGAAACACAAATTACAATATATACTTTGTAAAAGTCACATGCTGCAAATTGTGATCTGAATTTTGTCAAATTGCAATTCATCACACCAATTATGTTATGCAGATGTTTCAATGTGTCAATACTATCCACTGAAATATTGAATCCCAAGTCTAAAATATACATATTCACCATCATATATAAGGAAGAGCCTCTCCAATATAAACTGTCCTTGAAAATAACTAGCTAGTAGCTACTTTTACTTGTGGTAGCTACAAGTGAATCTTCCTCACAACTTTAAAGGTTAATCATGCCTAGAGCTCAAATTCTCCACATAGTTCTGTAAAATGCACAGTCTTCACATTTCGATTTTTCCTGCAAGAATTTTTGGTGTGCTTCATACAGTGTTTAATGAGGTCTTTCCAAAATAAGTTCCCCAACCCAATCATAACTGGCTGTCATTTCCAATAATTGGGAGTAAAAGGAGCCCCAGGCTCACATATATTTGCATAGATGAGTGTGTTGGAAAAACATATAAATTGTTCCTAAGAAATGTGGAATATTTGATTAATAATATACATATAAAGTCTACAGAGAAAATATCACAGAGGAAAGGAAACAGCAAGGGACGGCGGGCACCACCTTCTGGGATATACAACATGAGGCACAGGCCCCCATTAAAAAGACCATTCTAATGGGATGAATGTGTTTGTCAGCTTAAGGCTGTGTGCGCACTTTGCGTTTTTACCTGCGTTTCCGCAGCATTTTGAACTGCAGCGTTTTAATGCCAAAAGGCATGTATTTTGATTTTCAAGCAAAGTCTATGGGAAATGGGGACTGCTTGTGCGCACTTTGCAGTTAAAAACGCAGCGTTTAATTTGCATATTTTTCGGCAAAAACTCAGCGTTTAAAGAAGCAGCATGTCAATTGTTGTTTTTGCCATTTGGGCAGCGTTTTGAAGTCAATCAGAAGGTGCCAAACGCAATCAACATCAAAATTCTAGCGTTTTACATGCTTTTTTGATGCAGAAAACATGCGTTTTGGACCAATTAATTGCATGCGTTTTTGGCAAAATATTAATGGCATGATATGTCCCTTTACACACCCACATAATCCAACAATTAAATTTAAGAAATTCCATAAATAAATGTAATTTTATGCTTAATTATCACAAAGTTATTATTTTAATAAAATAAGGCCATTTTTAAATGATAATAATCTTGATATTTGTTATCATTTTTTTCCTTTTTTTCTTAGTGTTTGGATATTTAAACTTTATTTAGCATTGTATTTTTAGTCAAAATTGATTTTAAGTTGTGAAAAAGCATGTAAAATGTGGTAAAAACGCAAGCGTATTTATAGCGTTTTTGTGGTCAAAACCAACTTTGGCAAATACCATTTCTGCCAGAGGATGCGTTTAGCACTGCAACTACCTCGACGCAAAGTGCGCACATAGCCTAACAGCGCTTTTGAAATGACAGTTAGGTTATGTGCACACGGTGCATTTTTTATGCAGATTTTGATGCATTTTTTGAGAGCTCTGCACCAAAATCTGCACGTCTATCCAGAAGCCAGCAAAGTCTATAACATTTCTGAAGTGCTTTGCACACGTTGCATTTTTTTTTCCTTGCAGATTTCAATGCCAAAAAAATATACAGGATGTAAATTTTTGGGGTGTTTTTTCCTGTTTTTTTTTTTTAGCCATTCCAGTCATTGATTTCATAGAAAAAGCATGGAGAAAAAAGCACACCAAAAATGCATGTGTTTTTCGGTGCGTTTTTCTGCCTGAAGGTGCAGATTTCATGCAGAAAATTTCTACACACAAATCTGCAACGTGTGCACATACCCTTACATTTGTCCATAGAATATTATAAGCACAAACTGTCATCTACTATCTCAGTAAGGCCTTGGTTCCACTTATGCATAGCTTCCTATGTGAGAGCATCAGAAGCGGTATGCTAATGACGCGAGTGTCAGCCGAGAGTCATGCGACTGTGATCTGATCACAAGATCGGATCACAGCTGCGGAGAAGAGGGGGGAGCACTTTCTCTTCATCTCCTTCACTGCTTGTCTCTGCATATATTGCACTGCGGTCAGATGACATGCGAGTGCACTGTGATATTTCTCATGCACTCAAAGACTTGTATGGGTGCGTGTGAGCTGAGAATTGCTGCTAAACACAGCATGCTGTGATTCATCCTCATGCCAATACGGCATGAGAAATCTATCGCAGATGGACACTGCCCCATAGTTTTGCACTGGTGCGAATGCAATCTGATGTTTTATCGGATTACACTCGTCCATGCAAAACACAAGTGGAACCAAGGCCTATTGGAAAGATCTGCATTCAATGAAGATAAACTTTACCAGTGAATTGAGAATTTTAGAAGAGTGGGAAATCAATCCAGGAGGAGAAAGAAGCAGATTATTCTAACGATTCTTATATTAATATGCACTATTGATTTATGTGGGAGAAAGAAAATGATGGTTACGCTACACCACAGTTTTGTTTTGCCACAGTCCCTGGTGGCTTTTCCCTGCCACTCCTCTTAGTTGATAGGTTTCTTCCTATACACACACGTAGGGAGTGATCGGTCCTCCAGGACAGCAGACATGGAGAAGACTATTAGGCTATGTGCGCACTTTGCATCGAGGTAGTTGCAGTTTTAACTGCATCCTCTGGCAGAAATAGTCTTTGTCAAAGTTGGTTTTGACTACAAAAACGCTATAAATACGCTTGTGTTTTTTACCGCATTTTAGGAGCTTTTGTACTGCGTTTTACATGCTTTTTCTCTGCTTAAAATCAGATGCGTTTTGACTATAAATACAATGCTAAATAAAGTTTAAACATACAAACACTATAAAAAAAAGAAAAAAATGATAAATATCAAGATTAAAATCATACATGAAATGGCTTATTTTATTAAAATGATAACTTGCTAATATTTATGCATAAAATTACATTTATTTATTGATTTTCATAAATTTATTTGTCGGACTGTGTGTGTGTGTGTGTGTAAAGGGACATATCATGCCATTAATATTTTGTCAAAAACGCATGCATTTAATGGGTCCAAAAAGTATGTTTTCTGCATCAAAAAAGCATGTTAAATGATAGATTTTTTTAAGTAGATTGCGTTTTGCAACTTCTCATTGACTTCAATGTTAGCAAAACGCTGCCAAAATGGCAAAAACAATTGACATGCTACTTCTTTAAACGCTGAGTTTTTGACACATTTTCTGCAACTGAAACGCTGCATTTTTAACTGCAATGTGCGCACAAGAAAGCCCTATTTCCCATAGACTTTGCTGGGAAATCAAAACGCATGCATTTTGGCATTAAAACGCTGCAGTTGAAAACGCTGCGGAAACGCATGAAAAAACGCGAAGTGCGCACATAACCTTAAACTATGTTTTCCTCCCAAACAACACAGTTATAAACATACATGGCTGACATCATGCTGCTCCTAGATTCACCAGCTTGTACTAGATGTCAGGTGCCCTTTACATAAATACCTATACCTTTAAGTAAGATAGACACACATTTCCCTTACTATAGTTTATATATTTTTAAATTTTAGATTTCAATATGAGAGGTAAATGCATAAATAAGAAATAACCCCACTACTAGAGTTGAGCGCGGTTCGCGGTTCGTGGTTCTCCACTTCGCGGTTCGAGTGATTTTGGGGGCTGTTCTAGATAGAACTAGAACTCGAGCTTTTTGCTAAAGCTCGATAGTTCTAGTTATGTTCGAGAACGGTTCTAGCAGCAAAAAGCCAAGTTAATTACTATCTGGTAATAGTATAAGTCACTCTGTGACTCACACTATTATGAAATTTCAGCGTATAGTGTGCGGGAACAGCGCATTCAAATCACTGCAGCTGGGATAATGGCGATCACCATTTTTTTTTTTTCCTTGTCTTCCTTCCCTAAGCGTGCGGGCCAGCATGTCAGCCAATCCCAGACACACACACAGCTAAGTGGACTTTTAGCCAGAGAAGCAACGGCATGTGTGATAGGATGTCCATGTCACATGTCCCTGCATTATAAAAATGGGTACCTGCCCGTCCGGACGCCATTATCTCTTTTGCGTCTGGGTGTCAGTCACTGCTGGCGTAGCTCCTGTCTCCGATACTGCTGTGTACGCTCTACACACAGCGCTATACAGAATAGGAATAAAAGTTTCTATTAGCCCTTGTAAGGGCTAATAACAGCAGGCTCAGAGCCATAGGTGACAGTCAGATCCGTGGAAACAGATTTTAACAGCTACAGATAACAGCGTCTGTGTAGCTAAGGTCAGGGATTTCCTCACTGCATTTCCCCATTAGGAAGGATAGAAAGTGAGGCTTCCTTTCCTGTACACTGACCCACAACCCTACCACTGTACCCTCCTGCCCTTTGCACACTGAAACTCATTGTTACTAAGCCATTATACTAGCAAACACTGAGGAAACTTAGTGGCATCCTAAAAGTGGCTGTTGGACTTCCATTAGTGTCCCACTAGTGCAAATCTATTTGCAGCACCTCTGCATTGCACACTTAAACTCATTGTTACTAAGCCATTATACTAGCAAACACTGAGTAAACTTAGTGGCATCCTAAAAGTGGCAGTTGGACTTCCATTAGTGTCCCACCAGTGCAAATCTATTTACAGCACCTCTGCATTGCACACTCAAACTCATTGTTACTAAGCCATTATACTAGCAAACACTGAGTAAACTTAGTGGCATCCTAAAAGTGGCTGTTGGACTTCCATTAGTGTCCCACCAGTGCAAATCTATTTGCAGCACCTCTGCATTGCACACTCAAACTCATTGTTACTAAGCCATTATACTAGCAAACACTGAGTAAACTTAGTGGCATCCTAAAAGTGGCTGTTGGACTTCCATTAGTGTCCCACTGGTGCAAAGCTATTTGCAGCACCTCTGCATTGCACACTCAAACTCATTGTTACTAAGCCATTATACTAGCAAACACTGAGTAAACTTAGTGGCATCCTAAAAGTGGCTGTTGGACTTCCATTAGTGTCCCACTAGTGCAAATCTATTTGCAGCACCTCTGCATTGCACACTCAAACTCATTGTTACTAAGCCATTATACTAGCAAACACTGAGTAAGCTTAGTGGCATCCTAAAAGTGGCTGTTGGACTTCCATTAGTGTCCCACTGGTGCAAAGCTATTTGCAGCACCTCTGCATTGCACACTCAAACTCATTGTTACTAAGCCATTATACTAGCAAACACTGAGTAAACTTAGTGGCATCCTAAAAGTGGCTGTTGGACTTCCATTAGTGTCCCACTGGTGCAAAGCTATTTGCAGCACCACTGCATTGCACACTCAAACTCATTGTTACTAAGCCATTATACTAGCAAACACTGAGTAAACTTAGTGGCATCCTAAAAGTGACTGTTGGACTTCCATTAGTGTCCCACTGGTGCAAAGCTATTTGCAGCACCACTGCATTGAACATTCAAGCTCATTGTTACTAAGCCATTATACTAGCAAACACTGAGTAAACTTAGTGGCATCCTAAAAGTGTCTGTTGGACTTCCATTAGTGTCCCACTGGTGCAAAGCTATTTGCAGCACCACTGCATTGCACACTCAAGCTCATTGTTACTAAGCCATTATACTAGCAAACACTGAGTAAACTTAGTGGCATCCTAAAAGTGGCTGTTGGACTTCCATTAGTGTCCCACTAGTGCAAAGCTATTTGCAGCACCACTGCATTGCACACTCAAACTCATTGTTACTAAGCCATTATACTAGCAAACACTGAGTAAACTTAGTGGCATCCTAAAAGTGGCTGTTGGACTTCCATTAGTGTCCCACTAGTGCAAATCTATTTGCAGCACCTCTGCATTGAACACTCAAACTCATTGTTAATAAGCCATAATACTAGCAAACACTGAGTAAACTTAGTGGCATCCCAAAAGTGGCTGTTGGACTTCCATTAGTGCCCCACTGGTGCAAAGCTATTTGGAGCACCACTGCATTGCACACTCAAACTCATTGTTACTAAGCCATTATACTAGCAAACACTGAGTAAACTTAGTGGCATCCTAAAAGTGGCTGTTGGACTTCCATTAGTGTCCCACTGGTGCAAAGCTATTTGCAGCACCACTGCATTGCACACTCAAACTCATTGTTACTAAGCCATTATACTAGCAAACTATCCTGCCAGTTTAAGGGCCGTAGTTGCATTGTCAGGGATAGTTATTGTTGTTTATTCTGCTGTTAATAAAGATAGACCACCGCTGCAATCTACACCACCTCTCAATTTTTACTACCACATTTTAAGTGCACAATCTTGTCGCAATCAAAATGAGTGGCAAAATGACAGATGCTGGTGGAAAGGGGAAGAGGCGTGTTGGAAAAGGAAAAAAAGGGTTTGTCCATGGGGAAGGTGGCAAAGCTCCATTAACATCTGCTGAAGATAGACCATCTTCCAGCAAAAGTAAGATGTCTACTAATTACTGTGGACAATCCGATGTGCTCCCTTTTTTACGGACACGAACAACTGGAACAAAGGTAGATGATGGCCAAAAAAAGAAAATGCTTGAATGGATCTCAATTGGTCCAACAAGTACCCTCTCTGCCATCTCAACTACCGCATCCAAAAAACACCAGTCCTTCGAGTTGTCATCCCAATCACACTTGCTTTCTCCCAGCTCTGAAGTCTCCATCCGCCCTGCACAGTATGGTGGAACTGAGATGGTTGAGACTGCAGAGTTGTTCAGTCACACTATAGCCTGGGAATCAGAGGTCTGCTCCCAAGCTACAGTGAGTACAGACCAGGAAATGGTCTGCAGTGATGCCCAGAACCTTTGTGACTCAGATTCAGGCCGTGATGAACAAGTTTTTGAGCATAATGTTGACCCTTATTCACAAACTGAAACACCTGTTGTAATAGACAATGAGGAACATACTGATGACGATGAGACGCAGATACCAGATTGGGATGACAACTTAAATATTCGGTCAGGGCAAGAAGAGGCTCGGTCTGAGGGTGAGGGGAGTGCAAACACAACAATTGATGAGGAAGTTCTAGATCCCACCTACTGTCAACCCACAGTCAGGCACTCGAGAAGGTCAACAGAGGCTGTGGATGAGGATGCTACTGACGACGAAGTTACCTTGCGCCTTCCTGGACAGAGGAGTAGTACTGGTAGCACGTCTACAACTGCATCCTCAGCCACCACTCTGCCTCTGAGCACTAGTCGGGGGGGCTCAGCAGGTCGCATGCCCTCTAAGCCTTGCCTAGCCTGGACCTTTTTTGACATAGAAAAAGATCACCCAAATCATGTGATAAGTAAAATTTGTCGTGATTCTGTTAGTAGAAGGCAAAACCTCAGGAGTTTGACAACTTCTTCCATGAATCGTCACATGAATAAATATCATATGTCCCAGTGGGAAGCTCACCGTGCTGCAATGAGGTCTAACGGAGTGAACCATCCACCGCCTGCCCCTTCAAGTGCATCCGCGCGCTCTTCATCTTCTAGGACTGTGGGGACAGCTGTCACACCTGGTTTTCCACGCACAACTTCCACCACTGTAACCGCAACAAGCAGTTTGCTTGGTAGGTCATCATTTGGTTTGTAAGGGGAAACAAGTGCGTGTGTACAGCTCTCTCAAACATCGATAGCATCAACGTTGGATGAAGGCAACATCATGTCTACGCCTGCACTTTCCTCACAAACCTGCATTTTTACACGGACACCCTACTCACCACCGTCTACACACAGCAGCCAGATCTCTGTCCCTCAGATGTGGACAAATAAAAGGCCATTTCCTGTGACCCATGACAAAGCTAAGAGGTTGACTTTATTCCTCTGTAAGCTCTTGGCTACCAAAATGCTGCCTTTCCACCTGGTGGACACACAGGATTTTAGAGACCTTATGTCTGTCGCTATGCCCCAGTACCAGATGCCCAGTCGCCACTACTTCTCTAAGAAAGGTGTGCCTGCGCTACACCAGCATGTCGCACACAACATCACCGCTTCCTTGAGAAACTCTGTGTGTGAACGGGTGCATTTCACCACCGATACGTGGACCAGTAAGCATGGACAGGGACGTTACATGTCGCTGACTGGGCACTGGGTAACTATGGTGATAGATGGGGAAGGGTCTGCTGCACAAGTCTTGCCGTCCCCACGACTTGTGTGTCAATCCTCTGTCTGTCCAAGTTCCGCCACTGCTTCTGCCTCCTCCACCTCGTCTGGGTCCTCCACCTCCGCCCCAAGCCTGCCTGGTCAGGCCACCAGCGTTGTAACTGCGCAGAAGGAATCACGCACCCCTCATTACTATGCTGGCAGCAGAGCGCAATGGCATCAGTCGGTCTTTAGCTTGAAATGTCTTGGAAATAAGAGTCACACAGCTGCTGAGTTGTGGGCAGCTCTGGAGACTTAGTTTAATAAATGGTTGTCTCCACTCAACGTCCAGCCTGGTAAGACCGTGTGCGACAATGCTGCAAACCTGGGTGCGGCCCTTCGCCAGGGCAAGGTGACACACGTGCCTTGTATGGCTCATGTGTTGAACCTTGTTGTCCAGCAATTTTTAACACACTATCCTGGCCTAGATGGCCTTCTGAACAGGGCACGAAAACTGTCTGCTCACTTCCACCATTCAACCACCGCTGCTGAGCAACTTGCATCGCTCCAGAAGTCTTTCGGCCTGCCGGTTCATCGCCTGAAATGCGATGTGCCGACACGCTGGAATTCGACTCTCCACATGTTACAGCGACTGTGGCAGCACCGTCGAGCCCTGGTGCAATACGTCATGACGTATAGCCTGGACCAACGAGATGCAGAGGTGGGGCAGATCACCCTGATGGAGTGGTCTCAGATCAAGGACCTATGCACCCTTCTGCACAGTTTCGACATGGCGACGAATATGTTTAGCGCTGACAATGCCATTATCAGCATGATAATTCCAGTCATTTACATGCTGGAGCACACGCTAAACACTATTCGGAGTCAGGGGGTGGGACAACAGGAAGGGCAGGAACTACAGGAGGATTCATATGCGCAAGACACAACAACATCACCAAGGTCCAGACGTTCATCATCACCAACACGGCAGGCATGGGACCATGGGGGACAGGGATCAACAAGGGCGCATAGTAGCAGGCAAAATGTTGAGGAAGGTGCAGGAGAACATGAAGAAATGGAGGACGAACTGTCCATGGACATGGAAGACTCAGCGGATGAGGGAGACCTTGGTCAAATTTCAGTTGAAAGAGGTTGGGGGGAGATGTCAGAGGAAGAAAGAATGGTTAGCACCTCTATGCCACAAACACAGCGTGGACTTGGTCCGCATGGCTGCGCAAGACACATAAGCGCCTTCTTGCTGCACTACCTCCAACATGACCCTCGTATTGTCAAAATTAGAAGTGATGATGAGTACTGGCTTGCCACACTATTAGATCCCCGGTACAAGTCCAAATTATGTGACATAATTCCAGCCATAGAAAGGGACGCACGTATGCAGGAATATCAGCAGAAGCTGTTACTCGATCTTAGCTCGGCTTTTCCACCAAACAACCGTGGTGCAGGGAGTGAATCTCCCAGTTGTAACTTGACAAACATGGGACGGTCTCGTCATCTTCAACAGTCTACCCGTACCAGTAGCACCGTATCTGGTGCTGGTAACAGCAATTTTATTGAATCTTTTCATAAATTTTTTAGACCATCCTTTGCAAGGCCACCAGAAACAACAAGTCTGACACATAGTTAACGGTTGGAGAAGATGATACAGGAGTATCTCCAAATGAACATCGATGCCATGACTTTGCAAATGGAGCCTTGATCATTTTGGGCTTCAAATCATGAAAAATGGCCAGAGCTCTCCACTTACGCCTTGGAGATTTTGTCGTGTCCAGCTGCCAGCGTTGTCTCTGAACGTGTCTTCAGTGCTGCTGGGTGTGTGCTGACAGATAAGCGCACGCGTCTGTCCAGTGACAATGTGGACAGACTAACGTTCATCAAAATGAACAAGTCATGGATCCACAAGGAATTTACTACCCCTGTGTCATCCTGGGGAGAGTAAATGCTTGTGGATTTTGAATGTGCTTGATGCAAATCTACCTGTGAAGTGTACAACTGGGGCACAAGTGCTGCCACTAAAGGGGTGGGTGTGTGTGGGGCCCAATTTTTGGAAAAAAGGGAGACTCAGCTTGGAGTAACCTAGCGGTGTTTTACATGATTTTAGAAGGGCATGCCATGCCTATATCTGTGTCTCCTCCTCTTTTTCCTTGTCGAGCTCTTTTGTTTTCACATGAGTATATGTCCTTGTCACTTTCCCATGTGTTTGTGTTGTGTTGTGAGTTGTTTGTCACCTTTTGGACACCTTTGAGGGTGTTTTCTAGGTGTCTTTATGTGTTTGTGATTGCCTCCCATTGTTTCCTATGCGGTTCGAGTGGTTCCGAACCGAACTCGAACGAGACCTCCGTTCGGCGAACCGAACTCAAGCTGAACCGTGACCGGTTCGCTCATCTCTACCCACTACCATTACTGAAGCACTAAACCTGTCGGTTATCCTGCTATTTGTTGCTTTCAGTAGTAATTTGTAAAACTTTCATTCCTCAAATCTTGGATTAACTGTATCGTCAATAAGGTACTGACCTAGTCAATACTGAGTTAAGACATCTTTATATTTAAGCTATACAGTGAAGTATATACAAAAAAGTACCAGAATAACTGATAACCAACCACTTTTACGATTTATTCCACAATGACGTCTGCTATAAGCAATAATACTGTCGTCATTCTTATATGCGTCCCATGTATCACAGACAAAATAGCACAATGAACGCACTTGTGACATTATTACCATTATTTTTGATCCAGATGGCAATTTTTTCATTAAGTTTTTACTAAACGGGAGTAATTAACAAAGTTTTGGGATGTTTATTTTCAGCAATATGATATTTCACTTATTGTGTAAAACAGGACCTGTACAGTATCCAGATATGTATATACAATCTCAACCTATATCAGATTAATACAACCTGTTAGTTCTCCATGAAAAAAACAATTCTTGAACATCTTTTTTTCTGTACTGGAAATGTATGAATAAATTGACAACCAGATATTACCATTCTGCTAGTCAGCGAGATGTGTGGACTGATGGTGTCAGATTTTATAGGCACAAATCTCATTGGCAAAGCTTAAAGATATCTCTCAACTCAAAATAGGTATCTATGCATAAACCTGTGCCAGCAGGTCCCAGGAGCTACCTCATAGTACCAGTCATCAAATGGATATGGCCCTCACAGTATGGGCCCCTGCGTGCGTGTAGAGAAGCTGCTGGCTTACGCCAGGTCAGTTGCACAGAGGAAAGCACAGTGATAAAGGTGAATGCGAATGTTTTGGGAAGGGATAGCCAGGTTCAAGCTCAGAAAGGCAGTGACTAACAAAAGGAAGAGCGTAGTCAGACAGTGCAGGGATCAACTGAACATCCAGGGGTTAACCAGCAGAATTAACAGAGAACAAAGTCAGGTTGTGTAATGATGAGCCAGGGAAGCCTCCGGCCTTGTAGTCGTGGCGGTAGTTTTCGGGCTTGTCCCTGGCTTCACCACTACCTCAAGGTCGGGGACTGGCTTGGTGGGGCAGAGTGTGATGGTGCATTCGCCGGACGATGTACAAACGATCTTCAGACAAAGGGTGCTGGTTACAAACGACATCCTTTATTGTACAGCACGATCCGGCAGTAAAATCAGGCACTTTCGGTGGAGCTGGGGGCAGCCTGCCCTAACGCACCCTCTGGTGGGGATGTGCCCGGGGTACTCCACTTCGCCGGGCTCCCACTCTTTGGTTTCATGCACACCGGACCCACACCAGTTGCTTCATACCCTGAGGTTTCGTTCCACTCCTTACTCTCCGGCGCCCCCTGCTGGTCCCGCTCACACACTCTGCCCCTCGATGTTCACACTCTTCCGTCCCGGATCCCACTACTCACACACACACAACTATTCCCCTATGATTCAGCCGGCTCCTCCTCCCCGGTGGCGACAGCCGTCCCACCCGGCCACTAGGGGTGCCCTATCACAATATACAATAATAAAAGTCAAAACATTTTTATTAATTACAATTCCGGGTTATCTCAGCTCCCTCCTGTAGGGGGTATGCTCACCCACTACAGTTGTACCAAAGGTCAATACAATATTAAGCTCACTAAATCAGTATACTGTAGGCAGGACAGTAATTGGCAATAGCCCTATGGGATTTAAATAGAGTGTCTAGTTGACAGCCGAATGCACTTATGGGTTCGTTCTCTGACTAGTCCTAGTGACTTGCTGGTTAGCATAACCATGATGTACTCTTAGCTTTCCAGTGCCTGATGGCAGAGGAGAACAGCGCAGGAACGTGACAGGTACAGTTATTAAACAAGGCAAAAATTAAGGTCATGTTGCAGTTGGACAGTTTTTAAGTTATTCATAGATGGAATAATAAAGGAATGGCGCAATGCAGAGGTGCTAAAGAATTCACATTATAATGTAGACTTCAAACAGACTTCAAACAAGCTGATAGGTTCTCTTATCCATGACTGGAAGTAGTGAGGTCAGGCAAGTGACTGGTGGAAATATCCAAAAGAAAAATCTCTAGTAATAGAGGCTTTATCAATGGCTTCTCCTGAAATGCCTGTGGTTAAAGGGGCACTCCGGAGAGGTAAAACAAAGTTGTACTTTCCCTGCACTCAAACACTATAAGGCTGGATTCACACGATGGTATTGCATCCGATGCGAGTGCATCGGATACGATATGCTAATGACCCTCGGCTCCCGCTCTGCTGCATGAGCCGTGTGTCATGCAACTGTGACCTGATCCTGTAATCGGATGACAGTTGCGGAGGAGAGGGAGAGATTAATCTCCCCATCTACTCTATGGTCAGCCTTTGTGTATATCGCACTGCACATGTCATCCAAGTGCAGTCCGATGATTCACTTGCACCTATAAGCTTGTATGGGTGCAAGTGACATGTCTCTCACTGACAATGAGAGCATGTTGCGACTTTTCGCTCATGCAGGATCTGGATGAGAAAAAAGCTGAACATCTGCTCTCCCTCATTGAACAACATTGTTCCGAGTGCAATGCAAGATTTTCTCGCATTGCACTCGTCTAAGTCATACGCTCATGTGAGCATACCCTAAAGTTGAGATGCTTAGTACACTTCTAGCATCTTTCGATCACTTGTAATTCAGTTATACAGTATCTGCTGCTCACCCTCACCTCTCCCTTGTGAGACATCATGTCAAGCCGCATTGTGCATCTCTATGCTGTATCAATCAGCCTCCTATAAAAGCTACTTATACAGTCTGAGAACAGGGGCGTGACGTCCTAGAATCTCTGTGCTGTTAGTATCAGTCTCCTGATATCTGATTCTATGCAGAGAAAAGGAGGTGTGGCCACGTCCCCACTTCTCAGACTGCGGAAGCATCAGGCATATGATACTCACAGCACAGAGTTTCTGGAATGTCACACCCCCTGTTCTCAGACTGCGGAAGCAGCTATTATAGGGGGCTGATTGATACAGCACAGAGCTGCACAATGATGCTTCCTGCGACGTCCCATATGGGAGGGGGGGGCAGATGCTGTATAACTGAATTAAAAATGATTTAAAGATATTAGAAGTGTACTAGGCATGCCAGCTGTATAGTGTATGAGTGCAGGGACAGTACAAAAATGTTTATCTCCTCTTTAAGTTAGATGTAATTGGAATGATTGCTGCACCAAATTAGGTAAGGATGATTATCTTGAAATAAATTGTCAAATAAAATCCTTCTTTATTAATATAATGTGCTCTCTGTGCTATCTATTATTATTATATGTGAAAAAGAGAATAAATTAATATGTGAAATATATTTATTGGGTTGGTTTTTGCAGATTTTGAAGAATTTTAAAGAACAGACATCATTGAATTTTGTAGGCAACTCATCCTCTGCTACAGCCTAAATGAAGCTTGAAATGAAAATAAAACCCATTTTTCTAACCCTGACCATAATGTGTATGTTGTCAAGACTGCAAATATCCATGCCTCAATATTTCCTTTGATTTTTGAAGTCCATTAAAACGAACCATAACATTCTCTAAACTTTGCAGCGATGGCAAACAAGAAGTATAAAAGCTCTTAGATATTACAGAAAGCCATGAAGATTAAAGGATTTATTTTTCTCTACTCAAAAAAAAATAAAACATTAAAAAATTAAAAGGAATTTCCCCAAATTTTGTCAATTTTTAAGGCTTTTGGTGACTACACTGTGCACTGTACTAAATGTGTAACAAATCTTTTTCAAGAATATGAAAATTATCAAAACATCATACTTTAGTTTAGAGGGAACCTGTCACCAGCATTTTCCCATATAAACTGCGGCCACCACCACTAAGCTCTTATATACAGCGTTGAAGAATAGATCTGTATAACGTAAAAAATACCTTTAATTATACTCACCTAAGGGGCATTCCAGTCCGATGAGTGTCTCTGATCTTGATCCGGCGCCTCCTCATTGTTTGCAATCGCTGTCCTCTTTCCCTACTCCATGTGGATGATGTGTCCCATGTCATCCACAGTGTCTTGCATTGCTCTCCTGTGCACTTCTGTCTTCACTCTACAATACTTTACTCAGTCCTTGGCAGGGCAGATAGAAGTGCTCGTACACAGAAGTGCAACAGAAGACACTGTGTGGATGATGTAGGAAACATAATCCACAAGGAGCAGGGAAGGAGGATGGCAATCGTAAGCAGAGAGAAAGTGATGGATAAAGATTAGGGACGCCCTTCAGACCGGACCGCCTGCACATGTGTGACGCCCTGGACTAGCCAGGTAGTCACAAACATACCAACACACACACCCCCACCCTAGGCAGTTACAGCAGCCAAACACAAAAACCCTTGTTGCCTCCCTCCAGAGTCTGATGTCCACACCAGGTGAGGAGGAGCCAGGCGGTTGGCCCCACCCACCAAGGAGTTCACAGGCCTGGAGGCGGGAAAAGTGTCAGTTCAGTCTTGGAGGTGAAAGTGAGAGGAGTGAACACCTGGGTGTCTGGGTTGGAGCACAGACACTGACAGCAAGGTTGGCAGACAGTGGTGGCCGTCTGCAGGAGTTAGTGGAACTCCGCAGAGCCGTAAGGACCGGGGTCGGGCGTCGGCCCGCCGGTACCGGACCGGGGAACAGAGTGAAGCTAAGCACACAGGCAGGGCCATCGGACCCCGACCAGGCTTTGAGCCGCCGTCAACAGTCAAATACGAATGTGACAGGAACCCCAGGGGTTTCCCAACTACCAAGTCCCGATTGAAGTCAACCGTCCACCCAGAGAGGATATACAGCCACCGCCACAGGCTAGAGATCTAAGGGCCAGCGCCAGCGGGCAAAACGGGCTCCTACGGCACCTATACGCCGGGGAGCGGACTACCGGTGGGCAACCACAGGAGTCAAGAACATTCTCAAAGGTGCAGGGAAAGACAGCCACCATCAGCCGTCCGGGGAGAGCACAGCAACAACACTGCAGCCGGCTGCGGGACCCGTCCATCCGGCCGTTTTAGTTTACCTACAACTCTGTCAGTGATTGTCTGAGTGAGTACACCAGTGCCCTCCGGCACCGCGCCGCGCAGTCCCTGCACCCCAGCCATCCAGCCTCCCCGTTACACCATCGGGCCCCAGGATCACCAACCCCCTATCCACGGAGGGGACAGCATCTTAGCTGCACCCTACCATCTCTCCTGGGATCCCCATTACCAGCAGCGGTGGTGCCATTATCACCACGACCCGTGGGTGGTGTCACGAACAATCTCCCTAACCAAACCATCCCCATTTCACTCACGGGTGAGGAGCGTTGCTCGAGTCCCCGGGCGTGGTGAGCGCGTCCCCTCTGCCTGCGACAACTTGGCGTCTGCAAACAGGATTGAGCCGATCTACTTACCAGTAGAAGTGCGCCTTGCAGTCTCCGCCGGCGGCGTCCAGCCGAAAAATTGAAAGCGCCGCCATCTTTGGCGTGAAGATTTCCCGCTCAAGCTTCTTCCCCGAGCAGGGAAGGCGCGAAAGCGAAGCCCCGCTCGAAACAAGCGGAAGTGCTAGAAAGAACCAAGGGGGGGCGGGTGAAAGCCTGCCTAATGTAGCCGAGGGCATAGGAAGCGGGGACGCCAGGACCCTGAAACATATTCCATTCCTGGAGGCCGAGCAAGCAGGATGTTCGTTCCGTACAGCAGGCCCACGCCCGAAACAGCGGCGTGGGTGGAAGCTCGGATGGCACAGTTAAGCCGCAGGCTGCAGACCCGGCTCCAGCTCCTTGTGCAAGAATGGGAGGCTGGAATGGTGGAAGTGGTGACGACTTTATGCATCTCTTACTGAGTGAGTACACCCGTGCCATCCGGCACCGCGCCGGATGTCCCTGCAACCCTGTACCTCACCAACCCTGCCTCCCCGTCACACCACCGGGCCCCGGGACCACCGAATCCTACCCACGGAGGGGGAAAACAACATCCCAGCTGCTCCCTACCATCGCTCCCGGGATCCCCGTCACCAGCAGCGGTGGTGCCCATCTTCACCACAACCCGTGGGTGGCGTCATGGACCAAATCCCCGAAAACCAACCACCCTTTTCACTCATGGGCGAGGAGCGCCACTCGAGTCCCCGGATCCGGCCCACCGCTTGAGCCACCGAGCAGCAGCCGCAGCAGCGCCGGACCCGAGCGTTAGCGAGCGCAGCGGCGGCGTCCTCCCCGCCTGCGACACCTACACTAAATAGAAAAATAGCAACAAAAAGAGGAATAAATATCCTCCAAAAATTAAGTATTACTTACAGCAAAGTAATACTAAGTGATTTGCTCCTCCTGCAACTGTGATGCTTCCACTTAGTCGGGGTTTAGCTGTATCCTGGTAGAGTATTAGTTTTTGGCCTGGGCGATGTACACACTGCAGCCCATCTTTGCTGTAAGTAATTCATTAAATGTCATAGCTACATTGTAGAGAAGCTTGTTCAGGAACATAAAATTACGTTAGCCTACTCTCTGATGCTTGAGCAGTTTGCAGAATGGTGCCTGGCATTTTTTTTTCTTTTTTTTACACACCTCAAGTCAAATCTCAGTGTTCAAATTCATGTGAAGACACAAATTGCAGGAAATTCAATTCAAACTCGATCCTCTATGTATTGATCTGCTCAACTCATCTGACTAACTTGTGCGTTAAAACAGCATCATTTTTTTATGTACATTTGCATAGGGACATTTTAGGATTTAAAATTGGTATAATTGGTTATTCATAGACCTAAGAGGTGATAATGATCATCAATTTCATATGTAGGTTGAGACAAAGTAATGAACTGAAGCAGAAAGAGATATGCAAGAGGCTTAAAACTAGGTGAGATCTGCTGCAAATGTGTGGTTGTAGAAGACACTTTCATGTCAGGTGAGGTCATGGGTTGAACTCGATGAACTTAAATCTGCCTTCAACCTTTAAACACTATGAAACTATGAAACCTGTCATATACCAAGACTGAGCACAGCAACAAAACATAAAGTAGTTATACCCCATCAGCAATGTCTCTCCCAGGAAAGATTTCAATGCCGACTGGGGTTTAAAGATGAGTTGTTCATGGTCTTTTGGAGAAGCATCAAGAAGTGAGCAACATTGAAAACCATAGACACAGTGGTAGAAACTTAGTGCAGCAAATAAAAGCCACATTATGTCTGCTTATCTTCAAAATCTACTATTTGGAGAAGTCAGGCCAGAATTGGTCTTCATGGTAGAGTTATAGCCAAAAATCCATATATTTGTCTTGGTAACAAGGTCTAGCGAGATAACTTTGCACCATAATAAAGAAGCTGAGATGCAGAAAAATGGCAGCACATGCTCTGTACCGAGGAGTTAAAATGTGAAATATTTGGCTGTTAAAGATGTCAGTTTGTTTGCCAAAGAGCTAGAGAGCAATACAATAATGATTATCTGCAGACAACGATGAAGCATGATAAAGACTCCTGGTAACTTTGTTGCTGCATTTCAGCAAATGGAATTGGTCAGGATTAATAGTATTCTGAGAAATACAGGCATATACTTATCTAATACAATACTATGAGGGGGGGTGTCTGCTTGGCTTTAAAATGTTTTCTATGGCAGAAAAACAACCCCGAACATGCAGCCAAAGTCATTAAGAACTATATTCAGCAAAAAGGAGAAAAAGGAGTCCTGAAAGTGATGATATGACCCAGACAGCAAAGTGATGTCAACACCGAGCTTATCTGGCTTCAGATGAAGAGATAAAAGAAGCTGCAAAAGCCTAAATCCACAGAAGACCTGTGGTTAGTTCTCCAAAGTGTTTGGAACAAACTACCTGCTGAGTTCCTTCAAAAACTGCACCTAGAGGACTTGATGCTGCTCTGAATACAAAAGATGGAAACACTAAACATTGATTTCGTTTAGTTTTCGCTTTAGTTCACACATTTAGAATTTTGTTAATTGATAAAAATAAAGTGTTACACATCTATCATTGAAAAAAATCTTACTTTGCAGCATTTTTTCCCATTTTTCTAAAATCTTTTCTAAAACCATATACCTGTAAATTTCTACTGCAAGAACACACTTTTTATATGCAGTACAATGCAAATGTTATAGGCAGGTACAGAAAAATAAGATCAAATTCATCTGATACATCATTATAGTTTGCAATTATACATGGAAACTCCAAACATATAGAATATCAGAAACAACGGCGTCATATTCCAAATTTTTTTGGAATATAAAATATAATTTTTATTGAACATTCGTAAAATCAAGAGATGTACAAATAACAATGTATGAGAGGGGAAGATAAAGTGCAGGAAAGAGGGCAAGCAAATACCACGGAATATGGAGATAGTCTGGGAGCACAGATCCAGTATAAATTGCACCCGCCCTAAAAGGTGGCTAATAAGTTAAATGTAAACAAATAAGTGTGTTTAACTAATACTGCACTATGCCACGGATGTTGGGGGAACCTTATATCTATAAATATCTGACACATACAGAGTATATAGTTTTGTGTAGGCTCTCACTCCAACAAAAACTGGTATAGGCAAAATAGAAGGTCATATAATGAATAGGGCAATATCAACCACTGAGGGTTGATATTGGACAGCATCTACCAGTCAGAATAGTCACTATGGGTGAGCATGATCGATTTCTGTGTTACCGCATGTAAACTGCCCTCAGTGGTTGATATGCTGCAGATTATTTTCTGCGCCAAATCTTCAAACAAAAAATAAGCACTTCAGTATTCTCATTGACTTTGCTGGCATAGCTGGCATGAAGATAGACATGCAGACAGCATCAGACTGGCTACCGGAGGAATCCCCAGTAATGCCAGGCTTGGATTCAGTTACTTGCATTGCACTCTGGAGCTCTCACCTGAGTGCAACCTAGACTGAACTGCAAGCGCTGAGTGATTGATTTCCCGGCGATTGTGGTTCAGTTCATAACAGCTGCAGACATCCCGGGTTGATCTCCGGTGCTCTCACCTGAACTCCAGAGATCAGCCCGGCCTGTCCGCAGCTGTCATGAACTGAACCACAGTTGCCGGGGAATCAATCACTCAGTGCTCGCGGTGCAGTCCTGCAAACTCTGAGATCAGTCCAGGTTGCAGGTGAGAGCTCCGGAGTGCAATGCAGATAACTGAATCCAGGCCTGGCATTACTGGAGATTCCTCCATTAGCCAGTCCGACACTGCATGCAGATTTGGGCCACAATCTGCACCTAATCTGCATAAAAAAACACACTTTGCACACAAGGCCAAAAGATAGTTTGACATCCATGAAACTCAATTTAAACTACATATACTGTCCTATAGGGGCCTCAAGACCTAAAAAAAAATCTGTGTCATTCATTTAATTTCTTTAGCTGTATAGAAAAAAAAATTGTTCAAATCCAAATAATGACTCCTCCGTACACCCTTTGAGTAACCATGGGCTCAATGCATAGTTTTACTCCTTCACCCGGCATGCCACACATTTCCCCTTAGCTACATCTACAGAGATCACTTTCCTAGAAAGACCAATGCCTGAAAGGAAACCCCGATCTTTCTGTGTGTGCACTGACACTGCAGGATCCCAACAAGAACATGCACACAACAGTGAGCAATGAGGGTGCATTCTCATCTCTCTCGTTTGTCTGTAGTGCCTTTCCACTGTACCCTGGACTACATACAGTGTTTTTTCAAAATTAAGACACTGTCTTATACTTTTTCTTTTGCCTTGAAAAAAAGTGCTAGGGCTTAATTTGGGTATGTCTTATATTTTTGGGGAAACACAGTTGGGGTACGTTTTCCTCCCTAGAAAAGCACATACCCCCTTCCCAGGAGACTCATACTTACCAACCAGACCCCAGATGTCTGCCTAGCTCCCAGGTCCTCCTGCAATCCTCAGTGGGTGCTCCCAGCAGGTATGCTGCACGCTGTCCTCCTCTGCTTCTGGCCAACAGACTCACATACATCATATTGCACACACTCATACACGGACACACACATTGGATCATACACACAATCATGTGCCGCCCCCACGCCCGCAGCAGCCGGGCTGGTCGGATCCGGACCTGCTGTGTGGCTCGAGGGATCCTCCGGACCCGGGGGTCACGCGGACACGCCGAATAAAAAGGAGAACGTAGTTGTACGGCCTTGGCCGTATTCAGTTCGTGACGCGACTTACGGTGTGTGGTGAAGTTGGACACCACCACTGCTGTTGTGGGATACACGGGGGAGATGTAGTGGCAGCCGGATGTTAACCCCTCCGTGGGTAGGGATGATTGACCCGGGGCCCAGTGTCTCGGTGCAGGGTATGGCAATGACAGGGGCTTGCGCGCCCGGACGTACCAGGTGATGTTTGGTTACTCACAATTAAATGAATCACACAAGTCTTTTGGTAAACCAAGGTGCTGGTGGCCGGCCGCCGCGGCCGGTTGTACTCTGGTCCCCCCACCCGGGCTGGTGGTCGCCGTCTTTTCCTCTCTGCATTGTGTTTGCTTGTGTTGGACTTCCCAGTATGGAACACGGGAGTCCGCTCCCGGCTTGCTGTGTACCTGAAGAGCCATGCCCGCTGACGCTGATCCGTGGGATCTATGGGCCCTGGCAGTTGCCCTATCCCTCTCTGTGTGTGGTTGTCTGCTTTTGGGACTTTGGTTGGGACAGAACCTATAATCCTCAATCGGTTGATTAGCTAGGCCGTTGGTTTCGGTCCTGGCTTCAGGGTCCGAGTACCCCCTCTGTGCATGGTTTCCGGTCGGGTCTCGGGTGTCGGTACCGGCGGGCTCCAAACCTGTCCCGGTCCACCTCGGATCTGCCGAGCCGTCTTCCCGTCTCCTGCTGACGGAGACCACCGTCTGCCACCTAGCCAAGGCACCAGGGCTCCGACCCTGGCACCGTTCAACTTGAGCTTCTCCTCTGCTGGAGCTACACCTAGCTCCAGCCTCCACTCCTCTCAACTTGATCTACAGACTTAATCTACTTGTTTTCCCACCCCGGGCTTTCTAGACCCCTAGGTGGGCGTTCCCTAACCGCCTGGTCCCGCCCACTGGTGTGCCTGTCTTGCCCTGAGGGGGGTGACTAAGGTTTCAGGTCGGCTGTATGTAACCTAGGTGAGGGAAGGTGTTATGCGGGGGCCTAGTGTGTGACTACCTGGTTTTCCCAGGGCGTCACAATCACACATCAAATTGCTCACGCATCGCACATCAGATCCCACACACACACCACATCTGCGAAAACGCATTGCTTCTGGCCAGCAGGGGAAGAGGGGACGAAGTGCTGTGGAACACATGGAGAACTCGGGGGTGGAACACATTATTACGTTCCACCGCAGGTCCTCTGCGTTCAATTGCACTGCGTCCCAGGATTCTCTGCCGGCCAGATGCAATGCGTACCTGCAGATGTGGTGTGTGTGTGTGCAATCTGATGTGCGATTGCGTGAGTGATCTGATGTTTGCGAGTGTGCTATCTGATGTGTGTGATCTGATGTGTGTGATTGTGCAATCTGATGTGGGTATGTGATTTGATTAGGTGTGCGATCTGATGTGAGTGTGCAATCTGATGTGTGCGATCTGATGTGAGTGTGTGATCTGATGTGAGTGTGTGATCTGATGTGTGTGAGTGTGCGATCTGATGTGGGTGTATGATTTGATGTGGGTGTGCGATCTGATGTGTGCGTGTGTCCGATCTGATGTGAGTGTGTGATTTGATGTGTGTGAGTGTGCGATCTGATGGGGGTGTGTGATATTGTGTGCGTGTGCGATCTGATGTGAGTGTGTGATCTGATGTGTATGAGTGTGCGATCTGATGTGGGTGTATGATTTGATATGAGTGTGCGATCTGATGTGAGTGTGTGATCTGATGTGTGTGAGTGTGTGATCTGATGTGTGTGAGTGTGCTATCTAATGTGGGTGTGTGATTTGATGTGGGTGTGCGATCTGATGTGAGTGTGTGATCTGATGTGTGTGAGTGTGCAACCTGATGCGGGTGTGTGATTTGATGTGGGTGTGCGATCTGATGTGAGTGTGCAATATGATGTGTGTGGGTGTGCGATCTGATGTGAGTGTGCAATATGATGTGTGTGGGTGTGCGATCTGATGTGAGTGTGCAATATGATGTGTGTGGGTGTGTGATCTGATGTGAGTGTGCAATATGATGTGTGTGGGTGTGTGATCTGATACAGGTCCTCCCGTTCGGCGTTTGGTGAGCATGATTGCGGGATCTTCATTATTGAACCACGACTAGGGCTTATTTTCGGGATAGAGCTTATATTTACGCCAAAAATTCCTGTTATGGCTTATTTTTGGAAAAACACGGTAGCAACAGGTGGAAGAAGGTGGCACTGAGCCCTTGGCACACAAGAGTGCATCAAGGAGTCCTCAATTGCATAAGAAATACAACTTTTTTTCTGTAAATAAATGAAATCTATAGTGCTGGTGTAATTTTTCGGGGGCTCTGTCTTCTCTAGAACTGTATAAGTAGTTTGAATAGAATTTTTGGGGTGACAGAGTCCTTTTCATAATCATATTTTTATATTAAGTTTCCTATTGTAAGGATTTCTAACATAACTACTTCTCAGAAGGCAAAGCATTTAAGAACTGCTAATAAAATGTGACATTTAATGCACTGAGTGTTGTTAGGAGCTGACAGTTTATTTCCTGTGAGCTGATTAAAATGCTGTTTATGGAAGTTGTTTTTCTAATTGTGAAATTCATCATATAAATGTCTTTTTTCATTTTCTCCAGACATCGGCATCTTCAAACATCCCAGTCTGTAGATGGTGAACCCCATCCCACCCATGCTACGTGTCACCTCACTGCAGCCTTCCTCTATACTTCACCACAGTGCTTCCATAAATGCTATCAAGAGCCACGGGGCATCAGACATATAGTTCTACTAGGAACGTTTTATGGCATTAGAGTCCGCAATACATTGCAATCCATCAATACATTTCCCACCCTAGATGTTGAGAAACACTGTCCCACACCAAAAAAATAAACAGCTCACCTCTTTTTTCCCACAACCATCCAGCACTGGCACCCCAGCATCTTTCCAGTCTTTGTTTCCAAGAGGCCAGCAATTGACCTCTGCAGCCAATCAGTGTCTACAGCAGCATTACACTGCATCTCTGTGCAGTGATGCTCATTGATTACTGCAGTCACTTGCTGGCCACTTGCAAACATTGACCAGGAGGACCAGCAAAATGTGAAAAATTGGATTGTCGAGAAAAAAAAAGATACATTTTTTTTTGTTTGTTATATATCATTTGTAGCTTTTTTTACTTTCAGAAGTTTAATAACCCCTACAAGATCCTCTATGCGAGTCTGTCCATAGAGCACTATGAATATTCTTTCTTTCGCTTTTAAAGGCCGCTTTACATGCTGAGACATCGCTAGCGATGTCGCTAGAATCGCACCCGCCCCCGTCGTTTGTGTGTCACGGGCAAATCGCTGCCCATGGTGAACAATATAGCTAGGACACGTCAAACGGACTTACCTTCCTATCGACGTCGCTGTGGGCGGCGAACAACCTCTTTTTTAAGGGGGCGGTTTGCGCGGCCTCACAGCAACGTCAATCAGAGGGCCACCAATAAAAGCGGAGGGGCGAAGAGCAGCCGCATTCATGTCACTCCCACCTCGTTGCCGGAGGACGCAGAAACGCTGTTGTTCGTCGTTCCCGGGGTGTCACACGTAGCGATGTGTGCTGCCTCAGGAACGACGAACGAATTCCGTAACCCCAACGATATCTCGTTAGCTATGTCGTTGCGTGTAAAGCGGCCTTTAGTCTTGCTTAAATATTAATTAGCAGCCTTCAATGGCATCTTCTAACAATTGCTCCAGAGATATGCAAAATGTATCCCCCTTTTTACATAAAAATATAAGCAATAAATCTTATCAGCAAGTAGACACTGAATTCCAGTACAATAGTCATGTAAGTAAATTGTTTTAGGACTGGTCTTTGGTGCTTCATCCTATAAAGAGACTGAATCTATTCAATACAAAAAGAGTTATTGGAAACAAGTAAAATAGAGATAAACTCAAAATAGCATACCAAATCTGAAAATACAAACATTTTATCAACTTTTAAGCATATACCAGTATACATAATACATATACATAATGTAGAAATTACACATCAGTCACCGTGTAATAATGTTATATCTACTAGTGATGATTAGAGATGAGCGAACCGCACTAGGATCAATTTGGTTCGTGTTCGGTGACTTCATCTGTATTCGCTGAATGCTTAGGCGAACATATCCAAACCCATTGAATTCAATGGGAGGCAAAATCAAAGGATTAGACATCTTTAAGGGTCCCCAAAAGCTGCCAAAACAGCTCAAACCATTTTACATTGGTGCAACACTGTGGTGGCACAGCCGTTAACTTCCCAGACTATTAACATACAAAATATTGGATGAGTGATAGGAGTAGACCTGTTGCTCTGAGAAAGCTACAACTACAGCAAGATACAACTAACTTGGAGACCCATCTTAGAGTCTCCCCATTTCTAAAAAATTGTCAGAAAGCAGGATAGTGCCATCAATTGCCCCACTGTACATATAGTATCTTAGCGCAGCAGTCAAGCATGGGCCATACACGACACAGGGTCTGGCCCAGCATTTACAGCTTTCAAATCAAGAGATGGATGTGTGACAGGAGTAGACCTGTTGCTCTTAGAATGCTACCACTACAGACAAGATAAAACTTATGTAACCTAAAGGTTACCAGAGCACACAGCCACCGGGTCTCCCAGCAGCTGTGAGGCCCAGAAACCTTAAGGGAGTCTTTAAAAGAACCTATAAGACAACCTTTAAGATTCTTGGTATTCCCAGCTGTTGGGACACCTGGAGGCTTTGAAATCTGGTATCAGTTCAAAGTCTCCAGATGTCCTATAAAGGTTCTCTTAAAGGCTCCTTTAAAGTTACCGGGTTGAAAGCTGCCATGAGACCCAATAGCTGTGAGCTCTGGTAACCTAGAAGGATACCGGAGCTCAAAGGCACCGAGTTTCCCAGAAGCTGTGAGGCCTGGAAACCTAAGGCTATGTGCGCACTAGAAAAGTGATTTTTCTCAAGAAAATTTCTTCAGAAACTTCTGGGAGTTGAAGATTACCGCACCTGTGGCAAAAAACCGCACCAAATCCGTGGGAAAAATGCATGCGTTTTTGCCGTGGTTTTGCCGCGTTTTTTCCGCAGGTTGGTCCCTGCGGTTTTTTTATGCTGAACAGAAATAAATAATATAGATAATAGATAGATAATCGATAGATAGACAGATAATGGATAGAGGGAAAGATGGATAGATGAATAGATAGATAGATGAGAAAGACTTATATAATGTCCCACCCCCCTGCATATTCTAAGCTGGTACCCTTTAGTGACTTTCATGTGGCACTAAAGGATGCCTAGCCTTGTATTTAGCCAAAAAATAAATAAATAATTAAGAAAAAATGACGTGGGGTTCCTCCTATTTTTGTAGCCAGCTAGGGTAAAGCAGACGGCTGCAGCCTGCAAACCACAGCTGGCAGCTTCACCTTGGCTGGTAATCCAAAACAGAGGGCACCCCATGCTGTTATTTTACATTAAATAAATAATTTAAAACAAAAACCGTGGGGTCCCCCCCAAATTGGATCACCAGCCAAGGTAAAGCGGGCATCTGGGGTCTGATATTCTCAGACTAGGGAGGTCTACTGTTATTGGACACTACCCAGCCTAAAAATAGCAGGCTGCAGCCGCCCCAGAAGTGGCGCATCCATTAGATGTGCCAATCCTGGCGCTACGCCCCAACTCATCCTGTTGCCCTGGTGCGGTGGCAAACGGGGTAATATATGGGGTTGATGCCAGATGTGTAATGTCACCTGGCATCAAGCCATGGGGTTAGTGATATCACGCGTCTATCAGATACCTGATCTCACAAGCCCAGTCAGTAAGAAATATAAAATAGACAACAAAAAAAGTTTTATTTGAAAAAAAACACTCCCCACATTTCCTCTTTCACCAATTTATTGATAAGAACAATCAATTCCACGTCCGGCGTAATCTCATAAGGGGGGGGCATCCCACGGCAATCCATACCATAGTCACTGTCCCAGTCCATGAAGAACAGAATGTTCCCCATTGGCTGGGAGAGCAATGCAGTGACCTGAGCTAACATCAATAGCCCAGGTCACTGCAGGGGATGACGAGCGCTGCTGTCAGGAGGATAGATGAAATCATTACCTGCTGTGATGATCTCCTGCAGTCCTGCCATCAGCGCTGTCACTGACTTCTATGCCCGCCGCGTTGTCAGCAGTATCGCGAGAGCCCGTGACGTCACCGCTAATGACAGTCTCAGGCCGCTCGCGAGACGGGCATAGACAGCAGTGACCGCGGTGACGTCAGGAGGCAGGAGATCGTCACAGCAGGTAATGATCTCTTCTCACCTCCTGACAGCAGCGCTCGGCATCCCCGCGGCTGCACGCACTGCTGTGTGTCAGTGTCTGCCTGCGCTGCAGGGTGACAAGCCGCTGATACTGCGGGCAGACACTGACACTGCAGGGCAGGCAGCCGCGGGGCCGGAGTGGGACACAGACTGCAAGGGCACCTGGAGGTCACACGGAAGTGCTTCTGTGCGGCGTCCAGGGAGTGTGACGTCTGTGTTTACTCTGCTCCGCTTCCTCTTCTGGCATAATGACATCACTCCCTGCAAAACCGCAGGGAGCGATGAGCATTACCGCAGGTAAATCGCGGCTATACCGGGGGTATACCGCACATCATTTGCTACCTGCAGTATACCCCCGGAATTTCGCGATTACATTACAGTGAATGGAGTGAAATTCCGGGGGTATACCGCAGGTACCTGCGGAAAAGAAGTGACATGCACATTTTCTCAATAAAGTTTCTTGAGAAAATTTTCTCAAGAAATTTTCTTGAGAAAAATCCGCAGCGTGCGCACAGCTATTTTTTGTTCCCATAGGTTTTGCTGGGAAATGTCTGCACAAAGATTTCAAACCTTTCTCAAGAAATTTCCGCAGCAAATCCACGGGTAAATCCGCGGGTAAAACGGCCTAGTGCGCACATAGCCTTAAGGAGCCTTTAAGAGAGCCTTTAACGTTCCCTGAGTTCCCAGCTACTGTGACCAAGTATGCATCTCTTTGCAGAAAACCACACAAAAACTGAGTTGTTTTTTTTGCCAGGAGATGCAGATTAGTTGCTGAAATTTACACTTCAAATTCCTACACCAAATCTGCATCTTCTGGCAAAAAACGCCATGCTGTAGTCATGTGGTATTGATGCATGTTTTTTTGCTAGAATACATAGATTTGGTGCATAAATTTCAGCACCAAATCTGCATCTCTTAGCGAAAAGAACGCGTTTTTTCTGTTAGGAGATAACCTGCATTCCGACAGACCAGCAGCGGCTTCAAAGTGAAAGTGAGTGCTGCCAGATTGCAGGTTGCGGCTGTGCCCCAAACTTCAGCAGTGACTTTCACTTTCAATGTATGTGCATGCGTTCAGGACATGCTGCCTCCTGGGTGCAGTGTCTCCTTATCTGCGGCGCCGCAAGCGTAATCCGCAGGAGAACGCAGCTGCCCATGTCCATGATCAGGGTTCAGGGCACTGTGGTCTGTCTATTCTCCCTGTGGAGAAACCTTGTGTCTACGCAGCAAAAATTGACATGCTGTGGCTCTGAGAGCCACGCCGCATGTTAGTTTATGCTGCGGCGACAAGAAGCACAGTCTGCATGGGATTTCTATATATTCCATTCACTGTTCTTCTACTTTACAACTCAGCATCCAAAATGTAGCTGTTAATGATCATAGGCACTTTCCTTCAATAAAGTCTCTCAGGGGTTGGTTAGGGCAAAATCCATAAGGGCAGGGTGTAAATGGACAAAGTCCAAGGGGGCAAACTTCAAACGCCAGTTTAGAGCACAGTTCCTGAGAGCTGGAAGGGGCAAGTCCTTGTCTGAGGGGACTTGTCTTATCTCCTACATCCCAGAGGGCTTAAAGTCCTCTAAATCCAGCAGAGGGATGTGCAACAAGTGCAAAACTTGGAGAGAGGGTAACACAGAACACCAAAAAAAACAGGCCTATTCGGCCACAAGGGCACTGTCTCTTGTTCTTTAAAATTTTCACCTCAGGTCCAACGTGGTATCCTGCCAAACCAAACAAGCTTCTACTCCTCTTGCATCCGAGCCTGTGCTGAGCTGGCCAAGGTTCATACCGAATTTTAAATTGGAGAACCTTTTCCGAACAAATTTGCTCATCTCTAGTCATGGTATACTAACCTAACCTAAGTGAAACAAGAATATGAGCCACATCCTCATCCAAATTAAACTGCTAATGAATAGGTATTGACGTTTGCTCTTTCCTGGCATAGAACAACTGTGATTGTCACTTTTTCAGCTCATTAAGGAGAACCTGTCAGCTGGTGCTGCCTGAACTATGGCAAGCATGCATCAGAGACAACATGCATTATTACAGGCATGTATATTTTTCTCTAAAACACTGCAGAGCTTCGGAGAAAACAGATTTATCCGAGCTGACTGGGGATAATGCAACATTTCTGACTAATCCTAGAAGCAGGTTACACGTGGCTTCTCACTGCACCGCTCCCCAAGAATGACAGTGCGCTCCTTATGTGTGTGCATAGGGAGTTACCTGTCAGACAAGGGTTGCAGAGTGGGGAAAAAGCTCTGTGAATCCACCTGTTGAACTAGTCATTTAAAGAGGTATTCCTATCTCCAAGATTCTACCCTAATATGTAGTAGATGTAATAATAATGTTAGCAAATACATCTAATTAGAAATGTAGTATAGTTCTCCTGATATAGCCATGCCTCTTACTTCTTGTGCAGGGCATTATAGCTTAGGTATCTATGGTTACAACCACAAGCAACTAACTGTCAATATATGAGTTGATGTAACCATGGATACCTAAGTTGCAATGCCCTGCACTTGAGGTAAGAGACATAGCTATATCAGGAGAACTATACTACATTTCCAATTGGAGATATTTGCTAATATTATCATTATGCTAACTACTACATAATTAGGATAGGATCTTGGAGATGGAAATACCCTTTTAAGCTGCCTAATACCCTGGTGACTTTTACAAGTATGTTTACTCTGAAACATACATGGTTATAATAATGCGAGTGCCTGATTCATGCTACCCGTGGCTCTGTCAGCAAGAATCAGCTGTTGGGTTCCATTTAAGTAAAACAAATACTAATGCGGGCTTTAAACGAGACAAGCTATCGTGCGATGCATCGTCGGGGTCACGGTTTTCGTGACGCACATCCGGCATCGTTCACGACGTCGTCTCGTGTGACACCTCCGAGCGACGCAGAATCGCTCACAAATCGTGAGTCGTGTACTCGTCGCAAAGTTTTAAAAAATTGTTTATTTAACATGGCGCCAGTTGTTCATCGTACCCGGGGTAGCACACATCGCTCCGTGTGACACCCCGGGAACGATGAACACAGCTTACCTGCATCCAGCGGCACCTGCCAGCTATGCGGAAGGAAGAAGGTGGGTGGAATGTTTACGTCCCGCCCATCTCCGCCCCTCCACTTCTATTGGCCGGCGGCTGTGTGACATCGCTGTGACGCCGAACGTTCCTCCCCCGTCAGGAAGAGAATGTTCGCCGCCCACAGCGAGGTCGCTCAGCAGGTAAGTACATGTGACGACGGTTTAACGACTTTGTGCGACACGGGTAGCAATTTGCCCGTGACGCACAAACGGCGGGGGCGGGTGCGATCGCTCGTGCAATCACACGATAGATCGTAACGTGTAAAGCCCGCATTACATGTAATGGGCATTAGCCAATATCAAGATGTATTGGATATAAGCTACTATGTAATAGTGATCTCTATAAGTATCCATTCATAAAGATGTCTCTATACACAACATGTTACCATTAACCTCCATTAATGCATGAAAAATATTTATATTTTTTGCATGAACAATCAAATACATCATCGATGAATACCTTTTTATTGCTTACTATTATTCTAAACACTTATATCTGTTTGGATTGGAATAATACAGACTTCACATAAGCAGGACTTGAGAGCTATTCATTTGAAAAACACATTTCTGCTTTGAGTTTCTTCTATTTCAATATGTTGTAGGCAGAATATTGTGAAAAGCTCTTCATGAAACATTTTAATTAGAATTACAAATGTACTCCAGGACAATTCCCAGGCAGAAAGCTAAAGTGTAATTTAAAAAGGCATAAACTGTCTTGTTAATCAATTAATAGCATTTTCCACATATTTATAATCCACAATAAATAAATTACGTCGGCGAACAGGATTAAATAAGCACTTTTTAAAGGGCATTTTAATGTATTGCAGTTAATTAAAGCAGCCGTGTTACAAAGATAAATATATTGCTAAAAGCAGAATTGTATTAGTCCGCAGTAAGATCCTACAGAGTAAGCTTTTTTCTTTTAACTTTTCTGCAGAAAGATCTTTGAGGATGTTCAAAGTCATAAAAACTGCAAATGCACAATATTTTGCAGAGTCAATAGGCCAGAAGAAGTACGGTATTTGTTTCACTTGTTACTGGTCAAATGTAGTGATGAGCGAGTACTAAAAAGCTCGGGTGCTCGAAGCTCGGGCCGAGCCTCCCAAGATACTCGTGTACTCGGCCCGAGCAACGAGCCCAATGTTATCCTATGGGAGACCCGAGTATTTTTGTGAAATGACCTCCCGGCAGCATGGAGAAACCCTAAAAATGGCACAAAAGTCTCAGAAGAGTGCTCAAATGACATGGCAACAGCATGGGGAAGACCCCTTGAAGCATTTATCACTCAAAAGTCACAGCTGTGAACAATTTTGTCCGCGTTTTACGCCATTTTTACGGACTCACCAGAAAACCTTCCAAAATGACCCCAAAATGATTTTTCATGGCAGAAATGTTAAGGGCACATACCCAATAGTGAGATAGAGCTGGTGTATGTTACTTTTTGAGATTAATACATGAAAGATTTTACGTGAAAACATTGTGTGGCACTCCGATGTCCCTGAGAAGAGACGTACATGAAGGCCTCTTGAGTCTAATGTGCCCATTTTGAGGAAGTGAGTCTTTGTAGTATTTTCCTTTGCCAGGGCAGTCCAAAATTGTGAGGTTCACCAATGTCCCTGGATAGAGACGTGCATGATGGCCTGTAAACCTGAAGTGCCCATTGTAAGGAAGTGGGTCTATTTTAGTATAGCCCTTTGCCAGGGCAGCCAAAAATTGGGAGGCTCCACATTGTCCCTGGATAGAGACGTGCATGATGGCCTGTAAACCTGAAGTGCCCATTGTAAGGAAGTGGGTCTATTTCAGTATAGCCCTTTGCCAGGGCAGCCAAAAATTGGGAGGCTCCACATTGTCCCTGGATAGAGACGTGCATGATGGCCTGTAAACCTGAAGTGCCCATTGTAAGGAAGTGGGTCTATTTCAGTATAGCCCTTTGCCAGGGCAGCCAAAAATTGGGAGGCTCCACATTGTCCCTGGATAGAGACGTGCATGATGGCCTGTAAACCTGAAGTGCCCATTGTAAGGAAGTGGGTCTATTTCAGTATAGCCCTTTGCCAGGGCAGCCAAAAATTGGGAGGCTCCACATTGTCCCTGGATAGAGACGTGCATGATGGCCTGTAAACCTGAAGTGCCCATTGTAAGGAAGTGGGTCTATTTTAGTATAGCCCTTTGCCAGGGCAGCCAAAAATTGGGAGGCTCCACATTGTCCCTGGATAGAGACGTGCATGATGGCCTGTAAACCTGAAGTGCCCATTGTAAGGAAGTGGGTCTATTTCAGTATAGCCCTTTGCCAGGGCAGCCAAAAATTGGGAGGCTCCACATTGTCCCTGGATAGAGACGTGCATGATGGCCTGTAAACCTGAAGTGCCCATTGTAAGGAAGTGGGTCTATTTTAGTATAGCCCTTTGCCAGGGCAGCCAAAAATTGGGAGGCTCCACATTGTCCCTGGATAGAGACGTGCATGATGGCCTGTAAACCTGAAGTGCCCATTGTAAGGAAGTGGGTCTATTTCAGTATAGCCCTTTGCCAGGGCAGCCAAAAATTGGGAGGCTCCACATTGTCCCTGGATAGAGACGTGCATGATGGCCTGTAAACCTGAAGTGCCCATTGTAAGGAAGTGGGTCTATTTCAGTATAGCCCTTTGCCAGGGCAGCCAAAAATTGGGAGGCTCCACATTGTCCCTGGATAGAGACGTGCATGATGGCCTGTAAACCTGAAGTGCCCATTGTAAGGAAGTGGGTCTATTTCAGTATAGCCCTTTGCCAGGGCAGCCAAAAATTGGGAGGCTCCACATTGTCCCTGGATAGAGACGTGCATGATGGCCTGTAAACCTGAAGTGCCCATTGTAAGGAAGTGGGTCTATTTTAGTATAGCCCTTTGCCAGGGCAGCCAAAAATTGGGAGGCTCCACATTGTCCCTGGATAGAGACGTGCATGATGGCCTGTAAACCTGAAGTGCCCATTGTAAGGAAGTGGGTCTATTTCAGTATAGCCCTTTGCCAGGGCAGCCAAAAATTGGGAGGCTCCACATTGTCCCTGGATAGAGACGTGCATGATGGCCTGTAAACCTGAAGTGCCCATTGTAAGGAAGTGGGTCTATTTTAGTATAGCCCTTTGCCAGGGCAGCCAAAAATTGGGAGGCTCCACATTGTCCCTGGATAGAGACGTGCATGATGGCCTGTAAACCTGAAGTGCCCATTGTAAGGAAGTGGGTCTATTTCAGTATAGCCCTTTGCCAGGGCAGCCAAAAATTGGGAGGCTCCACATTGTCCCTGGATAGAGACGTGCATGATGGCCTGTAAACCTGAAGTGCCCATTGTAAGGAAGTGGGTCTATTTCAGTATAGCCCTTTGCCAGGGCAGCCAAAAATTGGGAGGCTCCACATTGTCCCTGGATAGAGACGTGCATGATGGCCTGTAAACCTGAAGTGCCCATTGTAAGGAAGTGGGTCTATTTCAGTATAGCCCTTTGCCAGGGCAGCCAAAAATTGGGAGGCTCCACATTGTCCCTGGATAGAGACGTGCATGATGGCCTGTAAACCTGAAGTGCCCATTGTAAGGAAGTGGGTCTATTTTAGTATAGCCCTTTGCCAGGGCAGCCAAAAATTGGGAGGCTCCACATTGTCCCTGGATAGAGACGTGCATGATGGCCTGTAAACCTGAAGTGCCCATTGTAAGGAAGTGGGTCTATTTCAGTATAGCCCTTTGCCAGGGCAGCCAAAAATTGGGAGGCTCCACATTGTCCCTGGATAGAGACGCGCATGATGGCCTGTAAACCTGAAGTGCCCATTGTAAGGAAGTGGGTCTATTTTAGTATAGCCCTTTGCCAGGGCAGCCAAAAATTGGGAGGCTCCACATTGTCCCTGGATAGAGACGTGCATGATGGCCTGTAAACCTGAAGTGCCCATTGTAAGGAAGTGGGTCTATTTCAGTATAGCCCTTTGCCAGGGCAGCCAAAAATTGGGAGGCTCCACATTGTCCCTGGATAGAGACGTGCATGATGGCCTGTAAACCTGAAGTGCCCATTGTAAGGAAGTGGGTCTATTTCAGTATAGCCCTTTGCCAGGGCAGCCAAAAATTGGGAGGCTCCACATTGTCCCTGGATAGAGACGTGCATGATGGCCTGTAAACCTGAAGTGCCCATTGTAAGGAAGTGGGTCTATTTTAGTATAGCCCTTTGCCAGGGCAGCCAAAAATTGGGAGGCTCCACATTGTCCCTGGATAGAGACGTGCATGATGGCCTGTAAACCTGAAGTGCCCATTGTAAGGAAGTGGGTCTATTTCAGTATAGCCCTTTGCCAGGGCAGCCAAAAATTGGGAGGCTCCACATTGTCCCTGGATAGAGACGTGCATGATGGCCTGTAAACCTGAAGTGCCCATTGTAAGGAAGTGGGTCTATTTTAGTATAGCCCTTTGCCAGGGCAGCCAAAAATTGGGAGGCTCCACATTGTCCCTGGATAGAGACGTGCATGATGGCCTGTAAACCTGAAGTGCCCATTGTAAGGAAGTGGGTCTATTTTAGTATAGCCCTTTGCCAGGGCAGCCAAAAATTGGGAGGCTCCACATTGTCCCTGGATAGAGACGTGCATGATGGCCTGTAAACCTGAAGTGCCCATTGTAAGGAAGTGGGTCTATTTCAGTATAGCCCTTTGCCAGGGCAGCCAAAAATTGGGAGGCTCCACATTGTCCCTGGATAGAGACGTGCATGATGGCCTGTAAACCTGAAGTGCCCATTGTAAGGAAGTGGGTCTATTTTAGTATAGCCCTTTGCCAGGGCAGCCAAAAATTGGGAGGCTCCACATTGTCCCTGGATAGAGACGTGCATGATGGCCTGTAAACCTGAAGTGCCCATTGTAAGGAAGTGGGTGTATTTCAGTATAGCCCTTAGGCAGGGCAGCCAAAAATTGGGAGGCTCCACGTTGTCCCTGGGTAGAGACGTGCATGAGGGCCTCAAAACATTGTTCCCATTGCAAAGGAGCGGGTCTCCTGTCGTTGTAATGTCCATTCTGCAAAGAATGGGCGAAAAAATTTACCACTGGGGGTATACCTGAAACAAAGACCTAACTATTGTAACGGTCATCATGATGGCGCATGAGGAGAAGGAGGAGCAGTCCAGCGATTATCCAAAGTCGAGAAGTGTACCCATGGGTGAGTGGAGGTACATGGCAAACTTTAAACTCCGCTCTCATTTGCTGGTGGTGTGGTGAAGTCTGGCCCAATCCAACCCTTGTTCATCTTTATCAGAGTCAGCCTGTCAGCATTTTCAGTTGACAGGCGGGTGCGTTTATCTGTAATGATTCCACCTGCGGCACTAAAAACACGCTCTGACAAAACGCTAGCAGCAGGGCAGGCCAGGACTTCCAAGGCGTAGAGAGCCAATTCATGCCACGTGTCCAGCTTGGATACCCAATAATTGTAAGGCACAGAGGAATGTCGGAGTACAGTTGTTCGATCTGCAAGGTACTCCTTCAGCATCTGGGCAAACTTAGGATTTCTTGTGGCACTACCCCGCACCTCAGGGGCTGTGGTACGTGAGGGGCTGAGAAAACTGTCCCACATCTTAAAGACTGTTCCCCTACCTCTGGCGGATTGGACTTGTGCCTCTCTCGGCTGTACGCCTCGGTTGTCCACTGATTCCTGACCTATGCCGCTAGCGTTTTGTGAGGGGAATGCTTTGCCTACTTCCGTGAGTATGGCCTTCCGAAACTGCTGCATTTTGGTTGACCTCTCCTCCACGGGAATAAGAGACAAAAAGTTCTCCTTGTAGCGTGGGTCTAACAGTGTTACCAACCAGTAATGATTGTCGGCCAAGATGTTCTTAACGCGAGGGTCACGAGACAGGCAGCTTACCATAAAGTCAGCCATGTGCGCCAGACTCTTAACAGCCAGGACTTCAGTAGCCTGACCAACAAGATGACTGAACATGCTGTCCTCCTCCTCCTCCTCCTCCTCCTCCTCATCTACCCTGTCCTCTGGCCAGCCACGCTGAATCGAGGATATGACTGGTGTGCATGTCATATCCTCAATTTGGCCGGAGAGTTGCTCCATGTCTTCATCCTCCTCCTCGTCATAGTCCTCCACTGCACGTTGTGATGAGACGAGGCTGGGCTGTGTGTTATCACCCACACCCACTACTGTTTCTTGCTGCAACTCATCGCGCTCCGCCTGCAATGCATCATGTTTGTTTTTCAGCAGGGACCGTTTTAGAAGGCAGAGTAGCGGTATGGTGACGCTAATAATGGCGTCATCACCACTCACCATCTTGGTGGAGTCCTCAAAGTTTTGGAGGATGGTACATAGGTCTGACATCCATCTCCACTCCTCAGGTGTTATGTGTGGAGTTTGACCCATTTCCCGACGGCTTAGGTGATGCAGGTACTCAACAACTGCCCTCTTCTGCTCACATATCCTGACCAACATGTGCAGAGTTGAATTCCAACGCGTGGGGACATCACACACCAGTCTGTGAGCCGGAAGATGCAAACTGCGCTGAAAGCCGGCAAGGCCGGCTGAAGCAGTAGGTGACTTTCGAAAATGTGCAGACAGGCGGCGAACTTTTACCAGCAGATCAGACAGCTCTGGGTATGACTTTATAAACCGCTGAACCACGAGGTTGAGCACATGGGCCACGCATGGAACATGTGTCAGCTGGCCTCGCCTCAAAGCCGCCACCAGGTTCCGGCCATTGTCGCAAACGACCTTTCCTGGCTTTAGGTTCAGAGGTGTGAGCCAGTGATCTGCCTGCTGTTTCAGAGCTGTCCACAGCTCTTCTGCATTGTGGGGTTTGTCACCTATGCAGATTAGCTTCAGCACAGCCTGTTGCCGCTTCGCCGAGGCAGTGCTGCAGTGCTTCCAGCTTGTGACTGGTGTGGAGGGCACAGTGGATGAGGATGCGCAGGAGGAGGAGGAGGCTGAAGAGCATGACATTCCGGAGCTGTAGAGTGTGGGTGAAACACTGACTGAGGTAGGGCCTGCAAACCTTGGTGTGGGAAGGACGTGTTCCGTCCCTCGCTCAGACTGGGTCCCAGCTTCCACAATATTAACCCAGTGTGCCGTCAACGAGATGTAGCGGCCTTGCCCACAAGCACTTGTCCACGTGTCTGTGGTTAGGTGGACCTTGGGTGAAACAGCGTTGTTCAGGGCACGTGTGATGTTTTGTGACACGTGGTTATGCAACGCGGGGACGGCACACCGGGAGAAATAGTGGCGGCTGGGGACCGAGTAACGTGGGACAGCTGCCGCCATCAGGTCACGGAATGCTTCTGTCTCCACCAGCCTAAAAGGCAACATTTCCAGCGCAAGCAGTCGCGAAATGTTAGCATTTAGAACTGTGGCATGTGGGGTGTTGGCAGTGTATTTGCGCCTGCGTTCAAAGGTTTGCTGAATGGATAACTGAACGCTGCGCTGGGACAAGGACGTGCTTGATGATGGTGTTCTTTCTGCGTAGGCAACTGCAGGTGCAGGAGTGGAGGAGGCTTGTTCGCAGGCAGCATGGACAGAGGATTGGCTCGCATGCACAACCAGCGAAGACGTAGCAGTGACATCAGCAAGCACTGCTCCTCGACTCTGTTGTACTTCCCACAAAGTCGGGTGCTTGGCTGACATGTGCCTGATCATGCTGGTGGTGGTCAGGCTGCTAGTTTTGGTACCCCTGCTGATGCTGGCACGGCAGGTGTTGCAAATGGCCTTTTTTGAATCATCTGGATCCAACTTAAAAAACTGCCAGACTCGTGAAGACCTAACATTTGTACAGGCACCTTGTGTCGTCGTGTTGTTCCGGGGAACGGTTGCCTGACTTCTTCCTGGGGCCACCACCCTGCTTCTTACTGCCTGTTGTGATGCTACGCCTCCCTCCCCCTGTGCACTGCTGTCCTCGCTCTGCATATCCTCCTGCCAGGTTGGGTCAGTTACGGGATCATCCACCACATCGTCTTCCTCTTCCGCACCCTGCTCCTCCTCCTGACTTGCTGACAATTGTGTCTCATCATCGTCCACCACTTGTTGAGACACGTTGCCAACTTCGTGAGAACGTGGCTGCTCAAATATTTGGCCATCTGTACAGACGATCTCCTCATGACCCACTTCAATATGAGCTGGCGAGAGGCCAGAATGTGTGAATGGAAACGTGAACAGCTCTTCCGAGTGTCCAAGTGTGGGATCATTAATGTCCGAGGAGGACGTGTACTCAGCCTGGTGGTAGGAAGGAGGATCAGGTTCAGAAATGTGCGGTGCAGTATCACGGCTACTGACACTTGACCGTGTGGAAGACAGAGTGTTTGTGGTGGTGCCAATCTGACTGGAAGCATTATCCGCTATCCAACTAACAACCTGTTGACACTGGTCTTGGTTCAAGAGCGGTGTACTGCTGCGGTCCCCAAGAATTTGGGACAGGACGTGCGAGCGACTAGATGTGGCCCTTTGTTGTGGCGAAATTAGAGCTTGCCCACGACCTCGGCCTCTGCCTGCACCACCATCACGTCCACTTCCTTGTTCCTTGCCAATGCCCTTGCGCATTTTGCAATGCTGTGCACTGCTGACGTGTATATTCACTACTTGTGCGTTATATCAAAGTTTCTGGAAATTGCACACAAGTGCACCTGTACGCTGCCACCGACAGGCACACACGTGCGGTTTTTAAATGCAAGCACGGACGCACTAAGAACCTAACACAGGTTTTAGGAGCAAAAATTAAGAACTCTGACACTATCAGCCACTGCTGACTGACGTGTATTATACACTACACTTGTGCGTTATATAATAGTTTGGTAAAAACGCACACCAGTGCACCTGTACGCTGCCACCAACAGGCACACACGTGCGGTTTTAAAAACCAAGCACGGACGCAATAATAACCTAACACAGGTTTTAGGAGCAAAAATTAAGAACTCTGACACTATCAGCCACTGCTGACTGACGTGTATTATACACTACACTTGTGCGTTATATAATAGTTTGGTAAAAACGCACACCAGTGCACCTGTACGCTGCCACCAACAGGCACACACGTGCGGTTTTAAAAACCAAGCACGGACGCAATAATAACCTAACACAGGTTTTAGGAGCAAAAATTAAGAACTCTGACACTATCAGCCACTGCTGACTGACGTGTATTATACACTACACTTGTGCGTTATATAATAGTTTGGTAAAAACGCACACCAGTGCACCTGTACGCTGCCACCAACAGGCACACACGTGCGGTTTTAAAAACCAAGCACGGACGCAATAATAACCTAACACAGGTTTTAGGAGCAAAAATTAAGAACTCTGACACTATCAGCCACTGCTGACTGACGTGTATTATACACTACACTTGTGCGTTATATAATAGTTTGGTAAACGCACACCAGTGCACCTGTACGCTGCCACCAACAGGCACACCCGTGCGGTTTTAAAAACCAAGCACGGACGCAATAATAACCTAACACAGGTTTTAGGAGCAAAAATTAAGAACTCTGACACTATCAGCCACTGCTGACTGACGTGTATTATACACTACACTTGTGCGTTATATAATAGTTTGGTAAACGCACACCAGTGCACCTGTACGCTGCCACCAACAGGCACACACGTGCGGTTTTAAAAACCAAGCACGGACGCAATAATAACCTAACACAGGTTTTAGGAGCAAAAATTAAGAACTCTGACACTATCAGCCACTGCTGACTGACGTGTATTATACACTACACTTGTGCGTTATATAATAGTTTGGTAAACGCACACCAGTGCACCTGTACGCTGCCACCAACAGGCACACACGTGCGGTTTTAAAAACCAAGCACGGACGCAATAATAACCTAACACAGGTTTTAGGAGCAAAAATTAAGAACTCTGACACTATCAGCCACTGCTGACTGACGTGTATTATACACTACACTTGTGCGTTATATAATAGTTTGGTAAAAACGCACACCAGTGCACCTGTACGCTGCCACCAACAGGCACACACGTGCGGTTTTAAAAACCAAGCACGGACGCAATAATAACCTAACACAGGTTTTAGGAGCAAAAATTAAGAACTCTGACACTATCAGCCACTGCTGACTGACGTGTATTATACACTACACTTGTGCGTTATATAATAGTTTGGTAAACGCACACCAGTGCACCTGTACGCTGCCACCAACAGGCACACACGTGCGGTTTTAAAAACCAAGCACGGACGCAATAATAACCTAACACAGGTTTTAGGAGCAAAAATTAAGAACTCTGACACTATCAGCCACTGCTGACTGACGTGTATTATACACTACACTTGTGCGTTATATAATAGTTTGGTAAACGCACACCAGTGCACCTGTACGCTGCCACCAACAGGCACACACGTGCGGTTTTAAAAACCAAGCACGGACGCAATAATAACCTAACACAGGTTTTAGGAGCAAAAATTAAGAACTCTGACACTATCAGCCACTGCTGACTGACGTGTATTATACACTACACTTGTGCGTTATATAATAGTTTGGTAAACGCACACCAGTGCACCTGTACGCTGCCACCAACAGGCACACACGTGCGGTTTTAAAAACCAAGCACGGACACAATAATAACCTAACAGGTTTTTTTGGGGAGCGACAATTACAGTACAGACAAGTCAGACACTATCTGGACTGTTTTACACTGTGTACACCAGCCCCAGATATGAAGGCTGGTATACGGTCACCACTACCCTGCCTGCCTGCCTGCCTGCCTGTATACTGCTACAATAGTCCTGACAAGGACTCTTTTGGTCACTAGCCTGTATTCAGACCTGGCTATACCCTGCCTGTATATAGCAACAATAGTCCTGAGAAGGACTCTGCTACTGTACGCCGACCTGGCTATACCCTGCCTGCCTGTATACAACTAGAATAGTCCTGAGAAGGACTTTTGGTCACACTGTTTGCAGCCCTGCAACTGAAAAAGCTATAAAGGGCCGCAAAGCTTTCCCTGAATCAGCGACACTCTCCCTACACTCACTGTCAGAATAGCTGTGAGCAGAGCACAGCGCGCCGGCCTATATAAAGGCTCGGTGACGCTGTGCAGGCCGGCCAATCACTGCAATTCCACAACTAACAGGGCTGTGGCATTGCAGTGGTCTGCCAGCCAATCCCTGCATGAGGGCTGGCTCTCAAAAGAGCGCCAACATGCAGAAATGAAGACCACGAGTAAAGCACGAGTATCGCGAGATTACTCGGTCCCCGCCGAGCAGCCCGAGTACAGTGATACTCGTGCGAGTACCGAGTAGTGACAAGCATGCTCGCTCATCACTAGTCAAATGCAGAATAATACAAATGACTAACTATGAGGTTTGTTTAGTGAAGCAAAATGAGTTGCACATACTGAAAATACAAGCTCAGCGATTTTTAAAGGGATTTTCCATATTATAAATATAATTGTTAAAAGGGGACAGACTAGTTAAAAATATAAAATGGAAAAAGTAATATTCGCTGCTCCAGTTCCTATGCATACCTGGTCTCTGCTTTCTGGTGCCACCTTATAGAGATTGTCCACTACTCGGGCAACCTTTCATCAATTTGAGAATTTTCCCCCGTTAAAATAAAAACACTTATACTCACCTCCGATTCTGGTGCCATTTCAGTGGTGTCAGTGTTGGAGGTGGTCGATTCGCTCCCCCTCCTACTATACAGTGTTTCCCCTAATGTACAGTGCTGTGATATAAATATGCTTCATGCTGAATGTATATTAGTGCAGCTGCCGACGATGTAACAGACCCGGAGCAGCGTAGCCGTCGGCGCCATCTAGCTGCCAATAAGTTGTAGTCTTTTATTGAATTCTAAAGGGTGCTTTACACGCTGCGACATCGCTGGCGATTGCTAGCGATGTCGAGCGAGATAGCACCCGCCCCCGTCGTACATGCGACATTTGGTGATCGCTGCCGTAGCGAACATTATCGCTACAGCAGCGTCACACGCACATACCTGTGCAGCGACGTCGCTGTGACCGCCGAACAATCCCTCCTTCAAGGGGGAGTTGTGTTCGGCGTCACAGCGACGTCACCGCGATGTCACTAAGCGGCCGTTCAATAGAAGCGGAGGGGCGGAGATGAGCGGGACGTAACATCCCGCCCACCTCCTTCCTTCCGCATTGCCGGTGGATGCAGGTAAGGAGATGTTCGTCGTTCCTGCGGTGCCACACGTAGCAATGTGTGCTGCCACAGGAACGACATACAACATCGTACCTGCAGCAGCAACGATATTAAGGAAAGCAGTGACGTGTCAACGATCACCGTTTTTGGACGATTTTGCGATCATTGATCGTCGCTGCTTGGTGTCACACGCTGCGATGTCCCTACCGGCACCGGATGTGCGTCACTAACGACGTGACCCCGACAATATATCGGTAGCGATGTCGCAGCGTGTAAAGCACCCTTTCGTGTTTTGCTAGTGAACATTTTAGAGTAATGTGTAATGTATGTGTTGACTCCATGAGCTGTGTCAGGCGGGAGGCACAGTTTGGGGAGTCATCTGAAGCATAATGTATAGAGTATAATGTGTTTTATATGAGGTCTTTATTATAAGAAATATTGTAATGTGTATTATGTAAAGTATAAGAATAATACTAATACTAAAAATGTTTTAGATACGATTTAGAGCAACACAGGGACAAGTGTGCAGGAGGGGAAGTCAGTGGTAGATTGTGTGTTATTATAGCAAATGCTAAGTCCAGGTTCAGCAGGCTAGATATTGATACAGTAGTAACCTAGAGAGGACACAGTGGGTGGAGTAAAGAGTGAGTTGGTAAGGTAGAAAGGCCACATGAGTCGGTTTAGTTGAGTTAAGTGAAGATGTCATAGTGTTCTGCACAGAAGGTCCTGAGATCATGATCTCTGTATCAGGATTTGGCCAGGCCTCAGGAGGTATCCCCCATTGTGTCCTACAGACATGGCTGCAAGAGATGGGGACCATAGATGTCAGAGTCAGCTGCTGGAGGAATATTTCCCAAGGTAAGGGCTGGACAGAAGGTTATTCCATTGAGCAGAAGAAGCAGAAGGGTAACACACGAAAACGTGGCATGTCCATTCTAGGAAAGTTATTGTGAAAGTGTTTATTAAGAAGATTGAGAATGTTTAAGATGTCTCTTACAAAGAACGAATGCTGAATAAAGAAGTTAAAGTTTGAGTTAAAGAAAAAATATTTCTGTGATGTGTTGCCCAAGTACAATATCTATGATGGTGACCGGCGATGGGGTAGAGGATGAGCCATTGAAGGCGCAAATAAGCGTCAAATCCCTCAGCCGGGGTGGAACACATGCACAACACCTGTTTGATGAAGCAGAGGGGGGCAGCTATCACATTGCTCCCCTCTTCATCAGCACTTGCTCTCCCAGGGTACTTAAAGTTCTTACATCACAGAAGTTCTTACATCACAGAAGTCATACACACAATCAGTGTTAGTTTCCCTCTCCCCATTTTCAGATGAATCAAACATTAAGAGGAAAGTCAGAGCTGCGGCTGGCCGCTTACTTTCTTCTGATGCTTGATACATCTGAATGCGAAGACAGTGAAGCTGATGCTGATGGGGAGCAGGGCTCACATGGTTTAACAATTTCATGCGGACCCCGGGAGAGCAAGTGTCAATGTAGATTGGTGCGGGGTGATAGTCATGAGTGAGGGGTTAACTCCAGATGCCCCAGCCTGCTACATTAAAGACATCATCATGGCTGGGTGTGCGGACTTGGGCTCCAAGACGTTTCTGTATTCACATTTCTTCCTCTCATAGAAAAGAGAGGTCGGGGGATTGCCAAAAGTGTAAGAGAAGCTTTCAGACAGTTGGGGAGACTCCACCCAGGAAGTCGGCTCCTTCCATGTACCAGACTTTCTCCACCCGTTACCAATTATACTTGGGGTCTTGTCACTAAAATCCTGTTCTCTGGACCCTTCTGCCTGGGGCCACTTTGTTAGAAGGTCAGTCTCTAGCTTCAGCATTGTCACACATTCTGTATCTCGGTCAATACTTCAGGATCACAATATCTCAATTCAGTCTCCTTTCTCCTTTTGCAGCCGCAGGTCACCCACTTCATATGGCCTTGATGACCTACAGATAATATGTCCGTTTTTTTCACACACTGGTTTCTTACTAACTTTATGGAAGGAAATCGTCTCTTTCCCTATGAACTACCCCCTCCCATTGTGGGCTAGTCGCAACACTTAACTGCTTCTTGCCCTATAGTCCAACAATAACATATAATACTTTTATACATTACACATTATATCACATCACAATTCAGATAGCACAATATTTACAAAAGGCGCAGAACTCAATTCACGTTACACTACATGACAATACAGTAGGTGATTGGTGTCTGCAGGGAAAGGAACACAACAGCAACTAATCCACCTCCTTACACTGACAGGAATGGAATGGTGCTGGCACCGGAGATCAGTATAAATTATTTTATTTTCATGGGAGAAAACACTCACATTTAGAAAGGGTTGTCTGATTAGTGGACAATCCATTAACACACAGTAGTGAACAAGAAAATGGAAACCAGTGTGGAAAGGGTAAACATAGCACTAGCTGTGAATAAATGAGAGTATAATTTTAAATCTTTTAAACTAATCTCAGCCCTTTTATAAATAATTTGTAATCCTAACACAATTCCTTTAACTTTAGCTTTTATTATAATTGGGTAATAATGCATTAGCCATATTTTCTACATGGCAACAATACTTCCTATCTTATCTGAATACTAGTGCTAATAGAGAAAATAAATTAGAACAAACAAAAATAATTGTAAATCCATAATGGTGTCGAAGATAAATAATTCTGGAATTGATAGTGTAATGATGTATATAAATTAAGTATGCGTAAGAGTTTATAGGGTAGCTTTGATCAAACAGGTTAAGTTCGAGATCTTTACTGATGCGATTAAATCCAATAATTCATTTTACACTTTGAATTGAGTTATCATAAGTGGGCTCCCATTGACTATATACATGATAATCATGTAGAACAACGATAACCAGTTCTTAGCCAACAATCATGTTATTCAAAAGTCCTATGTAGTATGCAGCGTTAGAAAGCTGAAAACATGTTGCTGCAGAAGGTGACAACAAGTTGACACCACCAAAGTCCACTTTGTCGTAACGCTAAAAAACATTGTTAAATATTGCATGGTATACAGACATATAAAATAAATTAAAACTCTAAATAAATTAACAAAGTGAAACAAAAAATACAGCAGAATAAAAATACACACTAAATAAAACCATCAAACAAGGGGATGGCTGACAAATTTTAAACTGGGGGCAACAACAAAGCACTGGCCCATGGTTCCTTAATCCGACCATACATATTAGATGGCTGTCAGTTAAATGATGCTTCCGCCAATCTTTTGGCCAACACCCATCTCAGCTGACTTTCCCATACACAGGAGCGGTCGTTCAGCCGTGTGCTCATCTATTCTCTATGAGAGAGCTATCCGTTGACAAGACATACACGTAGAACCACCCTCCTGTAGTATAAATACCCATAGAGCCCCACTCCTATAGTATATTCACTCATAGAGTGCCTCTCCCATATTATAAATACACATAGAGTCTTTCTTACTATAGTATAAACACACATTGAGCCCCCCTCGAATAGTATAAACACCCACAAAAAGCCTCCCCTCCAACAGTATGATCACACATAGAGCCACTCGCCACTCGCCCTTGTCATATAATCACACAGAATCCCCCTAGAGTAGTATAAATACACATAGAGCCCCTTTCCCATAGTATAATCACACATAAAGGCTACCTCCTGGCACCCCCCACAGTATAATTACACATCGGGCACCCCCCCCGCAGTATAGTCACAAAAAGCCCCTCCCTGTAGTATAGTTACAGATTTAATCCTCCCTTGTTGTATAATTAATTACACCCTCTCCACTGCTACATTAAAGATCAAAATGACAAGTGTGTAAACTTACTCAAAAGTCCAGGTAGTATTAGTAGGTATTCACATATATTATGCATAAATAATTACACACTAGATGGATGTAGGGGCCTTAATGGACATGTCGGTATAGATACAACAAATGGGAAAGGACAAAAGACAACTGACTCAAAGTGTCCAATAAATAATCATTTATATTTATTAAATAGCTGTATTATAGTCAGGATAGAGGAGGAGATCCACATACATAAGAAAGCAAAAGTAATGCCAAAGCAATCAGGGATGGCTATATCCATATATCAAATACCAAATAAATCCAAAGTAAAGTGCAAGTGCAAACATATTGCTGACTAATTGCCTAATATCATTGTTGTCATGTTTACAACCAGTATTTATAGATGCCTATTGAGTATATAGTACATGCTGTTCAGTGAAAGGCATGTATCAGATATAAGTGAATAGAAAAGTTTCTAGGCTAGTCTTAATCACTGGAAAGATAGCCAAAAAAGGTATAATAAAATGTGTACCTGGTCAGATAGATGCTGCCATCCACCGGCTCAATTGGCCTCCACCCTGACACATGTTTTGGCTGGCGCCTTCATCAGGGAAGGTGTCCCTTAAGTATAGACAGAACTAAGCAACTGCTTACAGCAATACCTCAGCAACCTTGATAGTGCTTGCTGCTTTATCTGGACTCTACCTCCAGAATATTAATTATAACTGCCCCAATCAGATATAGCATTGCAGGAATTATTCCCAAAAAAGGAAGGGTAATCCATGTCCCATTGCATAACTAATCAGCCCTCATTATCATTCCCCAACATGCTAAAGCAGGGATGGGAATTATTTTCCCAAAGTGCCACATGAGAGTCGATGACTGGTGTGGTGGGCCGAACTACTAGGCTGAAATTAATTCTGCTCAATAACAATTAACATATTAAATGTAATTATTTTATATTAATATAAATTATATTACTTAATATTGAGCAGAAATACGTTTTCTGACATCCCCCTATATACAGTGTGAGCCCAAGTAGACTCCTAAATATAGTATGTGCCCTCACATATTCTCCTATATACAACATGAGCCCCCACATACCCTCCTATATAGATTTCTGAGACCCCAAATAGCCCCTTACAAACATTATGAGCCACATATAGCCTCCTATATACAGAATGAGTCCCCACATAGCCCCCTACATACATTATGAGCACCAACATAGTCTCATATATACATTTCTGACCCCCCACATAGCCTCCTACATACAAAATGAGCCACTCACATAGTCTCAACATTTCCTCACCCAGCTCCTTCGAAGGACCAATGGACAAATGGGGTAATCTGTGTCTTCTGAGCTGGAGCACTCCTATCCAGTAAGAGAAAGGCGTGTCACTTGGGCACACCTTAAGTGTTCTGATGCTGCAGTTTAAAGGTACAGCACCACTATATTGCCCTGTCACCGGGGCTTTCAATCACCTGTGGCCGTATCACAAACTGTAAGACATGCTGCTTCCTCTTACAAATTATGATAAGGCCTCTAGTTATATACAAGCTCAAAGTCTTTAATACACCACACGGTCGTCCTGAACTGTTGCCAAGGGAGCTGCCAGGGGGGCCAATACACCTCTGCCCCCCAGCATAGTCCACTACTGCTCCAAACACTCTAAGGCTTCCTTCACATGTCCATGTGAAAACTCAGAGGTGTGAAGATCAGAATATATTTTAACGAGGAACATTGTGAATGTTTCTCCATTATGTTTTAAAACGGACACCACAAATACCGGAGAAACATTCACATGGATCCTGATTAAAATCTATTGTGATCTTCACACCTCCATGTTTTCACACAGACCTTTAACTGTGACGCCCTGGGCAAGCCAGGGGTCACAGGTCAAAACACCACCACACCCTACACCCCAGTTAGGAACACCAAAGCTAACCTAAAATCCTTTGTGCCTTCCTCCAGGAGCTGGTGTCCACACCAGGGGGTGGGCCAGGCGGTTGGCTCCGCCCACCGAGGAGTTCACATCCCTGTAGGCGGGAAGAACCAGGCAGTTAAGCTAGGGACGTGAAGGAGTAAACAAGGAGTGGAGTTGAGGAAGTGAAAGTAGAAGGAAGTGAAGCGGTAGTGGAGCTAAGAAGAAAAGCTGAAGTGACAGAGAAGTGAGAGTAGTAAAGCCTGAAGTTAGTCGGGGTGTGTGCCCTGGACTGAGAGACAGCAAGGTCAGCAGACGGCGGTGATAGTCTGCAGGGGGACTGCTCGGAGGTTGCTGGAAGGACCGCGGACGGGTGGTGACCCGGCGGTCTGGAGCAGTATACGAAGAACAGTCAGCACCAGGGCAGGGGCCTTTCGGATCCCGGCAAGGCTAGGAGTCGCCATAATTTGCCAAATCCGTCAGTGAAGGGGACGACTGTCTCCCAACAACCAAGTCCCGATTGAAGGCAACAGTCCAACCGTTACAGAGAGACACTGCCACCGCCAGGGCACCAGTTTCTCAGGGCCAGCGCCTGCGGGCAAAGTAGGGCTCCTTCGGCCCAGATTGAAGCCGAGGAGTGGGTAACCGGTGGGAACCCATCGCTACCAACACAGAAACATTAGGTGCAGGAAAAGTGACCGTCACCGTCACCTACTGGGGAAAGCAAGTGCAGCCGTCCGTGGGAACCGTCTTTCCAGCCGTGTGTTTTACTGAGAACTGTGTCATTGTCTCAGGCTGAGTGAGTACAACAGTGCCGCAAGGCACAGAGCTGCCCCCGCGTCCCTGCACCCCACCAAGCCCTGCATCACCCACCTCATCACTGGGCCCCGGGACAACCAACCCCCTACCCACAGAGGGGAGGACTAACATCCAGCTGCCCCATACCATCACTCCCGGGATCCCCATACAGAGCAGCGGTGGTGTCTACAAATCACCATAACCGTGGGTGGCGTCACGGACAATAGACAATTCCCACACCCAACAAACCCCCTTTTCACTCACGGGCGAGGAGCGCCCCCAGAGTCCCCGGGATCCGGCCCATCGCTCGAGCCACCGAGCAGCAGCAGGACGCAGCAGCCGCGGCAGCCGGACCCGAGCAGTGGGGAGAGCGCGGCGTCCCCTCCTCCGCCCACGACAACTTGGCATCACGAACAGGATCTTACCGCTCTGCCATCTGGTAGAGGTGCGCCTTGTTACCGCTGGAGGTGTACGGCCAGAAAATTTCAGAAGCCGCCATCTTTGGCGCGAAAAGTCCCCGCTCGAGCGTCTTCTCGAGTAGCAGAGGCGCGAAGGCCAAAACCCCGCCCCGATAGAGGAGTGGCTAAAGAGAAGCTAAGGGGGACGCGATGGCGGCTGGCTGCATGTGAGCGCAGCTATAAAAGCAGGGACGCCAGGACTCTGCAGACATCTTGTTCCTGGGAAAAGCCGCCAGCAGCATGTGGGTGCCGTCCCGCGACACCGTAGCCCCCGCGCCTGGAACCGCGGCGTGGGTGGAGATCCGGACCGCGCAGCTCTACCAACGGTTGCAGGTCAGGATGCAGCTCCTCATGGAGGAGTGGGAGACCGACATGGCGGACGTTATAGCAGCCGTGCGGAGACGCGAGGAGGAAGCGGAGGAAGGGAGGGTGAGTGACCCACGCCCCGATGCCCTTGAAGGGCCGGTCATCGCGGCTGCGGGACCCGGTCCAAGCCCTCTCCCCCCGCTGCCTCCCTCGCCACCCGTCTCGGAGGCTGTGACCCCGCCACTAGGCCCGCTACCACCGCAACCGGTAGCAGTACCCAGCATGCCCGCCCAAGCGGGCCGACCTGCAGCCGGAGCCCGTAGTCGACCGGAGGTGTTGCCCTGGAAGGCTCCGAAAACCGCACCGGAGGTGTCTCCAGAGAAAGTCACCGAGCCGGAGCTGATGAACCGTTCCGAGCCGGAGGCCCAGCTGCGGAAAGCCCCTGTGCCCATCCCCCACACTTCGGCTGAGGTAGCGCCGGGTTGTCGCTGCAAGGTGGCGCCCAAGGCCAAGACACCGCGGGACCCGCCGCCCAGATCCCTGACAGTGGGCAGCGTCCAGAATGTCCCGCGGGACCCGACCCGTGCGCCGGAGCTCGCAGCAGCGCCGTATTGGGACAGGGAGCCGGTACTGCTGGGCCTGGAGATCGGTGAGAGGGAGAGGAAGAAGGCCGAGCTGGTGGCCCGAGCAATTAGAGAAAAGGAGAATCTCCGCCAGGCCACATTCCGTGTCCGGGGCCCGCTGTACGAAGGGCAGGTGAGGCGGTTTGATGTCCGCCGGGGCTATGGGTTTATCTATGAACCGGGCCTGAAGGCCGAAGTGTTTGTAGCCCGGCAAGATGTGAATGCCCACCTGCCTGAGGAGCATCCCGGCCGTAACCTGATGCCGGGTGACATTGTACAATATACCCGGCACTGTGGAGAGAGGGGGTGGTTCGCCCTAGATGCAAAACTGAGGGGCAGCCAGGAGAGCCGAGTGAGTTCTGCACCCCCTCCCTCGGATGAAGCCGGATACCAGGAGTAAGGGCAGCGGATGCCCGCTGCAGCAGTCCCCGTTGGGACCCTCAGAGTTGTTTGTTTGAAAAAGTTTTGCAAATGATAAGATGATTACCGAAAAGTAACCTGATTCACCGTGATTGAGAAAACCGGCCGTTGCCGGCACCGTTGTCCCCGAGGGGACCATTTAAAAAGTTGCATAAGGGACTCCTTATGGACAAGCCCGTGAACTTGCAGGGCAACCACAAACATTAAGTGGAATGTAAATAAGTTGATTTACCGTTACCGTTTCCGCAGTGCCGCCTCCGGAGAGGCAGGTTGGAGGGAGGGCCCGCAGTAGAGCCGGCTGGGGCCCAGCCACCACCGGGACCGGTGGCTACCCTCTGGAGGGGAAGGACAGATCCCGCTCGGGTAACTTGTGCTGGACTTGGGTCAAGGGGTGCTGCCTGAGTTGTAGGGGCAGCATCAGGGCCAGGTTACTTGGGTGGGAGAGAGCGGAAACCGTAACCGTAAACCGTTTTGCAACGTTTAAGAAATGTGCCTCCCGATGTGGGATGATGTCATAAGATGTAAATATGTTACCGTTTACCTTTTTATATATTTTTCAGAACATAAAACCGGTGTTGGACAGGCAGCCCGCGGACGGTCTGCATTTTGCTAAGGGGGAATGTGACGCCCTGGGCAAGCCAGGGGTCACAGGTCAAAGCACCACCACACCCTACACCCCAGTTAGGAACACCAAAGCTAACCTAAAATCCTTGTTGCCTTCCTCCAGGAGCTGGTGTCCACACCAGGGGGTGGGCCAGGCGGTTGGCTCCGCCCACTGAGGAGTTCACAGCCCTGGAGGCGGGAAGAACCAGGCAGTTAAGCTAGGGACGTGAAGGAGTAAACAAGGAGTGGAGTTGAGGAAGTGAAAGTAGAAGGAAGTGAAGTGGTAGTGGAGCTAAGAAGAAAAGCTGAAGTGACAGAGAAGTGAGAGTAGTAAAGCCTGAAGTTAGTCCGGGTGTGTGCCCCGGACTGAGAGACAGCAAGGTCAGCAGACAGCGGTGATAGTCTGCAGGGGGACTGCTCGGAGGTTGCTGGAAGGACCGCGGACGGGTGGTGATCCGGCGGTCTGGAGCAGTATACGAAGAACAGTCAGCACCAGGGCAGGGGCCTTTCGGATCCCGGCAAGGCTAGGAGTCGCCATAATTTGCCAAATCCGTCAGTGAAGGGGACGACTGTCTCCCAACAACCAAGTCCCGATTGAAGGCAACAGTCCAACCGTTACAGAGAGACACCGCCACCGCCAGGGCACCAGTTTCTCAGGGCCAGCGCCTGTGGGCAAAGTAGGGCTCCTTCGGCCCAGATTGAAGCCGAGGAGTGGGTAACCGGTGGGAACCCATCGCTACCAACACAGAAACATTAGGTGCAGGAAAAGTGACCGTCACCGTCACCTACTGGGGAAAGCAAGTGCAGCCGTCCGTGGGAACCGTCTTTCCAGCCGTGTGTTTTACCGAGAACTGTGTCATCGTCTCAGGCTGAGTGAGTACAACAGTGCCGCAAGGCACAGAGCTGCCCCCGCGTCCCTGCACCCCACCAAGCCCTGCATCACCCACCTCATCACTGGGCCCCGGGACAACCAACCCCCTACCCACGGAGAGGAGGACTAACATCCAGCTGCCCCATACCATCACTCCTGGGATCCCCATACAGAGCAGCGGTGGTGTCTACAAATCACCACAACCGTGGGTGGCGTCACGGACAATAGACAATTCCCACACCCAACAAACCCCCTTTTCACTCACGGGCGAGGAGCGCCGCCAGAGTCCCCGGGATCCGGCCCATCGCTCGAGCCACCGAGCAGCAGCAGGCCGCAGCAGCCGCGGCAGCCGGACCCGAGCAGTGGGGAGAGCACGGCGTCCCCTCCTCCGCCCGCGACATAACCATTCTGGAAAAACAAGGATGGCTCATGGATGCCACACGGATGACACACATGGATGGCCAAACCAGACTGTGCAATGCATGCATTTTTTTAAACAGACATGTGAAGGGGGCCAAATGCAAATGATATAAAATGAAGGAAAGTAGATAGCCTGATAGGTAAATAGCCTAATAAGCCAATGTAACAAGATGATAAAGCACACCATAAAGGGATAACAATGGAGCTCATTCTCACAATTTTTGTAAATTTATTTCAAGATATTTTTTTGTATTGACTTTTTCTACTACTGTTTCTCTTTTGCTCAGTTTGGCCCTCACATCTGCAGCTTTGCCCATGACATCAGTATCACATTAGGCACTAATACCAATGGGCTTGACATGAATTATTCAGCAGCTCAGTTGGTCCCCCCAGCTGAGCAGAACTACTTTTCTTACATGTGAACAGGGCATTGCAATCAGTATAAAATATCATGTCAATGGAACTGGAAAAGTTACTTAAGACAAAGCCTTTAAAAATGTGCATACACCCAAAGTAGCATAAATTTCATGCGTGACCTTTTAATGGTTTTACTTTCTTATTTGCTGATGCAAGACATACATACATCTACTCTCACGGTAATCTGTCAATTGAAGGTGGATTTCAAGCACCAATGAATATTACATGCAGCAATTTAGCTGTAAAGTTTGAGTAGAAATACAGCACAACAGTTTTATAGTTTTTATGCAAAGGTTACAATTCAAAAGTCTATTCGAAAAGTAAAACGAAAAACCGAGACACAACAAAGCAAGTTGTACACTAGTATCATATGCAAATGTCATAATATAATCTCAATGAATTTATTTATTTTATGTTACGATAATCAACACATTTAAAAGAAATGTATTATTAATAAATTATAAACTTATTCTTATTTTCGTTTTCATAAGAACAAGTTGTACAGATCATGAACATGTTTATATTGTAGACATACGCATACATGGTGCGACAGCACACTGCGATTAATGAATATATGAACTCCAATATTGCTGTAAAAAGTAAAAACGCAAGGTATCAAGTCAAAGGTTTTTATATATCAAAGAATACAACACAAAATCCATCCAACCACGTCAAGGTGTACCTTTAATATTGATAATCCCTAAACACTTTTGTCCTACCTCTCCATGTGCCAAACCAGCCTTATCTAAATGGAGAGTGAAAAGGAGACCAAGTTGGCAATTAAAGCCTTGTGTGGGAGAAATAGATGGATAAGGGACCTGGAGGGAACCACACACTCTAATATGTACTACAACAAAGAATAAATATATGAGGCCTGTACACCAGTACAATAATTCAATACATATACGGTAAATATTTAACTCCTGCTCACAATGTGTCATTATATGTCATTATGTAGAACCATTGCAGTCTCCGCTCTCCAACACCCATCGGTTGGGTAAACACGTACATTGCAGTAAGGAGAAGTAGTTGGAGTCCTGAGTTAATTAAAACTTCTTTCTTTATTCCATAATTATATTACAATAACAGCATGATAGCCCTGTTGATGAGTTTCGACTCTAAACAGAGTCTTAGTCTTAAATTCCTAATGCATACTGACACTATATAAAATAAATAACCCCACCCATCCCCTAGTGATGTTAATAAATAATCAATTCAAATTACCATTATGAATATAAGTATAGAACAAATTAAGAAGACTTAAGGCTGCTTTACACACAACGATATTGCTAGCGATCTTGTTAGCGATGTGACACGCCCAGATCATTGATGCAATTTGCCGAGATTGCTCATAGGTTCTTTTGTAGCAGTCACACGTACACATCTCACAAACAACACTACATCATTCAGCGATATATTGTTTGACCAAGGCGGTCGTGTGGATGTTGTTCATCGTTAGCAGGGTGTCGAACGTACCAATATGTCTGCTGCATTCCAAACGACGAACGATATTTTGAAACTGAGCGACGTGTCAACGATCAACAATTTTCACCCTATTTGCGATCGTTCGGAGTCGCACGTAGATGTCACACGCAATGACGTCGCTAACGATGACGGAAGTGCGTCACGAAAACTGTGACCCCCAACGACATATCGTCAGATAAATTGTAGCGTGCAAAGCGGCCTTAAAGGGCACGTTACACTCTGCGACATCGCTATCGATGTCACTAGCCTTCGCACCCACCCCCGTCGTTTGTGCGTCACGGGCAAATTGCTGCCCGTGGCGGACAAAATCGCTAGTACCCGTCACACATACTTACCTTCCTAACGACGTCGCTATGGCCGGCGAACAGCCTCTTTTCTAAGGCCGATAGCAGCCGCATGAAAGTAATGCCCACCTCATTGCCGGAGGATGCAGGTACGGTGTTGTTCTTCGTTCCTGGGGTGTCACACGTAGCGATATGTGCTGCCTCAAGAACAACGAACAACCTGCATCCAAAATCAGCAACGATTTTTGGGAAATGGACAACGTGTCAACAATCAACGATTTGGTGAGTATTTTGCATCGTTAGCGGTTGCTCGTATGTGTCACACGCAACGACGGCGCTAACGAGGCCGGATATGCGTCACAAATTCCATGACTCCAAAGACATCTCGTTAGCGATGTCGTTGCGTGTAAAGCAGCCTTAAGACTCTGTTTAGAGTCGAAACGCATCAACAGAACTATCATGCTCTACTGATGTTATTTTAATTTAATTATGGAACACAAAATGAAAGAAGTTTTAATTAACTTAGGACTCCAACTACTTCTCCTTACTGAAATTTACAATAATTCAATACTAAATGTGTGCGGGTCCTGTATATTTTTTCCATGTTTGTATTTTGTCTCATGTGTTTTGGTAGAAAAATAAAAGAAGGTCGTTTTATACAAGAGGAATATATCGTAGTTGTGGCCTTCCCCTAAAACATAGGTTTGGTTCTTATTTGTTTCGATAACATTGGACTACTCTCTGTCATTATTAAAATGAATATGATCTGTTTCACAAATAAAATCTCACATAGTACATTCAACAAGGAACATCATAACATCCCCCTTCCTCAACCACCCACGCGACTGCTCCTACCTAACTTTTAAAGTTGAGTCTGTACAAATTTATAACCTTTTTATTCTTCAGATCTTTAACTTTCCCAGCATAGCTTTTAGATCCTCCGTACAGTTTCACACCGTGTCCTTGAATGGGGTCATCAAGCAGATTATCTCATTCCTATTCAAACAATTTATTGCAAAGTCTCTCCATTTTCTAAAAGAATGATTCTGTTAGTTTCTTATGTTTTTCTAACTCTTGTCTCTTACGTAATCAGAGTTTTGAGAGTTTCAATTCATTCCACATGACTCGGCGTTTGCTTTTCTAGTAAATGCCTTAAATTTCAAACTTATCAATAAGGTCAAATAGATCCTCTTAGTGGCCTACATATCCTCTCCTGGTTCAGATACATTTCTATAGGTGTAATGAAAAATGAAATCTACTGGGGTCAAGGGGATTTCCACTCCTCATTGTTCTGTAATAAAATCAACCACTGTTTGCAAAAAGGAGAGAGTGTCTTTGCATTCCCATATCCCATGGAGTAAGGTAGCTTTTGCCTGACTACATGTCAGACATTCCCACAGATAGTGGGCTGTGGCTTCCTATGGGCCAAGTCAAGAGCATAAGTGCCACGGGTGTGTCACGGGTGACAGACAGTCATGTAGTATCTGGCTATAGATGGTCATAGTATTTGGCTCCCTGACTTTCTATTATTCCTGCTATTGGTATTCATTATAATAGGTAGCTTCCCTGCTGGATTTTCATCTCTCCCCCTTTTGGAACCTGCAGGAGCTCGCCTTCCACCCAGCTGCTGATCTTCAGTATTCTCTTGGTGCTTAAATATTACATTCTTCCCTGGACTGGTGCTGGTGATATTATTCAATTCTTTCTAGCTCTGGTTGCAAGCACGTGGTTTGCTCTAACCTGTAATATTGTTGCTGAAGCTTGCTAAACTCCTGCCTGTGTCATCTATGGATAAGTAGTTCATGATTTTTCCCCTGTGTGTCCCCCTTGTGTTTTCCTTTAGCGTTTAGTGGGATTGACGAAGCGCTCATCCCACCTGTTCACTATTTAGGGTCCAGGTCTAGGGATACCTAGGGTCAGGTATCTGGCTCTGTGCATAGGTGCGCAACCTATCTAGGATCGTGAGGGACCCCAAAGACCAGCTGTAGATTTGGTCAGGGATCACCATCTCCCCCTTCCCTAGACACAGGGGTCCCCTTACCTTACCTTTCACTGCTCGAAGTTGCTCTATGCATAATCTTGTAATTCATGTTTCTCCACTGTTCATTCAATCTGTAGGTGTATACTCTTTGCAAGGATACTATGGGACATATTTTCACCTGTGATATGTGAGCACCAATTGGCAAACAATGATGAGGTTATTTTCTGCTGTAAATGAGTTTTCAATTTACAGAAGATCATTAGTAAAGATACTTAATTCTCCTTTGGGCCTATGAAATCATAACATTTTCCAATTTTCTTAGAAAATCTTACATTTATAGTTAACTTTATACAAAACCCTTTTTGTCTGGGCTTATTGGGGAGCTGACACAAGTATGTTGACCATTTTTCCCTTTGGTTTCTTCCCATGTCAGTAGTCGACGCTCCTCCACTTACAATAGGTCATTTACGGTTTTGATTTGTTTCCTATTCCATTTCCTATAGCGTTTATTGGTATATCTGAGGTTAAAAGCCGGTAAGGACCAAGATGATATGTATTAAGAGATGTTTGTTGGAAGTTCATATAATTTGCATATTGTTTTCCATGAAGCTATTATATCTCTCCGTAGGGTGCTATGTTTTACCTGGGTTCTTAGGACCTTATAGTTTGTATGTAGATATGTTTCAAGGAGCAAATGAGAAGCCAATTGTTTTTGTTTCTCCAAGGGCAGGATGGAGAAAAAATATGTATTGTAGTTGTAATCTCTTGTGTGTCTGAAAAATGCTGTTAAATTATATATGGTAAAATGAGGTCGTTGGAATCCATAGACTAAGTTCTGTGTGTGATATTCATAATATGATACAGCTTTTCTACCACAAGAAAGATAAAATCCCAGAATGTAAATTTCTTCATGTTTGCGTAGTCAAGAAGTAGGGTTTTTTGTATGACAGAGCAGTTTTTCAAAATGTATCAAGTTAACAGTAATGGCTATTCCTATAGTGATAAAGTTTGGTCCTGTCTAGTTGTTGTGTAGGATTGTCCCGATTGTGTACACCTTGTCATGGTCTGATGGCTTTTACATAATCCTTTTTGTTAATCAAAGCTGTGTTAACTAAGTACCCTATTTTATTCATATGTTCTATTACAGTTTACGTACTTACTGCAGGGTATTTGCTCATATTATTTTTATCTCAGGTTTTGTCAGTTAAATAGCCACAGTGTGGACATGCTCTTCCACATTGCATGTATACCAACTTATGCCAAAGCTCATTTCTTTGGTTTTGCTGTAGTTTTTTGCACTTTGTACAAACAGGAACATGGCTCCCCCTTTTTGACACACGTATTTCATCTATATAGCTTCCCATGGGCAGGTGTCTGAACAACTGGCTCAGTCCGCACCTGCTCTGCCCCCATTTATATTGATGTTGGTTGACACAAGGTGAGGTTTTAATACTAGAGGATAAGACCATCCCAATTTGGTGCACCTTGTCGCAGTGGGATTGCTTTTATGCTTTTTTTGTTAAAACCATGTTAAAGTGAAACCCTAATACGTAAATATATTATTAACCTGGAGATATGGGTTAATCTGGAGGTTAATAGTGTTTGAATCCTGCCCAATGCCTGCACATTGAACCCCAGTGCAGGCATTGGAATTTTACTGTAGTCCTTGTAGCAGGGTTCCGGGATCTTTTACGGAGGAGCTGCATGCGCGGGTTCAGTCACTGCTCAGTTTATGGAAAGTCAAGACTATAACCGCGTAAGAGGGTAGCTAGGTCCGTGTGCCCCTTCCCTGAAGACACCGATCGTCATTGAATCATAATAATGTGAACTTGGTTTATGTATGTAATGACCTTATGCATTAACTATAAGTGTGGCCAGCTAGTAGCAGGGTTAAGTACTGCTCCCTATAAAAAGAATAGGTTCTGCCTAGCACATAAAGATTTAGGCAGGGATCAGGTAAGTTCTGTGGGTTGCCAACAGGTGGAGAAGCCAGCTGCATGATACAGCCTGACTTTGTCCGAATCTAATCAGTAGAAGAATAGTTAGAGTGTTGAAAGCTGTACTAATGGATAGCATCGCGAGAAGGAGAAGAGTGCAAGCCCATCAGCTAGCTTAGGCCAAAGAAAGTGGGTGTTTTTGGCATTCAAGACCTGACCCTCAAGGTCAAATTGGTATCAGAGCACATGGGAATGTTTTCAGTCAGGAACGGGTAGAGCGTCACTTTTGTCCCCAAGTCATGAATACCAGGCCCAAACTCTAGAAAGGTTTCCCAACCAGTGTCTCACTCCAGCGGTAGTAGTCCTCAAGTGGATACTTGGCATAGACTTCAGCAAACGGGTCAGTACAGCGAGTGCAGTAGACTAGCCTTATTCAAAAGCGGTCAAAACCGTTATATAGAACGGGTCCATGTTGATGGGATGAGACCATGGTCATGTGGGACTCTATGACTTTATTGTATGAAACTGTGGTGCTAGGCAGTAAGGACAAAGACAGACAAATAGCAGCTGCAGTACCAGGAATGATGGAACAGTGAAACTGTGCCTTGAAGTTAAATGTAGAGTAAAAGACTTGTTGAAGTATTGTGCTCGCAGTGACGATGTGTTGGATGTAATGTTGAGTAGAAGACTGTTGAAAAATATATCAGTATCTGTGTCTATGACCCTCAGCGGAAGAATCCTGGTCAGCACAAAGGCCTAACCAAAAGTAAAGCTTACACACACAAAGACTATACACCCAGCCAGGATCACCGTGACCAATCCCTTTTTCCTTGCTCTATGGAGGTGGCTAGGGCACGGATTACTGAAGGACTGGGGACCTTGCCCATGACTACTGCTATGCACCACCGCCACATCTGCGTCCCACGCACTGACTCACAGCAGCTCATCATTAGAACCACTTCAAGACTGCCAAGGCCAGTATGTGCAATTTGTAGGTTTTCCCCATTATTTCTCCTATGGGCTCTTTGGTTTCTTCCCACACTCCAAAAACTGTCTCTATTGTACAGTATGTGTAAGTTAGAATGGAAAACTAGTCTGGCAGCTTAATTTAGATCAAGCATTGATCCTGAATCTCTATACAGTATTTTGCTGCCAAAGATACCAGAGCTATATGAACAACAAACCATAAATAATAACTACTGCAGAAACATGTGAAAGAGAAAAAAGGAACACAAAGTCTCTGTATATTTCAAGGTGCAGAATTCATTTAACTGCAAGATGCAACCATTAGCGCATTCAGTAAGCCTTAATATTCTCTTAAGAATATGAATGTGGGCACTACTATTACATTGCAAAAACCTTGGAATTTGTGTAGAAATTTTTTTCCAGAATTTGAACACAAATTCTTAAAAACACATTTTCTTCTCCACCGAAAACTTCAAGATAAGTAGGGAAAATGAAAACATAGAAATGAAGCATAAGCAGAATTAAAGTAACTGTGCACCCTCAACATCTGTACTCTAAAGGTTCTGTTCAATGGCAGTAGTTTCACCCATCTCGCACATATTCCAGCTAAGCATGCATGTCTTCTGAATGGGAGATGGGAATTTTATAGTAGCAGCTTACCCTTCATGAAAAGAGAAGGATATGGCATTCAAATTAGATGAGCAATTTTTCTTTTCCCTGATTGGGGTAGAACCAGTAGGTCCCCAAGCACATAAAATTGAACTGATCCCTACTATACCAGCAGGATCAGACAACTCTGTTGTAATACAGTCATGGCCAAAAGTGTTGGCACCATTAAAATTGCTGCAGAAAATTAAGTATTTCTCCAAGAAAATTCTTGCAATTACACATGTTTTGATATACATATGTTAATTTCCTTTGTGTGTATTTGTGTGTATTGTATTGTATGACAAAAAACACAATAAAAAAAAAATTGGACATAATTTCACACAAAACTCCGAAAATGCGCCAGACAAAATTGTTTACACCCTCAACTTAATATTTAGTTGCACACCCTTTGGAATAAATAACTGCAATCAATCACTTCCTATAACCATCAACACATATCTTACACCTCTCAGCTGGAAGTTTGCACCACTCTTCTTTTGCAAACTATGCAAGTAGTGATGAGCGAGTACTAAAAAGCTCGGGTGCTCGAGGCTCGGGCCGAGCATCCCAAGATACTCGTGTACTCGGCCCGAACACCGAGCCCAATGTTATCCTATGGGAGACCCGAGTATTTTTGTGAAATGACCCCCGGCAGCATGTAGAAACCCTAAAAATGGCACAAAAGTCTCAGAAGAGTGCTCAAATGACATGGCAACAGCATGGGGAAGACCCCGTGAAGCATTTATCACTCAAAAGTCACAGCTGTGAACAATTTTGTCCGCGTTTTACGCCATTTTTACGGACTCACCAGAAAACCTTCCAAAATGACACCAAAATGAATTTTCATGGCGGAAATGTTAAGGGCACATACCCAATAGTGAGATAGAGCTAATGTATGTTACTTTTGGAGATTAATACATGAAAGATTTTACGTAAAACATTGTGTGGCACTCCGATGTCCCTGAGAAGAGACGTACATAAAGGCCTCTGAGTCTAATGTGCCCATTTTGAGGAAGTGAGTCTTTGTAGTATTTTCCTTTGCCAGGGCAGTCCAAAATTGGGAGGTTCACCAATGTCCCTGCATACAGACGTGCATGAGGGCCTGTAAACCTGAAGTGCCCATTGGAAGGAAGTGGGTCTATTGTAGTATAGCCCTTAGGCAGGGCAGCCAAAAATTGGGAGGCTCCACGTTGTCCCTGGATAGAGACGTGCATGAGGGCCTGTAAACCTGAAGTGCCCATTGGAAGGAAGTGGGTCTATTGTAGTATAGCCCTTAGGCAGGGCAGCCAAAAATTGGGAGGCTCCACGTTGTCCCTGGATAGAGACGTGCATGAGGGCCTGTAAACCTGAAGTGCCCATTGGAAGGAAGTGGGTCTATTGTAGTATAGCCCTTAGGCAGGGCAGCCAAAAATTGGGAGGCTCCATGTTGTCTCTGGATAGAGACGTGCATGAGGGCCTGTAAACCTGAAGTGCCCATTGGAAGGAAGTGGGTCTATTGTAGTATAGCCCTTAGGCAGGGCAGCCAAAAATTGGGAGGCTCCACGTTGTCCCTGGATAGAGACGTGCATGAGGGCCTGTAAACCTGAAGTGCCCATTGGAAGGAAGTGGGTCTATTGTAGTATAGCCCTTTGGCAGGGCAGCCAAAAATTGGGAGGCTCCACGTTGTCCCTGGATAGAGACGTGCATGAGGGCCTCAAAACATTAAGTGACCATTGTCAGGAAGTGGGTGTATTATAGTATAGCCCTTTGGCAGGGCAGCCAAAAATTGGGAGGCTCCACGTTGTCCCTGGATAGAGACGTGCATGAGGGCCTCAAAACATTAAGTGTCCATTGTCAGGAAGTGGGTGTATTATAGTATAGCCCTTTGGCAGGGCAGCCAAAAATTGGGAGGCTCCACGTTGTCCCTGGATAGAGACGTGCATGAGGGCCTCAAAACATTGTTCCCATTGCAAAGGAGCGGGTCTCCTGTCGTTGTAATGTCCATTCTGCAAAGAATGGGCGAAAAAATTTACCACTGGGGGTATACCTGAAACAAAGGCCTAACTCTTGTAACGGTCATCATGGTGGCGCATGAGGAGAAGGAGGAGCAGTCCAGCGATTATCCAAAGTCCAGAAGTGTGTACCCATGGGTGACTGGAGGTACATGGCAAATTCCCGTTACAAACTTTAAATTCCGCTCTCATTTGCTGGTGGTGTGGTGAAGTCTGGCCCAATCCAACCCTTGTTCATCTTGATCAGAGTCAGCCTATCAGCATTTTCAGTTGACAGGCGGGTGCGTTTATCTGTAATGATTCCACCTGCGGCACTAAAAACACGCTCTGACAAAACGCTAGCGGCAGGGCAGGCCAGGACTTCCAAGGCGTAGAGAGCCAATTCATGCCACGTGTCCACCTTGGATACCCAATAATTGTAAGGCACAGAGGAATGTCGGAGTACAGTTGTTCAATCTGCAAGGTACTCCTTGAGCATCTGGGCAAACTTAGGATTCCTTGTGGCACTACCCCGCACCTCAGGGGCTGTGGTACGTGAGGGGCTGAGAAAACTGTCCCACATCTTAAAGACTGTTCCCCTACCTCTGGCGGATTGGACTTGTGCCTCTCTCGGCTGTACGCCTTGGTTGTCCACTGATTCCTGACCTATGCCGCTAGCGTTTTGTGAGGGGAATGCTTTGCCTACTTCCGTGACTATGGCCTTCCGGAACTGCTGCATTTTGGTTGACCTCTCCACCTCGGGAATAAGAGACATAAAGTTCTCCTTGTAGCGTGGGTCTAACAGTGTTACCAACCAGTAATGATTGTCGGCCAAGATGTTCTTAACGCGAGGGTCACGAGACAGGCAGCTTACCATAAAGTCAGCCATGTGCGCCAGACTCTTAACAGCCAGGACTTCAGTAGCCTGACCAACACGATGACTGAACATGCTGTCCTCCTCCTCCTCCTCCTCCTCCTCCTCATCTACCCTGTCCTCTGGCCAGCCACGCTGAACCGAGGATATGACTGGTGTGCATGTCATATCCTCAATTTGGCCGGAGATTTGCTCCATGTCTTCATCCTCCTCCTCGTCATAGTCCTCCACTGCACGTTGTGATGAGACGAGGCTGGGCTGTGTGTTATCACCCACACCCACTACTGTTTCTTGCTGCAACTCATCGCGCTCCGCCTGCAATGCATCATGTTTGGTTTTGAGCAGAGACCGTTTTAGAAGGCAGAGTAGCGGTATGGTGACGCTAATAATGGCGTCATCACCACTCACCATCTTGGTGGAGTCCTCAAAGTTTTGGAGGATGGTACATAGGTCGGACATCCATCTCCACTCCTCAGGTGTTATGTGTGGAGTTTGACCCATTTCCCGACGGCTTAGGTAATGCAGGTACTCAACAACTGCCCTCTTCTGCTCACATATCCTGACCAACATGTGCAGAGTTGAATTCCAACGCGTGGGGACATCACACACCAGTCTGTGAGCCGGAAGATGCAAACGGCGCTGAAAGCCGGCAAGGCCGGCTGAAGCAGTAGGTGACTTTCGAAAATGTGCAGACAGGCGGCGAACTTTTACCAGCAGATCAGACAGCTCTGGGTATGACTTTAGAAACCGCTGAACCACGAGGTTGAGCACATGGGCCACGCATGGAACATGTGTCAGCTGGCCTCGCCTCAAAGCCGCCACCAGGTTCCGGCCATTGTCACACACGACCTTTCCTGGCTTTAGGTTCAGAGGTGTGAGCCAGTGATCTGCCTGCTGTTTCAGAGCTGTCCACACCTCTTCTGCATTGTGGGGTTTGTCACCTATGCAGATTAGCTTCAGCACAGCCTGTTGCCGCTTCGCTGAGGCAGTGCTGCAGTGCTTCCAGCTTGGGACTGGTGTGGAGGGTACAGTGGATGAGGATGCACAGGAGGAGGAGGAGGCTGAAGAGCATGACATTCCGGAGCTGTAGAGTGTGGGTGAAACACTGACTGAGGTAGGGCCTGCAAACCTTGGTGTGGGAAGGACGTGTTCCGTCCCTCGCTCAGACTGGGTCCCAGCTTCCACAATATTAACCCAGTGTGCCGTCAACGAGATGTAGCGGCCTTGCCCACAAGCACTTGTCCACGTGTCTGTGGTTAGGTGGACTTTGGGTGAAACAGCGTTGTTCAGGGCACGTGTGATGTTTTGTGACACGTGGTTATGCAACGCGGGGACGGCACACCGGGAGAAATAGTGGCGGCTGGGGACCGAGTAACGTGGGACAGCTGCCGCCATCAGGTCGCGGAATGCTTCTGTCTCCACCAGCCTAAAAGGCAACATTTCCAGCGCAAGCAGTCGCGAAATGTTAGCATTTAGAACTGTGGCATGTGGGGTGTTGGCAGTGTATTTGCGCCTGCGTTCAAAGGTTTGCTGAATGGATAACTGAACGCTGCGCTGGGACTAGGACGTGCTTGATGATGGTGTTATTTCTGCGTAGGCAACTGCAGGTGCAGGAGTGGAGGAGGCTTGTTCGCAGGCAGCATGGACAGGGGATTGGCTCGCATGCACAACAAGCGAAGACGTAGCAGTGACATCAGCAAGCACTGCTCCTCGACTCTGTTGTACATCTCACAAAGTCGGGTGCTTGGCTGACATGTGCCTGATCATGCTGGTGGTGGTCAGGCTTCTAGTTTTGGTACCCCTGCTGATGCTGGCATGGCAGGTGTTGCAAATGGCCTTTTTAGAATCATCTGGAGCCAACTTAAAAAACTGCCAGACTCGGGAAGACCTAACATTTGTACAGGCACCTTGTGTCGTGTTGTTGTTCCGGGGAACGGTTGCCTGACTTCTGCCTGGAGCCACCACCCTGCTTCTTACTGCCTGTTGGGATGCTACGCCTCCCTCCCCCTGTGCACTGCTGTCCTCGCTCTGCATATCCTCCTGCCAGGTTGGGTCAGTTACTGGATCATCCACCACGTCGTCTTCCTCTTCCGCACCCTGCTCCTCCTCCTGACTTCCTGACAATTGTGTCTCATCATCGTCCACCCCTTGTTGATACACGTTGCCAACTTCGTTAGAACGTGGCTGCTCAAATATTTGGCCATCTGTACATACGATCTCCTCATGACCCACCTCAACATTAGCTGGCGAGAGGCCAGAATGTGTGAATGGAAACGTGAACAGCTCTTCCGAGTGTCCAAGTGTGGGATCATTAATGTCCGAGGATGTGTACTCAGCCTTGTGGTAGGAAGGAGGATCAGGTTCTGAAATGTGCGGTGCAGTATCACGGCTACTGACACTTGACCGTGTGGAAGACAGAGTGTTGGTGGTGGTGCCAATCTGACTGGAAGCATTATCCGCTATCCAACTAACAACCTGTTGACACTGGTCTTGGTTCAAGAGCGGTGTACTGCTGCGGTCCCCAAGAATTTGGGACAGGACGTGCGAGCGACTAGATGTGGCCCTTTGTTGTGGCGAAATTAGAGCTTGCCCACGACCTCGGCCTCTGCCTGCACCACCATCACGTCCACTTCCTTGTTCCTTGCCAACGCCCTTGCGCATTTTGCAATGCTGTGCTGACGTGTATTCACTAGACTTGGGCGTTATATCCAAGTTTGTGCAAATCGTGCACCTGTACGCTGCCACCGACAGGCACACACGTGCGGTTTTTAAATGCAAGCACGGACGCACTAAGAACCTAACAGGTTTTAGGAGCAAAAATTAATGAGAACTCTGACACTATCAGCCACTGCTGACTGACGTGTATTATACACTACACTTGTGCGTTATATAATAGTTTGGTAAAAACGCACACAAGTGCACCTGTACGCTGCCACCGACAGGCACACACGTGCGGTTTTTAAATGCAAGCACGGACGCACTAAGAACCTAACAGGTTTTAGGAGCAAAAATTAATGAGAACTCTGACACTATCAGCCACTGCTGACTGACGTGTATTATACACTACACTTGTGCGTTATATAATAGTTTGGTAAAAACGCACACAAGTGCACCTGTACGCTGCCACCAACAGGCACACACGTGCGGTTTTTAAATGCAAGCACGGACGCACTAAGAACCTAACAGGTTTTAGGAGCAAAAATTAATGAGAACTCTGACACTATCAGCCACTGCTGACTGACGTGTATTATACACTACACTTGTGCGTTATATAATAGTTTGGTAAAAACGCACACAAGTGCACCTGTACGCTGCCACCGACAGGCACACACGTGCAGTTTTTAAATGCAAGCACGGACGCACTAAGAACCTAACAGGTTTTTAGGAGCGACAATTAATGAGAAGTCTGACACTATCTGGACTGTTTTAGACTGTGTACACCAGCCCCAGATATGATGAAGGCTGGTATACGGTCACCACTAGGAATGGCTATATACCCTGCCTGCCTGCCTGCCTGCCTGTATACTGCTACAATAGTCCTGACAAGGACTCTTCTGGTCACCAGCCTGTATTCCGACCTGGCTATACCCTGCCTGTATACAGCAACAATAGTCCTGAGAAGGACTCTGCTACTGTACTCCGACCTGGCTATACCCTGCCTGCCTGTATACAACTAGAATAGTCCTGAGAAGGACTTTTGGTCACACTGTTTGCAGCCCTGCTACGGAAATAGCTATAAAGGGCCGCAAACCTTTCCCTGAAGCAGCGACACTCTCCCTGAACTGACTGTCTGGATGGCTGTGAGCAGAGCACAGCGCGCCGGCCGGTATAAAGGCTCGGTCACGCTGTGCGGGCCGGCCAATCACTGCAATTCCACAACTAACAGGGCTGTGGCATTGCAGTGGTTTGCCAGCCAATCCCTGCATGAGGGCTGGCTCTCAAAAGAGCGCCAACATGCAGAAATGAAGGCCACGAGTACAGCACGAGTATCGCGAGATTACTCGGTCCCCGCCGAGTAGCCCGAGTACAGTGATACTCGTGCGAGTACCGAGTAGTAACAAGCATGCTCGCTCATCACTATATGCAAGGTCTCTCATATATGAAGGACACCTTCTCCCAACAGTAATATTAAGATCTTTCTACAGGTGTTCAATTGGATTTAAATCCAGACTCACTGCTGCCACTTCAGAACTCTCCAGCGCTTTGTTTACATCCATTTCTGGGTGCTTCTCAACATACTGTACATTTTAGGTCATTGCCCTATTGGAAGACCTATGACCTTGTATGCAAACTGTAAGGCTCACCACTAGCGTTGAGAGGGAGTGGACCCACTGGACCACAGGGGGAACCCATACCTTTAGCGGGAGAGGATTGATTAAGCGCCTTCTGCGAGGCGGAAGGCCAGGTGCTACTCCCAGGGCAGTAACCAGGACTGTGACAGCTGAGTAGAGCAGGTCCGGCGCTGCTGCGGCTGCTCGGTGGCTCCAAGCCTGGTCGGGGTCCGATGGCCCTGCCTGTGTGTGCTGGCTTCACTTCGCTCCCCGGTCAGTATCGGCGGGCCAACGCCCGACCCCGGTCCTACGGTTCCGCGTTGCTTTACCACTCCTGCAGATGGCCACCACCATCTGCCAACCTTGCTGTCAGTGCCTGGGCCACAAACTCAGACACTCAAGTACTTGCTCCTCACTCCTCAAACTCCTATACTGTTCTGTCACTTTTCCCGCCTCCAGGCCTGTGAACTCCTCGGTGGGTGGGACCAACCGCTTGGCTCCGCCCCACCTGTTAGGACACTTAAACGTTGCACATATAAAACATTTTTAATACTCACGGACGGACGGATGTCTTCCGCTCTCCCACCCAAGCAACCTAGCCCTGATGCTGCCCCTAAGAAGTGGGCAACACCCCTTGACCCCAGTCCAGGTTCAGGCTGCCCGAGTGGGAACGGGTACGGTAACTCCACCCGGCTGTCACTTCAGGGGACCCCACGTCCTTGGGGGACCCCTGACCCCCAGAGGATGGCCACCGGTCCTGGTGGTGGCCGGACCCCAGCCTGCTCTGCTGCGGGCCCTTCCTCCAATCTGCCTCTCCGGAGGCGGCAACGGCTTCCATCCCATAAAATTATTTACATGCCCACCAGTTCGTGGGTGGCCTGCCAGTTCTCGGCCATGTCCATGAGTAGTCTCTCATGCAGGTTGTAAACACATAAAGTCCCTCCGGGGACAACTTGCCGGCAACGGCCGGAATAATCAGGTAGTCAATCAGGTGAAGGTCACGGTTGATTAATGTCATTCATTTAAACTGCTGAGGGTTCCAACGGGGGACAACTTTATGCAGCGGCAGACCGCTGCCACTACTGCTCACTTCTGTACTCCTCACCCGGCTCCAGGTGAAGAAGCACGGGTTCCAGCCCCTCCAGCGCACGGCAGGCGCGACGAGGAAGAGCTGCCCGATATCCATTATTTCCGCTCCGAGGAATGTAAGTGGCCTCCATGTCGTACAAGCCAAAGACTCCCTCCTCCTACGAGACAGGCTCCGTGTCAGCCCCCGAGCCGCTGTCATCTGACTCCAGGGGGTTAATGGTGGGACCTGGCAGGTCGGTAACGGTTTCCAGCTGAGCCCAGACTCGTGGCTCCTCCGTGGCGAGTGGCCCGTCATTGGTCAGTGTATGGAGGTCTGCCATCGGTTCTTCTAAGTCACCCCCTCTGGCTGTTGATTGGCTGGCTTCCTCTTGGGCCTCTGAGCCTTTGCAGGTCAACACTGACTCCGCCACCTCCATTGGGGACGACGGTCTGAGCGGGGTTGTACGGGCGGTCAGCACAGGCGATGGGTCGGGCCCTGCTGGGGCCAGGGGTAGACCGAGTCCTATAGCCGCAGCGGCCGGTCCTTTAGGGACACAAGGGTGTGGGTCTCTCAGCCCGCTCCTCCATCTCAGCGGTCCAGCGATCTAGCAGGGCCCGTACTTGGGCCCGGTTACAGCAGCACAGCAGCATCACTTGGGTATTCAGCCAAGCCGCCGTCCCTGGGGCAGGCTCCGGAGACTCGGGCCTCTCAGGTGGTGTGGACATGTTGCAAGCTGCTTCCAGGAACCAGGTATATTTGCAGAGTCTTGGCGTCCCCGCTTTTATAGCCTCGGCTACATCAGGCAGACACACACCTACCCCCCCTTGGTTCTCTTCAGCACTTCCATTTGTTGGGGGCAGGGCTTCGCTTTCGCGCCTTCCCTGCTCGGAGAAGATGCTCGAGCGGGAGATTTTCGCACCAAGATGGCGGCGCTTCAAAATTTTTGGCCGGACACCGCTGGCGGAGATCACAAGGCGCACTTCTACTAGTAAGTAGACGGGTTCAATCCTGTTCACAGCGCCACGTTGTCGCGGGCGGGGAGGATGCCGCCGCTGCTGCACTCTTGTTAACGCTTGGGTCCGGCGCTGCTGCGGCTGCTCGGTGGCTCCAAGCCTGGTCGGGGTCCGATGGCCCTGCCTGTGTGTGCTGGCTTCACTTCGCTCCCCGGTCGGTACCGGAGGGCCAACGCCCGACCCCGGTCCTACGGTTCCGCGTTGCTTCACCACTCCGGCAGACCGCCACCACCGTCTGCCAACCTTGCTGTCAGTGCCTGGGCCACAAACCCAGACACTCAAGTGCTTGCTCCTCACTCCTCAAACTCCTACACTGTTCTGTCACTTTTCCCGCCTCCAGGCCTGTGAACTCCTCGGTGGGTGGGACCAACTGCTTGGCTCCACCCCACCTGGTGTGGACATCAGACACTGGAGGGAGGCAACAAGAGTTTTGTGTTTGGCTGGTGTCCCTGTCTAATGGGGGTGGGGTGTTTGTGTGTTATCTGTGACGACCTGGCTAGGCCAGGGCGCCACAGAAGAACAGGAACACAGTCTGGTAGGAAACAGGCAGAATGGGTACAGGCAGGTGCAGAACTTCCGGCATGGGTCATCAGGCTCAGGTAACCTGGTAATGGATATCATGCATAGGACATCAGACACAGGTGTAGCCGGGACAGGACATCTGAAGGAACTCTGGTCATCAGGGATGGAACTCTGGTTGTAAGGGTCTAACTCATCAACATTGATGGCTGAAGCAGATAGGATGACAAGTACAGGCAAGTACAAACACAGGTGCAGGATATAGAAAGGTACAGACAGGACAGGCTGGTACCAGGGAACAGACAGGATAGGCTGGTACCAGGCTGGTATCAGGGATATAGGCTGGTACCAAGGAACAGACAAGACATGTGCAGGAAAACAGACAGGAAGACACAGCAGAGAAGAACTAGTTGCATACAGGACTGGTGCTGGAGTCTGGTAGGCTAGAGCAGACAAACAGGACCAACACACAGCTAGGATCAAAACCTAATGCATTGCTCTTTCCTCAGGGTAATAGGCTGGAGACATGTTAGCAAGGTGCGCACGCTTCTTCTTAAAGGGACAGGAAGCACGTGTGCACACTTCCTATTATGGAGAACAGGAAACCCCATACAACATATGGAAGGCCAGGTGCCTAGGTGGGAGTTAGATACTGACACACACATGGGCATCCATGGTGGGATGAGCTGGAGACAACACTAAATGCGGATGGCAATGAAGGGACGTAGAGGACCAAGCGACACGTGGGAGGTCATAGGAGGGCGAGCCGAGGACCACGCAGCACGAGGATGGCCATATGGAAGTGCAGACAACCATGACCATAGCCATACAGGTAACCAGTGGACCACGCAGCACGAGAATGGCAGTGCAGGAAACAGGAGGGAGCAGGGAAGGGAAGGATTTTTTGCTACACAAAACCAGTTTTCTGACATTGGGAACTACATTGCAGCCTAAAATCCTTTGGTAGTCTTCAGATTAAATTATGCATTGCAAACAGCAAAGGCATCCAGTGCCAGAGGGAGCAAAAACAACCACAAAACATCTTTGATGCTCCACCATATTTGACTGTAGGTACTGTGTTCTTTTCTCTGTATTATTCATTCTGTTTTCAGTAAACTGTAGAATAATGTGCTTTACTAAAAAGCTCTACCTTGGTCTCATCTGTCCACCAGACACTTTTCCCAGAAGGATTTTGGCTTACACACTTACATTTTGGAAAACTGTGACTAGATTTTTTATGTCTCTGTACCAGCAGTGGGGTCCTCCTGGGTCTTCTGCCATAGCATATTATTTAATTCAAATATCTACGGATACTTTGTGCTGACACTGATGCACCCTGAGACTGGAGGACAGGTTGAATTTCTTTGGAAGTTGACTAGGGCTCCTAATACACCATCTGGACTATCATGTGTTGCAACTTTCATCAATTTTTCTCTGCCATTCATGTCCAGTGAGATTAGCTACAATGCCATGTGTTGTAAAGTTCTTCATTCTGTTGTGCACCATAAATAAAGGAACACAAAGATCTCTAGAGTTGGAATTTTAAGCTTGAGATTGTTGTCCTCAGACAGTTCTCTTGTCCTTTTTCTCTTTTCCATGTTTAGTGTAGCACACATAGACACATAATGCAAAGATTGAGTCAACTTCTCTCCTTTTATCAGGGTTTAGGAATGATTTTCATATTGCCAACGCCGGTTACTTGCCACAGGTGAGTTTGAATGAGTATCACATTCTTGAAGTTGCCAACAATTTTGTCAGACCTATTTTGGGGTTTTGTATGAAATCATGTGGTTTCCCTTTTCCTTCTGTTTTTTTTTGTGTTGTTCCACTACACACAAAATAAACATGTGTATGACAAAACATGTGTAATTTCAATAATTTTCTCGTAAAAATACTTTGTTTTCTGGAGAAATTTCAAGGATGTCAATACTTTTGGCCATGACTTTTTTTTGTTACATAGTACCTAAGAACTAACAGGTTAACAAACCTGCCTGTTGTGCCCAGTGCTGTTCTCCGCTAGCACAAAGTGGTCACAAACTGCTCCTACCTGCGATTCAGTGGCTTTTGCTGATGTCATGTTGACAGAGCAGTGGCATCTTTTCTGCTCTGCTCTGTTGATGGGGGAATTACTACTGAGTATTGACATTATGCTGATTGACAATTGGCTCCCCACTACTTATATGTGGGAAACTAACAATTTTGCTCCGTCAACAGAACAGCCCCGAAGAAAAGCTATTCTGGTGACATGGAGCAGCTGATTCACCGGCAGCAGTAATCAATGACCGCTCTGTGCCAGCGCCGAATACAACAGGTAGATAGTTGCCTCTAGTAGCAACTATTCGTTTTTACACATAGTTAAAAAAAAGTCCTATACCTAACTTTTAAGGCTCATGTACATTTGAAAAAAATTAGAGTAGCTGATCTTTGCTCAGCCATTTTAGTAGCATTCAGCAACTTGTTACTCATTAACAACCTGTGTAGAACATTCACAAGACAAGACTCAATCAAGTCAAGGGGTTAGCCATAATTACCAATCACTTACCCATTCAATCAATCAGGGTCATCAATCCAACACTTACATGACTGCGGCAGCCAGTCACTCATGTCCGAAGGGATGTTTGACTGTAGAGTATGTCACTTCTGGGACCAATAATTGGCCATAATAGTCACATGAGTGATGGACATGACATCATTGTTTAAGGACCAACAAGATGACTGGAGCGTTGCTGGATTGGCAGGCAATTAAACATAAAAGTAACTGTTTATTGTCACATACTTCATGCCCTTAGCCCTTTAATAATATATACAATTTGATAACTATAGGGCCAACGTATTCTACAGCACTTTGCAATTCCCAGAGTACATGTACCAGTAAAATAAGATGTTACAGAGTAACATGTAACTCAGCACACAACTTTATTTTTTATATCCTGGATGACTAAATTCTAGACCCAATAATATTAATTTGAGTATATTAAATATTACTTGTCACAGGTGAAAACTTATTTTCTCATACTGTACAGGTATGTCATACAGTACGGCCTTGATCAAAGTTTTCATTTATTTCAAATTTGACAAATTTTAACCTCATTGCTATAGATTTTTATTTCAGTTTGTGTAAAATGTTGTACCAAATTTCCAATAGAAATATATGAAGGCTTTATGATTATTTAAACATATTGGTAATTTGAGATGATCCAAGAACCCAGATATCTCCAATGTGCTCCTCTCAAAGGTTTCCGTGGTATTCCCTGTTAAAAGCACCACTCCAGAGTTCTTTTTATTTCACCATTTGAGTGGTGCTTTAAAATTAAGTCCCTTGCCCCGTGTCTTACATGCTGTGGGGACACGGGGCTCAGTGTAACAGTGTAACAGGCAACAGAGTCTCACCCTTCCGCTGGCTCACCAGGGATTTAGAATGTCCATGCCTCACTGGTTCCAAGCTGTCTGAGGTCTGCATAGTCTGTAACAGGTGACTGAACTGTCCCAACCTGAGTGTCCTCCTTAGGTAGTCCTGGTTTGATGTTAAAATCCTGGCAGCCGGAGTCGAAATCCCTAGGCTGTGGATATGGTCTCCAACCGGGACCGGAGTCCCTAGATTGAAGCCATAAGATTTCCTGATCCTCTAGTCTGCTCCAAAGAGCTTAGACTGGATCCATCAGCATCCATCAACCTTCATCAACCCTGGTGGCTTAAAGAAGTCCCTTTTATAGCCATAACCTTCCCTTAGGATACACTGCGTCCTCATCGATTGGTTGGACAAGATTGCTTCTCCCATTGGATGAATTTCAAGCTGCATGGATAATGTTCATTTAAATGATGTGCATAGAAAGACTCAGTATATCTACATGGAGTCGGCAAGTCACCGACTAGACAATGGCTACTAAGGTAATTACATTATCAATACACAACTACAATACAATGATTACTGGAAAAGTCTGGAGAGCAATAGCTAAGCAAACATGACTTAGCACACATAAGAACAATAGTCTGGCTGAATGTTAAGAAACTTTAACCCATGAGAGTCCATGTCGTCACACATGCACCCTCTGGCATTTTCATCTGTTTGTTGCGTCACTCCCATTGATCTCGGGCAGTTTGTGGCCTCCCAGTAGCTTCACTCATTCATGGAGCATGCAGGAGGTCACAACTCAATATGTACAAGTCAAATAGAGTCTTGTTCTGGCCTTGTTCTGGTTCTCAGAGACTTGCATTGAGAGCTTGTGATGTAACTTTGAACTTCCAGACAGTCAGAAGTTATGGGTACAAGATGGACATTGAAAAAAGGTGAGGGGCTTTGCAGAATGAGTATAAGATAAAGTCTGAACAACAAACATAGATGACATGAAACCTTTACGGCAGGGCTAATGGGTATAAAGATGGGTATAATGAAACAATCATAACTCGTCACACCGGAACGTGACCGGATGAGGAGAGACTGGACTGGAGACCCTTGCTGCTTACCCTCAAGCTAAAGGGGAGCCCTAGCCTGACCCTTGTCCTAGAATTATACTTAAGGGTAGCGACATCTGAATCTCCAGCCTCTCCCTGTCTCCTGTTCTGGCTCTGATGGTAAAGTCCCCTCCACACCCAACGTGCAAGGAGACAGACCAGGATGGGGATCCCCAAAGCACCCATCAAAAACAAACAACAGACAGTGGGGTTAACAATGCAGAGACACCCATAAACAAATAGCAGGGGAACACATATGGAGGTGAACTGGAACCGACAACAGAAAAGGGGAAAGTAACTACACCAGGGAACTTTCACACAACCCATCACCAGACACCAACAGCAACAGGAATATGTCCAATCACCTCTGGGCCAAGCACCAGAATGATCTGAATAACCAGCAACCTCCTGCTGGAGTCAGATGATATTTATCCAGGCTGGAAGTGGCCATCAGCAGAAACAGCTGAGCAGAATTGGATATGACCTGAAGGATTGTGGCATTAGTCGATGAGCCAATCTTTGTGTTAAATCCTTACAGTGCAGCAAAGGATTTGGCGCTACAATAACTTCTGATATAAGTTCTGAAGAATAACTCTGTCACCAATTTTTTTTACATCGGAGATGATTTAAAATGAGTCTTCTGTCTACTATACAAACTATTACAAGTGAAACAATTACACTCAGAAATCATTGTGGAAAATCTGGGGTCAAAGATTAATTTGATCATAGTCATGTCACTTTTCCCTGTCTGACTAAAATTAGATCATAAGCTCAGCCAAGAAACTTTCTACTCTCGGGAAAGCCTGTTATGTCTGGATGTTTTAGTAGAAAAGGAACAATTATAGAGTAAGGTGAGTATTACATTTTTTTATTTTATTTTTTCTGTATATAAGAAGCTGTAGGGGGGCATAATACTGTACATAGGGGCATCATACTGTATATAGAGAGCTGTGGGTGGCTTTTGAGGCAGCATACAATATATAAGAAAAGTATACAATATACAATGGGAAAATATATAAACATGTAAACATCCCGCCCACCTTCTCCCTTCCGCATATCCTACGGAAGCCGCGGTGACGCCGGTAGGAGATGTTCCTCGCTCCTGCGGCTTCACACACAGCGATGTGTGCTGCTGCTGGAGCGAGGAACAACATCGGACCATCGCGTCAGCATAATTATGGATTACGCCGATGCTACACCGATGATACGATTACGACGCTTTTGCGCTCGTTAATCGTATCATCTAGGCTTTACACACTACGATGTCGCCTCGCATGCGATGCCGGATGTGCGTCACTTTCAATTTGACTCCACAGACATCGCACCTGCGATGTCGTAGCATGCAAAGTACCCCTTAGGCTCTACACAGAAACCTCTAGAAAAAAAAACCCAACAAAATCACAGAGTTCATCGGATTGCTCTCAGTCTCGTGCAAAACTATGGGGCAGTGTCCATCTGCGATTTATTTTTCATGCCATAGAGGCCTGAGAAATGGATCGCAGCATGCTGCATTTGGCAGCGAATCTCTGATCACGCACCACCACACAAGACTATGGAAGCGTGTGAAACATCGCACTGCCCTCGCATGTAATCTGAGAGCAGTGCGATATACGAAAAGACAGGCAGTGGAGGAGTTGGAAGAAAGTGTTTCCTCCCTCTTCTCTGCACCTGTGATCTGAGTGCAGTGCAATATGCGAAGAGACAGGCAGCGGAGGAGATGGGAGAAAGTGTTTCCTCTCTCTTCTCCGCAGCTGTGATACGATCGCAAGATTGCCTCACAATCGCATGACCCTCGGCTGACATTCGCAGCAGAAGGTTATTAGCATATCGCTTCCAATGCTCTCACATCAGAAGCTATGTGAAAGTGGAACTGTACCCCTAGACTCAAAGTGGCCACAGTTCAAATGAAATCACGTCCATTTTGCTTGAACAGTTAATCACAGCAGCATGTCTCAGCTAAAACAGCAGTAGAAAAAATGCAGCACTTACGCTGCATGTGAACACAGCATAAATGTTCAAATAAAAACTGCTACAGATGTATCTCTATGTACCTTTTTAATCTGCTTCTGGGTTCCCTGCCTGCATTACAGGTCAAAATTACTAAATTCACCTTTTTCACTCATTCTGGGCAGTGGCTCATTAGTAGGTGCTGTCTATGGACAAAAAGTTCATAAGAGTCCTGGGGAGAAGAGAGGAGAACTTTAATTTAATGTATATGTAACACCCTGGGGTCGAGGAGTTTTCACCCGACTCATCAGCGGGCGGGGGGTGTAGATCCTCTGTGTTGTCATGAGGTGGTCTGGACATATTTCGTGATTCTGAGGTGTACAGCAAATGGTGGAAAGTTGGGGTGAATAGGAATGTCAGTCGTGAGCCACCTGTGGTATGCGGCCAGGTAGGGGCTGCCGCTGCAGGATCTCTCACCGGGGCATATGTTGGGTGTAGCCAGGATGGTATCGCTCCCCACAGGTGGAAGGGGCCCCGGGAGGATGGTAAGAGAGGCAGTCCCTGGGAGCGCAGGGCGATGCGCTCAGGAAGACATGGAATCCTGTCGTCCTGCAGATTTGGTTGCCAACGTGAAGTATAGCTAGCCCTAGGGCTCTGCACCCTGTAGTAGCGCCAGCCCTGGGAGAGCTGATTCGGTATCTCCTCAGCGACCATTAAACTACTATGTCCCATGATATTTACCGATATCGGGCTCCTTTTCTCCCGAGGTCTCCAGCCTGCCCCCGGTCTGGCCGATTCTATCTGGAGGAGCTCTGAAGCATGCCCTCCGGGTGACCGTGTTCTGTGTTCCAGACGTTCTGAGGTAATTCTCTCCCTGCTCCTATATTTTTCCAGTGCTCCACCCTCCCTCTGGATGAATCACCAAGCTGGGGAAGTCCCGTTGTTATGGTGATCACCTCCAGCCTCATTAGTGGAGAGCACCTGCTGTCTGTGTTATTCAAGGAAAGTGCTGACTCATTCTCTAACTGTGTGGTGTAAGTGAGACATACCAGACATTAACCTCCTCATACCCAGGATGGATACAGCGCTCCAAATGAGATGCAGAACCCTGTGGCGACCGAAGCCTCAGGGGCGCTACATATAAACTGCAGAAAGATGACGACTCTGCCCTTGAGTATGAGGAGGTATGGAACAGCAAGGAGAGGTGAGAGGAAGTCAGGACAAAAGTCTTCACTGCTGCTGGGACAGTAGGACTGAGCCCTAAAATCGGGACAGTACTGTAGAATCCGGGATGGTTCAGAGAGATGGTACAAAGACTTTGGTAGGAAACTCCAAATATTTGACTTCCTTATGACATCTTTATTTTGCTGCTTTCTAACTAATGAACTTTTCAAGGACAGAATATAGAGTCAAGAACAACAAAGTTCAACAGAGAAACACCCACTGAATTCCTAATTTACTTCATATTCACTTAGCAAAAATGGTGCAGATAATGGGTGATAAGGTTTTATTCTGTGGACTCAAGCTCCAACTATATAGAACAAGAGCATGCTGCCATATTCCTCATTAAGAGATTATTTGTGAAATGATCCAAAAAATAAGGAATGCATGAGCCCTAAGGCTATGTTCCCAAATTGAGCTATTGGTCAGTATTCAATGTTACAGAATATCTGCAGTATTTCTGCACCTATTATGTAAATAGGTTACTTGAAATTTGTTAGTCTATGGGGAATATCTGCACATAAAATTCAGTGTACCAGCAAGACAAACACGCACCGAAGGTCAGATTAAGCTGAGTGAAAAAGAAGCAGAATGGGCAGGAGATTTCTATAAAGCCCATCCACTTTGCCTGGGATGGAACTGTTAGGGCGGCTTTGCACGTTGCAACATCGCACGTGCGATGTCGGTGGGGTCAAATCGAAAGTGACGCACATCCAGTGTCACTTTCAACATCGTTGTGTGTAAATTCTAGATAATACGATTAACGAGCGCAAAAGCGTCATTATCGTATCATCGGTGCAGGCTCCGACTTTTCCATAATTACGCTGCCGCGACAAGTACGATGCTGTTCCTCGTTCCTGCGGCAGCACACATCGCTGTGTGTTACGCCGCAGAAGCAAGGAACATCACCTTACCTGCCGCCGGCGGCTCTACGGAAGGAAGATGGTGGGCGGGATTTTTACATCCTGCTCATCTCCGCCCCTCCGCTGCTATTGGCCGCCTGCCATGTGACGTCGCTATGACGCCGCATGACCCGCCCCCTTAGGAAGGAGGCGGGACGCCGGCCAGAGCGACGGTCGCAGGGCAGGTGAGTGCATGTGAAGCTGGCATAGCGATAATTTTCGCTACGCCAGCTATCACAAGATATCGTACCTGCGACGGGGGCGGGGACTATCGCATGTGACATCGCAGCATCGACTTGCGATGTCGCAACGTGCAAAGCCCGCCTTAAATGCTGTTTTTGACACACCAAAAGTATATAGCGTCAAAAACTCACCAAAAGCTCACTGCGGGAATGTAGCCTTAATGTGTATTTACATGAATCAATTTTGGCCTCTTTTTCGCAATAAAAAAAAACACAATTAAGAGAATATGTACTTTTATCACAAACTTCTGTTGTTTGACAAAACAGTTTTTATTGTTCTGCCAGGTGAAACACGTAAATTAAATGTGCGATTTACCTGTAGAAAGAGCGCTGAGAAACAAACATAATTCAAGATCTAACATGCAATTCTTGTTGCTACTAAAAATGGCTCATGAAAACCACTCATCAATTCATCAAACACATTTTGCCAGAATTCTGGTGTAAATCTGTTTGAAATGTCACAAAATGTTTCTTTAACTTTTGGATGCGCCAACATTTTGCAACTTCTACAGTTTTTATTTAACATTGATGTTATATCCTAAGAATAGACTATCAAGTAGTGGATAATCTCTTTAAGTGGGGTTATTACAAAACGATCTAGATAAGATGTCAGCATAGGCAGATGCTTGGCAAAGGAGATTTAATGTTGATAAATGTAAAGTAATGCACCTAGGACGGAGTAATCCTATAACTGCGTATACATTAAATGGAAGTAAACTCGGGACTACAGAACAGGAGAAGGACTTGGGTATTCTCATTACAAATAAGCTGAGCAGCAGCACTCAATGTCAAGCAGCAGCTGCTAAAGCAAACAAGATTTTAGGGTGTATAAAAAGAGAGATTAGATCCCGTGATCCCAACGTATTGTTACCCCTCTATAAATCACTTGTAAGGCCACATCTCGAATATGGGATCCAGTTTTGGGCTCCACATTTTAAAAAGGACATTCAGAAGTTAGAGTCAGTTCAAAAGCGGCTAACTAGACTACTACAAGGAATGGAAGGCCTCCCATATGATGGCAGGTTGAAAAAGTTAGATATGTTTAGCTTAGAAAAAAGACGTCTCAGAGGAGATCTCATTTATATGTATAAATACATGTGTGGTCAATATAAAGGACTGGCACATGACTTATTCCTTCCAAAAACAATACTAAGGACCAGGGGGAATTCACTACGAGTGGAAGAAAAGCAATTCTGACAGCTAAATAGCAAAGGGTTCTTTATAGCCGGACTGTGGAATGCCCTATCACAAGAGGTAGTAATGGCAGATACTATAACAGCTTTTAAAAAAGGGCTGGATGATTTCCTCATTACACACAACATTGTTGGTTATAAATGACTTAAGCGGGCTTTACACACTGCGATATCGGTACCGATATCACTAGTGTGGGTACCCGCCCCCATCTGTTGCGCGACACGGGCGAATCGCTGCCCGTGGTGCACAACATCGCCCAGATTAGTCACACGTACTTACCTGCCCGGCAACGTCGCTGTGACCGGCGAACCGCCTCCTTTCTAAGGGGGCGGTCCGTGCGGCGTCACAGCTGCGTCACTGAACCGGCGCCCAATAGAAGCGGAGGGGCGGAGATGAGCGGGACGTATCATCCCGCCCACCTTCTTCCTTCCGCATAGCGGCCGGGAGGCAGGTAAGGAGAGCTTCCTCGTTCCTGCGGTGTCACACGGAGCGATGTGTGCTGCCGCAGGAACGAGGAACAACCTCGTTACTGCTGCAGTAACGATTTTTGAGAATGGACCCCCATGTCACCGATGAGCGATTTTGCACGTTTTTGCAACTATGCAAAATCGCTCATCGGTGTCACACGCAACGGCATCGCTAATGCGGCCGGATGTGTGTCACCAAATCCGTGACCCCAACGAGTTCGCATTAGCGATGTCGTAGCGTGTAAAGCCCCCTTTAGTGACAAAATATATAATTGGTGGAGGAAGGTTGAACTAGACGGACCTTGTCTTTTTTCAACCTATGTAACGGTGTAACTATGTGACTATGGGTATTCCAGTAACAATGATTGATCCTCTTTTTACAGGAGAGGGGAAAACGTCTAGATTGCTAGTGGTCCTCCTAATCTTGAGACCCCCACTAATTGTCCAAACAGGGAATGTTTAATTCTTATCTGGATGGTGTGGCAGTGCACATGCCCAACCATCACATCATTCATTCTCATGGTGCTGGCGCAGATAGCCAAACACTACTCTCATTAAATCTGTCAGAAATCTATCATTACTTTAGATTTATATTCCCTGATTGCTCACTATGGAAACATCTTTTTTCTCCTATATAAACCTCACAGTTTGCTTCAAAGACAAATAAGTTGTTAAAGTGCTTTTATCCTCTTACCTTGGAATACCAAGTATCAGGTCATAGCTCTAACTTCTATTCACATTTATCAGGTATATGCATTATTAGTATTCAAACCACTAAAAAACTGAGAAGAAATGAACAGATATAAACTGCTGTGACTTTATTATATACAATTCAAAGAATACAGCAGCATACTGTGTGCGTCAAGATGCACGCAAACACTGAATGTGTGAAACTTAAATTGCATTACTGCTTTATGCCCTCTTCACACGTCAGTAATTCCGGTACGCATGACGCCATTTTCATACGTACTGGATACACGGACATACGCAGACCTTTTAACATCAAGGGATCTGCACACACATACATGTTTTCACAAGGACCGTGTGTCTGTGCGGCACACATGCGTGGCCATGTATTTCGCATGGAGACAAGTCCATTTTCTTCTAGCAGCAATGATGTTACACAGACCACACAGTGATGTGATCTGTGTGACAAATACTGGAGAAAACACGTATTTTTGAAAGAAAATGATTTTCTATTCTCACCCATCTCGATCTGTGCTGTCTTCCACACTGCTGTCACTTGCTTCCAGGTCTGCTCATTATACCCATGAATATTCACTTCATCGCAGATACGGAAGCAGCAGTGCCGGAGACATCAGTAAAAAGTTCCTGCTCTCCATGTGCTATCACAGATAGCACACGGGGAACATTAGTGTGCCAAAATCACGGCACACAGAAGGGCCATACGCACCTTGAACACGGCCGCGCAAAACATGAATGTTTTTCACGGTCGTGTGAAGGTAGCCTTATACAATATATTTAGAAAATGTTTACAGCCCAAAAAGGCAGAATACTGTGTGCTCATCAACCACGTGTGAGATAAATAGAGTCTCATTAATGAAAGGTCACCTTGTTATGGTAGGTGGGCACACACTAATTTTCCAATTTGCGCAATAAGTAGCTTCATTTTATAAGTATATTCTATATAGCAATAATTCAGTACAAATTTCATATATTCAATATTTGCATATATTTCAGCATAGACAGAAAGCTGCTGTATTCTTTGACTGGTATCCAATACAGTCACTGTAACACCTGCCAGGAGCCACAGACTCAGACAGGCTGTGACAGACAGGCTAGAGGAAATCCACTCACAAACCAGGACCTCGAGAAACCTAAAACCCTTTAATCCCTATACAGAGATTTGGAATTACTGCAGGATCCTGGAGAGCGCTACCTGTGGAAGGCTGCAATCCAGAGGAGAGTAGTAGTCAGGCAGGGTCAAACCAGGAGATGCAGAACAGGGATACAATCGGAAGACAAGGACATAGTCAGGAAAACAGGCAGTGGTCAAATCCAGATCTGGCAGCGAGGTCCAAAAACGGCAGGCACAAGGGTAGTCAGAGAACAGTCAGAGGTCAAAACACAAGGATCACTATTTAGAACAGAGCCGGAACCAGAAAGCAGGAATACAAAACTATCTCTGGCAGTGACCAGCAGACAGGAATTAGAAGGGTGTGGTGTCTTTCCATTAGCTGTAGCTGAATGGTGGTACCTTCAGCTGGAAAACACACGCCACCTACAGTCAGCCAGTGGTACTGCAGGGCCCTGGAAAATCCAGCTAAGTGGATGAGAGGAGCATGAGCCCACCAGAGCCACTGGCATTGACTCCTCTTCTATCACCAGCACAGTCCATGGCAGGAATACGGCATCACCTGGTGATTGAAGCAGAAGTCGCAGGAGCAGACTCTGGTGGGGACATGACAGTCACAGATGCACGTATGATTTCACACTTGATTTATTCTATTAGTGTGCTGGTCAGCTTTGTTTTTTTCAGTATATATTTGAGGGTGGGGACTGCCTCCATATCTGGCTGAGCATTCATCCCATCAGTATAAGGCTGTTTTTACTTAGTATCTGATCCTATCTGCCTGTTCAATTTGTAGAATTTTGGCCACATAGAGGTCACATTGCCATGGTTGATGAGCACATATGAATTGGCCAATTTATGCGCTAAGTACCTTCATTTTCTAAAGAATATTCCATGTAGCATTTATGCTGTTTAAATTTCATATAGTCTATGTTTGCATATTTCTTAGCGCTTACAGAGTGCTGCTGTTTTCTTTTGCTTGTGTTTCATGTAGTTATGGCAGCTGGCACCTGTTCACATTTGCTATCTTCTATTTGGAGATACAGTTTTTTGGGGTTTTTTTCCTGCTCTTTAAATTTCAAGACTTTTGGCCACGGAAAGTTATATCTTATAGAAATTGTGAGGGTCCCTCCAGAATCAGATCACCTTGCCATGGCTGTTAGACCCACACAAATTTACCAATTTATGCGCCAAGCACCTTCATTGTATAAATATATTCTATATAGCAGTTTTCAGTTTGTATTCACATATTTTGAATGCTTGCACATACCTTGGCGTGTGTGCTCTTGTACTCTTTAGTTTGTACACAGTATTGAAACTAGTCTCCTCTACTACCATTGATCCAGCAAAATAGTAGCTCTTTAAATTAAAAGCCATCATTTTTTATACCTACTGTATATATTTTTTTTAATTTACATTTCCATACATAAAATGCTAACACATATCATTTGCACACTAGAATTTTACATCAGAACACGGAGAATAATAAATGAAAACTAATAAAAAAAAGTAATCAAACTAAATAATGAATGTCAGTATGATGGACACATGAGGCTCTCTGTATTAGTAATCATTAAATTGTGCGATTGGCCCTGAATACTAACATTTTTCTTTCTTTCTTAACAAAAACACAGTAGTCACATAATTGCTACATCTACATCATCTCCTTTCACCAGTTCCATGTACAATGGGCTGCACTTGTCATACAGACTTCCATTTCTCCAAAGAGCAGTAAAGTAGCAAGTACAGCTCAACATTTTAACTGTACGTCATTACCCATAGCATGGCAACAAAACCGAGCATGGCAAATTATTCAGATTTACATTATTGTATTCAGCAACTTAGAATATCTGGAACATACGGTGCAAGCACTGCTTGGTTTCCAGAATCACTAAGTATTCAGACTGTGACAGCAAAAAGCATACAATAATAGTATTGCCACCTGGGGATATTTTTCATAAAATACTAATGGTGCAAGGAGACTAAATCAGGAAAAATGAATACAAATAAGAGAAGTAGTAATAATAATACTTATTATGATACTTGTGACATTTTAGGTTTCTGGTGTCGTATCTCTAATACCCAGCTGCAACCCCAATTACCTTTTCCTAAAACCAGCACGATGACAGACTAAAGCCGTTACATGCAGAAGATTTGGTTTGGAAATTTCTGTAAGGGTATGTGCCCATGATCAGGACTAACTGCGTCCTGGACGCAGCGGGTCCTGACCTGCGGGTCCGCGAGTCTCCTCCGCAGGAGAACGCAGGAGACTGCACCTGCTCGTACCCACGATCAGGGTTCAGTGCGTTGTGGTCTCCTTGCTGTGTTCTCCCTACGGAGGACGCATGCGAATCCTCAGCAAACAATTGACATGCTGCAGTCTGGAAAGCCGCACCGCAGGTCAGTGTTTGATGTGGAAAAAACAAGCTCAGTGGGCACAGGATTTCAAAGCTTGGGTCCAAAACGCAGCAAACATTGATCATGGGCACTCACCCTAACTGTCCTCTTCATCTGAATGGGGCATGCGGAAACCCATGCAAGAGTTGCAGAAACAAACCCATTCAGATTATTTTACATTTAAAATTTAGCAAAGTATTTTTTTATTTGGATAACAATTCTGAGGAGTATCAAACAAAAAGTGGTGCATGGGGGGATGCTATGCAATCAACCTCTAAGAATGAATTAGCTGCAGTGCTGACTCAGTGCCGTGGCCCCTTTCCTCTTTTTCCCCAAGTATTTAAAAGGGTCAATTACAGTTACCATGGCACAGTAGATGGTGGGGGTAGATTGTGCTAAAAAGGATGTGGAGGAACTATTTTTGAATCTGGGGGTTTCAGAAGCCAGACACACACCAATATGTCATCCATTTATGACAATAATATTCCAATGAAGAACTTAAAGAGGTTGTTTACTACTTTTTCAATTATAGCCTATCTTTAGGATAGGTCATCAATGTATGATCAAGCCTCACATGTCCCCTTGATGAAGACTGTATAGGGGAAACATGTTGGGGAGGCTTTGCCTTTAGGATTTTAACAGCTAGTGCTAGGATAGCGTTTACTAATAATGGCTGCTGACAAGAAACATTATGGGACCATTAAATAATTACAGTAGGAGAGAGATAAGATTGTGGGATTAGAGCTGTTCCTACCTAAGTGTTTTTAAATGTGTGGACAGTGCACTTGATGTAACTATTTAATAATTGAAAGAATAAAAGTTAAGTTTTATTAATAGGTCTTTAGTTTAGGGGTTTAGTTGCCTTAAGAAAGAGTAGTCAGCTGGGGTCCAACACCCTGAACCCTCGCAGATGAGCTGTCCTTGGTCCCGGCGGCTGCAACAGGCAGCCGGATATGCTCAGTTCCAGCGCTGCTCCAATTTCTGTTAGTGACCGCGGCCAGGTACTGCACATCCACCTTCCTTTCTAATCAAAAGGAGGCAGATGTGCAGTACCCAGACCTTTTCGCTATCAGAAGATGGAGCAGAGCTGGAACTGAGCATTTTTAGCTGCTGTTGCCAGGATTGAGAACAACTGATCAGCGGGGGTGCAGGGTGTCATACCCCAGCCAATCAGACATTGATGACCTGTCGTAAAGATAGGTCATCAACGTAAAAGTAGTGGACAACCTCTTTAAGGGAAATATTCTTCAATAATGTTCTGTCCCAAAGATGCAAGTTACTGTGACAATGAGGTTGGTATCCTGAAAAACTTTTTTTTACGCTTTGTTTACAAGAAATATAGTGATTAGTATCTTTACTTTTCCACTTTATTGACCACCTACCCAAATGCTTATTGTTCTGGACCAGAAATTATTATTACTGCTGACCCAAGGTGGGCTGCATTGCTTGAGCAAGGTTTCCTAAGTTCTTCATGTTGTGTTTTGTATTTCTCTGTATGTTTTTACCACAAAAAACACAGTTTTATAATGCCAGTAGAGTGAATGACATTTCTGATTTCTATTTTTTCTTGGAGATTTGAACCTTCAGGCCACACGCACATGTTGAGTATTTGGTGAGTTTTTACCTCAGTATTTGTAGCCAAATCCAGAAGTGGGTGAATAATACAGAAGTGGTGACGTGTTTCTATTATACTTTTCCTCTGATAGTCCCACTCCTACTTTTGGCTACAAATACTGAGGTAAAAAACCCCACCAAATACTCGTGTGCACATGGCCTTAACATGTTTTTGTTTTTTTTGTTTTTTTTTGTAAATCTTCAGCATGTTAAAGGGGGGCAAGTATAACTACATCAAAAACTAACGCAAAAATGCAGAAAAAAATAGCATATTTTGTGCAGCATTTTTCCTGCCAACACCTTGCTTTTTGCAAAAGAAAAATCTACTGCCAATACTAAACTTGTGCTCATTTCTTTTGTATCCATTTTTGCTGATTAGCTCTAGCAATCTCTTGGTCTTGTCAGGTAATCTCAGCCAATCAATGAAGAGGAACATTACTATACTATTGACATGAAATGTGTAGCCCTCCGATCATACCCACTCTGCTAGAGTTACTATAGGGTTACTGAATATACCATTGTAGAAATCTCTGACAAACCAATGTAATAAAGCACAAAATAAATATATTTAACATTGCACAAGAATTGACACAATTACCTTTTCTAGCCATAAAAACCTACTGTATATTACATGAAACTACTGGATGTAGTAGGGGTATAGTTAAGTGTCAACGTGGGACGGGAGAAGTCTAGAAGAACTCAAGGAGTGATGAGACTTTTCTATAATTTACACCTCAAAAATTATTTTACTCCCCACAGAAGTCCAAAGAGATGGATTGATAAGGGGTTGCCAGAAACTATATGTATATATATATATATATATATATATATATATATATATATATATATATAAATAAAACTTAATACACCTCTTACGGAGTCATATGTGGTATGCCGAATATGGGAGCTGTGCTAGGTAATCAGTATAATTATTAGCTATGTTATCCTCACCCGACCCCAGCCATGGGGATTGCCTCTATCCCAGCACAGCAGATTAATATACACAGGCACAATAAATTCAGTGACACCTACCACATCCATGATCTGCATCAGATTCATCCCGAAGAAGACAGTGAGTGGATGGGAGTCGTTAGCCACTGGCCTCTCTAAAGGATTATAATTCTTCAGTAATTCCCTGTAGAGCTTTCTCTGGAATTCTCCTTGTAGGGACACTTCAAACCAAGAGAAGACTATGATCAGAACTCACATAGGGAGTCAATATACAGTACCATGGACAGCACAGAAACACATTCTACTGACACACATATTATAAGCAGAGAGAGCGATAGTGAGAGGCAAAGATAGAAAAAGAGCGATAGAGAGAAAAGGAGAGATAGAGAGAAAGTGAGAGGGTGAGATAGAGAGAATGAAAAAGAGAGAAAGTGAGAGAGACAGAACGAGAGAGGGAGAGATAGAGAAACAAAAAGAGAGAAAAGGAGAGATAGAGAGAAAGTGAAAGGGGGAGAAAGAGAGAAAGAAAGTGAGAGGGAGAGATGGAGAGAGAGAAAGGGAGAAAGTGAGAGGGGGAGATAGAGAGACAGGAAGAGAGAAAGTGAGAGACCTGTACATGGCTCAGCTCATCATGTGCATGGCCCTGGATCAATGTAGAGATGGAGTGTTACAGAATAGAGTGGAATGCAGAGTAATAGTGAAATCAATTTACCATGAATCAAGCAGACTGATATAATCATCCACAATTGGATCTCCCCAGCTCCCATTTTATGAGATCAAGAAGAGGAGGTCTTCGGATTCCCAACAGAGGGGGAAAAGTTTATGATTTGATGGCAATAAGCGGAGTCGTGGTGAATGCAGAATATCAGCTCTCTGGCTGCATCCAGGCTCAGGCAGTGGAGGTGGTGACTACTAAAGTATCACAGCCTCTGTGCATGAGACTTCACTGGCGATGGGAAGCCAGGGATTGTCTTCATATTTAGGCATGCATTGTGCCAGTGCTATTGGGGGATACCAATAGTTTCCAGCTGCCTTTGATCACTCCCCCTGGGCTCAGTGCTGGCACTTGTCAGAAAGCAATGGCTCCATTCAGATGGGCTCCACGTGAAGCTTGTGACTTGTGATCCTGTCTCAGTCTGAGCTCTGTTCATTGCATTGTATTTTATAGCTGGCGAGGAGGAGGCAGAGCAGCAGCCTAGATCTGGCGTGAGTATTAACCCACTCACTGCTGTGCATGTCACTGAGGCACATCCAGCGGCAGCGTATACTTGAGTATGAACATCTGCACCCTCCGCTATGGTATTTTTAGTACAGTGAAAAAGACTTGATAATAATCAATGCAGGATAACAAGAATTTCAATGCAGTGGGTAGGATACTAGTGCACAAACACAATCCTACTAAAGAGCCATCAAAAGAAAGACATTAGATTTTCTCTTACAATTAAAGTAAAGCTCCATCTTACGAGCCAATGTGATTAATATACTAAAGAATTACATGACTGTCAATTCTGTAATGTCATTTTATTGCTCTTTTCACAATGAATAACCCAGGAGACTGCAGAAGATTAGTTTCTCCTTAGTGAGGTGATTTGTACCTGGAGCGCATACTGGGAGTTGGAGTTGTACAGCAGTTGGAGAACCACAGCTTAGCGTCTGCTTTATCTAATGGTTAACAATCATGCAGCATATGAACCATTGGAAAGTGGAGACACAAAATGCGTGACGTCACTGCTAGTAATATCAGCATGACAATGTTGTTTGGTGACAGCTGCAAAGTTTTCAGAGCAGAACTGTGTAAAATTATAAAGATGAGCAAATTGATTCAACGTGAACTGAATTTGTGTAAAATTCTAAGATGTTCGCTAAACTCCACGATTTTGAACAATTTACAATTAAATTAGAGTAAAACATCAAAACTAATGCCCATCAAATAAAGTAGGAGATTTCATGAGCAAGAGCTAGCTCACATGACTTCAGACTCGATGGCTTTCCCATAATGCCTTGCATCTGTGATATCACATGGTAATCAAGAGGAATTATCATAGTCTGTATAAAAGCTGAGGCAGGGAATACAGCTGATTTGTAGTGTACTCATATAGTAAGAGGACAGCACAGCTAACAGCTTAGCAATAGAAATAAGAAGAGATTTAAAAGGAACCTTTCACGTGCAATATGCACCCATACCCACGAGCAGTTCTGGATGCATATTGCTAATCCCTGCCTAACTGTCCTAGCCTATAGCAGCATAGATAAAGTGATTTTTAAAAAAAATTATTTCTAAACATCATATATGATATGCTAATGAACGCAGAGACTAGTCGCTGCGCTCATTCCGCCTTCTTAGCATGGTAGCACACCTCTTTGGGCGTACTACCATGCTAACATGCTATTCAATGCCTACTGCTAGTGTGATTCCCAGCGGTGACGTGCGTTCCTGCCCGTTGCTGTAGCCTCAAACTCTGGGCAATACGCTTGATCAGAAGTCTGGGGACTTCCATTATGAGGCCAGGTGCACGCGTGCCAGTTTCAGAGAGGTCTAGTGCGCATGACCAGAAGTGCTGGGGATTTCTGATCATGTGCATTGCCCAGTGTCTGAGGCTGCGGCAACGGACAGGTAGGTGTGTGGGTGTGCTACCATGCTAAGAAGGTGGAATGAGCGCAGGAACCAATGTCCTTGTGACTAGTCCCTGCCTCATTAGCATATCATAAAGGATCTTTAAAAATAATTTTTCTTAAGATCTCTTTATCTATGCTGCTATTATAGCCTGGGTCTCTTAGGCAGGAATTAGCAATATGTATCCAGAACTGCTTGTGGTTCTGGGTGCATATTGCATCTGACAGGTTCCCTTTAAAACGCTGAATAAATATTACATATAATGTGTGTGAAAGACAGCAGTGAAAAACAGTTACCATCCTTTTACCCATAGCCATATATCTTTAAGTCACTGACGTTACTAAGGCTGTGTGTGCGATAAAGAGCTTGAAAAGTGTTCAGTACAGTCCTAAGAAACCTTGGAGTGTCACACGTGTTTTCAAGGCAATTGGCGGCTTTGCAGTACTTACAATTCATGGCGCATTGATTCTCTGTGAATCAAATTTTTATTTAAAAAAATTCGGCAAAGCAAAGAAATTAGAATTTCAAAAGATTTGCATATCTCTATTAATTGATGTTAATATTGCTAAGTAGTATTACTGTTAATGTGAGGGTAATGATTATTGTGGCATTGTCATGTGCATAGTTAGGGTCTAAAAATGTGAATGCTATGGACAATTTTTTTTGAAATTTCTCAACACAGCGCAGTTCACATGCAGTTTATAGCATTTCATTACCGTTCAATCAATATGCTCCTGACAGAGGCGATCATAACCTGTGATGCTGGTGTTGCACTGTATCACTCTGTATAAGCATTGGAGCAATATGCAGTCTAATACATTACAAACAGCATTTATATTCCATTGACCGTTCCCAAAGGGCAACTTTGGGAAATTTAAAACTCCCTGTTGTTGTGCAGTATAAAATTTGATTGCTCTTGGACCTGACCGGACATTCAACAAATACCGCTTGTGTTGTTCAGACCCAAAGATTTATGTGTTAAGTTACTGAGCGGATGAGGTTCTGTCCCCTTTTTATTGACATATATAATGAAATATATGTAAAGAATTTTAACATATTTATATGTTGCATGGTTCTATAATGAAAACACAGAGGAGCTGAACCAATCCTTTTGTGAAATTGGTGACCTAAGTCATTCTTGTCTGGTATACTGGAGTGCTACCTCTTCTACTTCTTTTAACTACAGGGTTGTTGAGAGAAGCGTATTATATGGACTTGTGTTGTCTGTGTGTGCCATGGAGCGCATATGACGAGCACCTAGATCTGATATAGCCAATGTGCCAGTGCCCATGGCTGAATTTTCTCATGGGTTCACAGTCTATGGAGAAGAAAATTGCAGAATGCGCTACTTAGGTAGGTGTCTGAGTAACATGGTCATTCAGTTAGATTCATGCTTGCTAGTTGTCAGATCCAGTATCAGTATCAGTCTGCCTGTCTGTACCAGCCTGCCTGCCTATACCAGCTTGCTTGCCTGTACCAGCCTGCCTGTCTGTTTCAGCTATCCTGCCTGCACTTGAGTCCGTACTTGTATTCCTGAACCCTGGGATTAGCTGCTACAGTACCGAGAATTTCCCTGGAGTGGTACCTAGTGGATATCTTCCACCACAAGCCCAACCTCTTCATCTGAGGCTCTATTGAAGATGAGTTAGTAGGTAAGCTACTCCCCTAGAGGTGGAGTGTCGCGGGCGGAGGAGGGGACGCTGCGCTCACCCACTGCTCGGGTCCGGCTGCTGCTGCTGCTGCTCAGTCGTGGCTCAAGCGGTGGGCCGGATCCTCGCCCGTGAGTGAAAGGGGATGGTTTGGTTTAGGAATATTGTCCGTGACGCCACCCACGGTTGTGGTGAGGTTGTGACACCACCGCTGCTCTGGACGGGGATCCCGGGAGTGATGACAGGGAGTAGCTTGGATATTGGTTCTCCCCTCCGTGGGTAGGGGGGTTGGTTGTTCCGGGGCCCGGTGAGGGGGGGAGGATTGATGTGTGGCAGGCGGGTTACGGGGCCTGGTGAGGTGCAGGGTCGCGGGGGCAGCGCTGTGCCGCACGGCACGGTGGTACTCACTCAGCCAGTAATTCACACGGAGTCCCTGGTCAAACAAACGGCTGGATGGACGGGTCCCACAGGCGGCTGCGGTATTTTTCCCCTGTCCCAGTTTAGTAGTGTAAGTCCTTTCCTGCCCCTTCGTGTACGCTCCTCCTGCGCTCCGGTTTCCAACTGGCTCCCCGGTTCGGTACTGGACGGGCCACTACCCTGTCCCGGCTACCTACGGTTCCACCAAGACTGTCTTCCCGGCTCCTGCAGACGGCCACTACCGTCTGCCTCACTGGCTACACGAGGGACCTAGGCTCCAACCTAGGCCCCAGTCTGCGTCTGCCTCTCTGCAGACCTCCTCTCTCTTCCTCTGCCTGGACTTGTCTCTACTTGTTTCCTGCCTCAGGCCAGCTAAACTCCTCGGTGGGCGTGCCCATCTACCTGACTCCGCCCACCTGGTGTGTCTGTCTGAACCTGAGGAAGAAATCAGGTCTCACTGGGGATGACTGCTGTGAACTGCTGGGGGTGGGGGTGTGTGTGTGTTATTACCTGTGGCCCCTAGCTTGTCCAGGGCGCCACATGGAGCCCAGTCCCGTAATGCAGTGGGTCCTCACCCACGTGCATGACATCACGATTTTTAGTATTGTCACTTGAATTATGCCGAATACATGATACATGATACTGCCTAGAAGGTATCACATATAAACATTGGGGGTATAATGCCCCCAAATTAAAACCATTCATAGACTTTCTTCATTAAACTGTATTACCAGAAGAGTGTTCCACAAAACAATGAGAGCAGATAACTGTCACCTGGTGCCAGCTTAATGCAATCCTTCACTTATGAAATTATGATGCCAGAAGCCATAGGTATTCAACTTCCATTTAAGTCAATAGGAGCAATAGTAATAAATGTATAGCCTTTGCAGAAGACTAGAAGTAGTGAAGATCTCTTTCTCCTTCCTATGATGGAAGACTCCCCTATTGCTGACATGGTATACAGTAAACATTTTTGCAACCTAAAAATTTGATGAGCTCTCCCTGCTACATTTCATTAAAAGGCACATTCTTGTAAATGCCTCTAATGGTTGTCTGATTTATTTCACATAATCATCTAGACATATTTAATTATATCTGCCAGTTTAGATATTCATATTTGCCAGGGTATAATCCCATCAGTAAATATAAATAATACTGATGTGCCCAAAATGATATATTAAAGCATGTTATGCCCTCTAGAAGCTATTAACCCTTGTCAGGTCCCATAAAAAAACTTTGGAGTGACTGTATGAAATTAATGCAGCGTAAATGTGCCCAACGGGCCAGGATCTCATCTTACAGTAGTTAAGAACTTTGACTTTAATGTCTATTCCTGGAGTCCCAAGAGGTTAATCAAGTAGTATTAACAGGCTTTATTAATAACCTTCTTACTAACCTTTCTTAGCTCAATGTACTGTAGAACCTAAATCAACGTCAATTCTGAACTACCTGATTCGTGCATATCCCATCAGCCCTAAACAACTTTCGAATTAAAAAAAGCTCCGATCATAATATTCCAAAATAATTCTTCCAATTGAGCATTCACCTGCACTTAACGTGCAAATTGCAAGGTTGATATTATCTAAAGGAGTCAAGTCTGAAAAGGTAAAAGTTGCCAGGACTCAATGTTTTCCCCATCTTTTTGCCTATACAGTACTGCTCACTACACTGCACATTCTCAGAGACATAAGTCTTATCTGCCACGTGTCTGTTATGTTGCTGGGCTAAAAATCCTTTAAGGATTCCTGGGGATGTCTAAGGCTGATCTGCTGGATTATTACTAAAAAGGTTTTAAGGAAGCGAGTCCAAGAGAATTTGGCACTTATGGCTTATTAATTTGAAGACATGTCATAATAATGTTGAAATGGCCTAGATTCTACATACTGCGTTGTATTTAAAATGTATCAAATTACGCATGCATGAGTCATCATTGAGTACATTTTCCTAATGTGATTGTGCACTAAAGTAATATCATTCTATTCCATGGAAATAAATAAATCATTATCGGTATATGTTTTACACTTGTATCTTTAGGCAGAGTATTTCAGCTGATATCTATAGAAGGAATATTTTTCGGTCTAGATAACAAGGAACAGCTTCTACATACACATCCACTTTAATTACAGTCTATAAGTAGGAGCAAGCCTCCCAAGCCGTTTATAGGAGCATGTAGGTCATAGGTAGCTGAATATAATGATACCTTGATATCTGGGGTCCATTGTCTTATTCCAGAGAAATCCACATATTTTTTGTAAGTGAGCTGTTAAGACTGCTCTGCATGAAATTCTACCTCCAGAAATTATTAAACATGAAAAGGAGCTTTACCAGTGTGAGACATGTAGTGACTGACAGTCTGATATCCTGATCTATGTGTCTCACACCGGTAACGGCATACCAACCCTGTACAACATACTAAAAATGCTTATGCACTTGTTATATGGGAGGTTTTCTCCTTCAAGTCTAAGGGGTAAATATACCCAAAAAATTAATATTAACCCCTTACTGTCATATGACGTACATTTACATCATGTGCTGGTGTAACGCCCCTGGACTATCAGGTCGTCATAAGGTATTGCACAACCTATCCTCACGTGCAGCATTCCACCTTCCTCTTGGTTCTGGGTCCGTATCTTAATAGTGTTGCCGCCAACAGCAAATCAAATCCTAGATACACCCTGCACCACACCCACCAGGCACACCAGTGGACAGCTTGAGTGGAACAGAGTCGCCCACCTGGGGGGTCAGGGAGGGGAGGTGAGGAGTGTAGTGAGTGAGGAGTTAGTAGTTGGTCAGTGAGGAGTGTGAAACCCCTCGAGCTGTGAGGAGCTCAGAGGAGGTTGGGAGTAGTGTCTCCCAAAAGAAGCTGTCTAGGTTGCAGACGGTGGTCTGGATCTAGAGGAGTCGGACCCCCGGTCGCAGGGGATTGTGGCAAGGTGCCTGGACCTGTCGAGGAGGACAGCTAGCAGCCTAGCACTATCACCGGTCCGGGACCGAAGACACAAAGGGGTACACGGACCCCAGGTCGAGGAGAAGCTTCAGGCAACCCAACAATTCACCTGAGCACAAACGGAGCCTTTATGATCTGTTCCCACCTGCTCCAGAATCGGGGCATTAGCGAAATGAGGGGGATAGGACTTTCCAACCCAAAATGGTCCAGAAAATCCCAAGCGTGAGCCCTGAGAGCAAGCTCCCACACTTAAGCGAGCTTTACACACTGCGATATCGGTACCAATATCGCTAGTGTGGGTACCCGCCCCCATCTGTTGTGCGACACGGGCAAATCGCTGCCTGTGCCGCACAACATCGCCCAGACCCGTCACACATACTTACCTGCCCGGCGACGTCGCTGTGACCGGGGAACCGCTTCCTTTCTAAGGGGGCGGTCCATGCGGCGTCACAGCGACGTCACTGAGCGGCCGCCCAATAGAAGCGGAGAGGCGGAGATGAGTGGGAAATACCATCCCACCCACCTCCTTCCTTCCGCATTGTGACCGGGAGGCAGGTAAGGAGAGGTTCCTTGTTCCTGCGGTGTCACACGGAGCGATGTGTGCTGCCGCAGGAACGAGGAACAACCTCGTTACTGCTGCAGTAACGATTTTTGAGAATGGACCCCCATGTCACCGATGAGCGATTTTGCACGTTTTTGCAACGATGCAAAATCGCTCATAGGTGTCACACGCAACGGCATCGCTAATGCGGCCGGATGTGCGTCACCAATTCTGTGACCCCAACGAGTTCGCATTAGCGATGTCGTAGCGTGTAAAGCCCCCTTTAGCCAAAGTGGGGAGAAGGGCCCGACAAGTTTCAGACTACTGGGCCACCACGTTGAAGTTAAACTTAGTGCCAGGAGGCAGGTCACAGATCACCAGGCAACACAATAGGGGACGGAACCCGGACGACCTCCCCTCAGCGGCAGCGGTATCCAGATACTTGGATCAGCGTCTGCTTATGGACTGAGTGAGTATGAGAGTGACCCCTGCATCCCACGGCATCCCACACTGAGTCCCGGACCATCCCCGCTACCCATGGAGGGCTACGACACCTTACTGCCCCACGTCATCACCCCCGGTACTCCCAACGGCAGAGGCGGTACTCCCAATTACCGTACACCACGGGTGGAGTCACGAACTATATCTAAATTTCCCTGTACATACTCCCCCTTCATTTGAGTTGCCACACGACCCCGACCCCGGAGACCCTTGAGCCACAGTGAACCTGGATCTGGGCAGCTCGGCTGCTTCCACAGCGGCGGCACACTGGCTACCTGACTTTGATGTAAGCTTGCATGCTGAGCCTGCATCTTTCCCAGCAGATGATGGCAGTATTAATCAACCATTATTGCCTCTAACAGTCGCCGGTGGAGCAGAGCTGTTAATCTGTTAAATGATGCTGTCAATCTCTGAGTGTGCGTAATTCTATATGCCCACTGATGCACCTGTGTTATGATCGCAGGGCACTGATGGTTACCATGACACCTGGGGGGGCCTGTTGAAGACCCCCATGCTTGTCATGACGGTGCTCCTGTGACATTCATAGGAGACCATGATTCTTGCTATAGCAGTACTGTACTATTGCTGTGTATAGTACAAGCAATTGGATGATTGCAGTTTTAAGTCCCCAAACGTGATGTAAATGAAGTACACTTCTTCTATACCTCTTGAACAACAAATTAATTAGATTTTTTTTTACAAGCGCTCGGGAAATCAATACAGTACAGCATAGTATGGTGTACTCAAAGAATTCTCCTTTCTTAGCACACGTGACCAGTTTATATAAGGTAAAAGACAAAGGACAAGTTCCTTCTAAACGATGCACCAATAATAGCCATATGGGGCGTGAATAGATATATGAAATTTCCCTGCCATTCAGTTTTATTTGATCACCATGACATCAGACTTAAGTATAAGATGGATACCTCAGACTCGAAATGGAATCTGTTGTCTCACATTCCCCCTTTTTGTGCCCAATTATGGGTATATACAGTTAGGTCCAGAAATATTTGGACAGTGACACAATTTTCGCGAGTTGGGCTCTGCATGCCACCACATTGGATTTGAAATGAAACCTCTACAACAGAATTCAAGTGCAGATTGTAACGTTTAATTTGAAGGTTTGAACAAAAATATCTGATAGAAATTGTAGGAATTGTCACATTTCTTTACAAACACTCCACATTTTAGGAGGTCAAAAGTAATTGGACAGATAAACCAAACCCAAACAAAATATTTTTATTTTCAATATTTTGTTGCGAATCCTTTGGAGGCAATCACTGCCTTAAGTCTGGAACCCATGGACATCACCAAACGCTGGGTTTCCTCCTTCTTAATGCTTTGCCAGGCCTTTACAGCCGCAGCCTTCAGGTCTTGCTTGTTTGTGGGTCTTTCCGTCTTAAGTCTGGATTTGAGCAAGTGAAATGCATGCTCAATTGGGTTAAGATCTGGTGATTGACTTGGCCATTGCAGAATGTTCCACTTTTTTGCACTCATGAACTCCTGGGTAGCTTTGGCTGTATGCTTGGGGTCATTGTCCATCTGTACTATGAAGCGCCGTCCGATCAACTTTGCGGCATTTGGCTGAATCTGGGCTGAAAGTATATCCCGGTACACTTCAGAATTCATCCGGCTACTCTTGTCTGCTGTTATGTCATCAATAAACACAAGTGACCCAGTGCCATTGAAAGCCATGCATGCCCATGCCATCACGTTGCCTCCACTATGTTTTACAGAGGATGTGGTGTGCCTTGGATCATGTGCCGTTCCCTTTCTTCTCCAAACTTTTTTCTTCCCATCATTCTGGTACAGGTTGATCTTTGTCTCATCTGTCCAAAGAATACTTTTCCAGAACTGAGCTGGCTTCATGAGGTGTTTTTCAGCAAATTTAACTCTGGCCTGTCTATTTTTGGAATTGATGAATGGTTTGCATCTAGATGTGAACCCTTTGTATTTACTTTCATGGAGTCTTCTCTTTACTGTTGACTTAGAGACAGATACACCTACTTCACTGAGAGTGTTCTGGACTTCAGTTGATGTTGTGAACGGGTTCTTCTTCACCAAAGAAAGTATGCAATGATCATCCACCACTGTTGTCATCCGTGGACGCCCAGGCCTTTTTGAGTTCCCAAGCTCACCAGTCAATTCCTTTTTTCTCAGAATGTACCCGACTGTTGATTTTGCTACTCCAAGCATGTCTGCTATCTCTCTGATGGATTTTTTCTTTTTTTTCAGCCTCAGGATGTTCTGCTTCACCTCAATTGAGAGTTCCTTAGACCGCATGTTGTCTGGTCACAGCAACAGCTTCCAAATGCAAAACCACACACCTGTAATCAACCCCAGACCTTTTAACTACTTCATTGGTTACAGGTTAACGAGGGAGACGCCTTCAGAGTTAATTGCAGCCCTTATAGTCCCTTGTCCAATTACTTTTGGTCCCTTGAAAAAGAGGAGGCTATGCATTACAGAGCTATGATTCTTAAACCCTTTCTCCGATTTGGATGTGACAACTCTCATATTGCAGCTGGGAGTGTGCACTTTCAGCGCATATTATATATATATAATTGTATTTCTGAACATGTTTTTGTAAACAGCTAAAATAACAAAACTTGTGTCACTGTCCAAATATTTCTGGACCTAACTGTAGGAGTGAGCTATCTGTGTCCTCGGGACTTTCCTACCTGCTTCACCCCAGTTCCCTACCTGGATACCCATAATTGTATCACAGCACTAATGGATCTCTTCTTGTTTGATAGCAGTAATTTACAATTAGAAGTTCTTTGATAGCATTTATCTTACACATGAACCAGATTACCTTCAGTACAATACAGTTCAACACTTTTACTGCTACATATTCCATAAAAAAAACAATACCAGTTATTTACAGATGTGTATTATCCCTGAAAGTCATCCACTTAAATCCTTGAACTAATAGGATGGTTCAGGACAAGGCCCACCATGAGCCCTTATTTGTGTCCTGTTATTATAACCATTAGTCCAATATATTGACTATTTCCTATATATCAGCCCCAACCTGGAGATTTCGTGTAAGGTCCTATATGAAATAGTCCAGTACTATGGTGTGTTGAGATAATCATTCTGCTGGTGATGTGACTCTTTACAACAGCTGTTGTGTATCAAAGTGAGTTCCCTCAAGCTTCATTGAAGTTGCTGTGGTTAGGAGCAGCTGGATTGACTCATCTAATCTTGGCTCATGGCTCTTTCTCACTTGCCTTTTTAGAATCACCCAATCTCCTGGCTTGAGACCACATGCTCCTGAAATTGATTTAGGATCTGTAATTGAAGAATATACCTGTTTATCAAACTATTTATTCAGTTATATAAGGATTTTACATCACTAGTCAGGCTATCAGGCTGCATCTGGAGTATCTGTGGGAAATATAATCATGTTCTAGGTGCTAAGCCAAAAAAAATCTTATATGGAGACCTATATATTAAAAAAGAAACAAAGGCAAGCATTGAGTCCATGACTTGCCAGTCACCACCTTTACCTTCTTGATTTTTACTTTGAATGTCCCATTCAGCCTTCCCACCTTCTTACTGTGTAGAAAGCCTGCTAATTCCCAGATTCTATAAGATCTTTCTAATGACCTCTCCTATAAAATATGTACTATTACCACTTCGGGAACCGCATTTTTACATATCACCTCCATCATGAGTTTTTAAGCTGTAATGTAAGTTTCTGCACTGGATATGCCTCAGATCAATTCTGGAAAGAAATTTACACAACAAACACAAACTCATATAAACCTACTCATAGTCAATGTATATAATCAATCTACAATCTCTGGAACGGGTAGAGCGTAAGAAGGGTATGTTTCTGTGGGATCTTGACAATTTTTCCTACATTGTATTAAGCACACATCTTAGAAGACTAGTTGTGTCTGGCCATGTGGGTACTGAACCATGGTACCACCCATACATTGTCTACTAAAGCACACACGTATAATTACAAAAATATATACAGCAGCACTCTAAAAATCTAAAATATGCTAACTTTGACTGGGGGAATTCTGGTACTGCATTACTGCTATAGGAATATTTGAAAAAATTTGATACTTAGCTTATGTATTGGCCAATGCATGTGAACCCGATAACCATGACAAGGTGCATATCTTTACCAGGGCCCTACTAAAATGCATATATCTGGATTAAAAAAATCTACAAGTTTGGACAGCTAGAATCCAGCTAAAATAAATATCACAATGCACTGGCTATAGGGTAGAGTGCTCAGTCAGACAAAAATGTAATCCAAATATATACAATAAAAAAGACTGAACAGCACCTCTAATATATTTTCTATATATTTTAAAGCACACACTTTTAACTGTCTTTGTCAGATGTGTTAGTCCATGGGTTACCTGGAGAATCATTGAGTAGAGAGCTCATGGCAAAGAAAGCTTACTGCCCTTTATCCACAGACCATTTCACACTCCTTTTCCTGTCTAACCTCTTGTGTCTGTATGGTTTTAAGAACATCAGGAGTGACAGGTGCCACTGAAGTAATAGGTGCTACTGAGGTCCTAGTCTGCATTGGTGAATGACTCTCAACTCTATGGCTCTTTACTGCTTCCTTGACAGCTGCATCTGTGTGAGACTTTTCTCTGGCTCCAGCAATGTCAGCTCAAGTGTGAGCTTTATATGCACTATGCAAGGCTCATTTGATAACAGGAGAGCCTTCATTCGGGCTCATACACTCTCTGCGGTCATTAGATGTTTTTTTATTTGAAGTTAGCAAAGATCATCCACCTATATACACATTATTAGAAAAGATCTGCTGTCTACATACATATTTGGTCATTCTACCCTTTGCCGCACAACATGTCTCAAAAAAGTGCCTTCATCCCTGCCTCATGTGCCAATAGGAGAGGAGGGAGTGGTTCTGCTTTTATTACTTCATGTTGTGTAACCTCAGTATACCCAGTGTAGAATTAACCAGCATCTTGGTATTTGGATCTATCTACAAAAAAAGAAAATCTGCATTAACAATGGGCTCATCCAACACATGTTGAAAGCCTGGCATTTCTTGCTGATCAGATCAATCATAAAAATGTATGTATGTATGCCTCGTCCTCTGTTAGAGATAAAAAAAATATAAAGAAAACAAAGAAGCCCTTAAAAATAGGTGACTTCTTACATTTTTCCCCTTTTTTAAATTCAGTATCCAAAGCATAGCTGGATTCTAAACTGTGTACAACTTGGGTTCTACATTTGGGACATAAAATCACATTGTGTCTAGATTGTAACTAATTGAAAACACTATAAATATCATGTTAATTGTTACTTTGTATTCAAGAACCTTTACTGTGGTCTTTTCAACCTTGGCTTGAACCACAGAAATGGCTCTAATACAAGAGGTGCAGTCCAAGTAACAGGGTTCAGTCTAGCAGCATAATAAGCCACAAGTCTCTGCTGCAAAGTATGTTTTTGGGCCAATTTAAGCTGCTGCATTGGTAATCTTTCTTTCCTTTGTTAAACTAGACTTTTTTGATAGAACTGTAGTTTGTTCTCTACTGGGAAATACAAAAGGAAAATAGATGACTCCTAACATAAGATATGATCAGGACAGAAATCCATAAATGATCCACATATTTTATAAGCTAAAGAAACAAAATCTCCTGATATGAAAGAGTCCATTTTGGTGCAGAATTGGGGACACTGAAGCAAGCAATATCCATTGTCAGGGCACTTTGTGATAACACTGTCCGTGTATACTGTTTATGTCTATGAAAGAAAAAAAACAAATAAATACTGGCATTCTAGAAGCAGAGACATGGAATTTAAATGGATTTCCCAATAAATCACTGTAACATGCTTTGATGATTTCCCAAAGAAAAACATTATTTACATATACAACAGACTTACCTGCTTCCTTACTCCTTTTGTTCTACAGGTTTGAATCAAGTCCTGCTCCTCCCCTTAGCCAATTGCAAAAGGTCTTTTAAATCTTACTTCTTGAAGACACAAGTTAACAAGCCCCTCCCTTTAGGCTCCTTTTTTTAATTCACAAAGGCCATTTGCAACATACAGTACATGTCTCAGATCCATTCAATTCATTCACAAATGCCAATTTTTTTTATCATTGCATCCTTCTCTGAAGTACATCATTTAAGATTTTTTGACTGCTCCCTCTATTCTGTCAGATCTAATGATGTAGGCCTTTTTCCATGAGTCTCAAATCTGAAAATAGTCCCATATCTACTAGATATCCATTTTGACTGTCCCAACTACTACTTTATTAATATGTTCAGTCATATCTTTCACTTTTGCATGTACAAATTTCTCAAGGTTTTCAACATAGTTACAGCTGACCTACATACTGGATTTGACTAAATAAGGGATCGATCATGCTTGTTATCTTTTTAGTAAACAGTTTCAATATAATTACTTAATCATTTAGTATTACATTATTTTGGAAGAGGCAATACTTCATGTGTTATTCAGTTGGTGGAGTCTCAGCCCTAATCTACTTTTAAGGCCGCTTTACACGCTGCGATATCGTGACCGATATCACTAGCATGGGTACCCACCCCAATCGGTTGTGCGACACGGGCATATCGCTGCCCGTGGCGCACAACATCGCGCGGACCCGTCACACTACTTACCTGCCCTCCGACGTCGCTGTGACCGGCGTACCGCCTCCTTTCTAAGGGGGCGGTTCGTTCAGCATCACAGCGACGTCACAGGAGCGTCACTGAACCGCCGCCCAATAGAAGCGGAGGGGGGGAGATGAGCGGGACGAACATCCCGCCCACCTCCTTCCTTCCGCATTGCGGGCTTGAGGCAGGTAAGGAGAGGTTCCTCGTTCCTGCGTTGTCACACGGAGCGATGTGTGCTGCCGCAGGAACGAGGAACAACATCGTTACTGCAGCAGCAACGATATTCAAGAATGGACCCCCATGTCACCGATGAGCGATTTTGCACGTTTTTGCGACGATGCAAAATTGCTCATAGGTGTCACACGCAACGGCATCGCTAAAGCGGCCATATGTGCGTCACAAATTCCGTGACCCCAACGAGATGGCTTGAGCAATGTCGCAGCGTGTAAAGCGAGCTTTATGGTATATTGGCTGCTCCAGCTACCACATGGTTCTTTGTTAAAGCATGGTAGAAGTTTTTGGTTAAATGGCTAGATTTGGTTAAGCTACAATTTAAACAATTATCTTTCCATCCTAATTTCTATACTTTATATACACTGTGTGCAGAAATATTAGGCAAGTTGTATTTTAGAGGGGGTTTTTTATTGATCAACAACTATGTTCTCAATCAACTCAAAAGACTCATAAATATCAAAGCTTAATATTTTTGGAAGTTGGAGTGGGTTTTTTTTAGATTTGGCTATCTTAGGAGGATATCTGTTTGTGCAGGTAACTATTACTGTGCAGAATTATTAGGCAACTTAATAAATACCAAATATATTTCCATCTCACTTGTTTATTTTCACAAGGTAAACCAATATAACTGCACAAAATTTAGAAATAAAAATTTCTGACATGCAAAAACAAAACCCAAAAAATTAGTGACCAATATAGCCACCTTTCTTTCTGATGACACTCAACAGTCTACCATCCATAGATTCTGTTAGTTGCTTGATCTGTTTACGATCAAAATTGCATGCAGCAGCAACCACAGCCTCCCAGACACTGTTCTGAGAGGTGTACTGTTTTCCCTCCCTGTAGATCTCACATTTTATGAGGGACCATAGGTTTTCTATGGGGTTCAGATCAGGTGAACAAGGGAGCCATGTCATTATTTTTTCATATTTTAGACCTTTACTGGCCAGCCACGCTGTGGAGTAATTGGATGCAGGTGATGGAGCATTGTCCTGCATGAAAATCATTTTTTTCTTGAACGATACCGACTTCTTCCTGTGCCACTGTTTGAAGAAGTTGTCTTCCAGAAACTGGCAGTAGGTCTGGGAGTTGAGCTTCACTCCGTCCTCAACCCGAAAAGGTCCCACAAGTTCATCTTTGATGTTACCAGCCCATACCAGTACCCCAACTCTACCTCTCTGGCATCTGAGTCGGAGTGGAGCTCTATGCCCTTTACTGATCCAGCCTCTGGCCCATCCATCTGGCCCATCAAGAGTCACTCTCATTTCATCAGTCCATAAAACCTTTGAAAAATCATTCTTCAGATATGTCTTGGCCCTGTCTTGACTTTTATCTTATGTTTCTTGTTCAAAAGTGGTCGTTTTTCAGCCCTCCTTACCTTGGCCATGTCCCTGAGTATGGCACACCTTGTGCTTTTTGATACTCCAGTAACGTTGCAGCTCTGAAATAAGGCCAAACTTGTGGCAAATGGCATCTTGGCAGCTTCACGCTTTATTTTCCTCAATTCATGGGCAGTTACTTTGCGCCTTTTTTGCCCAAAACGCTTCTTGTGACCCTGTTGGCTATATGCCATGAAACGCTTGATTGTTCGGTGATCACGCTTCAAAAGTTTGGCAATTTCAAGACTGCTGCATCCCTCTGCAAGACATCTCACAATTTTGGACTTTTCAGAGCTCGTTAAATCTCTCTTCTGACCCATTTTGAAAAAGGAAAGGAAGTTGCCTAATAATTAAGCACACCTTATACAGGGTGTTGATGTCATTATACCACACCCCTCCTCATTAAAGAGATGCACATCACCTGATTCACTTAATTGGTAGTTGGCTCTCAAGCCTATACAGCTTGGAGTAGGACAACATGTATAAAATGTATCATGTGATCAAAATACTCATTTGCCTAATAATTCTGCACACAGTGTATACTGTACATGTCCACTATCCTGGTTAATTATAAGGAAAGGGTATTAATGATTCTGTCTTTCTAAGGCCATCTATTCCATTGTGCAAACATTCATACAACATACGGTTCCTTCACATCTCCCACTCACTTCCTTAGTTACATTCTTTCAGTGTCCTTTGTCTTTACCATGCTTGTACTAATAAACACAACCATTTTGCATGAGCACATACAATCCAGACTACACCCATCTATGGAAATCCCAGCATTCAACACTCTTTTGCAGTCCATTCCCTTCACATTATCTTAACACTCTTTACTTTGCTGTCTTTTCTTTGTTTTCTTTCTGTATCTATTTACTATGGCAAGCTTCCATATTTGCCCCCCTAAACACCCTCAGGTTTAAAGCTTGTATTAGGGCTAGCACATTTTCCTCATTTGCTGGCAGTCACAGAAACACTTTAAAATCTTACATCTACATCAGACTATAAGATACCCCTCTGTTAAGTTGATCCTTCTCAATAGACCTATCATCTCAATAAATCCTCTAAGTACTTGTACTACTTCATACCACACTCATACACTAGTCCCATTACATGCTCACAGTTCACAAAAAGCATATGTAACTTTTCCCAATTCTTGGACCAGACTATTTAATGCAAAATATCTCACCTGGAATGGAGATAGACCAAATTCACAGGAAAAAGTAAGGCAAGACTGTAAGAATAAGCTTCTTACCTTATGCTGCAGCTTTTTTAACATTACGTTTTCTAGAGAGTCCTTCTCAATTAAAATCTGGATGGTATAAGGCAAGTCTGGTCTGGGACTTTTGGCAACAAATTCTGTGAGTGAAATACAGTCCTTCTATGCCTCTTGAACCCCAAATTAATAAGATTTGTTTTACGAGGGCTCAAAAAATTAATTCAGTACAGCCTAGTATGGTGTACCCAAAAAAGGAGTAAAGTGCTGTTATACAGAATGTTAATAGTTAAAATTATGCTGCATAAGTGTTTGATAAGTGTTGTATTGAAATGGATATCTGGGCCTCTGAACTAGGTGTGGCCAGGACTACCTTGTAAATAATTAGCACCTGTTGTGCTCCCTACCAGAATTAACATGACCTTAAAACCTGTTGTGCGTGCTGAAGAAAAGAAACATGGTCAGGAACACTCTAAGCATGCCCGGAGCCTACGTTGGGGGTTAAAGGCAGGTCCTCCATATTGTTGTTGCTGCTAAATTTATTACACTTGGTCGGAGGGATGCAAGGTGCAAAAGAGAAAGTTTAATGCTGAAGAAAAGTTTTATGCAAAAGTGAAAATTTTATGCCAAAGGGAATGTTTATTGCCCAAAGTGAATGTCTTATGCTAAAAACCAATGTTTTATGCGTGTTATGGTGTCAAGGATTTTACTTGGTATATTGTGAAGTATGTGAGAGTTTGCAAAGTTCAAGAAACAATGCCTCCCATAAAGGGAAGAAATGTCAATGCTTTCCAGCGTAACCAAAATTTTTGCAGTCATAACCATTGTATTGCTTTATTTCCAGCCCGCGGACGTGCTGGAATTCGCCGTGAGAGTATGTGGCGCCCTTGCGGCTTTAGGCGCCACAGGGTACTGTACCTCACCCAGGGTGCAGTATTCATCTTGGATACGGACGAGGTCATAGCCATTAAACCACCACAACACATGCAATACACAACTCAGGAGCTCTGTCATGGGGACTGGGCCAGGGCAGATGCCAGGGGTGGTCATCATGAGGTATGGGACCTCTTGCCCACTAGTTCAGCTACCCGAAAGGTGGGGCACCTGCTGGGGAAGTGAGGAGCCATCTTACACAGCATTTAGTTAGCTCCAGGCGCAGACTGCGTAAGGTCAGACTCAAGAAGAGACGTCAGAAGATACTGCACAGAAAAGGGCCCATGGACAGGAGCTGGAGGCTCAACCCGGATTCTTAGGAAGAAGGGGATTCCAGAGTTTGCAGGGTGTGCAGCAGGCACCCGTGACCCATTCCACGGCCCAAGAACTGGGGTGGAGGGAAGACCACTGGAAAGGACACACAGAAGGAAAAACCGGCCTTGACCTCTGAACTATCAAGGATCGGCAAGAGCGCATCACAGCAGAACACGGCCCTCCAAAGGCGGTGCAACTTCAGTGAGTAAAGAACTTGAACTGCACCTTCTGTGTTGTCCCATCATTGCCAGCGCTCCCATCATCGCGCCCCTGCGCCATAGGCGACTACTATTCGCAATATCCTCCCTGGGGCCTGAGCTCTGCCTGTGAAGAGCTGTACCATCCGAGCTGCATTATCATCCACCCCAGAGAAGACCTCCCGCAGCTGCAGCTCCCATATTTAGCCGCACAGCACAGGTGGCATCACGAAAAACTACTCCCATCATCCCCATCTTTATTGACACTGCCGGGGTCACGGAACCAGGCCAGGCTGCTGTGACTTCCCAAACCGACACTGGTTCGGTGACAAGTAATCCCCAAGACCCCATGGCAGCGTCAACTACATGTTTGAGATCTCAGAGAGCTGTAGTTTGTACAGGATTGAAAGTAAGCATGTTTGATACATACATGAATTTACAGGGTTCTTGTTATGTCTCACCTGGTTTGGTGGATCCTCAAAGCCATCGGTCCAGAAGAACCATTGGAATATAGCACAGATCATCATTTGAATGCAGCAGGGTAGTCTGGTTGAAACTACAAAGTTGGTAGAGCCTGGATGGCAGCTGAAGTAGTAGAGCAATGGTGGCAGAGATCAGAAGGCTCTCTGAAGTGAAGAATCTGAGTTCAGTGAAGTAGCAGAGTTGAAAAGAACAAAAAGCAAACAGTGGTACTGTAGCAGAAGTCGGCAATGATCAGAGGCATGTAGGTCAGGAGGCACACAGTCTCAATGTAGCAAATAGCAGTGCCCACCTATATAGGAGAGCTAGGGGGCACTCACTGTCTATGGAGCAGGATGAGTCAACATGGCATAGCTGGGTGGTATATCAGGAAGTATTCTATGTCCTGACAATGTAGTTGAGCCAGCGATGTAGCAGAGCTGGGTATGTCAGAAGGCACACACCAGCAATACAGCAGAGCCCATCCATGTAGCAGTGCTGGGTATGTCAGGAGGCACTCACTGTCTGTAGAACAGGATGAAGCAACATGGCAAAGCTGGGTGGTATATGTCAGGAGGTATACAAAGTCAGGACAATGTAGTTAAGCCGAAAGATGTAGCTGAGCTGGATATCTCAGGTGGCACAGAAAAACAATACAGCAGAGCCCTTCGATGTAGGAGAGCTGGGTATATTAGGAGGCACTCACTATGGAGCTAGTTGAGGCAATATGGCATAGCTGGGTATGTCAGGAGGTACATGATGTTGTGGCAATGTACTAGAGCTCGGCAATATAGCTGAGCTTTATGATATCTCAGGAGGCACACTGTGGCAATACAGCACAGCCATCAATGTAGTGGAGCTGGGTATGTCAGTAGGCACTCCCAGTCTGTGGAGCAGGATGAGGCAATATGGCGTTCTGGGTATATCAGGAGGTTGTTGTGACATTGTAGCTGAGCCCAGTGATGTAGCTGAGCTGTATATGTCAGAAGGCACAGTGGAAACACAGAAGAGCCCATCAACGTAGCAGAACTGGGTATGTCAAAAGGCATGTAATGGCTATGATAAAGAGTTCAGCAATGTAGCAGAGACCAGCAACTTAGTAGTGTTGGGCATGTCAGGAGGTGGTCATTGCAGAGTTCCATGTGTCAAGGATAAGTAAAGGGGAATGGCAAATGGCTGGAGTAGTGTCAGACACAAACTAAATTTTCTGATGAAGCATTGGCTGCTGGATCCAGGAAAGAAATGAATAATAGATCTATTGCTACTATGCAAACTATATTTTAAGTGTTTCAAAAATGAAGATGGGATTCTTAGTAAACAATGTGCTCAAATTGTACAGGTTTACTGGTCACTACACAGCAACCTAATCCTTAAGGGCGCTTTACACGCTGCAACATCGCTAGCGCTGTCGCTAGCAATCGCACCCGCCCCGTCGCTTGGGCGTCATGGGCCAATCGTTGCCCGTGGTGAACAATATCGCTAGGATGCGTCACACATACTTACCTTCCTAGCGACGTCGCTGAGGGCGGCGAACAACCTCTTTTTTAAGGGGGAGGTTCGTGTGGCATCACAGCGACGTCACACTGCGGCCCACCAATAAAAGCGGAGGGGCGGAGAGCAGCAGCATTAACGACACACCCACATTGTTGCCGGAGGACGCAGGAATGCTGTTGTTCCTCGTTCCCGGGGTGTCACACATAGCGATGTGTGCTGCCTCAGGAACGACGAACAACCTACATCCAGCACCAGCAACGATATTTTGGAACTGAACGACGTGTCAACGATCAACGATTAGGTGAGTATTTTTGATCATTAGCGGACGCTCGTAGGTGTCACACGCAACGACGTCGCTAATGAGGCCGGATGTGCGTCACGAATTCCGTGACCCCAACGATATCTCGTTACCGGCGATGTCGTTGCATGTGAAGTGGCCTTTATTCTAAACCTGGAAGAAAATGTGAACCTTTGTTTATTATTTTTCATAGCGGACCATATCTTTTGTTCTGTTCAGCATCTTTTTTAGTATTATGTTCCGGATAGTTACTACCAATCAAGTAAATACAAATATCGTCTAATTACACTGCTCTGCAGCCAAATTGTTTCAAAGACGAAAACAGTTGAACTTAACTAATTTTGTGGTGCTGAAAACGAATGAGGCTTAAATTTGCTGAATGGCTCTAATTTTCAAGATCCAATGGAGGTTGTAATCACTTACGGCACCTTTCATTGCATCTTTATTATTTCATCATCATTATTGCATTGTTAGTAGATAGTCTATTACATCATCTATTTAGTCTATTGAGCCTTCAGTATTCTATAATAGGGTGACCAATCAATAAACACCAACTTAGCTCTGATGACATAATCTTAATTACAGTTGCATCACTTACTTTTATAAATGCTTTCTATATAAGATTTACAGTTTTAGGATTTCTTAGCTTAGTTTCTTAGCATATTGACATGTTTCTATATATTTTTTGAGGTACAGCTCGTTCTTGCATTAGCAAAGCGGATAGTTTTTGCTTCATATGAGGAGAAGTCCCTTTTGCATCACAAAGGTGAAACCTGACTACCATGATAAGGAAAGCCTACAACTTGTATTTTGACTGCAGAATAGGAGATCAGGACAAGAGTAAAGGCTGCTTTACACGCAGTGACATCGCTAGCGATGTCGCTGGTGAAAGCAACTGCCCCCCGTCGGTTGTGCGTCACGGGCAAATTGCTGCCCATGGCACACAACATCGCTAGGACCTTTCACATGTACTTACCTGCCTAGCGACGTCGCTGTGGCCCGGCAAACCGCCTCCTTTCTAAGGGGGCGGTTCGTGCGGCGTCACAGCGACGTCACACGGCAGCCATCCAATAGAAGCGGAGGGGCGGAGAGCAGCCGAAAGAGAGTGGCGCCCACCTCGTTGCCGGAGGACGCAGGTACGGTGTTGTTCTTCACTCCTGGTGTGTCACACGTAGCGATGTGTGCTGCCTGAGGAACGACAAACAACCTGCGTCCTGCAACAGCAACGATATTTGGTATTATAACGACTTGTAAACGATCAACGATTAGGTGAGTATTTTTGATCGTTAGCAGTCATTCGTATGTTTCACACGCAACAACGTCACTAATGAGGCCGGATGTGCGTCATGAATTTCGTGACCACAACGACATCTCGTTAGCGATGTCGTTGCGTGTAAAGCCCCCTTTAGACTCCACAGATATGCTGCAATAGATGTACATCACATCTTACTCAGTGGTTGCATAGGAAGAGGCAATCTATGACTTTTGCATTCTCTATGATTTAGAGAAAGCCAAGCAATCACACTAAATTGCTATTTATGCATTGTGCTTTCCATTGGGAAAGGAGTTTCAAAGAACAAGTAATGGACTTTACAGCATCCATAAATCCATCTGCAATATGCCCGGCAAAATATAAAGAAGAGCTGTAAAAAGCACCAGAAACATTTTAAGTCAAATCAAGTGATGAAGAAGAGGGCACTTGGTGTTATGAAGCATCTTCTCACGACCCAGACTTTCTATCAGCAACTTCAACTGAACCCCTCCTTATAACACTAAGTCAACTGAACAAACTTGTTAGAGATTTGGATCTGCCCAAAAGTAAGGCTGAGCTCTTGGGTTCCGGGATACAGCAGTGGAATCTCCTAGTGGGCGATGTTCAGATTTCTTTGTTCCGTGAACGTGATGAAGATCTTGTCCAATACTTCTTCATGGAGGGTGGTCTTGTGGCATGCAACAACATCAACAGTTTAATGGAGGCTCAGAAGATGTCATAATCCAGAGGAATGGAGGCTCTTCATCGATTCATCTAAAATAAGTCTAAAAGCTGTCTCGCTGCATAATGTCAATGTGCTACCTTCATTTTCAGTTGGTTATGCAGCACACATGACAGAAACCTATGACAATATCAAATAGCTGTTGAGTTGTCCGATCTATGGCCAACATTTATGGCCCATTTGAAGTGACTTAAAGGTGTTTGCCCTCTTACTTGGTCTCTAGGGTGGATGCACAAAGTGCTGCTGCTTTCTTTGTGAGTGGGATGGTCGTACAAGAGAATATCACTACAATAAAAGAGACTATCCTCTCCAAGATTCACTTCAGCCAGAGAGTAAATTCTCCTGCATCCAGCACTTGTTGACCCACATAAGATTTTTTTACCACCATTACATATCAAGTTAAGCCTAATGAAGAACGGTGCATGGTAATATGGAGTACCACCGGTGCTGTTGGGAAGCACCCGGGGGTGATGGAATGGCAGCTGGTTGTTTAACCCCTCCATGGGTAGGGGTGGATGCCCCGAGGCTCAGTGTCCAGTACACGGGGAGTGATGTAGGCCAGAGGTGGCGCGTTGGGCCGGACCGGGGGATGTTGGTGTACTTGTGGCACCCCTGACCTGGTCAGGCACCACTGAGTATTGCTCCCATGCTGGGGGCAGTACAATACAGGTAATCCAGAAGACTGACCGAGGTGTGACTACACAGGCGCATAGTAATCAGGTCTCACACATCTACCTTTGGGAGGACCCCTGGGGAATCCAGGAGGGGGCATAGCCTCTATGTCCACTCAAGGGGTGTGGTAGAGAGCCCAGTTGCTAGGTTGCATAGGCAAGAACAGGAGAGGAGGAAGTAGTGAGCCAGTTAGTGAGTGCAGTTCAGGGAGAGCAGTTGCATGCAGCAGACCCTGGAGTCTGTCACAATCTGACAACGTACGCGCAGTGACTACCAATGGGGGAGATCGGTCACCTGGTAGTGCCACCCAAAATCCACCCAAGGCTAGAGAGAGCAATGGAGTGGCAGTGTAAGGGGACTGCCAGAGTGGTACCAGGCCCGCAAGGGTAGCAGGTCCCAGTGCAGAGATTTATCCAATTTTCTCCTGCCAAACCTGCTGCTGGGGGCACTTCAGACCCACACCATACCACCACAGAGTCCGCAGCCACGTAGCAAAGAGAGGGCCCATAGTTCACAGGAGGCAAGCAGCCGGAGTGACCTGGTCCAGGCTACAAGCAAACGGGTCGAAAGGATACCTGGTTCCAGCCTGGTTCATCCCAGCTACGCCCGGATTACTCACCCTGCCATCTACTGTGAGTAAAAATCCTGAAAGACTGTTTGGATTGTGCCTGAGTCATTCTGCGACCTGTGGCTCCACACACCTACACAGGGCCCTGGGGCTTGCCTCACTCTTGGGAGGCCACTACAACTGACTGCACCCGCCATCAGCCCCAAGCACCCCTTAATCTGAAGTGGCGGTGCTACTGATCGCAATACCGAGAGTGGCGTCACGAAATTCCTAAAAGAAGATAACCTACCTGTGACCAGACTGTTCCTCCACATGGAGTCCCTGAAGGTAATGCACCGACAAAACACCTGTGGGGCTTCACATACTCACTATGGGATAATTGCACACAAGTCTGTTGGTAAGCCAAGGTGTCAGTGGCCGGCTGCTGCGTTCGGGTGTACTCGGGTCCCACACCCGGCTGGTGTACCAATGGACCTTCCTCTGGCACTCTGTAATTTTCTCAATTCTGGACGATTCCATATGGAACGGGGAAGTCCACTCCCAGTGCTGTTGTGGTTGGGAGTCATGCCTGTGAAAACTGACCCTTGGGATCTCAGTGGGTGTTTGCGGATACACTATCCCCCGCGGTGGGCTGCCGTTTCGCTCTATCTGGGCTAATACTTCTGAAGCAATGTCTGGAACCTTGCTCCCGGCCTGGTGAATTAGAGAAGGGGCTTGCAACCGTCTTCTAACTAGGGTCCAGGTACCCCGCCTGTGCATGGTTTCCAGACCGTATCTCCGCTGTTGGTACCAGTGGGCTCCAACCCTGTCCCGGTCCACTTTGGATTTCCCGCGACCGGACTCCCGTCGCCTTTGGACACGATCCACTGTTTGCCACTTAGTCAGTAGACCAGGTCCACTACCCTGGCTATCCTCCACTAGGCACAGTCTTGACCTCCACAGTCTGTCACTTTCACAGACTCCTCTCCACTTGACCTCCAACTTCAACTCCAAACTTCAACTCCAAACTAGAACTCCAAACTTCAACTCCAAACTAGAACTCCTGTGTTCCCGCCCCCAGATCCTCAAGACCCCTAAGTGGGCGCTCCCAATCCGCCTGGTACTGCCCACTGGTGTGTCCTTCTTATCCTGAAGGGGGTGGCTAGGATTTTGTGGCAGATGGTACCTAATGTGGGATGGTGTTATGTCGGGTGAATGTTTTCTCTGTGACCACCTGGCGGCGCCAGGGTGTCACATTTATATTTGCAAAAATTAATAATGTTCTAAACAGCTGAACCTTAATTGTACAGTATCAGTGAAAGGAAAACTCTTTGATATAATAGAAACAAGACACAACTAACAATTTTCATTGTCAGATTTGAATTTAGGGGGTCACAACCATTAAGAAATGGCTGATTTAATTAACTGAATCTGAAAATGTTTAAAAATACGTATAACAGTGATATCTGTCAGTATTTTGTAGGTCACCACCATAGTCAATTTCATTTGTGTCTTTATGGATTACTAGACAAAGAAACTACATCAGTGGTGAAACTTTAGACTCTGACAACACTGGTCCTGTGGTGAGGGAACTCCCAGCGCTTAACAGCTTTGAAAGTCCCATTGAGTTCAATACTAGTGATCTGAATCCATATGCAGTTAACTCCTCAAGTGGTAGCTGCATGTAGACAGAATTTCATCATTTATTCTCTATGACTGTGTGAAGGGAAGCAGATGATTTAGTGTTAATGTGTGGAACATTGATATCTAACCCTTATAAAGATATACTATGAAATGATGGTGCACATTAAATTGAATTATACAGTACTTTTTGGCAAAGATCATGACCAATGATCTCTGCGTTTATGTACCTCTTGGGGTTTTCTCTGGCAAAAAGTACCATATAGATTTTATTAGTGTGCCTAGAAGCACATCTTTCTAAAACAGAAAATATTTTTTACTGAGAAGGGCTCCTGCCAGACAACATCTAAGGAAAACAATACCAACTTTTCCATTTCATCCTCTCAAAAGGTCAGACATCCCGATAGATATAAAATATTAGATTGTTCAGTAGATCATGCTGAAATATCTAATGTCTGTGGACTTCATTCTTACACATATACTATACGTTATATTGCTTTATTCTGGACTGTCTCTAGTATATTTGATCTGCACATCAGTTTCCCCTAGAATTATTGCCTTACCTTTGAGTGTTAATTATGTATCCTATGAGTCACTAATGCTATAGTTTCTTCATTTACGAGCACGTCTCCTCCAGGTACAGTACACGCACCCTACAATATCACAACACTTTTCATTTTTCAGTACTCAAAGGGGTTAACACTACAATCCTCCTATGTAGTAGTCTATGGAGCTGAAGGAGAGATCATAAAACACAGGTACTTGAATTCAGTGCAGAATTTAATCATAAATCCATTCTATATAATCTTCATGGAATCTTGGCTTTTATAATTCTTACATTCCTGTACAAATATATTATATGTTTTTATTTGCTTGTAAAAAAAAAGTTTACGAGCATTTCTGTTGGCTTTTTATTTTGCACCTGCTTAACCAGGCATTTTTCCTGCCATATTCAAGTCCTATAGCGAAAAACGGACAGAAAAAAACATCACAGGCACAGCACGATGGATATTGAAAAACATGGCAAAAAAATAAAGCTGGAACACAACCCAATAAAATGCCAACCTAAAAGTAGTTTGCATGTATTATGTTTTTTAATGCATTATAAACTTTAAAGTAATATCAGATTGCATAAAACATGCTAAAAAGCCCAAACTAAATGCTGTCAAATAATATGAGCAAAAATTCTATAGAACAAAGGCATCCATAGAACAAGTTACACTTAAAGGGATTGTTACTTATGATGAGCGAGCACTACCTTTGCTCTGGTTGCCATTATTCGTAACGAGCAATTGGACGCTCAGGAGAGCTCGACAAGTGAACTGAGTATAATGGAAGTCAATGGGAAATTCAAACAATGATCCGGAAGATCTTCCATTAAAATGCTCGAGTTCCCTCTAGACTTCCATTATACTCGGTACACGAGGTGAGCACATCCAAGCTTCCTATTGCTCATTACAAGTACCAAGCCCCCGAGCATAGTAGTGCTCACTCATCACTAGTTGCTACCTTTCAGTTAATGTTTTTTCCAGATCCCCTACACATTAGGAAAAACTCCACAGAACAAGAAAATTAAGGTTGAACAGACCTAACTCTCCCCCAGAGGAGGATAGTTTTGTTTCAGGAAAGATAAGCTACTTCCCTGGTGAAAACACATGAAAGCTCAGCTGGACCATGCACTCATATATGAGGGAAGCAGAAGAGATAGATATCGGCAGGGCATGCTTTCAGTCAATATGCTATCTGGTTTGTATGACCAGTTTTATATATGAGACTGCCAAAGGCTACCTATATAACATTTCACTAGAAAGCAGCTTCATTAACAAAATGTATTAGATGTGTCCCCAGTGTTGGATGTATTTCTTAAAATTAATTACCCAGATCAAATTTACCCTCACAGTCATTTCTGATATTCAATTTACATTGTGAGGCAGCAGAGAGAGCAAGGATAACTTAATTAACAAACACATTACCTGCGTCTATTTGTTTTCTGGCCTCTCTTCCTCTCATATCTGACTCAGCAAAACTGGAAGCATTTCTTCAGTCACATCTGCAAATTTGTTTTATGCTAAGTGTCTCTTGTAATGACAAGCCTCTAATAACTTTCAGTAATAAATTTACACCTGTACTACGTCCAGTTGCATGAGGCTGAAATAATTAAAGGTTGCCTCTTAAATTAATTAACAGATTATAATTAAAAAGACAAAATCGTGTATTGATAATCCAGAATATTAGATAATCTGAGGTTTATCAGCTCTTAGGCTACATTCCCACTATAGCGCTAGTGTCCCTACACTGCTCTTGCCTTTCCCCAGCAGGGACTCCTACTCACTCACCGCCCTGGCCGGACTGCACTCCTCCTCGCCTCCTCATGGTCCTCCATTTGGTCCCTCCTCCCTCCTGGTCCCCAGGAGCAAACATTTGGTGTGTCACACGCACGCTCTCTTAAAGGGCAAGTACATGTATCTCCATAAGTGCCCTACAGCCTTTGGCTGAGAGGCACTAGGGGAAGTGCCTGAGCAACATCAGTTAGTCAGCTAATGACCATCTAGCTAGTTAGTGGTCAGGTATCATTTGCCACTGCCCACTACCCATACCTATGTCCCTTACATATCAGTATCTTCCGTACCTTTTGTGTCTGTCAGTATATGCCATGCCATTGGTACCTGCCCTCATCTGCCGTCTTGCCTGTACCAGACGTCCCACTTGCACCTGTCAGCCGTAAAGACTCTGCCTTTCCGTATCTGAGCCTGTTCCTGCCCTGGGGGGCAGTTGCCACAGTCCTGGACACTGTCCCGGGAATGGCACCTTGCCACTGAGCCTGGAACACCACCTGTGGTCCAGTCGGTCTACTCCCGCTTGCCGCCTCATCCATAGTGTGCGTTACATCTACAGTGAGTTTTTGACACTGCATATTTTTGCTGCATCAAAAATGCAGCAACTTGTAGCTTCAGCAAAGTGGATGGGATTTATAAAAATCTCCTGCCCACTGTGCTTCTTTTTTACTCAGCATAAATTGACCTGCAGTGCATGTTTCAAACATGTGAATTTCTCTTGCAAAGATGTTGATTTCTTTATGTGGAGATTTTCTCCATAGATTTGTATTAAATGGAGAAAATCCACATGTCAAAAATGCACATGTAGGGACGCATGAGTCGATTGACCTTCCAGTGGTCTTCAGTAAGAATCGTGTCGGTGTCGATGGTGGTGTAGGCGCAGAATGAGGATCTCATCTTGTTATAGAGCTGAGATCTAAATCTATTCATGCACCATCACCATTTTCCTGAAGACCGCAGTGAGATCAATCTGCACAAGCACTGCCCGCGACTAAGACGACACCGACACAAAATTTAAAACAGGAAAAAGATACAGACACAACAGGGAGCAGAGGAGTTGGGGCAAAACCAAAGACCCTACCGACAGTCCCGACCCAATAAACCAAAAGCTTAGGAAGTGCAAACTTCTAATGATGATTAATCAGCTAGAATGCAGATTGTTTCACTGAAAATACCAATTGAATAAATATAATAGCATCATTATGGCCATGCCTTTACTTTACCATGCATAATCCTGATGACTGGTTCTCTTTAAAGGGGTCTGTCAGGTTTCTCAGTGTGATAATAGTGCCAGATTTTAAGGCTCATTCAAATAAGGGTTGTGAAGTAATTTTTACAGAGATATACAGTATTTTTCACTTTATAAGACGCACCGGATTATAAGACGCACCCCAAATTTAGAGATAAAAAAGGTAAAAAAAAAATAAAAATGGGGTCCGTCTTATACTCCGGTGTTGTCTTACCAGAGGGGGGCAGCAGTGGTGGTGAAGTGTGGTCACTGGAGGCAGAGGTTGTGCTGGTAGGCACGGCCAGTTAGTGGCGGCAGGCGCGGCGGGTCCATTGCGGCAGCCGGTCAGTAGTGGCAGCGGTGGCAGGTGAGTGGTGCAGCAGGCCGATGCGGTGAGTGTCCCAGTGTCCGCGGTCCTGGTTCAAATGATGGTGCCTGGAGCGGCACATGCGCAGATGGATCTCTCATCCAAGGGCTCCATCTGCTCATGCAGTGGCTCCCGGCCCCATCATTTGAAACTGTGACCGCGGACACTGTGGGAAACCTGCCGCACAGCCGCCCGCACGCACAGAGTGGCAGCCAACAGGCCGCCTGTCCACTGGCACAGATAGGCTGCCGGCACCGACAGGCACCCGGCTGTTGCCCGTACAAATGCAGCCACAGGCACCCGGCTGCCGCCCGCACGCATGCAGCCACAAGCCCCCGGCTGCCGCCTGCAGGCATGCAGCCACAGGCACCCGGCTGCCACCTGCACGCAGCCACAGGCACACGGCTGCCACAGGCACCCGGCCGCCTGAACGCACCCGATCACCGCACAGACAGGCCCCCAGGTAAAGCTATATTCGGATTTTAAGACACACCCCTCATTTTCCTCCCAAATTCTTGGGAGGAAAAGTGCGTCTTATAATCTGAAAAATACGGTATTTAATTTTTTTCAACTATTAAAAATGTACAAGAGTATTCTGATATAAAAATGCCTTATATGCACATGTCATATGCATAATAGGTGAGAAAACAATCACACACTCACATAGTACTCGTATGACATATGGAATAACATAGACATGACACTCATCTCACTATTCAGGATATCGGAGCCATTATTTATACTCTAGTGGAAGTGAAACCTGAGGAAAACATCCAGAGATGGAAGCAGCTGCTCCATGTTTAGTGGTTGAGGCCCGATTATGACATCACCCATGTGTAGCCACGCCCCCCGTGATGTCACAAGTGGATTCCAATTGTGATGTCACGGAATTTGTGTATATGTGGCGCCCTGGACAAGCCAGGACGTCACAGGTACTGCAACAACACACCCCACACCCCGGCTAGGCACATCTAGGTCAAACAAAAATCCTTGTTGCCTCCCTCCAGGGGCTGATGTCCACACCAGGGGGTGGAGCCAGGCGGTTGGCTTCACCCACCGTGGAGTTCACAGTCCTGGAGGCGGGAAAAGGAGAAGTCAGATGAGTTGAGGAGTTTATGAGTTGAGGAGTTTGAGGAGTGGAGAAGTAAAGTGGTAGTAGAGGAGACTGACCGTGTCCGGGTGCGTGGCCCGGGCACATACAGCAAGGTTGGCAGACGGTGGTGACCGTCTGCAGGAGAGGCTGATTGACGTGAACCATAAGGACCGGGGACGGGTGGTGGCCCGCCAGTACCGGATCGGGGAGCGAAGAGAAGCCAGCACCATTCGGCAGGGCCTACGGACCCCGACTAGGCTTGGAGTCGCCGTAAAACTGGTCAAATCCGTTAGCAAAGGGAACCTCCGGGGTTTCCCAGCAGTCAGGACCTGATTGAAGGCAACAGCTCAAACCGTGAAGGGAAATACAGTCACCGCCAAGGCTACAGTTCCCAGGGCCAGAGCCTGCGGGCAAAAGGGGCTCCCTCAGCATCCATCCAAGCTGGGGAGCGGGTTACCGGTGGGAAGCCACCAGAACCGAGAACACAACACAGGTGCAGGGAAAGGCAGTCACCACCAACCTACCGGGAGAAGAACAACGGGTCCGTCTGTGGGACCCGTCCATCCAGCCGTTTGTTTTACTGGAGACTTTGTGTTCATCATTGGCTGAGTGAGTACCACTGTGCCGTGCGGCACCGCGCTGCCCCCGCGACCCTGCACCTCACCAGGCCCCGTAACCCGCCTGCCATCCCTCCCCTCACCGGGCCCCAGGACAACCAATCCCCCTACCCACGGAGGGGAAGAACAACATCCAAGCTGCCCCCTGTCATCGCTCCCGGGATCCCCGTCCAGAGCAGCGGTGGTGTCACAACCTCACCACAACCGTGGGTGGCGTCACGGACAATAAACCCCCAAAACCATCACCCTTTTCACTCACGGGCGAGGAGCGCCACTCGAGTCCCCGGGATCCGGCCCACTGCTCGAGCCACCACCGAGCAGCAGCAGCAGCAGCCGGACCCGAGCAGTGGGTGAGCGCAGCGTCCCCTCCTCCGCCCGCGACATATATAATGAGTGATGTTACAGATTGAGGCTTTGTCTGCAGAGACTCATTGTGTTAACTACACAATTAGTGATTTTCCTCCATACTAAAATGCTTTTTAAGCTACTTCTATTTCTGATTTTGCTATTAGCGCCTGTGGAAGGTGCTCCCATCGGAAACCGCAACCAGCGGTCTATACCGGAGAAGAAGATCCAGGCAGGTAAGTCCATTACCAGATATACACTGACTATGGGGTAAAGAGGAACCGCCTTGTTAATTTTTACTTCATAAATCAATAATACACATGGAAATAAGTGACTGTAATATTTCTTATCAGAGAAAATCACAGTTTATCTGGTGAAGGGTTATCTGATCACTTCTGTTCTTTCTTTTTCTCTTTCAGGGGATAACATCGTCCTTCCCAATAATTCTCAGGATCTGATGGTTATTATTGCTATTTCTGCTATTGCCTTTGTCATTGTGATAACGGCTGCTGCCATCTCTACCCTCATCTATAAGTAAGTATAGTAAGGACTGATTTATGGGCCACACTGGAGTCTGGAGGAGAAATGTCTCATCTTCAGGTCACTCCAGTATTGGGAACATTTATGTGTAGACTAGAAAACCATGTGTGGCGCCCCAGGACCTGGTCGCCACAACAGCATTGCCCCTCCAAAGGGTTAATGCTGAGCCTGGAGGTAATTGGGGGAATCTTTAACCAGTAAGTTCAACATCCAACGTAGTTTCTCCCTCAGGCCAGCAGGGGGAGCTCTGAACCTGGAAGTTCCAGGGAGCATTCCTTAAGTCTGACCTGAGGGAGGGGTTAGTGTTCAGTCTGTGTAGAGAGAGCAGAGAATACAGACGCAGAGTGTGCTGTCTTGTGGAACTGGGGCCTGGAGCTGGAGTAGCTTGGCCCAGTGAAGCAAGATTTGCAGAGAGGCACAGAAGAGACTCAGACATCGGAGTCTGTGGTTGCCAGGGTGTAAAATCCTTCCCTGGTAGCCGAATCCGGAGGGCAGGAGAGCTGCAAGCCCCCTGGCCCAGAAGCAATCTGAAGGTACAGCTGCATCCCAAGGGCCTGGTGTAGACTCCAGCAGAGAAGCACCAGAGAGGGCCTGCGCAGCCTACCACACAGAAAAAGGGACGAACCACCGGTCCCAGCAGCAAGAGGGCCATTGCCAATCCAGAGAGCAGGGTCCTATAACAGTAAGGAAAGAACAGGAGTAGGCCTCATACTCATCTGGCCAAAAAGATTCCTCAGTTACTTCCAGGCCGGCAGGAGCCCTCAACCAACTGTAACGGTCTCCCAGGACTAACCATTTGCAAAGTAAAAGAGGAGAAGGTAAAGAGACTGTTGTTTGTGTCCTGTCCTTTCACCGCCTGTCGGCCCTGCACTACACCTTACACCATAGACTCTCACGAGCACCAACAGTGTCCCCGGGGCACCGCTCCACCTGTGGGGAGCAGTACCACCATTGCTGCCATTCCATCACCCCGGAGGCCTCATACAGCAGCGGCGGCTTAATAGCCGCAAACCACAGGTGGCGTCACGACAAATATAAACTTTATTCACCCCAAGTCACCAGCCATATTTAACTGACACCCACCAGGGCCACGGAGTCGGGCCCCGCCACCACTGACTAGTCCGGCCCAGCACCGGGTGTCCCATAGCCCTGGGGTGGGCGAGTCACATGTGTAGGACCCTGGTCCAGAGGCCATGTCAGTGCCTGAGGCCCCCGGAGCTGAGCGCTGGGGACTTCCTGCTCCCTGTCTGTATCCGGTGCTTCTTCTCCAATACCAGGACATGTCTGCACTTCCACAGAGGACATTGTGACTCTTCCCAATCAGAAGAGGCGGCTGGACCAGGCTCCGCTCCACTGCAGACTTCTAGGGTCACTCCAGACTGGACCAGGTGAGTGCTGCTAAGAGCAGTTCTACTATTCATATGTGAGACTGTATGGCACATTTTATAAAAATGTTTTAGTGTAGGACTGCCTCAAATGAGATTTGCCGTGACGTGGCGAGGCAGCTCAAGAAATTGCAATTTTTTGCCAAAAATCTCAAAATTTTTATAATATGTACAGTTTGGAATTTTTAGTGCTGAAGTGCACATTTAGTGCTGGCTTTTTGTTTTTCTTCATTGAATTGGTCGGTGGCTGACCCCCACCATGCTATGCATCCCAATTTGGGATGTATTCCATCTGTCTAGATTTTGGCGGTGGGTGACTGTTCACATTGTCATCAGGCTTTGTCCACAGGCTATTTACTTCATGCAGCATTTGCTTGGACCTGTCCCGCCCACAGCCATGACTCAGTCATGGGTACGGGATTGAAATAGACCAGGTGAGTGCTGCTAAGAGCAGTTCTACTATTCACATGTGAGGCCGTATGGCACATTTTATAAAAATATTTTAGTGTAGGACTGCCTCAAATGAGATTTGCCGTGACGTGGGAGGCAGCTCAAAAAATTGCAATTTTTTGCCAAAAATCTCAAAATTTTTATAATAAGTACAGTTTGGAATTCTTAATGCTGAAGTGCACATTTTGTGCTGGCTTTTTATTTTTCTTCACTCCAGACTGGAGCTCGGGACCTGATGGGGCAGATTATTGAAATGACTGAATGGTGATAATTCTTCTGATAGGAACATGTCATGTAAAACATGTTATTACCCTGTGCAGAAATCACTTTTCATTATAATTTACAATATGACTTCAATGTTACCATTTTACAGACTTCGGAAAATCAACAAATCCAGAAGAGATGAAGCAGGTCTATGGTACACCGACAAAGATAGGGAATACTACGTCGACTGTTACAGCTTGTGTCATTTCTACAAAAAGCGAGAGTGCCGCGGCAGACCAAAAGGTAAATACATCTTTATACATCTGACATTGTATCACGGCCGGGGAAGGGCTTCTCAGGTGTGGGGGGGGGGTCAGGAGCCGAGCTATACAAGCGGCAGGTACCGGCTATACTGTATAGCTGGCATTTGGGGGGCTCAGGAGCTGAGCTCCCTCCACATGCGGCAGGTACCGGCTATCGGCTATACTGTATAGCAAAAAAAATGCAGTAATCTGCAATTAAAGCACAAAACTGGTATCAACTTAACCGGACGGACGTAGACAAAAGTGTAAGAACTAAACATTCCCTACTCCTGAAAGGGTTAATCTCTACATACATACAGGCAGTTATTGCCGGCTTTTACATTACATGAAAGCAGTCCGGGGCGTCTATTACTGTCACTGGGGACATTTTAGTTTGTTTGTTTCAATATATCAAAATGTATTTACCGTATTTTTCAGATTAAAAGATGCACTTTTCTTCCCAAAAATATGGGAGGAAAATGAGGGGTGCGCCTTAAAATACGAATATAGCTTACCGGGATGTGGAGAATTGACTCCAAAGGCCGTCTGTGTGGGCGGCCAGGTGCCTCTTTCTGCGGGCAGGTGGACAGCTGGGTGCTTCTCTGTGCGGGCGGGCGGCCGGCTGGCTGCCTCTCTGTATGAGACGCTAGCTGGCTGTGTGAGCTGCGGTGGCCGTGCTGGCAGCGGAAGCTGTGGTGGCTGTGTGGCAGGTGTAACAGATGCTCTAGCATCAAATGCTGAGAGCTCCATCTGCGCACGTGCTGTTATGCGTGCAATTTCTTTGAAGCTCAGACCACCAACAGAGCATTTGGGACAACCACTGCACCGGCCTTTTCCACACAGCTACCCCATCTTCCACTGCTAGCACAGACCCACCACTGCCAGCACAGACCCACCACTGCCAGCACAGACCCACCACTGCCAGCACAGACCCACCAATGCCAGCACAGACCCACCACTGCCAGCACAGACCCCACTAGCACCACCTCTGCCTCCTGTGACTCCACACCACCACTGCTGCCACTCCCTCTCCAGTAAGACAACACCGGAGTATAAAACGGACCCCATTTTTTTTTAACAATTTTTTATCTCTAAATTTGGGGTGTGTCTTATAAAACGAAAAATATGGTAATAGAAAAACAACATCTTAGGAAAACAAATTATTTCCAAATCCCGGCAGTGAATGAACCCGAGACATAAAGGAAATGATCTACAAGAAACACAGAAGCTTTTTATTTTTATTAATTTTGATTTCAATATTCTGTGTTACAGGAGAACATGAGGAGAAAATAAAGCTTATTGCTGATGAAGCTCCTCATGGACCCAAGACGGAAAATGGAGACATCCTTGAAGAAACCAAGATTTCTGTGCCTGGCCCCCCTGATGTAATAATCGGCATGCCAGGTGAGGACGTGGTCACCGCCTCTGACAGTAAGTTTATTTTATCTTCCCTTTGAGCAATTTCTTTCAGCATTTTTTTCAGTGCTGGGGTGGCGCTTTTAATGTAAGTCCCTGTCCCATTCTGATACTCCCCCCTCCGGCGGCTTCATCCTTTTTTGTCGCCGCTCAGAAATTATGCAACTCTGAGAGCCAGAACAAGGCTCTCATAGACTTACATTGAGTTGTGACCTCCAGTGCGCTCCATGAAATACTGGAGCTACCGATCGGAGAGCCCCCGGAAAAAGAAGAAGATGGCGGCAGGTGGATATAAGACACAGCACGGGGGACTTACATTAAAAACCCAACTCCAGCGGAGAGAAAAAAAGTGGTGCCTCATTCCGTTTCTTAATATATTCTGAGTCTCTGCCCTAGGCCGGCAATGAAGTAGATGGACCTAATTGGCACCTATTACTTCTCTGTTTTTTGGTGTTTTTCCAGTTTTGTTGCCTAATTTTCATTTTGTTTTTCATCTTTTGTAAAGTCTACTTTATATGTGTTTGCCTGGTTTTTATGTTCACCATTAGGGGCAGGGTTTGTGGTTTTAGATATTTTATCTGATCCATCAATTATCTATTATGTACCCCAGTTCCCCGGAGACATTTTATGTTTGCCTGAAATTGTAGCGCAAAATTTGCATTATTTTGTTAAGCGTGCTAAGAATGGCAAACCAAGTCACAGGCCAAAAAAAAGGACTTTTTGTGTGTTTTTCACAAAATGTATGAACCACTTGCGCCATCTTCAAGAATGTGGAACAAAAAAACTTTGACAAATACCAGGAAAACAGAATAAAAAATATAACACAAATAATGTATCGGGGTCTAATGTGTTTTACAGAACATCAAGAGGACATAGTAAATATTCCATCTCCTCCTCCGCTTCCAAGTTACAAGACACTTTTTGGACAAGGAACGGACATGATTGGATCAGAAGGCTCTATGTCTGATGACAAAAAGGACTGTGACCTCCAACCACAGTAAGTTCTTACCACTTATATGTCTGTATTCTTCTGTGTATATATATATACTGTATATATGTTTTATGAAATATGTAGTTTTGACATAAACAGGTAATGGGCTATATTAGAAATTGGGTGTTTACAGCTAAACATTTGAACATAATGTATTTATTATCTAGAGTATGGCTTCTCAAACTCTTCTACTCCTTCCTCTTTAGACATACCCATGAACTGCCCGAGTATCACCAGGAATATCTAGCCGGTGGTGATTGGGCCTGGACACCTGTAATGGACGGCTGTGATTGAGTCACCTCCGCTGACGGTAAGTTAATTTTATCTTCGTTTTAAGCAATTTCTAATATTTTCTGGGTCTCCAACCCCCGACTGGCAACATGAAGTCAGTTACTTACACTGAGGACATTCTGGTTTGTGTCTTTCCATATTACAAAATGTATTTAATGGAGTAACAACATTTTAAGAGAAAAATAGTCTCTGAATCCAAATCCCGTCAGTGACTGAATCCTAGATATAAAGGAAATTGTCTACAAGAAACACATAGAAGATTTTTATTTAATTATGCTGATTTCAATATTCTGTGTTGCAGGAGAACATGAGGACAAAATACAGATTCTTACTGATGAATGCTCCTCATGGACCCGAGACTGAAAATACAGATATCCTTGAGGAGATCAAGATCTCTGTGTCTGGCCCCCCTGATGTAGTAATCAGCATGCCAGATGAGGATGTGGTCACCTACTGTGATGGTAAGTTTATTTTCTTTACTTTGAGCAATTTCTAATAATTTCTAATAATTTTCACACCGGGAATGAAGTAGAATTATTGTCCATTAATATTTATAAACAATGTGTTTTACAGAAGGAGAAGACAACATGGAAGATGTTCTACCTCCTCCAACATACACTAACACTTGCCAATGCGTAAACATGCGCCTTCTGGTAGACCTTTATGCATACTTCAGAACAAAGGACAGAGACCTCCTGCCCTGGTAAGTTCCTATGACTTTGCATTCTGCCTATATGTTGTATGATATATGTTATGTTTTAACATAAAGTGAAGTTGTTCACTTTTTCTACTCATTCCTCATTAGACATAACAAAATAATGCTCTGGTGTCACCAGACAGACCATGGGTGATGCCTGGGCCTCACCAGACAGACCATGGGGGTGCCTGGGCCTCACCAGACAGACCATGGGTGGTGCCTGGGCCTCACCAGACAGACCATGAGTGGTGCCTGGGCCTCACCAGACAGACCATGGGTGGTGCCTAGGCCTCACCAGACAGACCATGGGGGTGCCTGGGCCTAACCAGACAGCCCATGGATTATGCCTGGGCCTCACCAGACAGACCATGGGTGGTACCTGGGCCTCACAAGACAGACCATAGTGGTGCCTGTACCTCACCAGACAGACCATGGGTGGTGCCTGGGCTTCACCAGACAGACCACGGGTAGTGCCTGGGCCTCACCATGCAGAGTTAAAACCCATACTAGTATCAAAAAATTTTCTCAGTGTTGTCTCATAAATCCAATGTGATAATATAATGTTAGTATAACTACAAAATGACCGACGATGTTTCTAAATTAAATATTTCTGCAGTCATAGAACAGACTGTGCAGCACACTATCAATTCTAAGGAAACTGCCCCCCCAGCTGCCTCTAAGGGAAGCCTTACAGTTTGAGAGGCACTGATCTAATGGATGACATAATCTTCCTGACTGTCCTTCTCGTTATCGTATACATCCATGTATTTATATTATTCCTTACTATTTATCTTATATTTGTTCATGTATTACAGGTGAGGCAAAACGAGGTCTTCAAGAAGCAGATTCCGGGCTCGGTCTCTGCCTCCACCCACTGGATATGACACTTACCGGACTTTCCGCAGTCAGATGTAGTCACAGACAAGTGACTTTCCTGCTGCATCTAGAGGCAGATTCCGGGCTCGGTTTCTGCGTTCACACATGGATATAATATTGGACTTTCCGCAGTCAGATGTAGTCACAATACAAGTGACTTACCTGCTGCATCTAGAGGCAGATTCCGGGCTCGGTTTCTGCGCTCACTCATGAATAGTACATTTACTGGACTTTCCGCAGTCAGATGTAGTCACAGACAAGTGACTTTCCTGCTGCATCTAGAGACAGATTCCGGGCTCGGTTTCTGCGCTCACACATGGGTATAATATTGGACTTTCCGCAGTCAGATATAGTCACAATACAAGTGACTATCCTGCTGCATCTAGAGGCAGATTCCGGGCTCAGTTTCTGCTCTCACCATTGGACATATAAAGCCCAAGGGAAGGGTGCTTCTTTAGCCATGGTTCCCTAAAGGTTTCCTTCACTGGGGGTTTTTCCTTTCCTGAGTGCTGAAGGACGACTCTTCATGAGTCAAGGCCCCCTGTCATCATCATCATCAGGGCCACATAAAATATTGTCCTGACTTCTAATGGAAACTTCTAAATTACACAATTTGAATGAAGTAAATAAAGAAGTCAGCGTATGTCATGTGTATCTGAGTATTTTTTATAGATGTTGTTGTAGCTTTTTTGTTCTGACTCAATGTTAGATTACCGGATCACCAAAGAGGACATATTGTGGTACTAGGCCCTCTTAGTCACGATCTCCTATAGAAAAGAACACACACCGGTTTGGGAGCATAAACTATTCTGACTATTCCCCTGTGAGTAGTTTTCTTACCATCTATATATATAATTGCCTTATTCTGTCTCTGTCTGTCTGTCTGTCTGTCTGTCTTGCTCCAAAATTGTGTCCTTACGGTGACACAAAGCTGATTGGCCGCTGGGCTCGCCATGGCCCCGCCCCCCCGCACGGATTGGCCGCTCGCCTCGCCTCAGCTCCGCCCCCCCACGGATTGGTCGCTCGCCTCGGCCTGGCCCCGCACTCCGCATGGATTTCCCACTCGCCTCGGCCCTCCGCACGCATCGCCAGACATAACCTTGCGCTGCTGGGATCGTGACGGAGCCGGTGTACGCTGGTAACCATTATACACATCGAGTAACTAAGGTCCCTTGGTTACCCGATGTGTATCATAGTTACCAGTGTACACCGGCTCCGTCACGATCCCAGCAGCGCCAGACATAACCTTGCGATGCTCTGATCGTGACGGAGCCGGTGAACGCTGGTAACCATTATACAGATCGGGTAACTAAGGTCCCTTGGTTACCCGATGTGTATCATAGTTACCAGCATACACCGGCTCCGTCACGATCCCAGCAGCGCCAGACATACCCTTGCGATGCTGGGATCGTGACGGAGCCGGTGAACGCTGGTAACCATTATACACATCGGGTAACTAAGGTCCCTTGGTTACCCGATGTGTATCAAAGTTACCAGCATACACCGGCTCCGTCACGATCCCAGCAGCGCCAGACATACCCTTGCGATGCTGGGATCGTGACGGAGCCGGTGAACGCTGGTAACCATTATACACATTGGGTAACTAAGGTCTCTTAGTTACCTGATGTGTATCATAGTTACCAGCGTACACCAGATCCCGGTACACATGTGCAGGGAGCCGGCATTATACTCCTCTCCCCCCAGGACTACTCCTCCTATTATAGTCCTCCTATTATACTCCTCTCTGAGTATAATAGGAGAACTATTATAGCATGGGGGATGGAGCACGATGGGGTGCACAGCATCGGGGATGTAGCACGATGGGGGGTGCGCAGCATGGGGGATGTAGCACGATGGGGGGTGCGCAGCATGGGGGATGGAGCACGATGGGGAGTGTGCAGCATGGGGGATGGAGCACGATGGGGGGTGCGCAGCATGGGTGATGGAGCACGATTGGGGGTGCGCAGCATGGGGGATGGAGCACGATGGGGGGTGCGCAGCATGGGGGATGGAGCACGATGGGGGGTGCGCAACATGGGGAATGGAGCACGATGGGGAGTGTGCAGCATGGAGGATGGAGCACAATGGGGAGTGCGCAGCATGGGGGATGGAGCACAATGGGGAGTGCGCAGCATGGGGGATGGAGCACGATGGGGGGTGCGCAGCATGGGGGATGGAGCACGATGGGGGGTGCGCAGCATGGGGGATGGAGCACGATGGGGAGTGCGTAGCATGGGGGATGGAGCACGATGGGGAGTGTGCAGCATGGGGGATGGAGCACGATGGGGGGTGCGCTGCATGGGGGATGGAGCACGATGGGGGGTGCGCAGCATGGGGGATGGAGCACGATGGGGGGTGCGCAGCATGGGGGATGGAGCACGATGGGGGGTGCGCAGCATGGGGGATGGAGCACGACAGGGGGTGCGCAGCATGGGGGATGGAGCACGATGGGGGGTGCGCAGCATGGGGGATGGAGCACGATGGGGAGTGCGCAGCATATAGGATGGAGCACGATGGGGAGTGCGCAGCATGGGGATGGAGCACGATGGGGAGTGCGCAGCATGGGGGTTGGAGCACGATGGGGGGTGCGCAGCATCGGGGATTGAGCACGATGGGGAGTGCGCAGCATGGGGGATGGAGCACGATGGGGGGTGCGCAGCATCGGGGATGGAGCACGATGGGGAATGCGCAGCTTAGGGGGTGGAGCATGATGGGGGTTGGGCAGCATGGCGGATGGAGCACGATGGGGGGCTGCGCAGCATGGGGGATGGGGCACGATGGGGGGTGCGCAGCATGGGGGATGGAGCACGATGGGAGGTGCACACCTCCCCCCAACACACACACACACAACACACCACACACACACTGGGAACCTCAAACACCGCCCTACACAGACACCCACACACACAGACAACGCCGCACACACACAACACCCAACACACAAACACCGCGGCATACATAAATATACGCACATACCGCACAACACACACATTGCACAAAACATACCTCCCCCCAAAACACACCACACCCACACAAACCGCGCAACACACACACACACAACGCTCCACAAACAACGCAACACACGCAACACACATACAACACTGCTCTCACCCCCCGCCACACCAAGACAACATCCAGAACATGTACAGCGCCCTACACAAACACTTGGTAACTACACACAACAACATCTATATATATATATATATATATATATAACAAAAATCATACATGAACTACACAATACGTAAATTCTAGAATACCCAATGCGTAGAATCGGGCCACCTTCTAGTTTACAGATAAATGTAATACTGCATGAAACGTTCCCATTGGAAGTTTCACCGGCCGCCCCCTTCTCAGAAATGTTATAACTTTAATGTATCATGCCTCTCGCAGTATACTGCCCATAACACAGTTTTCTCAGAACATTGTATATGAGATAAGAAAATATTAGACCACATATGACACCTTCAATATTAGACTATAAGACTAGCTAATATTAAAAATGTAGAATGGAGAAAAATATTAACCCTTCTATTTGCATTTTCCCCTTTCATAAATAGTGTAACATCTACCACTGGGTCAGTTGGTGTCCACATACACATAGGGGCTTCTGTGTCATTGGTCTAGTAATCATGATGGGACTTACTTTCTACGCGCTTCACCCATCCACCCTCAGTGTGGACACTCACAGCCCATTAGTAGTGGTCACCCATCATCTAGGGTCTATAATAAACCACAAATTATTCCGTCGTACTAGATCTCTTGATACATATGCTATTCAATAACATGGGTAATACATGCAGTATATAAATAACATACAGTATTTTTCACTTTATAAGACGCACCTGATTATAAGACGCACCCCCAAATTTGGTGAAGGAAAAGAGAATTTTTTTTTAATGTTAAATGGGGTCCATCTTATAATGCCAGTGTCCGTCTAACAAATCATATAGGGTATATGTCCCTCATAGCCCCCCATCCTAAAATTTGCCCCCCTTAATCTGGATATGGCCCCCTTATATTGAATATAGCCCCCTTGTGCTGGGACACGTCCCCCTGCGCTGCCCATGGCCCCTATAGATGGCACACCTCCCCTGTGTTTGATATGGCCCCCATGTGTGCTGCCCATGGCCATTATAGATGGCACACCTCCCCTGTGTTAGGTATGGCCCCCATGTATGCTGCCCATGGCCACTATAGATGGCACATCTCCCTGTGTTAGATATGCCCCCCATGTGTGCTGCCCATGGCCACTATAGATGGCACACCTCCCCTGTGTTAGATATGCCCCCCATGCTGCTGCCCATAATAAAATAAAACACTTTACTTACCTTCTCAGCGCTTTAATCCCTGTGTCTCCCTCCTCGCAGTTGAGCTCCGAGTCCTCCTCCACTTCCTGGTTCTTGCTGCCAGTCATGTGATCGGCACGGCAGAGTGATATCATCTCTGCATGCCTTATCACAGACAACAGCAGCAGGAGACACCGGGAGATCAACGCTGGAGGTAAGTAAAGCTTTTTTTATTTTACTATGGGCAGCAGCACGGGGGCCATATCTAACACAGGGGGATCATGTGTGATCAAAGGAGGGCACAGGCAGATATAATATGCCCCGCTGCCCCAGCCCCTCAGCGTGATGCAGTTTCAGCACCATGCTGCTGATGGACAGCGTCTGTGCATATTATATGAGCGGGAGCAGGAGATCAAACGCTGCCACCCGCAGCTGTCACCTGCCCCCAGCACCGCTCCAGAGCAGACCCTGCAGTATATATATATATATATATATATATATATATATATATATATATATATATATATATATATATATACACCCCCCCCCCGTATATTCGGTTTATAAGACGCACCCCCTACTTTCCCCCAAATTTTGGGGGAACAAAAGTGCATCTTATAAAGCGAAAAATACGGTATGTTAATTTGTTCAACAAATCGCAATAAGTCATCTGATATAATGATATTTAGGCTTCCAAAGCCTCCAGCTTCTTCATATGCTTATCATTTGATTCCTAACTGCAGCAAGGGCAATAGAAGAATCTGACAGGTTCCCTGACTGGGGACTATATATCTTGGATGACCAGTCTTCTCCCTGCTCTCTCCCCTAGACTGGCAGGTCTTTCCATATAGGAGAGAAACCTGTCAGTCATGGGAGCAGGTTCAGAAAAGCCGCTGAGTATTGGCCTCCAATTAGTCTTCTGACACACATAGATCCCTGCTGGTTTTTTAAAGTATTTATCTACTGTAACACAGCAGCATCTCAGAGTAAAACATTCAAGGCTGCAATATGAGAGATAGTGTCTGACTCATGCCGCCCATTTTGCATTTTTCATGTTTGTTGGTATTATTATTTACAGATGTGACAATATCAAATATATATATATATATATATATATATATATATATATATATATATACAGTACAGACCAAAAGTTTGGACACACCTTCTCATCTCTAGAACAACTATTAAAAGGAGACTTTGTGCAGAAGGCTTTTATGCTAAAATAGCTGCTAGGAAACCACTGCTAAGGACAGACCGACAAGCAGAAGAGACTTGTTTGGGCTAAAGAACACAAGTAATGGACATTAGACCAGTGGAAATCTGTGTTTTGGTCTGATGAGTCCAAATTTGAGATCTTTGGATTCAACCACCGTGTCTATGTAGAAAAGGTGAACGGATGGACTCTACATGGCTGGTTCCCACCATAAAGCATGGAGGAGGAGGTGTGACGGTGTGGGGATGCTTTGCTGGTGACACTGTTGGGGATTTATTCAAAATTGAAGGCATACTAAACCAGCATGGCTACCACAGCATCTTGCAGCGGCATGCTATTCCATCCGGTTTCCGTTTAGATGGACCATCATTTATTTTTCAACAGGACAATGACCCCAAACACACCTCCAGGCTGTGTAAGGGCTATTTGACTAAGGAGAGTGATGGGGTGCTACTCCAGATGACCTGGTCTTCACAGTCACCAGACCTGAACCCAATCGAGATGGTTTGAGGTGAACTGGACCGCAGAGTGAAGGCAAAAGGACCAACAAGTGCTAAGCATCTCTGGGAACTCCTTCAAGACTGTCGGAAAACCATTTCCGGTGACTACCTCTTGAAACTCATACAGAGAATGCCAAGAGTGTGCAAAGTAGTAATGAAAGCAAAAGGTGGCTACTTTGAAGAACCTAGGATATAAGACATATTTTCAGTTGTTTCACACTTTCTTAAGTATTTCATTCCACATGTTTGCATTCATAGTTTTGATGTCTTCAATGTGAATCTACTATTTTCAGAGTCCTGAAAATAAAGAAAACTCCTTGAATGAGAAGGTGTGTCCAAACCTTTGGTCTGTACTGTATATATATATATATATATATATATATATATATATATATATATATATATATCTACACTGCTCAAAAAAATAAAGGGAACACTTAAACAGCACAATGGTATTTTAGTGTTTCCTTTATTTTTTTTGAGCAGTATATAGATCCATTTGATCACTTGTACAATCATGCCCAAGAATTTTGACACTGACACAAATTTTTCTTTTCACAAAAATAGCTGCTTATGTTTTTAGATCCTTTAGTCTGATGTTTTTATAGTTAATGATATACAATACTATGCATTTTATAAATTTTTTTCATGCTATTAAACTTTTATTGACAAATACATCAAGTTGATGTAAAGACTCAGTGTTTACAGTGTTGTCCCCTATTTTTCAAGACTTCTGCAATGTACTTTTGGCATGCTGGTTACAGGCTTCTGCACCAAATTCTGATTGATGGTGACCCATTTTTCTTTAATTAGTGTTTGGCCTTTTTCATTATTTCTGTTGGTTTCATTTGTTTCCCCTTGTTTTTGTGGCACCTCTGAGGCTTCAGTAGCCACAGGGTACTGCCCCTCACCAGAGGTGCAGTATTCATCCCTGGTACGGAGAAGGTCATTGCCGGAAAACCACCACAATCCACCACAACACACAGTTAGTTGCCCTCTTATTGGGACTGGGCTACGGTAGGGACATCATTGGAGGGTGGCCATCACTAATGTAGTGGACCCTCTGCTCACTAGTTCAGGAACCCAGTAGGAGCTTGAGACAGGGGAGCAAGGCGACACATGCAGACATTTAGTGACAGTCCAGCAAGGACACGGAACAAGTGAGACGTAGGAGAACACGGTCGCTGAGGGGAGAGCTGCACCATTGTTACGGGGGGCTGTCTGATAATAACTTAAAGGAGTATCAGACAGTCAGGGTCCACCGTGCAAAGACTCTGCTGCAGACTATGGCAGAGTGCAATACCTCTGTTAACTCACAGAAGGATATAATAAGTAAGTAAAGCAATTCCTCCCTTACTTGGAGGGTGTGTGGAATGATCTCTGTTAATAATCACAGAGACAAAGGCAATGTGTGCGAAATGGCACCTACCTAGGTCCGCTCTTCTAGTGGTGCAAAAGAGACGAACAGCAGCGTAAGCCGCACAAAGCTCCTACCTGCGTTCGCTCCACTAGTGTGCGAGGACACGAACCACTAGATATGGCACCTGCCTAGGTCCGCTCTTCTAGTAGTGCAAAAGAGACGAACAGCAGCGTAAGCCGCACAAAGCTCCTACCTCTGTTCGCTCCCCTAGTGTGCGAGGATACGAACAACTGCCAGACGCAGTATAAGGAACGTTACCCTAGCGGCAACGTCCACCTACGAGTCGAACCACAAGGCCCAGCCAGACCATGTGCCTCAGGCACCTGCCTATGTCCGCTCCCCTAAGAGGTAAGGATACGGACAGCAGCCGAAGCTGTAAGGTATAAGAACGCTACCCTGCCGGTAGCGCTCACCTAGCATAGACAGAGGAATGCCTAGAGGAACGCGCACAGAGCGTCTACTCTTATGCATGAACCAAGAGGACTGAGCGCCATGCGGCGTGTGTCAGGGTCTTATATAGACTTTGTGCCTCATCCAAGATGGAGGACACCAGAGCCAATCCACTGCCAGAACGACAGGAGTGACGTCATGCTGGCCTATCACCGAGCAAGGCATCACAAGCACATGACCAGCGACCAATCGGCATAGAAGGTGTCAGAGACATGTGACCTCGTGTCAGCGATGATGTCACCCGCACATGTGCAATGGCTCCAAGATAGGACTTAGTCTCCAGCGCTCGCACATGTGCAGTAGCAAGAAATCTAGACTTAGTCTCCAGCGCTCGCACATGTGCAGTAGCAAGAAATCTGGACATAGTCTCCAGTGCTCGCAGCAACCGTAACAACCATAGCTCTCTCAGGATCGAGCGCACACTACAGGGTGAGCAGCCCTAGGCTGGTGGGCACTTCAGGTCCCACCAGCAGAATCCGCCGGGCAGAGGATTTCAAGTCTTCTGGCCCACCTAAAGCGCCCGGGGCACAGCAGCATATAGAGCCAGGAGTCGTGACCAAAAGGGACAGCACCAACTACGGACTCACGCTTCCTGCTATACGGGAAAGGAACGGAGTCTGTTCAAGAACTCGGGTCCCCGCGTGGCTTCAGGCCGCAGGGACTGACACCACACAGCACAGAGAGGAAGGACTCACAGACAGAAACACCAGTTCTGGCCTCCGAACTTTCTGGGATCGGCTGGAGCCCATCACAGTGGAGTCCAGCAGTCCAAAGGCGGTGAGATCTCAGTGAGTAAAGAACTTAAACTACAACCGCTGTGTCATCCTTGCCGCTCCCCACGCTCCTTTATTAGAGTGGACTACTACTCCCAATCTCCCTGTGGGCCAGAGCTTTACCTGTGGAGAGCTGTACCAACCTAGCTGCAGTACCAACGGCCCTCAGAGGAAACCCCTTGCAGCGGCGGATTCCATATCTTAGCTGCACACCACAGGTGGTGTCACGAAAAACTACCATCTCCTCTGTTTATTGACACTGCCGGGGTCATGGAACCTGGCCTAGGCGTTGTGACATCCCAACCCCTGCACCAGCCCGGTGACGAGTAAACTCCCCAGACCCCGTGGGCGCATCATTTTGAGTACTAGCCATAGGTTTTCAATAGGATTGAGATCTGGGAAGTTTCCTGGCCCTGGGACTGGATGTTTTGTTCATTGAGCCACTTAGTTATCACTTTTGCCTAATGAGAAGATGTTCTATCATGCTGGAAAAAATAATCATTACCAAATTGCTACTTCGTCATTGGGAAAGGTGACTCTTGGAGGATGTGTACATTCCATTCTTTATGCATGGCATTGTTCTTAGGCCAAATTGTGATGAGTCCACTACCTTGGATGAAAGCAACCCCACATATAAATGGCCTCAGGATACTTCACTGTTAGCATGACTTATAATAGAGCTCACCCCTACCTTCTCTGGATAATTGATTCGCCCACCCCAGGGCTCTGGGTGACCCGATGTCGGGCTGGACTAATCCGGGGGTAGTCAGCGGTGGCAGGTCCCGACTCCGTGACCCTGGCGGGGTCAATTAATATGGCGGCCGTGGGGGGGTGATTATAATAAAGTTTATGGAAAATATATTCGTGACGCCACCTGTGGATTGCGGCTATGGAGCCGCCGCTGCTGGATACGGTCTCCGGGGCTGATGTAATGGCAGCTGGGATGGTTCTGCTCCCCACAGGTGAAGCGGATACCCCGGGCCAACTGTTGGTGCTTGTAAGAGTCTATGGTGTTTTGTGAATGATGCGGTGCAGGGCGGAATAAAGGAAGTGACACCAGAGGTTGCAGTTCAAGGTCTTTTACTCACTGTTGCCTGGGCTGCAGCAGACTGGTTGCCGTTGGAGTGCTGGAATTTGCCATCCGGTGCCTCCGCCGATCCCAGGTAATTCTTAGGGTTAATACCGGTGCACGACGTTTAAGTCTCTTTCCTTGGCTGGCTTCACAGCCTTGACTTTGATAGATAAATTTGTCTTGGCCTACCTATGGGAGCAGAAATGGGTCTTACGGTCCCCCTGACTACAGCACGGGGGTAGCTGCCACTATCTCTGGTCCCTGTATGTGCCTAGCAATGGGTGTTTGTGCAGATTTGCCTGTGAACCGGTATGTACCCTTGTCCTTACCTAGGATGGGACATCACACCTCTGGCTGAGTTGCAATGTCTCTGTGGCGACGGAAGCCTCAGGGGTGCCACATAATCATTCTTTGAAATGTCTCAAGCAGTCTGAAGGTTGATTTATGTTAGGGCCAGGTGAACGGGCAGACCCTGGAGGTGGATCCCTTGGGCTGAACACCTCACTGAAGGCAAGGGGTCCGGTAGCCGGAGCACTACAGGTAGCAGGACAGTCCGTTCAAAGGAGTGGAGTGTAGAAGTCCCTGGGACCACGGAGTCACCGAAGGTAGTCCGGATGACGGAGCTCAGGTTCGGAGGCCGAGATGTTGTCAGGCAGAGTCCGGAACCGACGGAGCGAGAAGACGGGTCACCACAGGGATCAGAGATGGTATGGACTGAGGCCGAGTTGCCAACGGGCGCCGGGAGCGGGGACCGGGCTGCCTGGGGACCGCAGGCGATGGAGCAGGAAGGCTGTGGAGCGGGGGACCGGGAAGCCTGGCACGGGAGCGGCGGAGCGCGACCTGAGAGCGGGGAAGCGTGGCAGGGGAGCCGGTAAGCAAGGCAGGGGAGCCGGGGAGCATGGCAGAGGAGCCGGGGAGCCTAGCAGGGGAGCCGGGGAGCGTGACAATTTATCAGAGAAAATAACTATACCCCAATGCTGTGCAGTCAAATCTCAGTACTTCCTGCAGAATGTTAATCTGTCCTTTATATTTTTCCTCAAAAGAAGGGACTTCCTTCTTGTCTTTCCTGATATCAGGCCAACCGGAAAAACACTTTGCCTCACTATGCATGCTGATGCACTAACACCTACCTGCTTCCATTCCTGATTAAGCTTTGCAATGCTGTTGAACCAATCATGTAGCTGAATCCACTTTAGGAGATACCTGGCACTTGCTGGACTTCCTTAAGCCCCCGTAACATTTAACGGCTTACTAGCGATCCCGAAAATGATGCGACCTGATTAGGATCGCTGATAAGTCGCAGGGAGGTCGCTGGTGAGATGTCACACCGTCAGACCTTACCAACGACGCAGTAACGATCAGCGACCTGTATAACGATGAGTGACCTGTATAGGAGGCTGTTAGTAGGTGTCAAACACAGCGATGCGTCCTGTCCAGCAAGATATCGGCTTTGAAGAAAATAAATCAGAACAGTGTGTAACAATTAGCGATTTCACAGCAGGGGTCAGATCGCTGCTTAGTGTCACACATAACGAGATCGCTGGTGAGACCCCTATTACGTCACAAAACCTGTGACTCAGCAGCGATCTCGCTAGCGATCTCGTTATGTGAGAAGTACCCCTTAGGTACAGTGAAGCCCTCTTCACAGCAATTTAATTTAATTGTTTAAAGTTCTTGATATATGGTTGATTTAGGGGCAATCTTAAGGTACCGTCACACTAAGCAACATCGCTAGCAACATCGCTGCTGATGCACAACTTGCTAGTGATGTTGCTGTGTGTGACATCCAGCAACAACCTGGCCCCTGCTGTGAGGTCGTTGGTTGTTGCTGAATATCCTGGACCATTTTTTAGTTGTTGCTCTCCCGCTGTGAAGCACACATCGCTGTGTGCGACAGAGCAACAATTAAATGTGCAGGCAGCAGGAGCCGGCTTCTGAGGACGCTGGTAACCACGGTAAACAGCGGGTAACCAAGAAGCCCTTACCTTGGTTACCTGATATTTACCTTCGTTACCAGCATCCGCCGCTCTCAGCTGTCAGTGCCGGCTCCCTGCTCTCTGCACACGTAGCCGGAGTACACATCGTGTAATTAACCCGATGTGTACTGTGGCTATGTGTGCAGGGAACAGGGAGCCGGCACTGGTAGTGTGAGAGCGGCGGACGCTGGTAATGAAGGTAAATATCGGGTAACCAAGGGAAGGGCTTCTTGGTTACCCGATGTTTACCGTGGTTACCAGCGTCCACAGAAGCCGGCTCCTGCTGCCTGCACACGTAGCAGAGTACACTTCGGGTAATTAACCCGATGTGTACTGTGGCTAGGTGTGCAGGGACCCAGCGCTAAGCGGTGTGCGCTGGTAACCAAGGTAAATATCGGGTTGGTTACCCGATATTTACCTTAGTTACCAAGCGCAGCATGCTTCCACGTGTAGCAACGCTCCAGCGATCCCTGCCAGGTCAGGTTGCTGGTGGGATCGCTGGAGTGTCGCTTAGTGTGACATCTCACCAGCGACCTCCTAGCAACTTACCAGCGATCCCAATCAGGTTGTATCATTGTTGGGATCGCTGGTAAGTTGTTTAGTGTGACTGGGCCTTATAAAGCAGCAGTGCTCCTGCCTGTAAATCCTTTTTGATGCAAAGCATTGTTGACTGCAAATGCTTCCTTGTAGGTAACTACACATAACAAAAGAAGACAATAATTTAAGGCACTATCATCCTTTTAAAGTAATCAGAATGATAAAGTGATACTAGCTGCCTTGCCCTCATTAACACTTTCTCCTGAGCTAGCTAGAATCACTAAAATTATAACAACAGGTCATTTTGTTGCTGAAAATCATTGGAAATTGGATTATTATGATTAAGTTAGTTTTCTTGGCAAGGATTGACTTTACATTTTTTTGCAATCCATTTAATCACTCTTCATAAAAATCTAGAGTTAATACAAATTCTTACTAGAAAAACTTGACCAGCAAACTCTCACAATTGCAAGGGAACGTCCGGCATTTGGCGCAACACAGAGGGAAAACCAGGGAAGATGTGTAAGGAAGGCACTAGCAATACAGAGAGGGGTCACCACCTCACACTCTCCTGTGGCTGATCCCTGCAGTCCCAAACACCACTAGATGAGTCATTCCCCCTGTGCAATATCACATGCGTAGGCCCTTGCTGACCTTGAACTTAGACTGACTTGTGAGTAGGGCAGTGATACACTATTAAAATAAGACAACACCAGGAAGATAAGACAAATGGCTTAGGGGTGCTTCACACACAGCAAGCTCGCTGCCGAGATCGCTGCTGAGTCACGCTTTTTGTGACGCAGCAGTGACCTCATTAGCGATCTCGCTGTGTGTGACACTGAGCAGCGATCTGGCCCCTGCTGTGAGATCGCTGCTCGTTACACACAGCCCTGGTTCGTTTTCTTCAAAGGCGCTCTCCCACTGTGACACACAGATCGCTGTGTATGACAGCGAGAGAGCGACGAAATGAAGGGAGCAGGAGCCGGCATCTGGCTGCTGCGGTAAGCTGTAACCAAGATAAACATCGGGTAACCAAGGTGGTTACCCGATATTTACCTTAGTTACCAGCCTCCGCAGCTCTCACGCTGCCTGTGCTGCCGGCTCCGGCTCTCTGCACATGTAGCTGCTGTACACATCGGGTTAATTAACCCGATGTGTACTGCAGCTAGGAGAGCAAGGAGCCAGCGCTAAGCAGTGTGCGCGGCTCCCTGCTCTCTGCACATGTAGCTGCATTACACATCGGGTTAATTAACCCAATGTGTACTGTAGCTAGGAGAGCAAGGAGCCAGCGCTAAGCTAAGCGGTGTGCGCTGGTAACTAATGTAAACATCGGGTAACCATACCCGATGTTTACCTTAGTTACCAGTGTCCGCAGCTTCCAGACGCGGCTCCGTGCAAGCGCAGCGTCGCTTGCACATCGCTGCTGGCTGGGGGCTGGTCACTGGTCGCTGGTGAGATCTGCCTGTTTGACAGCTCACCAGCGACCATGTAGCGATGCAGCAGCGATCCTGACCAGGTCAGATCGCTGGTCGGATCGCTGCTGCATCGCTAAAGTGTGAAGGTACCCTTAGGAAATACACAACAATTAGCAATCCTATGTTTCTCCAGCAGGAAACTTCTCAGCTGCAACTAAAACGACACCTCAGTTTCTCCAGCAGCTCACTCTTTCAAAGTGGTAAGTATAGAATATTCTATCACCAGCATGGAGTAAAGCCAAGAATGGTTAAATACAGTGGAAGAGCGTGATGAAAATATGCTGCAGCTGTGACAAGGCTATGAGTAATCTTAGCCAGAAAGCAAAGAGTCCTTAACCCTTTCAGCATCAACTGACTGTAAATCCACTCTAATTCAAGATGTTACATGCAGAAGTGACACATTTGTGACACAAACTTTGAGCAAAGAAAAATGTATGCCTTTTAGTAAATACTGTACAGTATATTGCAATATTATTGTACTTGAATGTATTTTAAGATTGTAACTTATCAGTCTGCTATGAAGCCATGCCACATTAGGTGAGAGTCAGCAGTATATTACAGCTGGCATCAGTGTTAAATTACGCTAGTTGAGCTCCAGAGCCCGTTTGATACAAGCTTACCAGACATCCACTATCCATATACTGGAAAATGATGGCTTATTGGTAGGATCTATGAACTATTGGGGGGGGACCTCTGAGACCCCCACTGAACCTGAGAATAACGGGGATGCATCTAAGGTGTAGCGTGCCATCCATTAAATAGTCACTGAGTGTTTGTTTGTTTTTTCAGAATCTTTAGCCAGATGCAAATAATAGGACATCACTTTAAGAGGCAAGGGAGCCCTTTTTAGGCCATGGTGATTCAGTCCTAGGTTCTTGCAAGACAACAATTCAGTTGTATTTGTGTCAAAGATGTTGTGCTGGATTCACTGGTGGACACAGACGGAGATGGGACTCTGTAAGAACAATATATGGACCCTTTGTAGTTCAAGAGATCCATATAAAGCACAATTACATCTACTGTGGAGGTGGATATGAGCATTTACCTCTCAGGCGCCTGTGCGGCTGCAATGGTTACACTAATGATATGTCCACCCCTTGATGTACAGCAGTATGTTTGGTGGACATACAGTTAGGTCCAGAAATATTTGGACAGTGACACAATTTTCGCGAGTTGGGCTCTGCATGCCACCACATTGGATTTGAAATGAAACCTCTACAACACAATTCAAGTGCAGATTGTAACGTTTAATTTGAAGGTTTGAACAAAAATATCTGATAGAAATTGTAGGAATTGTACACATTTCTTTACAAACACTCCACATTTTAGGAGGTCAAAAGTAATTGGACAAATAAACCAAACCCAAACAAAATATTTTTATTTTCAATATTTTGTTGCGAATCCTTTGGAGGCAATTACTGCCTTAAGTCTGGAACCCATGGACATCACCAAACGCTGGGTTTCCTCCTTCTTAATGCTTTGCCAGGCCTTTACAGCCGCAGCCTTCAGGTCTTGCTTGTTTGTGGGTCTTTCCGTCTTACGTCTGGATTTGAGCAAGTGAAATGCATGCTCAATTGGGTTAAGATCTGGTGATTGACTTGGCCATTGCAGAATGTTCCACTTTTTTGCACTCATGAACTCCTGGGTAGCTTTGGCTGTATGCTTGGGGTCATTGTCCATCTGTACTATGAAGCGCCGTCCGATCAACTTTGCGGCATTTGGCTGAATCTGGGCTGAAAGTATATCCCGGTACACTTCAGAATTCATCCGGCTACTCTTGTCTGCTGTTATGTCATCAATAAACACAAGTGACCCAGTGCCATTGAAAGCCATGCATGCCCATGCCATCACGTTGCCTCCACCATGTTTTACAGAGGATGTGGTGTGCCTTGGATCATGTGCCGTTCCCTTTCTTCTCCAAACTTTTTTCTTCCCATCATTCTGGTACAGGTTGATCTTTGTCTCATCTGTCCATAGAATACTTTTCCAGAACTGAGCTGGCTTCATGAGGTGTTTTTCAGCAAATTTAACTCTGGCCTGTCTATTTTTGGAATTGATGAATGGTTTGCATCTAGATATGAACCCTTTGTATTTACTTTCATGGAGTCTTCTCTTTACTGTTGACTTTTAGACAGATACACCTACTTCACTGAGAGTGTTCTGGACTTCAGTTGATGTTGTGAACGGGTTCTTCTTCACCAAAGAAAGTATGCGGCGATCATCCACCCCTGTTGTCATCCGTGGACACCCAGGCCTTTTTGAGTTCCCAAGCTCACCAGTCAATTCCTTTTTTCTCAGAATGTACCCGACTGTTGATTTTGCTACTCCAAGCGTGTCTGCTATCTCTCTGATGGATTTTTTCTTTTTTTTCAGCCTCAGGATGTTCTGCTTCACCTCAATTGAGAGTTCCTTAGACCGCATGTTGTCTGGTCACAGCAACAGCTTCCAAATGCAAAACCACACACCTGTAATCAACCCCAGACCTTTTAACTACTTCATTGATTACAGGTTAACGAGGGAGACGCCTTCAGAGTTAATTGCAGCCCTTAGAGTCCCTTGTCCAATTACTTTTGGTCCCTTGAAAAAGAGGAGGCTATGCATTACAGAGCTATGATTCCTAGACCCTTTCTCCGATTTGGATGTGAAAACTCTCATATTGCAGCTGGGAGTGTGCACTTTCAGCCCATATTATATATATAATTGTATTTCTGAACATGTTTTTGTAAACAGCTAAAATAACAAAACTTGTGTCACTGTCCAAATATTTCTGGACCTAACTGTACATGGTTGCCAACTGTTGCTACATCATCTGCACCCGTACTTTGAAATATTTTGTTTTCTACATGTCTTATAGTTGTTGTTGTTTTGTAATGTTGGCATTGTCCAGTGGGTGTGACCAAATCTACGTTAATGCTTTCTGGGCATCTGTATGCCAGTCTCTACTATTTGAAAAAGAGGCAAGTGATCCTCCATAAACCATTGCACTCTAGACTTTTCAAATAAAGACAATCCTTTGCTAAATATTCTCTGGTGATATCAACTGGATGTGAGAGTCCATTTACATGTCCAACACTATACAAGAATACAAGTGTGCCCTCAACAACCATGGAAATATCATCTCCTGATCAAAGACTTAAGGGGACTTTACACACAGCGATATCACTATCGATATCGCTAGCGAGCGTACCCGCCCCCGTCGGTTGTGCGTCATGGGCAAATTGCTGTCCGTGGCGCACAACATCGCTTACACCCGTCACACATACCTGCCTAGCAACGTCGCTGTGGCTGGCGAACCGCCTCCTTTCTAAGGGGGCGGTTCGTGTGGCGTCACAGCGGCTTCACTAAGTGGCCGCCCAATAGAAGCGGAGGGGCGGAGATGAGCGGGATGAACATCCCGCCCACCTCCTTCCTTCCTCATGGCGGGCGGTCGCAGGAAAGGTGATGTTCCTCGTTCCTGCGGTGTCACACATAGCGATGTGTGCTGCCGCAGGAACGACGAACAACCTGCGTCCTGCAACAGCAACGATAATCGGGAAAGGAATGATGCGTCAACTCTCAACAATTAGGTAAGTAATTTTGATCGGTAATGGTCGTTCGTGCGTTTCACACGCAACGACGTCGCTAACGAGGCCGGATGTGCGTCACGAATTCCGTGACCCCAACGACATCTCGTTAGCGATGTCGTTGCGTGTAAAGTGGCCTTTACAGCTAATTAAAAGAAAAGGACATTGGCGGCAGCAAATCCAGTTAAATGTCTTCATTAGCATTGTGCCCACTGTGAAACAAACCCAAAAATTGAGAACCTTAATTTTTTTCTTCTTATATCAAGTGTTATGTCTAAGCATACTTCCCCTATAAGTAACTTTTTGTTCTGGTTTTCCTCTGTCATTTGTATGATTTCCACAAATTAGGCACAGACGTTTCTATGCAATGTGAGATTTAGCAGCATTCTGAGCATGTACTCTTATCTTATGATAACAACCCAGTGGAGAGAGTTTCTGAGGACACCTCTCAAGATGCAACACAATATTGTTAGTGGGTAATCTTTATTCATATCAGCAGGCTTCGAGATAACCAGACTCAATATTCAGAATGCCTCCTTCATTGTAAGCAATAAGTGTATTGTCTGCTCTCCTTAAGGAGCACATTTCCACTAATACCTGAAATCTTTAGTTACTAAATGAATTATATCATCAAAAATGTTCAACAGGGAGAATGTGCTAAAATGTGTTGTTGCTTGTTCCTGTGAAGTTTTCTTTGTATTCTTGGAATGTCTTATAAATATAGTTTTGATAAAAAGACATTCAAGGTCACAAAAGAGAAATTTTAATCGTAAAGAAAATTAAGTGTACATAGTTGAAGAAATTTGTTTTAAAATTGGTAAGCAAAATTTTACAATTATTTTTTAATTTTTTATTTTTTTTTTCAATTATAGTTTTTGCAATAAAATGTAACTTTAAAGCAAACCATTCACCAGGATTTTCCTATATAAACTGAAGCTAGTGCTATACTGCCACTATAATTGTGAGTCTATTCATACCTTTAAGGCCACTTTACACGCAGAGATAAATCTTTGGCAGATCTGTGGTTGCAGTGAAATCATGGACATATTGTTCCATTTGTACACAGCCACAAACCTGGCACTGATTGTCCACAATTTCACTGCAACCACAGATCTGCCGCAGATTTATCTCTGTGTGTAAAGTGGCCTTTAGTGGTCAGATTGGATGTATAGGTTTTAAAATACAGAGAAGTTACAGAAATGTACATCTTTTTGATTGACAGCAGCTGCCGAATAGCTAATATGGTGGGAGGGGTTACTATCTATTCCCACCCATGTCTGCCTTCCTGGCCTCAGTAGATTTTAGACTGTATGGGCTGATTTCTAACACATCCCTATCACATGACAGAAATGACTCATACCTGGAAGGAGCCCATACAGTCTAGCATTTATAGAGGCCAGGCAGCAGACAGGCAAGGAAATAGCAAAACTCCACCCACATATTTGCTATTCAGCAGCTGCTCCCAATCAAAAAGCAGTGCATTTCTGTAACTTCCCTGTATTTCAAAACCTATACATCCAATCTGACAACTAAAGGTATGTATAGAATCAGCATGATAGTGCCAGTATAGCACTGGCCTTAGTTTATGTTGGGAAATCCTGCTGATTGGTTCCCTTTAAGTTTAAAAAGTGACAAGAAAAGAGGTTGGGGTCTCTCAGGAATAAGACAAATGGTGTAACTGTATGGTCCATGATTATGTTTTATGCTTTAAGATTTTATGCCTGTCCAAATGGCCAAAATGTGCCCAATACATTTTGTACAAACCTTGCCAACAAGTCTATCAATTTTGACTGCCATTTATCACATCAGCACTGATAAGTGTGGGTCAATGTCTACATTGATCATTGAGGTTAAACTTAAAGTCTGGAAAATGATTGGTACCATTTCTAACAAAAAGTCTTCAGCAAGACCCATTTTTTACTTCACATTAAGGGGTTGTCTGTGACATGTATATATTATTGTAAGGCAGTTTGATATGTAGATCCAAGCAGCACCTAATATACTTATCACAGGGAGTTGGCTCTAATCTCGCTGAGTGTCATGGCAGCATCAGAAGCTGTTCAGACTACAGACTCTGACACTCCACACTATGCTTTCTCTGGTGCTTCTAAGTTGCACAGGCATGCTCGGGTGTCAACCAGCTATGTGCTCTTTAGTGATTGGTTACATTTTTGGATCGCATGTTGTGGGAGACCTATCACAGGTATTTCTCGCCTTTTTAAGATAGGGGAATATGTCTTCCCATGCCGACTATAGCTTTCGCTAACCTGGTCCATGTGCTGTTGTGTTCCTGTTGCTGGTGATTTCCTGTGTGCTACTTGGTGTGCTATGGAAATTTGCTTGTAATCTGGTTATTTCCTCTTTGCTCTTTATTTCCTCCTGATCACATCTAATCTTTTATTTCTGTGTGTGTTTCCCTGTTTGCGCATATCTGTGGGTTAATCACTCCTGTCCTGGTACCCCCCTGAGGTGGGGGAGAGGGAATATTAGATCAGAGCTAGCCAGGAGCAAGGTAAGGAAGGCGGCCCAGACATCATCACCATTAGACATATCTCTGAGCATAGGGACAACTACTGAGGGTAGTCTAAGAGCACATGTCCCCTGTTATCCCCTGTCCTACCGTGACTATACTCTCTTAAGATTCTTCTGTATCTACACTCACGGTTTTTACACTACTTGTTTGCTCATTTACAATTTATGAACATGGGATGACCACTTTTAATTCCATTTCTCTTGAGATCCTTTCTCTTAATAAGATTATGAATCTTTAGTGTCATTGCAAGTTATATCACAGTCGTGGACAACCTCTTCAAGTACTATTGCACACAGAAGTATGAAAAAAATTTGTACTAACTGTACTTTTAGTAATGGCACTTAAGGTACTCTATATTTAATCCTACGAGTACTTTATGAGTAAAAGGGATTTTTAGATAATCCCCATTAAACATGAATAGCAACATCCACTGAGATAGAAAGGCACCCAAGCCTTCATTATATAATATCACTGCTGAATTATGTCTCAGCGTTTCTACCAAGAAGTTTTATGGTCATGGATGGGCATTATTCGTAAGTTTGTCATAAAGGAGCCATCTTAGATCATCTGACATATTATTATTGCAATCTGAACTTCACATATTCAATATTTGCATATATCTTAGTGCTTACAGAGCGCTGTTGTATTCTTTTGTCTGTGTATTATGCAGTCATAGCAGCTTGTACCTGTTCACACTTGCTTTGTTAGGTTTTCAGGTGCTGGACAGTTATTGGTTTCAGTTTATCTCTGTAGCCATAATAAATTTGCATTAAGAAGTCTTTATCATGATTTTAGGGTACACACACGGCACGCTGCAGATTCGTTTCTTAAGCAAAAAACGCACCCTCTGGTTGAAAAAATACACCCAAAAAATGCATGCTTTTTCACTGCGTTTGGGTGCGTTTTTGTCCCTGCGTTTTTTTAAACATTATCAATAGCAAAGCACAGGGAAAAACGCAGGGACCTGCAGAAAAGAAGTGACATGCTGCTTTTTTATGCTGCAGAAAACCTGTAAAAAAAAAAGAAGAACTGTGTGCACAGCATTTCAGATTTCTCATAGACTTTGCTGGGGAAGGACTGCATGAAGTTTATGAACACAAACTACACCAATTCTGCATCAAAAATGCAGCGAAAAAACACAGCTAAAAAAATAGTGTGCGAATGTAGCGCCCCTGAGACTGGGTGCTACAGGGCATTGTATTCTAAGTATTTTTATGTATTTTATAATGTCCGTCAACCCTGAGCAGGCAGAGGTTAAAGGCTGGTAAGTTTCATTTCCAGCTTCACTCAGCCTCACACACACAGGCAGAGGGAACATTCCTTAGGTGGGGGCACGTGCAGGAGGGAGTTGCAAAAGGGACAGTTTGGTTTCACTTTACCTCAGGACGCATTGGGAAAGCAGTGAGAGTGGACACGCAGTGATCAGCTCCCTGGGGGAGTGCTGTCTCTCTCAGGGAGGCAGAGCAGAGGAACTACCAGTTCCAGACCGGTTCATACACCCTTTCCTTACCTGGAACCGGGCGAGTGGATGGCTGAGGACCCCTAAGCAGAGAGAGATGCCAGTTAGGAGGCTCCAGGTCTATAAGCCAGCAGAGACTTGGAATGGGAGAGGTGGCTAGCTGGGAAGGAGTTGAAAGCCTGAGACCAGTAGTCGGCAGGGGGCAAGGAGAGTGGTTGCCAGAGCTCCAGAGACAAGGAGAAGACCACCACACGAGCGCACAAAAAGGAGAAAGCCCACAGGCTGCTCTACCAGACTTTAACCTCTGCCCTGCCTGGGAACAACCGAAGTCATTGCAGTAAAGAAAGAACTGTGAGTAAACAAAATCTTAAACCCGCAACCCAGTGACTCTGACTCAGATTGTCATCGCATTGTGATCCGGCGATTCCCAGTTCCCCGTTCTCCCTCACGGGGGCGCTCCGCCTGTGGGGGGCAATATCATTCCGGCTGCACCCCAACATCTTCCCCGGTGAGGTACACTGCAGCGGTGGCCTTATCTCTGACCGCACACCACAGGTGGCGTAGTCGACATCATCCATTCCACTCCTGGAGGAGGAAAGGTCGGAGGAAGGGTCCACAGCGGAGGAGGCCGGAACACCAGTCACCACCGTAACCAGTGACTACCTCTCCAGGAACAATCTTTGCTAGCCTCCCTTTACTGTGCACCACGGGGCCACGGAACCGGGTGAGGCCACGACTTCTGCAAATCACTGGCCCGGCGACAGGTATACAAGGTACGGGCTGAAGCTCCTGTCTTGAGCTCTGTGGAGTGTCACATACACACGGCCTTACACTGGTTATTCTTTATGCCCATACATATGAAAAACTACTTTTCGATAAAAAAACGGAAAATTATTAGATGCAGCAAAACACATCTAATGCAACTAAGGTAATATTTATATAAGCAGAACACATAAAGGAGCATATTTATCAAGAAGGGTGTTTTTACGCTTCTTTAAAGTAAAGATCACCTTCATAAATTGCACTAAATTTAAGATTGGCACACTCAACATAATACATTTGGTGCAGTTATAGACTGCCATAAAGTAAATAATGAAACCGACATTTCATTGCTCCCCAAATTTGCAACATTTCCTGGTGTAAAGTTTAAGAAATCTGTCTAAATATTTTTAGCCTCTCCTCCTCCTGTCAGCTTTAAGAATTTGATGCGAAAATCTAAAGTTTGTGCACTTTACATTTGTGGAAAATTTTGATAGAATTTCCAGATTTTTGTGGCTCAGTTTGTGCCAAACACTGGCATAATCTGCTTGATATATGTAGGCCATAAAGCACACCAATGTGTGAATTGTACCTTATGTAATAAAGTAACTTAATAATTTACATGCCTACAGGAAAAAATATAAGCTCATAATTGTAATAAATAACTGCATGCATGTCATAAAGGTAAATCTGGTAGCAATTATGATTTTTTTTTATTCTGGAATTGTATAAAAATACTGAAGGTGTAGTGGTTTAGCTCTTAGCAGAGCCTTGTAATTTTCCAATACCTGAGCAGAACGAGCAGTTTCATTACAGCCTATAAAAAGTATCAGGACAGTGATGATGGTGAGGACTGGTGCGGACTGTGAACAACACAAAAACATAACAGAAAAATAAAATAGTAAGCCATAAAGTACATAGTAGAAAAGAGCAAATAGACTGTGAATTAATAAAAGACTCACAGTATTCGCACATCCAGCAAGAAGAAATGAAATGTCTATAAATAAAAAAAAAGCAATAGAAAACATAAAGAAAATACAGAAATGCACGGAGCACTAATCAAACCCCCCTCTGAGTAATTACAGTAATTTACACACTGTCAAACTAATTCCACTCTTTAATGATGAAATGAGGCAAAACGTAATAATAATTAATATTATACTACAGACAGAATTACGCGGCTTTACTTTCCTTGTAAATCGCTCTGGAAATCATGTTCTACATACGTATTACACATTAAATGCTGTGTGAGTAGCTGTGAGAAGGTCGAGTTTCCTGGCATAATCCAAGACTGATTATTAGTGTTACTTGCTACTGTATTAATATGCCATGGATGGTTATCCTAATTCGGAGCTTCTATTTCATAATTAAAGGGTTCTTCACGCAAAGGCAATAAAGAAAAGTACCTAAAGTAGACGTGTGACCATGCTCACCAGATGATGCACCGTAGCTCAGAAGTAATTTGTTTGTTTTTCACATATTCTTGGCCAGTTTTGTTCCTTTCTTTTGATGATGCCAAGACTTTTTGTGAGTGCAATTACGATGAAACAGGCTACATTTACCATGACTTTCCCTCTCTTTAGAAAACGGCCACAATTCATCAAGACCAACAGTTTTCACGCTAGTCTTGATGAGGGAGCATATTGGAGTCAGACACTCCTGATTCATTAGGAGGCTCACTTCTTTTAATGAATCAGAAGCGACTGAAACGTAATGTGCGTCTCCGTGCCCCTCACTACAAATTTTACTCTAATGGAGTACTGGAATAAGATTTGTGGCCTAGCAAACTCTGTAGCTGTACACATAATGAATTTGATGAGCAGGAGATGCCACTCCCTTGTTCCATCCAATTGACATCCACTGTGTCAGAGCTACCACAAATCGCAACTGTTCAGCACAGCTTTGCGTTCCACCAAATCCTTGTGACTTTTTAAAGCTTTTTATACCAGAATGCTATTGTAAAAAAAATCTTTAGTGAATTAAGCAGATTGAATCTTATTAAAGCCCCTACATTCCCTTGTATTACAATAATTATGGTAGTACTCTCAATTATCATGTCTACACTCACAGCTCATGCTACTAAAGCTCCACTTCCTCTACATAATGAACCCTGCAAGAATTTCTACCCAGTAAATAAAACACAATCCCCAAGAAAATGAGAGGGGGAAAAGGCTGGGGGGGTTACCATACACTAATGAACAAAATGTTGTGAACTTTTGACTTTCAGGCTCAATATCACACCAATCTCATTATAAGAAGTGTTGGCTTAAGATTGCAGAAAAGTACAAAAAGTGGACAGTAGAAGATTTGGATAGGGTGATTTGGAGATATGAGACAAAAGTTAATAGAGTAGGTTCTAGGTTCTGATGGGTGCAAATGAGTCTAGAGAATTAAAGGACAAAGGGTTTAACTGAGTGAGAAATTGAAGGAACTGTCAAGTTCGGCGGAGGAAGCCTGATGATATGGGGTTGTTTAACAGCCAACGGCATTGGATACTTGACCAGGTCTCAATACTGAACTATATGCGAGTATCCTACAAGATGAGTTACTTCATATACTCGAGTACTATGGCTATGAATAGGACGACATAGTGTTCCAGCGGGACAATGAATCTAACCATTCGTCAAGATTGGTGAAGAAATGGTTCAATAACAATGAAGTAGAGATGCTGGCGTGGCTCCCACAGTTCCCAGACTTACACCCTATTGAACACTTATGGGTAGAGCTGAAGAAAAAGCTGTATACATATCCAAATGATTTGACCAGTATGCACCAACATTAAGACCATGTAGAAGAGACTTGGGATCAGATTTCGGTTGACACATGCCTGAATATGATAGAGACCATGCCCAGAAGGATTCAGACAGTGTTGAAAGACAAAGGTGGATTTACAAGATACTAACAAACTAATACAAATTTTAATTTAGATTACAGTAAAAATGGAGGTCCAAGACAAGAATCTACAAAACTAATCATATGCTAAATCTTTGCAAGTCAGATTTATTTATGACATAGCCAAGATGATTGCCTATACAATGATATAGTCTCATGTTTAAAGCTGTAGTGGGTGGTGAGATATGAAGCCTGAAAGTCCAAAGTTCAAAACATTGTTACCCTTTTGCTCATCACTGTATATTAAGAGAATGCAATGTTACACAAACAGAGGATATATCTCAGAGCATGATTACACGATTGAATATAACACTGGCATACAGAGGTATGTCATCTACCGATAGTAAATGAGTAGGTGATAAATCATGCTGTTCTTTAATCCTACCTATACAAATTTTAAAGATCAGAAAATCTATATCACATTTGCTTAAATGGTGTGGATTTTATTATCTACATTCAACTCTTTCTGTAATGATCTACTATAACTTACAAATTATGTTTTTATGCTTCATTATGTATTATATTGCAATATTTATAAAGTTAAAAATTGATTGAAAATGCAGATCCTTCAGTTGTATACTTTTGCAAAGCAAATAAGTATTTATTTTAGGCTTTTCATTGGTTTACATGGACTTACCAGCAATATTATTATCAAACCTGACCTATAATGTTATCTGGTTAACCAAAGGTGGCTTAAAGGGAACATATCAGAATTGTGTGCTGCCATGTTATAAGGCAACAATACTTAGTGACACACATACTGATTTTAGTGGTAAGTCACTTTTCTGTGAATGCACTGTAGTTTTGGAGACCTTACAATTTAATTGTTGCAGTGTGATGCCAGCTCTATGTGGAAGGAGTCTAAAGTATTCATCAGATGGCGGCGGCGGCACCCCTTACCCAACCAACGCTGGTTGACACCTTTCTAATTATTAGGGCTTGTGCACACAACCAATTTATTCATCTGAATGCTATCTGTGGTTTTCACAGATAGCATTCGGAACCATGATAATCTATGGGGCTGTTCACATGTTCAATTTTTTTTTTCCTTGGATCAAAAATTGGAGACATGTCCAATTTTGATCCAAGTGTCTGTCACAATGTGACTGCAGGATAGTGAGGGACCAGGAGGCTCATATACTGTTCTACATGCTAGGGGACCCTAGGCTATCCCTATCCTCCGGATTACCACTGATGATGGAGATGCCAGAGTCCCATGCCTTACTATTCTCCTGAACTAAACTGTTTTCCCCAGGGAAGGAAGGGGCAGGTGTGGTAGGAAAACACAGATAAAGACAGGGGAAAACCAAAACTCAGGCAAACTGCACTCTCACAGGAACAAACAGTAAGAGACTAAGGGTACCATTTCACTAAACGACGTACCAGCGATTCCGACCACAATATGACCTGGTCAGGAACGCTGATGCATCGCTACATGGTCGCTGGTGAGCTGTCAATCAGGCAGATCTTACCAGCGACCAGCCACCAGCCACCAGCGACTCTGCGCTTGGTAACCAGGGTAAATATCAGCTAACTAAGAAAAGCACTTTGCTTGGTTACCCGATATTTACCCTGGTTACCAGCGTACACCGCTTAGCGCTGGCTCCCTGCACACGTAACCAGGGTAAATATCGGGTAACTAAGCAAAGCGCTTTGCTTAGTTACCCAATATTTACCCTGGTTACATGTGCAGGGAGCCAGCACTAAGTGGTGTACGCTGGTAACCAAGCAAAGCGCTTTACTTAGTTACCCGATATTTACCCTGATTACCAGTGTACGCTGCTTGCACAGAGTCTGTGCTTGTTGGTCTTCCGCCATCAAACACGCCGATGTGTGCTGCACAGCGGGAGACCAACAAGCAAAAAATGAACCAGAACAGTGTGTAACGATCAGCAATTTCAAAGCAGAGACCAAGTCGCTGCTTATTGGCACACACAGTGAGATCGCTGATGATGTCACTGGTACGTCACAAAACCTGTGACTCAGCACTGATCTCGCTAGCGATCTCGCTATGTGAGAAGTACCCCTAAGGCAAAAAGCAAGAGACGTAAGGCAGCAGCAAGAGGACAACAAGCCTTATCACCACAATCGCTCACAGCAACAAAGTACTAAAACCACTAGTAAGTCTGGATCACAACCCTTCACCAAACCAGTAAAGAGAAGCTATAGCTGTCATTAAGTGAAGTATCTAGTAAGCATATATAGGAGGGGAGTTAATGCGACTGGCTTCCCCACTGTATGTGATCACAGGAGACTAAGCAGCCCAGCAGTGATTAACTCTTGCTAGGCTGCTTATAAACTACAAGTCTGTGGGTCGACGCTCGAGTCTGCCTACTGTGATCACAGACATCAAAGAAGTTAGCAGGCAGAGTACTAGAATCTGCAGTCTCCATAGATCCTGACACCATGATGACAGTCGGCGATGTTTTTAAAAATTTCCTTGTGACAGTGTCGGATCAAAATCAGCAATGCAAGTCTATCAGTCTGTGAAAACAATTGGAGAAGACAGCCAAGTAAGGTCTGATTTTCACAAACTGACAATGCAGACGATGGCAAACCTATTTTTCTCTTCACTATCCAGAAAAACTGAGGCCACTCTAAACAGATTCTGATCAAACTCTAATCAAAGTCTGATCAGAATAATTGGACCATTTTTCTCAGAAGTGGAGAAAACAGATGTGTGTCTATTTTTATGGTGTATAGAGAAAAGGTGCCAATCAGCAGCAGGTGGACATCAGTAGCCTGTAAAAAAAAAAAAAAAAAGCCAGCACTAAATGTGCACTTCAGCACTAAACATTCCAAACTGTACTTATAAAAATTTTGAGATTTTTGGCAAAAAATTGCAATTTCTTGAGCTGCCTCGCCACGTCACGGCAAATCTCATTTGAGGCAGTCCTACACTAAAATATTTTTATAAAATGTGCCATACGGCCTCACATATGAATAGTAGAACTGCTCTTAGCAGCACTCACCTGGTCTATTTCAATCCCGTACCCATGACTGAGTCTGTGGGCGGGACAGGTCCAAGCAAATGCTGCATGAAGTAAATAGCCTGTGGACAAAGCCTGATGACTGTATTCCATCTCCCCAATTTGGGATGTATTCCATCTGTCTAGATTTTGGCGGTTGGTGACTGTTCACATTAAGTCATCAGGCTTTGTCCACAGGCTATTTACTTCATGCAGCATTTGCTTGGACCTGTCCCGCCCACAGACTCAGTCATGGGTACGGGATTGAAATAGACCAGGTGAGTGCTGCTAAGAGCAGTTCTACTATTCATATGTGAGGCCGTATGGCACATTTTATAAAAATATTTTAGTGTAGGACTGCCTCAAATGAGATTTGCCGTGACGTGGCGAGGCAGCTCAAGAAATTGCAATTTTTTGCCAAAAATCTCAAAATATTTATAATAAGTACAGTTTGGAATGTTCAGTGCTGAAGTGCACATTTGGTGCTGGCTTTTTGTTTTTTCATCAGTAGCCTGTAGCTTAGGCTGGGGCCACACGGGGACTACTGCGATCCCCTTGCATGACACTCGGCTCATGCTGGCAGTACAGCAGAGCCGAGTGTCATGCGTGTGTCCTTGCAACTGAGGTCCGTTCGTGCGAGCAGACCTCAGCTGTGGGGGGCGGGCCGGCACTCAGGAGGGGAGGGAGGGATTTCTCTCCCTCTCTACTGCGTAGCCGGCTATTGCCATTCTCGCACTGCACTAGCGGTACACCGGTGTACCTCGAGTGCAGTGCGATTTTTCTCTCGCCCCATTCACTTGAATGGGTGCGAGAGAAAGAGACTCAGCTTACAATCGCAGTATGCTGCGATTGTTTTCTCAGTCCGATTAGGGCTGAGAAAATAATCGCCCATGTGTGCTGACACACAGGCTAGAATTGGTCCGAGGGGAATGCGATGTTTTATCGCACTCCACTCGCACCGTTTTTCTCGCCGTGTGGCTTAGGCCTTAGGAATGCACTGGACATCTGCAGTAGCATATCATTGCAACCAATAAACTACAAAACTGAGATTATCTTCACATGTAAGTGATGCACAGTTGAAATCAGTGTGCCTGAATTAAAGCGTAATGGGGCTGTCAGGTTTCCTTAAAAAAAAATCAGTTCATCATCTGGACATAAGCCACTAGACTGCCAGGTTTGTACAATAAGCAGATGGGTGACTATGAACACTTTAAAGCAATCTGTCATAGTAACATAATACATAATCCTACAAAAACTAAAACACTTCTACCCGATGAAGTACCATGCTGTAAACTCCTGCATTTCAACTTATGTATTACTAAATACATTTTTGCAAGTTTTGTATTTTGAATTGAAAAGAAATTGTATATATTGTATAAACTTATAGGTTAAGAATGTGTATGGTCAGGAGAAGAGTACAAAAGCTAAAAGAAGAGTATAAACTGTGTAATAAATGGAAGCATAATTCACATATAAAGATCACTGAAGTGAAAAGCCAAGGAGCATGTGCTCAATAGAATAATATGAGGAAGGCTTGTATAGCAATGTCATTCACTTTCCCCTGGATCTGGAACACAAAGAGTAACAACATGGGAATTGAGGGAAAATATTTCTATTTTTGTTATAATTTCCTCACCAGTGTTTAGTATACTCCATCGATGGGGCTTATACAGGAGCTATAAACAATGGAAGTGGTTGGAAAATGAAGAAATCTGCTGACAGTGTCCTTAACTTCAAATTCCAGTTCCAATTGCCTGGTCCAAGGAATGCCATCATGTTTTATGTATCGTTGGCATAGATCTCAGGGTACATGCCATGAATCTGCCACAAATTAAATTCTAGAATTCGTAACCTAGATGGATACATGAACTGGCAACCTCAATGCTATCAAGTTTTTATGTTCCAAGAACTTAAGAAAATAATTCTATTTGGGACATTTAATCAATGGCAAGCACATTATTCACCTAATAATATTCTGAAGAAATACAGAACCCAACTTATATACATGTTCTATCATTAACGGTTTTATGAGGACATTGCTAAGTTAGTATTTATTACTATTAGCTGCCTAATAAGCTATCAGAAAGTAATCCACTTAAAGAACATTAGTAATGAATGCTAAAATTAAAACAGCAGATGTACTTATTAATGTTGTGTGCCATTCTACAAGACTCTCTCTAAACTCCTGAAACAAACAGTCTTGTAGAAATCTCTCAGGGAATATGTGAGTTAAAGGGCTATTCTCATCTCCAAGATCCGATCCCTATATGTAGAAGGTGTAATAATAATAATAATAATAATAATAATATCCAATACCTCCAATTAGAAATGTAATATAGTTCTCCTGATATAGTCATGTCTCTTACCTCATGTGCAGAGCATTACAGTTTAGGTATCAATGGTTACGTCCACTCATATAGTGACAGTTAGTTAGTCAGTAAGTTGCTCGGGGTAGTAACCATGGATACCTAAGCCATACAGCTGCACTCTAAAATGCTAACAATGAATAAGAGAACTCTGACATTACATTACTGCTATAGAAATATTTGAAAAAAGAGAGACTTAACTTATGTATTGGCCAATACATGTGAGCCCGTTAACCAGCGACAACTTGTATCTCAATATATCAGGTCCATAACTCAAATGCCTCTATCTGCATTAAAAAACCTACATGTCTGGGTAGCTAGGATCCAGCTATAAAGGGAGGTGGACACAGCCTGGTTAAAGGGCGGAGTGCTCAGTCAGACAGAAATGCACTACAAATATATCAAAAGGACTGGCCAATACATGTGAGCCCGGTAACCAGCAACAAGGTGCATCTCAATATACCGGGTCCCTAACTCAAATGCCTCTAACTGGGTTAAAACGTCAGATAGAGGCATTTGAGTTAGGGTCCCAGTATGTAAGAGATCACCTTGTCGCTGGTTACCGTGCTCACATGTATTGGCCAATACATAAGCTAAGTCTCTCTTTCTACAAATATTCCTATAGCAGTAATTCAATACCAGAGTTCCCAATGTGTATGATGTCTGGTTAAGATCATTTCTGTGCTCAAAAATTGTATTGAGATGTTCGGTGAATCGTGACTAAATCTGTGAACTACAGAAGTTTGCTCCGATCACTGAAGTTTATACATTTAGTGTCTGTAATTCGCTGAATGGTGACTGTGGGAACAGATGGGTTACCATGGCCAACAAGTACAGTGTAAGCAATCGAACAATTGCAGGTACTGAAAAAAGTAAAGATAATAAAAAAGTAAAAAAAAAAATATGTATAAAATCCCCCATTCAAAAATAGAAAAATCACAAAAAGAAAAAAAATATTGATTTTGTTACATACATAGTTTGAAAAAAGAACTAGGTCCCTCTAGTTCAATCTTCAAGTGAAAAGTCTGATCTATGAAAATCTGAAATAATTTAAGCCATACATTAAATGTGGAAAAGAAAAAATACATTGAAATGCTAGAACTGCCATTATTCTGTCACAGCGCTTCCCAAAAAATACAATGACAAAGCTAAATGTTACATGTACTCCGTAATTGTATCAATAAAAATGTCAACTCACGCTGCAACAATAAAGTAACCAAGACCTCACTCAGCGCCATGGACGAAAAAGAAAAAAGATGCAGGTCTCACAATAAAGGGACACAAACCATTTTATTTTCCTAAAAGGTTCTGAAATTTTTTTTTCCACAAAATATAAAAAATACCTTATAAGGCCTTGTGCGTACATTCAGTATTTGCAGCAAATATTGGAAAGTTGTCAGGAAAAATGCTGCATAAAATATGTTGTGTTTTTATGCATTTTTGCCCATTGATTTAAATGGGTGTAAAGCTGAAAGAATTAACATGCTGCAGATATGAAACTGCGTCAAATCCACAAGGAAAAAAAAGCAACATCTTTACAAGATTTCTGAAATAATTCACTTTGCTCGTACAGTAAAATGCTATCTATGCTTTTTACTACAGAAAAAAAAAAGCAAAAACACAGTGTGCACATACAATACACTTGATTGGAATTGTACTGACTTGGTGAATGATTTTGTCAGGGTTTTTTTTGCTGCCGAATAAACAGTATAAAAACTAAACCCAAAAAACAATGGCGGAATTGCAATTTTTTCACTATTTCATCTCACTAGATTTTTTTCCGCCCTGTTTCCAATACATTATATGGTAACGTGAATTATGTCATTCAAAACTGCAAAAACAATCCCCCATATGGCTAAAATTAAATAAGGAGCTCTTGGAACAATGAGAGAAACCAACAAAAGCACAATAAAATGCCTTAAAGGTGACAATTTTATTTTTTCTTAATGACATAAGTACTTTCAGGAAGGTAATTGCTCTCTACCTGCCTCTTCTGTCTGGCGCCTGTCTCTTGGATTACGAGCATAATTGGTTCCGGGACTGTGCTCTTAAACCAAGTTACTCTTATATCAAAGCAAATTTTCCCATAGGAAATAATTGAAACACAGACAATTCATTCAACAACCCAAAAATATTTACTGCATTTATACAAACATTACACTAATGCAAAATAATGCACTGTATTCATATAAAATTATTACAGTACACTAATACAAAACACTGTACAGTAAAAAACATGTAAAACAAATTAAACTGCATGTTAGCTTACAAAAGAATTGTTGGTGTGCGGGAGGTAAACTATAGAGAGAAAAAATTATGTATAAATATGACAACCTTTATTCTAGTACAATACACAAAAAAACAGACCCCAAATCTATTCTCCCCAAAATAAGGGCAGAGCTAAGCCAAATGTGGGGTAGGAATAATGCACAGGCAATTAGATTACAGTACAAGCAATATGCTGTACTGGTTAGCAGAAAGAAAGTACAATACTGTATCCACAAATGCAAATTGATAGACATGTGTAGCACCCCGGGGGCAGAAAGTTAACCTTATTCGTCCCCGGGCCGGTGATGTCGGTTTCGGGGATGTCACGGGTGTCCCTGCCCTCGTGCCCCGAGGTGTCCACAACAAAAGGGGGATAGGAGGTTGGGAGTGATGTTTGTCGTGACGCCACCTGCGGTACGCAGCCAGGAATTAACCGCCGCTGCTGTCGCTGTCCTCTGGGGCGGATAGTAATAGCAGCAAAGATGGATTCGCTCCTCACAGGTAGAGCAAGCCCCGGTGAGGATGATGAGGGAAGTAGTACTGGGCTGTTGGCGCCGAGGCGCCGGCAATAACATGCTCACACAGTCTCTTCGGTTCCAGGTGTTTTTACTCACTGTTATGCCGCTCGCCCAGAAAGTACCGGTCACCCGCAGTGATGGGCCTCGTCGAACCCGGATCTCTTTGGAGGTCAGTCCGGTGTGGTGATTGGTGGGCCCTTCCTCCTAACGCCATGTAAGATGGATCCCCGTGGCTTAAAGCTACTTGGGGACCCCGTCTGTGTTGAGTGAAACTCCCGTCCTGTTTGCAGGAGCCGCGGTTCCGCAGTGGGGCCTGACTCAGATCAAGGCCTCGGATCCTATATGGCACTGTGCTTCAGGCTCTGTATTGGCCAGGAAGATGTGCAATCTCCCCGTTCCAGCAGATTCTGGAAAACCAACTTGGAGAATGATCTTCCCTAGGGTCCTGTACCCTGTGTGGCGCCTGAGGGAGCAATGAAGCTCTCCCCTCGGCGTGAACTCCTGTGTCCCACCAGAACCACCGGTGAAACCGATCGCTCCTTACCTCTCCTGTTGGAGAACTCTCTAACTGCTGTGTTGGCTCTTGACTCCCCCTGCTGGCAGCTCCTCCCCTGGGTCCCAGTCACTAGTGGGTTGCTGCCCCTCATGTTTGGTGACAGCCTTAAGATCCGACCCTGGCCCAGTCCCCATTGGGGAGGGCAACCTGGTTGTGTGTTTGAGTTGTGTAAGTGATGCAACCGGTACCGACATCCTCTGGATCCGGTTTAAGCACTGCACCTTAAGTGAGGTGCAGTACCCTGTGGCGACCGAAGCCTCAGGGGTGCCACACATGCTATATAGTATATACTGTACTGTTCCATGTATATTGTATACAGTACATATATACAGAAAGTTACCTCCAGAGCGTGGTGAAAGGACAGAATCGGAAGTGTGCATGGTGGATATTTGCTCTTATTGCAAAGCAGTGCTCTTAAACCAAGTTACACATTTTTAGAAAGCTTTGCTTGTCTTGCAAATCACTCTCAAACGCTCTTAATCCAAGGTTCCACTGTAGTTGCTTCTCTTTTGCTCTATTCTGTTGATGCTGACATCATGCTGATGGACAACCCGCGCTGCACTGCCTAACTTCAGAGATCTTGCTGTCAATCAGTATGTCATCAGCTGTCACACCCCATTCATAGAGCAGAGTAGAAGAGGTTGAGCTGATCTGTTGGTGTGAAGCAGCTGAATCACCAGCAGGAGCAGTATAGGAACGCAGTCAGCCAACGCTGGGCAGCACAGGTGGGTGAGTAGCCACTTACTGTCTGCAAGTTTGTAACCCCATAAGAAGAAAAAAATAGTAGTCATGGATAACCCCTTTAAAAAAATGTACAAAGTTGGTGTCTTTAGGTCAGGTTCCGAATGTCCCAGACCATTCACAGATCTCCTGACCTGGATTCAGCAGAATTTTGTGTCTAGTTTATTCTAATTATTTTTCCTGCATCACCTCATTGACCTCTATTTTCTCTTGAAAGTGTTGGCTACATTTCTGATTTTTCCTCTACTCTAGTACCATTTGCCCTGTCAGCCTGCTTTGTATTGATGAATCCAAGTGCCAGTTCTTGTCCTACTTCTCATATTTTGTTACACAACTGAACTTGGAAAACTATGCTCTTCCTTTAGCCTCAAACCTCATGTATGCAGACAGCAGCCAGATCTATTGACCTACTCTCGGACTTTCTCCATTAGCCTTATATGTCATACCCTATAGACAGGGCTGGCTCCAGGTTTTTGTGGGCCCCGGGCGAAAGAGTCTCAGTGTGCTCCATCCTCACACAGACACACACATGCAGATACATACACATACAGGCATACAGTATGTACATATACATATTTAAAGAGAAATTCAGAAAAACACATATTAACAGACATAAATCTATACATAGTCATATACACTGACACACATTGCATTGACACACATCATACACACTGACACATTAGAGGTATTATTAATATAGAGAAGCCGGCAGCAGCCTCACTCAATTCCCCCACTTGTCTCCCGACCAGCTTCTCCACGGCATGTGTCTGTGCTGTGCTGATTGGTGGCGATCACTAACAGACATGGCCGCACACAGACACTGCTGTAGACATCACAGGAGAGGCTGGGGACATACACATTACTGGGGGGCATACACATTACTGAGGAGGTGGGCCTCCCCCATGCCAGCAGCCATGCTGCTCGGATCCGGATCTGCGGTATGGGTCGAGGGACTCTACCGGACCCGTGGGTCACGCGGACACTTCGAATAAAAGGGGGACGTATTTGTACGGGGGTTGTTGAAAACTGTCTGTGACGCCACCCACGGTGTATGGTGAGATGTAGCACCACCGCTGCTGCTGTGGGGCTCCCAGGGATGATGGGATGGCAGCTGGATGTTAACCCCTTCATGGGCAGGGATGGATGCCCCGGGGCCCAATGTCTCTGTGCAGGGGATGATAATGGCAGGGGCCGGCACACATGGTCAGGCCGGGAATGTTGCTCACTGTTGAATCAATCACACAAGTCTTTTGGTAAACCAAGATGATGCTGGCCGGCTGCCGCAGACGGGTGTATATGGTCCCACACCCAGGCTGGTGGTCAATGCCCCTTTCCTCTGCACTTTGTGTTTTCTTATGTAGGCTTCCCAGTGTGTAATGCAGGAGTCAGCTCCCGGTCCTCTGGCTGGGAGCCATGCCCATCAGACGCTGACCCGTGGGATCTACCGGGCCCTGGCGGATGCCCTATCCCTCTCTGTGGATGGTTGTCTACTTTTCGGGACTTAAGCGGGCTTTACACGCTACGATATCGCTAGCAATTGCTAGCGATATCGTACGCAAAAGCACCCGCCCCCGTCGTGTGTGCGATTTCGTGTGATCGCTGCTGCAGCGAACATTTTCGCTACGGCAGCGTCACACGCACTTACCTGGTTGGCGGCGTCGCTGTGACTGCTGAACAATCCCTCCCTCAAGGGGGAGGGATGTTCGGCATCACAGCGACGTCACTGCGATGTCACTAAGCGGCCGGCCAATCAAAGCGGAGGGGCGGAGATGAGCGGGACGTAACATCCCGCCCACCTCCTTCCTTCCGCATTGCGGCCGGCGGCAGGTAAGGAGACGTTCCTCGCTCCTGCGGTGTCACATACAGCGATGTGTGCTGCCGCAGGAGCGACGAACCACATCGATAATCAACCATTACCGATTTTTGGTTTTGGGACAACCTCTCCATGGTGAACGATTTTCACCATTTTTGAGGTCGCTTAAGGTCGCTGGTAAGTATCACATGCTGCGATATCGTTAATGATGCCGGATGTGCGTCACTAACAACGTGATCTCGACGATAAAACATTAACGATATTGTAGCGTGTAAAGCCCCCTTTAGGTTGGGACAGGACCTGGAATCCTGCCCTCAATCGGTTAATTAGCTAGGCCATTAGTGCCGGTTCTGGCTTCAGGGTCCGAGTACCCCCTTGTGTGCATGGTTTCCGAGTCGGTTCTCCGGTGTCGGTACCGGCGGGCTACAACCCTGCCCCGGTCCACTTCGGATCTGCCGAGCCGTCTTCCCGTCTCCTGCTGGAGGTGACCACCATCTGCCACCTAGCCAATGTGTCAAGGCTCCGACCCTGACACCTGTCAGCTTCTCCTCCTCACTCCTCTCCACTCAGATTCAATTCAGACTCCACTCAGACTGACCGTTTTCCCGCCCCCGGCTCTCCAGACCCCTAGGTGGGCGTTCTCTTTCCTCCTGGTCCCATCCACTGGTGTGTTTGTCCTTCCCTGAGGGGGTGACTAGGGTTTTGTCGGCTGGTTTAACCCTGTGTGGGAGCGGTGTTATAAGGGGGCCTAATCTGTGCGACTACCTGGTTTTGCCAAGGCGTCACAGAGGGGGCATACAGCAATGGGGGGGCATACAGCTCCAGAGGAGGGGGATACAGCTGTGAGGGGTATACAGCAATAGGGTGGAAGTGGACATACAGCTCTGGGGGATATGCAGCACTGGGGTGGAAGGGTCATAGAGCTCTGGGGGGTATACAGCACTGGGGTGGAAGGAACATAGAGCTCTGGGGGGTTAACAGCACTGGGGTGGAAGGGACATAGACCTCTTGGGGGTATCAGCACTGGGGTGGAAGGGACATAGACCTCTGGGGGGAATACAGCACTTTAGCGGAGGGGACATACAGCTCTGGGTGGTATAGAAGTATGCAGCCCCCATATTCCTCCATATAACAAAATGCATCCATATTCTGCGATGCTGATACAATTGAAAGTGCCATCCTCAGTGGGGAGCGGGGGGTCCCACGGGAGGTGAGGGAGGCCAGTGCTGGTATTGAGCCTCTCCTCTCTGACTCACGGGCTCCAAAGCGGCCGCGTGGCCTTCCACCATTGGCGGTATGCCACCCTGTCGTCTGCGAGTGGGCTCCCTCGGTGGTTCAGGGCCGTCGCCACTTGCCCAGGTTTGCCGATTGCTGACGCCGGCCCTGCCTATTGAAAAAGTTGCTGCTTATCTTCCTACCTCTTTTATAGCGTTTTTATATTATTCTTGCTTTAAGGGAAGATAACATTGTGTGATATATGAAGTTGGTGCTAAATAAAGTTTTTACATTTATAAAGTATACAAAATATAAATAATCTAATTATCATTTATTATCATTATTATTATTATTAATAATAATAATTTGCATACTGTATAAATGTAACAACTACTTTGGATCTTTTTATATCCTTATTTGCAGTCCATATACTCCTTTGTAGCTATTGCTTTAACTTAATAACAATTCCTGGTGGAATAGGATTAAAAAATCCTTATTTAGTCTGCTGTTTAAAGTCAACAAATGACTTTAAGGGGTTTACAAAATGCAATGGTAATGAATATATCACATCACATTGAATCCTATACATACTGCAATCTTTCCTTCGTTCTTGTGAATCTTATACAATTGCTCTTTTGAATCAGATGTCGTATTCAGAGAAATATGTTGCTCTTTGTGTTCAGATGACAATAGAGCAAAGGAGCATAAAGGACCTATCAGTCTGCTATATTCTGTGCTGGAACAACCCTTCCACTAAAGCCATTTGGCGTGCTTTTGCTTGAATGGAAATATCAAACATATTTTTCCTTCTTTCTATGTGTTGGTCATTTATTGACTCACTGCCTGCCTGAAAGCCTATGAAAAAATTTGTTTAAAAGAACAGAGAGTCCTCAGTGGTTGATACCTTTTAATGGCTAACTGAAAAGATGGTAATAATTGCAAGCTTTCGAGACTACTCAGGTCTCTTCATCAGGCATGGTATAACACAAAATCTGAAGAGTCACGTATTTATACACAACAGGACTTAGAATAGTGCAGTAAAAAAAAAAAAAAAAAAAAAAAGAACAAGTTATATGAAACAGAACTATCTCTATGGCAGGGGGACAAGCTGTTCTAGCCATAAATACTGCTGCAGTTCAGTGTGAAAGTAACAGAGAGTCCTCAGTGGTTGATACCTTTTAATGGCTAACTGAAAAGATGGTAATAATTGAAAGCCTATGTTCAGTTTTATTCTTACACAATCGTTGCAGAGATGCTGCATTGTATCCAAATGGAAAAAAAATGAAATTGTAGTTTCTTTAGAGTATTTTGGATCTCATCACAGTTTTAAGAAGAAAGCATGATGGTAAGCACTATCCTATTAACTATGGGCCTAGTGGAGTTGGCCAACTACAGTGCCCGTCTATTTCCAGTAGTCCTATGGACAGTAAAGAAAGCAGTAGTGAGTGCTGACTGAGAATTTTCAAGCCCCATTCTTGAGATATGACAACCTTTTAATAAGAAAAAGACTAAAGAACTCCCCCATGATTGTCCCTTATAGGTGTTGCCTCATAAAAGACAGCCCATTTCAATAAGAAGCCCCATGTACATTAATAATTACACAACAAATAACGTCAATACAAAAGGTGGGAGAGAAATCCCCAGACAAACGGGCATTATAAAGGTACAGACTTGGTGCAATTAGGTGATATAGCCCCTGAGTGGTTCAGGCTTTACTATAGAGAAGTGGAGTGTGGTTGACCTTTAGATAGACAGTGACATGAAGTTAAGGTGAGGCACCCCACTCAGTGGCACTGAGACTATGCCCGGCAGTGACCAACATTTTTCCATGTGAGGAATTTCTCCTGCAGCATCTATGCTGCAAGGGACGTACTTTGGAGGACAATCATTTAGATGGATATCCTTGTAATGTAATGGCGGTTCAAGTCCTTCACATTAGTAGGCACTCATCTAAGGTGCATCACCATTCTGGCTCATAGAAAGTAGTCACAAGTAAGGAACCCATTCTATGATGTCTACTGTACATGCTTTGTGCTCATAAGATAGCCCATTTGGCATATGGCTTGGTTTTACTAGTGGAATCAAAAAACTAATTGTGAAAGACATTAAAGAGGACCAACCAGCAGGATTTTGCAATATGAAGTAAAGGCAATGCCATACAGGCAGTAAGATGCTGACTCCGGGCATACCTGTTATATAAAGATTGGATGTTCGGTTGCAGAAATATCTTTAATGAAAGTTGCAGAAATGCACTGCACTTTGATTGATGGGTGTGGGGGCAGGCCTTTATGTGTCGGGTGTTCGCTGTATATTCCTCCTCCAGTGTCCTCTATGACGTGCCCCCTTTTCTTTATTTGAATATTGTACCACCAACAACAGCAATGTGCGCATTGACACACTAAAGAGGGCTTTACACGCTACGACATCGCTAATGCAAACTCGTTGGGGTCACGGAATTGGTGACGCACATCCGGCCGCATTAGCGATGCCGTTGCGTGTGACATCGATGAGCGATTTTGCATCGTTACAAAAATGTGCAAAATCGCTCATCGGTGGCATGGGGGTCCATTCTCAAAAATCGTTACTGCAGCAGCAACGAGGTTGTTCCTCGTTCCTGCGGCAGCACACATCGCTCCGTGTCACACCGCAGGAACGAGGAAGCTCTCCTTACCTGCCTCCCGGCCGCTATGCGGAGGGAAGGAGGTGGGCGGGATGTTACGTCCCGCTCAGCTCCGCCCCTTCGCTGCTATTAGGCGGCCGCTCAGTGACGTCGCTGTGACGCCGCACGGACCGCCCCCTTAGAAAGGAGGCGGTTCGCCGGTCACAGCGATGTCGCTAGAAAGGTAAGTATGTTTGACGGGTCTAGGCGATGTTGTGCGTCATGGGCAGTGATTTGCCCATGTCGCGCAACAGATGGGGGCGGGTACCCACACTAGCGATATCGGGACCGATATCGCAGTGTGTAAAGCCCGCTTAATTCTGTTTTCATTAAAATGGTGCCGGAGTCCGCTCATGCATGAACCGCGATCTCCGGTGTCATTTTATGGAAGACACTGCGGTGAAGACTATAAGAGGTAATGGCGCATGCGCAGATTTATTTTTTATATCTGTGCACACAACAGCAATGGCGTCGCGGCGCGATATTCAAATAAAGAAAAGGGGGCACGTCATAGAGGACACTGAATGAGGCATTTTCAGAGAGGACTCTACCTACGAAGGCCCATCCAGTTGCAAAATACAATGCATTTCTGCAACTTTGAATAAAGATATGTCTTCAACCAAGCATCCGATCTTTCTACAACAGGTAAGCCTCGATTCAATATCTTAGTACCTGTATGGCACTGCCTTTACTTCATATCGCAAAATCCTGGTGTTTGGTTCTCTTTAAAGGGAACCTGCTAAGTTGAAAATATCTGATCTGCTCGCAGGATGTTATGGAGCAGAAAGATTTGATCAAATTTCTATACATTTTTGTGGTAAAAGTTTCAATACATCTTGCATTTTATTGATTGAAATTCATGATGTTTTTAAACATATGGGTCCAGTGGGCGGTCTATCGCTGTGATTGACAGTCTTGCCGTTTAGTTTCTGCAGAGATAGCTGTCAATCATTATTAGGACCGCCCTCTGGACTTGTATGCATACAAACACCAGAAAATGTCAATCAATAAAATACAAGTTATACTGAATCTTTTCTATGTGCTCAGCTTCTATATACAGACCAGACTGCATGTACGACATGACAGGTTTCCTTTCATTTATAACATAAATATCAATATAACAATGTTTTCCTAATGGAATAAATGAAATAAAACCATTTTAAACTCTCTTTTTATTAGTTTTCCAGACAGTAAATCAGAGCGATTCACTATGTTCGTTCCCCGCTTTGTTCTCCAGGTAATTACAGCTTTATCCCTGTGTAGAAATTGATGGTTATTTAAATAATACCAGTGTGACTATATGGCGTCCTGCTGACCTGCGGCACCTGCACTTTTTAGCAGCCATCTTGATCTCCTTCCAGGAATATGCTGAGAAAGTGCAGAAACCAATCAAAAAATAATATGACTTTTAATAAGATTACTGCTTTATAAAATTAAATACCAGTTGAAGCATGCAGATTATCTATTTACCTACAATGTGCAATGTTTGGAAAATTATTCATCATCATATCAAGATTAGGGATCAGATGCATGTGGTTTCTTGTAAAAAAAAGGGAATTTGAGCTTTGTTCTGCCATCAATGAATAACTCTGGTGCTAGCGAAGCCAAACACTGACATCTTGTGCCCACGTAAAGAACTTCTGGGCAAATCTGGTTACATCTAAAATAAAGAATCAGATTTGACATAAAATTCTAAAAAGTCTAAAGTATGGGATTAAAAGTGATGATAAGATGAAATATTTATTACTTCCTCTACTCTGATGGTCTAATCTAGATGACCAAGTCTTTGACAGTCCTCAAAACGCAAAACTTTTGGCTGCTCTAATGAATTATTATAAATACAGTATATTTTTATACTACTATTCTGTATATTTAGGAAATGTGACAAGACTAAAGGCCGCTTTTCACGCTGCGACATCACCCCTGTCATGCGTGCGTCAAGGGTAAATCGCTGAAAGTGGCAAACAATATCGCTAGTAGGCGTCACACGCATATACCTTCTTAAGGACGTCGCTGTGGCCGGCGAACAAACTCGTTTTTAAGGGGATGGTTCGTGCGGCGTCACAGCAACATCACCCAGCGGGTCACCAATAGAAGCGGAGGGGCGGAGAGCAGCCCCATTAACGTCACTCCCACCTCGCTGCCGGAGGACGCAGGAATGCTGTTGTTTGTTGTTCCCAGGGTGTCACACGTAGCGATGTGTGCTGCCTCAGGAACGATGAACAACCTGCATCCAAAATGAGCAACGATATTTGGAAAAGGAACGACATGTCAACAATCAACGATTTTTGCCGTTTTTCGGATCGTTAGTGGTCGCTCGTAGGTGTCACATGCAACGACGTCGCTAATGAGGCCGGATATATGTCACGAATTCCGTGACCGCAGCGATATCTCGTTAGCGATGTCGTTGCGTGTAAAGCGGCTTTAATATCCATTATCCAAAGATGGCACAATTCTGGAGGGAATATTTTTATATACGTGCATTGATTCTATGGGTTGTCTCTGTCACTGTTTACAGTCATGGCCAAAAGTTTTGAGAATGCTACAAATATTAATTTTTATAAAGTCTACTGCTTAAGTTTTTCTAATGGCAATTTGCATATACTCCAGAATGTCATAAAGAGTGATCAGCTTAACAGCAATTACTTGCAAAGTCAATATTGGCTAAGAAAATGAACTTCAACCCCCAAAACACATTTCAACATCATTGCATTCCTGCCTTAAAAGGAGCAGCTAACATTGTTTTAGTGATTGCTCCATTAACCCCTTCACCCCCGGCCACTAAAACACCCTAATGACCGGGCCATTTTTTGCAATTTTGACCAGTGTCACTTTGACAGGTTATAACTCTGGAACGCTTCAACGGATCCTGGCGATTCTGAGATTGTTTTTTCGTGACATATTGTACTTCATGTCAGTGGTAAATTTAGGCTGATATGTTTTGCGTTTATTTATGAAAATTTAGGAAATTTGGCGAAAATTTTGAAAATTTCGCAAATTTCAAACTTTGAAAATTTATGCCCATAAATCTGAGAGATATGTCACACAAAATAGTTACTAAATAACATTTCCCACTTGTCTACTTTACATCAGCGCAATTTTCGAAACAAATTTTTTTTCCGTTAGGAAGTTAGAAGGGGTCAAAGGTCATCAGCAAATTCTCATTTTTCCAACAAAATTTACAAAATAATTTTTTTAGGGACCACATCACATTTGAAGTGACTTTGAGAGGCCTAGGTGACAGAAAATACCCAAAAGTGACCCCATTCTAAAAACTGCACCCCTCACACTGCTCAAAACCACATCCAAGAAGTTTATTAACCCTTTAGGTGCGTCACAGGAACCAAAGCAATGTGGAAGGAAAAAATGAAAATTTTACTTTTTAACACAAAAATGTTACTTTAGCCATAAAATTTTCATTTTTACAAGGGAGAAAAGAGAAAGTACACAATACAATTTATTGTGCATGTTCTCCTGAGTACGCTGATACCCCATATGTGGTAAAAATCAATTGTTTGGGCGCACGGCAGAGCTCGGAAGGGAAGGAGCGCCATTTGAATTTTTGAACGCAAAATTAGCTGCACTCATTAGCGGACGCCATGTCGGGTTTGAAGACCCCCTGAGGTGCCTAAACAATGGAGCTCCCCCACAAGTGACCCCATTTTGGAAACTAGAGGCCTCAAATAATTTTTCTAGATGTTTGGTGAGCACTTTGAACCCCTGGGGGCTTCACAAAAGTTTATAGCGTTGAGCCGTGAAAAGAAAAACATTTTTTTTTACCACAAAACGGTTGCTTCAACTAGGTAGCTTTTTTTTTCACAAGGGTAACAGGAAAAAATGCACCATAAAATGTATTGTGCATTTTCTCCTGAGTACGCAGATACCTCATATGTGGTGGAAATCAAATGTTTGGACACACAGCAGTGCTCGGAAGGCAAGGAGCGCCATTTGAATTTTTGAGTGCAAAATTAGCTGCACCTGTTAGCGGACGCCATGTCGGGTTTGAAGACCCCCTGAGGTGCCTAAACAATGGAGCTCCCCCACAAGTGACCCCATTTTGGAAACTAGAGGCCTCAAATAATTTTTCTAGATGTTTGGTGAGCACTTTGAACCCCTGGGGGCTTCACAAAAGTTTATAGCGTTGAGCCGTGAAAAGAAAAAAAAATTTTTTTACCACAAAACGGTTGCTTCAACTAGGTAGCTTTTTTTTTCACAAGGGTAACAGGAAAAATGCACCATAAAATGTATTGTGCATTTTCTCCTGAGTACGCAGATACCTCATATGTGGTGGAAATCAAATGTTTGGACACACAGCAGTGCTCGGAAGGCAAGGAGCGCCATTTGAATTTTTGAGTGCAAAATTAGCTGCACCTGTTAGCGGACGCCATGTCGGGTTTGAAGACCCCCTGAGGTGCCTAAACAATGGAGCTCCCCCACAAGTGACCCCATTTTGGAAACTAGAGGCCTCAAATAATTTTTCTAGATGTTTGGTGAGCACTTTGAACCCCTGGGGGCTTCACAAAAGTTTATAGCGTTGAGCCGTGAAAAGAAAAAAAAATTTTTTTACCACAAAGCGGTTGCTTCAACTAGGTAGCTTTTTTTTTCACAAGGGTAACAGGAAAAAATGCACCATAAAATGTATTGTGCATTTTCTCCTGAGTACGCAGATACCTCATATGTGGTGGAAAGTAATTGTTTGGGCGCATGGCGGGGCTCAGAAGAGAAGGAGCGCCATTTGACAGCAAAATTGGTTGGAATCATTAGCGGACGCCATGTCACGTTTGGAGACCCCCTATGGTGCCTAAACAGTGGAGCTCCCCCACAAGTGACACCATTTTGGAAACTAGAGCCCTCAAATAATTTTTCTAGATGTTTGGTGAGCACTTTGAACACCTGGGGGCTTCACAGAAGTTTATAGCGTTGAGCCGTGAAAAGAAAAAAAATTTTTTTTACCACAAAACGGTTGCTTCAACTAGGTAGCTTTTTTTTTCACAAGGCTATCAGGAAAAAATGCACCATAAAATGTATTGTGCATTTTCTCCTGAGTACGCAGATACCTCATATGTGGTGGAAAGTAATTGTTTGGGCGCATGGCGGGGCTCAGAAGAGAAGGAGCGCCATTTGACAGCAAAATTGGTTGGAATCATTAGCGGACGCCATGTCACGTTTGGAGACCCCCCTATGGTGCCTAAACAGTGGAGCTCCCCACAAGTGACACCATTTTGGAAACTAGAGCCCTCAAATAATTTTTCTAGATGTTTGGTGAGCATTTTGAACACCTGGGGGCTTCACAGAAGTTTATAGCGTTGAGCCGTGAAAGAAAAATTTTTTTTTTTTTACCACAAAACGGTTGCTTCAACTAGGTAGCTTTTTTTTCACAAGGGTAACAGGAAAAAATGCACCATAAAATGTATTGTGCAATTTCTCCTGAGTACACAGACACCTCACATGTGGTGGAAAGTAATTGTTTGAGCGCATGGCGGGGCTCAGAAGAGAAGGAGCGCCATTTGACTTTTCAAACGCACAGACGCAGTGCACTGATCGGCCGCTGCAGGACGCACGGTCTGATGCGATAAAAAAAGCGTCGGGGATACGTAAAAAAAAGTCACGCCAAAAATTGAGCAGGATGCCGATCCATTATCTGCATCCCTAATCAGCGCTCGGCGAGACGCACGGACAAATGCGATACAAAAAGCGTTGTGAATACGGCAAAAAGTCACGCCAAAAATTGACCATGGATGCCGATCCGTTATCTGCATCCCTGATCAGCGCTCGGCGGGACGCACGGACGGATGCGATACAAAAAGCGTCGTGAATACGGAAAAAAGTCACGCCAAAAATTGAGCAGGGATGCCGATCCATTATCTGCATCCCTAATCAGCGCTCGGCGGGACGCACGGACGGATGCGATACAAAAAGCGTCGTGAATACGGAAAAAAGTCACGCCAAAAATTGAGCAGGGATGCCGATCCGTTATCTGCATCCCTAATCAGCGCTCGGCGGGACGCACGGACGGATGCGATACAAAAAGCGTCGTGAATACGGAAAAAAGTCACGCCAAAAATTGACCATGGATGCCGATCCGTTATCTGCATCCCTGATCAGCGCTCGGCGGGACGCACGGACGGATGCGATACAAAAAGCGTCGGGGATACGGAAAAAAAAGTCACGCCAAAAATTGAGCAGGGATGCCGATCCGTTATCTGCATCCCTGATCAGCGCTTGGCGGGACGCACGGACGGATGAGGTGTAAAAATGGACAGGGGATACGGAAAAAAAAAAAAGTTATACTCACAGTACCCAGAGGACTAGCAGGAGGATCACTGACCAGAAGAGCTGCAGAGGAACAGATGGCAGAGAGATGGACAGCTTTACAGGAGCAGCAGGCAGATCAGCAGAATGCCCAGGAAGGACCCAGCGATGGACGCAGATGTGATCAGGCCGGTGAAGACAGGTAAGAGGACGTCGGGGGAGAGCAGAGGGGGAGAGGGGGGGGTGAGAGCAGAGGGGGAGAGGGGGGGGTGAGAGCAGAGGGGGAGAGGGGGGGGGTGAGAGCAGAGGGGGAGAGGGGGGGGGTGAGAGCAGAGGGGGAGAGGGGGGGGTGAGAGCAGAGGGGGGGGTGAGAGCAGAGGGGGGGGGTGAGAGCAGAGGGGGAGGGGGGAGAGCAGAGGGGGAGGGGGGAGAGCAGAGGGGAGGGGGGAGAGCAGAGGGGGAGACCGGAGAGGGAGCTGCAGAAGCAGAATAGAAATAATGGGGGAGGCAGTCAGATCGCGGGGGGAGCGGATCGGGATGTCGGGGGGGGGGGGGTGGTTGGGGGGAGCAGATCGCGGGGGGGGGGCACGGCAGGGGCTATCACGGCAGCGCGCAGGGGCACCGCGGGAGCGCGCACGGGCTGCAAAGTGAGCACAGTACTCACTTTGCAGCAGCAGCGGTGACCTCAGCAGCAGCGGTGGTAGCAGATCGGGATGCCGGGGGGGCAGATCGGGGCATAGGGGGGCAGATCGGGGGGGGCACGGGCAGGGGCCTTCACGGGAGCGCGCAGGGGCCTTCACGGGAGCGCGCAGGGAGCGTAATACTTACCATTAGAGCTGCAGCGGCGGAGACATCAGAGGCGGCGGCGGCAGCAGCAGCGGTGGCGTGGTACCAAAAGTACCAGCCACTCCACGCTGCAAACATGTTGGGGGAGGGCTCGCAGGCCAGCACAGGCCTGGGGAGGGCGGCCACCGGCAGATCAGACCGCCCCACTGCACACTGATTGGAGCGATTGCGCGTCATAGCACGATCGCTCCAATCAGTGCTGCAGGGGCTGGGGGCGGCATGTTTGAGGTCCACCTATGATATGCTGCTGCAGCTGCGGCATCTCATAGCTGGATCTCACAGGATCGCACTAATTCGGGCATTATTTTTGCCGAAATTAGTGCGATCGATGTGGTTGGCGGTTCAGATTTGAACAGCCAATCACATCGATCGTCGATAGGGGGTGGCGATGCCGCCCCCCCTGGGGTCAAGCAAAGGTCCCCTGCTGTAAGAAACAGCAGGGGACATCATTTGAAAGCCGTTGCTATGGCCACGGCAATCAAATGAAGTTTAGGCCGTAAAATTACGTCCCTGGTCGTTAAGTCACGTTAAAATAGGACGTAATTTTATGGCCCGCGGTCGTGAAGGGGTTAACACAGGTGTGGGTGTTGATGAGGACAGGGCTGGCGATCAATCATGATTAAGTAAGAATGACACCACTGGACACTTTAAAAGGAGGCTGGTGCTTGGTATCATTGTTTCTCTTCAGTTAACCATGGTTATCTCTAAAGAAACACGTGCAGCCATCATTGCTCTGCACAAAAATGGCCTAACAGGGAAGAGTATCGCAGCTACAAAGATTGCACCTCAGTCAACAATCTATCGCATCATCAAGAACTTCAAGGAGAGAGCTTCCATTGTTGCCAAAAAGGCTCCAGGGCACCCAAGAAGGACCAGGAAATGCCAGAACCGTATCTTAAAACTGTTTCAGCTGCGGGATCGGACTACCAGCCGTGCCAAGCTAGCTCAGCAATGGCAGCAGGCTGGTGTGAGTGCTTCTGCACGCACTGTGAGGCGGAGACTGCTTGAGCAAGGCCTGGTTTCAAGAAGGGCAGCAAAGAAGACACTTCTCTCCAGAAAAAACATCAGGGACCGTGTTACGGGGGGCTGTCTGATAATAACCTAAAAGGAGTATCAGACAGTCAGGGTCCACCGTGCAAAGACTTTGCTGCAGACTATGGCAGAGTGCAATACCTCTGTTAACTCACAGAAGGATATAATAAGTAAGTAAAGCAATTCCTCCCTTACTTGGAGGGTGTGTAGAATGATCTCTGTTAATAATCACAGAGACAAAGGCAATGTGTGCGAAATGGCACCTACCTAGGTCCGCTCTTCTAGTGGTGCAAAAGAGACGAACAGCAGCATAAGCCGCACAAAGCTCCTACCTGCGTTCGCTCCACTAGTGTGCGAGGATACGAACCACTAGATATGGCACCTGCCTAGGTCCGCTCTTCTAGTGGTGCAAAAGAGACGAACAGCAGCGTAAGCCGCACAAAGCTCCTACCTCTGTTCGCTCCCCTAGTGTGCGAGGATACGAACAACTGCCAGACGCAGTATAAGGAACGTTACCCTAGCGGCAACGTCCACCTACGAGTCGAATCACAAGGCCCAGCCAGACCATGTGCCTCAGGCACCTGCCTATGTCCGCTCCCCTAAGAGGTAAGGATACAGACAGCAGCCGAAGCTGTAAGGTATAAGAACGCTACCCTGCCGGTAGCGCTCACCTAGCATAGACAGAGGAATGCCTAGAGGAACGCGCACAGAGCGTCTACTCTTATGCATGACCCAAGAGGACTGAGCACCATGCGGCGTGTGTCAGGGTCTTATATAGACTCTGTGCCTCATCCAAGATGGAGGACACCAGAGCCAATCCGCTGCCAGAACGACAGGAGTGACGTCATGCTGGCCTATCACCGAGCAAGGCGTCACAAGCACATGACCAGCGACCAATCGGCATAGAAGGTGTCAGAGACATGTGACCTCGTGTCAGCGATGATGTCACCCGCACATGTGCAATGGCTCCAAGATAGGACTTAGTCTCCGGCGCTCGCACATGTGCAGTAGCAAGAAATCTGGACTTAGTCTCCAGCGCTCGCACATGTGCAGTAGCAAGAAATCTGGACTTAGTCTCCAGCGCTCGCACATGTGCAGTAGCAAGAAATCTGGACATAGTCTCCAGTGCTCGCAGCAACCGTAACAGTACCTCCCCCTCAAGGGCCCCCCTCCCGGCGACACAGGTAATCGGCAACTAAGTCGGGAGCATGGACAGCCTCCTCAGGCTCCCAAGAGCGATGTTCCGGGCCGTAGCCCTCCCAATCTATCAAGAAGAACCTGCGCCCTCTAACCATCTTAGAACCAACTATGGCTCGTACCTCATAGCTAGAGCGAGAGGAATCAGAGGCAGGAGAGTGCACTTCACGAGCGTGAGGTAAAATAGCCGGCTTTAGCAGTGAGACATGGAATTTGTCATGAATCCTAAGATGGACAGGTAACTTCAATTGGTAGACTACAGGATTTACCTGTCGAAGAACCTCATAAGGACCCAGGAAGCGAGGAGCAAATTTGACAGATCTCACTCTAAGTCTCACGTGTTTTGCAGAGAGCCACACAAAGTCCCCTGGAGAAAAGACAGGAGCCGGGCGACGAAACCGATCGGACACCGTCTTCATACGGTCCTTAGCTGCTTGGATCGACTCTTGAGTCTGATCCCAAACCTCTCTGGCATTAGTTGCCCAGTCGGCCACAAGAGGAGGAGGTGCCGCAGCGGGAAACGGTACCGGTACCCTAGGGTGTTGCCCATTATTGAGTACGAACGGTGTCTGCCCAGTGGCCTCAGCCAGCGAATTGTTAAGGGCAAATTCTGCCCAGGGTAGGAGGGAGGACCAGTTATCGTGGTTCTCAGCAACAAAGTGTCGAAGGTATATAATCATAGATTGATTGGTACGCTCAACCAAACCATTGGTCTCCGGATGGTATGCCGAAGAGAGATTCAACTCAATTTGCAGAAGGCTACAAAGATCTCGCCAGAAACGGGAAGCAAATTGCGGACCTCTATCACAAATGATACGATCTGGCATCCCGTGAAGCCTAAAGACATGCTTGAGGAATAGTTTGGCTAGTACCCTGGAAGATGGGATTCTCGATAACGGTACGAGATGAACCATCCGGGATAAATGGTCCGTAATGACCCACACAAATCTATGTCCCTGAGAACATGGAAGATCACCCACAAAGTCCATGCCTACCACCTCCCATGGTCTATCTGGCACCGGTAAAGGATGCAAGAGCCCAGCCGGTCTCTGCCGTAATGGACGGTTGCGAGCACACGAGTAGCAGGAACCGACATATCTCTTGACGTGGCTGGCTAAGTGTGGCCACCAATACCACCTCTCCAGTAACTCTCGTGTCCGCCTAATACCAAAATGCCCACCCACCTTTGAGGTGTGGGCCCATGACAGTATATCATTCTGTCGATCAGGCGGAACAAAGGTCTTGCCTGGTGGGATTTGGTCTAACGTCACAGGGGAGAGCGTATGAAAAACCCTGGAGGGAAGGATAAGACGAGGTTCGTCAATCTCTTCCTGGGTAGAAAGCATAGAGCGAGACAGGGCATCTGCCTTGTTATTCTTACTCCCAGACAGATAGTTGATGGAGAAGTGAAAGCGGGAGAAAAACAAGGACCAGCGGGCTTGGCGAGGATTAAGACGCTGAGCGGTTTGTAAGTACGTCAGATTCTTATGGTCTGTATAGACCTGGAAAGGATGTTTCACTCCTTCCAGCAAGTGACGCCACTCCTCCAAGGCTAATCTCAAGGCGAGCAGTTCCCTATCCCCAATGGTATAGTTTCTCTCTGCCGGTGAAAAGGTTTTAGCAAAGAAGAAACACGGCCTTTTTCTACCTGCACCGTTCTTTTGATACAAGACCGCACCAGCACCCACTGAAGAGGCATCAACCTCTAAGAGGAAGGGCTTACTCTCATCGGGTCTTTGAAGAACGGGAGCAGTTGAAAAGTGTCTTTTTACTGCCTCGAAAGCCTGAGATGTCTCAGTAGACCAGGCTTTGGGATTAGCACCTTTCTTAGTCAAGGCCACCAAAGGGGCCACCAAAGTAGAAAAATGGGGTATGAACTGCCTGTAATAATTTATGAATCCTAAAAAGCGTTGCACCGCCTTCAAGGAATGAGGTTCGGACCATTGCAGGACAGCAGATAGCTTCGCAGGATCCATAGCCAGGCCCTCTTGTGAGATAATGTAACCCAAAAAAAGCAATGAGGACTGCTCGAATACACATTTCTCGAGTTTAGCAAACAATGAGTGCTCCCTTAAACGGGAAAGGACACGAACGACATCCTGACGATGAGTCTCCAGATCAGGAGAAAAAATCAGGATGTCGTCAAGATACACCACTACTGAGGATAACAGTAAATCCCTGAAAACATCGTTTACGAAGTCCTGAAATACTGCGGGTGCATTACATAACCCAAAAGGCATGACGAGGTATTCATAGTGACCGTCTCGGGTGTTAAAAGCGGTCTTCCATTCGTCACCCTTTCGAATTCGTACCAAGTTATACGCACCCCGCAGATCCAACTTCGTAAAAACTTGAGCTCCTCTCAGTCTGTCAAAGAGCTCCGAAATTAAAGGTAATGGGTATTTGTTCTTTATTGTGATTGCGTTGAGACCCCTGTAATCTATGCAGGGACGCAAATCACCCTCTTTCTTCCGAACAAAGAAAAACCCAGCTCCCGCGGGAGAGACAGACTTACGAATAAACCCCTTCTCTAAACTCTCTCTTATATAGGTCGACATGGCCTCCGACTCAGGTATCGACAGGGGGTAAACTCTGCCTTTAGGTGGAACCGAACCTGGGATAAGGTCTATGGCACAGTCATACGGCCTATGGGGTGGAAGAACCTCAGCACCCTGTTTGGAGAACACGTCAGCGAAATCCAAATAGGGTGTAGGTATGGGAGAGAGATCAGTTGATGCAACCGCAACGACCTTAGGTGGTAAGGGAAGACATCGGGACTGACATTTCGAACCCCAACTAATAATGCTGTCAGACTCCCAGTCAATGTGAGGAGCATGAGTCCGAAGCCATGGAAGACCCAGAAGGACGTCGTCTATACCCTCAGGCAAAACAAGAAAAGAAATCTCCTCTATGTGACCCTGAGACAGGGAAAGGCGCAAGGGAACTGTCCTCAATGTAATGGAGTCAGACAACATAGTTCCATTAACAACACGGACAGGAATAGGCGCCTCTAACATGATAGAGGGAATATTGTGTCCCTTTACAAATCCTGAGGACACAAAAATCCCGTCAGCTCCGGAATCCACAAAAGCCATAATAGGCCATGTATTCTCAGATAACGAGAGCTGACCTGGGATACAACACTTAGAGGGTGCAGAAGACGTCTCTAGTAACCCCCCTCTAATGGTTACTAGGCCAGGGAGTTTCCCTGACGACTAGGACACTTGTTGGCATAGTGCCCAGCCTGACGACATACGTAACATATAGGAGGACCAGACTTGCGTAGTCTGGAGGACGTATGACCTAACTCCATAGGAGTGGGAGATGTTTCAGATGCTGAGGAAGATGGTAGTGGACCCTCAACAACTGGAATAGCCCGATGCTTAGGGCGTGAGGAAGAGACCTCGAGTCTACGTTCCTTATGGCGTACATCGATCCTCGTTGCTACTGTGATCAAGTCCTCCAGAGAAGCAGGGACCTCACGAGTAGCAAGAGCATCCTTGACATAGCCTGCCAACCCTCTCCAGAAGATAGGAATCAACACCTTCTCTGGCCAATCTAGTTCTGCCACCAGAGTTCTAAAAGCAATGGCATAAGAACTAGTGGATAACGAACCCTGAGATAGATCTAACAGTCTCAGGGCCGCATCATGGGTAACCTGCGGACCCATGAATACCGCCTTAAGAGCATCAAGAAAGTCTTGATGTCTCAGAGTAACCACATCAGAGCGCTCCCATAGGGGAGTCGCCCATTCTAAGGCTTTGTCCTGAAGTAAGGAGATGATAAAGCCTACTCTGGACCTCTCCGTAGAGAAGCGAGAAGAGTTGACCTCTAGGTGTATCTGACACTGACTAATGAAACCACGACATGATCTGGCATCGCCAGAATATCTGTTTGGCAGAGCAAGTCGAGGATCATGTGCAGCTGTCACCATGGTCTGAGGTTTATCCTCTATACTCTTGAGCCGTGACTCAAGTACTTGTATGTAATGGTGTAACTGCTGATATTCTGCCATAACTGCCAGACCCTTGGCTCAGTCCTAATGTTACGGGGGGCTGTCTGATAATAACCTAAAAGGAGTATCAGACAGTCAGGGTCCACCGTGCAAAGACTTTGCTGCAGACTATGGCAGAGTGCAATACCTCTGTTAACTCACAGAAGGATATAATAAGTAAGTAAAGCAATTCCTCCCTTACTTGGAGGGTGTGTAGAATGATCTCTGTTAATAATCACAGAGACAAAGGCAATGTGTGCGAAATGGCACCTACCTAGGTCCGCTCTTCTAGTGGTGCAAAAGAGACGAACAGCAGCGTAAGCCGCACAAAGCTCCTACCTGCGTTCGCTCCACTAGTGTGCGAGGATACGAACCACTAGATATGGCACCTGCCTAGGTCCGCTCTTCTAGTGGTGCAAAAGAGACGAACAGCAGCGTAAGCCGCACAAAGCTCCTACCTCTGTTCGCTCCCCTAGTGTGCGAGGATACGAACAACTGCCAGACGCAGTATAAGGAACGTTACCCTAGCGGCAACGTCCACCTACGAGTCGAATCACAAGGCCCAGCCAGACCATGTGCCTCAGGCACCTGCCTATGTCCGCTCCCCTAAGAGGTAAGGATACGGACAGCAGCCGAAGCTGTAAGGTATAAGAACGCTACCCTGCCGGTAGCGCTCACCTAGCATAGACAGAGGAATGCCTAGAGGAACGCGCACAGAGCGTCTACTCTTATGCATGAACCAAGAGGACTGAGCACCATGCGGCGTGTGTCAGGGTCTTATATAGACTCTGTGCCTCATCCAAGATGGAGGACACCAGAGCCAATCCGCTGCCAGAACGACAGGAGTGACGTCATGCTGGCCTATCACCGAGCAAGGCGTCACAAGCACATGACCAGCGACCAATCGTTATAGAAGGTGTCAGAGACATGTGACCTCGTGTCAGCGATGATGTCACCCGCACATGTGCAATGGCTCCAAGATAGGACTTAGTCTCCGGTGCTCGCACATGTGCAGTAGCAAGAAATCTGGACTTAGTCTCCAGCGCTCGCACATGTGCAGTAGCAAGAAATCTGGACTTAGTCTCCAGCGCTCGCACATGTGCAGTAGCAAGAAATCTGGACTTAGTCTCCAGCGCTCGCACATGTGCAGTAGCAAGAAATCTGGACATAGTCTCCAGTGCTCGCAGCAACCGTAACAGACCGACTGATATTCTGCAAAAGGTACAGGGAGTAGACTGCTGAAGACTGGGGTAAAGTCATTTTCTCAGATTAATCCCCTTTTCGATTGTTTGGGACAACTGTTAAACAGCTTATTAGGAGAAGAAGAGGTGAGCGCTACCACCAGTCTTGTCTCATGCCAACTGTTAAGCATCCTGAAACGATTCATGTGTGGGGTTGCTTCTCAGCCAAGGGAATCGGCTCACTCACAGTCTTGCCTAAAAACACAGCCATGAATAAAGAATGGTACCAGAATGTCCTCCAAGAGCAACTTCTCCCAACTGTCCAAGAGCAGTTTGGCGCCCAACAATGCCTTTTCCTGCATGATGGAGCACCTTGCCATAAAGCAAAGGTGATCACTAAATGGCTCATGGAACAAAACATAGAGATTTTGGGTCCATGGCCTGGAAACTCCCCAGATCTTAATCCCATTGAGAACTTGTGGGCAATCATCAAGAGACGGGTGGACAAACAAAAACCAACAAATTCTAGCAAAATGCAAGCATTGCTTATGCAAGAATGGACAGCTATCAGTCAGGATTTGATCCAGAAGTTGATTGAGAGCATGCCAGGGAGAATTGCAGAGCTCCTGAAGAAGAAGGGTCAACACTGCAAATATTGACTTGCTGCATTAATTCATTCTAACTGTTAATATAACCTTTTGGTACTCATAATATGATTGCAATTATATTTCTGTATGTGATGTAAACATCAGACAAACACAATTAAAAACCAGAGGGCAACAGATCATGTGAAAATATAATTTTGGTGTCATTCTCAAAACTTTTGGCCATGACTGTACACTGTATATATTGGCCGCGATTGAGCCTTGCTGTATCTCCAGTTTTCAGGCGTAACATGCTCCATTTTAATAGTGTAGGATGTGCACCTTATTCCCTATAGATTTTGGCCACTTTATAAAAGATCTTTCCTTTTGAAGCATGTTTTTTATTTTTTTCTAGTAAACTTAATGGTTTAAATATATTCATGGAATCAGACTCAAATCAAATGCCACATTTTTTAGCGCATCTCCCTCCATTCCACTGTTTGTCCGAAAATAAAGTTTCTGGAAGAGTTTTTGTTTTGCTGCATGATTGCAACTTATTTGTAAATTTGGGTTCTAAAAGTTTCGTGGAGAAATGGCTACAAAAAACAGTATTTTTGATTTTGTACTTTCGCCATTTTGAAAATTTGGTCTGAAAAATGTTAGAGAAAACAACAAGACAAAAAAGCAAGGTGCAAAAATAGGTATAACCAGCTCACTCCTGTTATATGATTGTGATCCTTGGCACAAGGGCACAAGGGAAGCCACCCCTGGTAGACGAAGGGCTGTATGGTTCCAATAGAAAAAAAATCCTCCAGCCAAAAATACAGGTTAGGGCAGAGTCATACTGTCACACAAGTGCATTGCGAGAAAATCTCACATTTCACACGGCCCTATTTAACGCCTCTTTCACACGTCCCTGAAAAACACGCATGTTTTTCACGGACGTGTCAAAGGTGCGCATTGCCCTCGGTGTGCTGTATGCATGGCCTACGTGTGTTCTCCATGTGTTATCCGTGATAACACACAGAGAACGGAAACTGTCTACTCACCTGTCCCTGGTGTCGCTGTCCGTGGTGCTGAACTTCGGTGTCCGGTCCTGCCGACTCCCCGCTGCTGCTGCTTCCGCAGTGAAGTGAATATTCAATGAGCATAATGAGCGGCGGTTGGCAGCAAATGACAGCAGCGGCAGAGACTGCAGTGCAGGAGAAAGTGAGTAATATTTTGTTTTTTTTCTCGCAGACACATGTCTTTTCTCCGGTGCGTGTCACACGGAACACATCTGTGTGGTCCGTGTGTGTGTTACGTGTGACACGTTTGCATTCCGTGTGACACCCGTGATGCCGGAGAAAAACGGACATGTCGGCGTGAGAAACACACGGACACACGTAAGTACGGAACGGACACACTTTCCTTTCAAATATACTTATGTGTATCCAAAACATTAGGAATACATAGGTCCACGTGATAAAACTGCCAAACACGTACTAGAGGAATGTACGTGTGAAAGAGGCCTAAGACAATGCTGCAGCTCACATCTGCGAGTTTTTCCTCAGCCCTAATCGGACTGAAGTAAAAATCACAGCATGCTGCAATTGTCTGCGGGAACCATATCACTCGCACCCATCAAGTGTATGAGTGCGAGAGAATCATCGGACTGCACTCGGATGTCATCCAAGTGCAGTATGATATACGCAAAGGCTGACAATGGAGGAGATGGGGAAGCTAATCCCTCCCTTTCCTTCACAGCTGTGATCCGATCTCAGGGTCGGATCACAGTGGCATGACACTTGGCTCACACTCGCAGCAGAGCAGGATCTGAGAATCCTTATATCGCATCCAATGCACTCACATTGGATGCCACATGCTAGTGTGACTCTGCCCTAAGGCTATGTGTGCAAGGCGTTTTTTATCAGTTTTTCTGGTGCAGTTTTGTTCAGGTTTGGTGCAGTTTGTGGCCCAATTCCGTATGTCTTTCTTCATGCCAGCTATGCCAGCAAAGTCAATGAGAATTCTGAAGCGTTGTTCGTACAGTGCTTATGTTTTACCTAATATTTGGTGCAGAAAATAATCTGCAGCATGTCAATTGTTGGTGCATTTTTTCCTGCATTTTGTAGCCCTTCCACCCATTGACTTCATTGAACCCTAGAACGCACAACAATAGAAATCTACAATAGAAAACAAGTAACCTAGCAGGCCTGCGAGGCCCCAGGTATGTGTAGCACCCCTGAATACATCAGGGTGCTACAGGGAACTGCATCCTGTCACCCAGTGTGTAGGGCCAACCCCTCCAGGTTCCCAACCATGACCTGTACAGACATACCAGTGGGTTGGTTAAGTTGGAGCACGGTCGCCCACCTAGGGGTCAGGAAGACTGGTGGGAGGGGAGATGTGAGAGAGTTGAGAGTAAAGCCTGCTTTACATGGTACGATCTATCGTGCAATGTCACGATCGATCGTACCCGCCCCTGTCGTTTGTGCGTGACGGGCAATTAGTTGCCCGTGGCGCACAAAGTCGTTAACCCCCGTCACACGCACTTACCTGCTGTGCTACGTCGCTGTGGGCGGCGACCATCCTCTTCCTGAAGGGGGAGGGACGTTCGGCGTCACAGCGACATCACACAGCGGCCGCCCAATAGAAGCGGAGGGGCGGAGATGAGCGGGACGTAAACATCCCGCCCACCTCCTTCCTTCCGCATAGCCAGCGGGTGCCGCGGGACAGAGGTAAGCTGCTGTTCATCGTTCCCGGGGTTTCACACGGAGCGGCGTGTGCTACCCCGGGAACGATGAGCAACCGGCGCCATTTTAATTAAACGAGATTATGAAACCGAGCGACGAGTACACGACTCACGATTTGTGAGCGATACTGCTTCGCTCGGAGGTGTCACACAGCCCAACGTCGCAAGCTATGCCGGATGTGCGTCACAAAAACCATGACCCCGACGATCTATCGCACGATAGATCGTCTCATGTAAAGCACCCTTTAGCCCTCAAAGAATGATGAGCTGGGGAGTTGTAGCTCCCAGGGTGCCAACAGATTGGGTCGCAGACGGTGGTCCGGGATCACAGGAGTCGGGGACCGGTATCAGGAACACTGGACAGGGGTGTGACGGACGCAGTCTAGGAGGACGGTTGGCACCAGAAAGCCCAATTACCTTACTGGTACCGAGCACAGCGGGGTACAGGACCCTAGATCAGGGAAGAGCTTCAGGCGCCTTGATAATTAACCTGTGGAGGATAGTCTCTTTATGAACTTTCCCCAAGAGCTCAGAGATTGAAGGTATCAGCACAACATGGGGATAGGGTTCTCCAAAGCACACAACCCACTAAAATCCCAAGTGCCAGCCATCTGTTACGTCCGGGTGGTGGAAACTCTGGACCGTACACCGGTTTCCCTTGAGGAGGCAGCCAGGCTGGTCACCCCGCCAGAGGGTCTTTCTGCACGGCAGCCAAAGCACTATTGGTAGTCAGACAGTCCATAGGGGAGCTGGAAAGGTGGACATTGCTGAACACACGGAGTCCTGGACGGTAGTCCGGGTGACGAGGCTCAGGGGCCAAGGCCGGGTTGAAGGGTCAGGCGGGATCCGGAACCTGCTGAGCGATGGGACGGGTCACCCAACGGAGCCAGGGACTGGAGACTGGCGGAGCTGCAGAGGTGGTGGAACATCCGCCGAAGTCACCGTCAGGGTACTGTAATGGACGTGGTTCGGAGCGGCTGGCGTGGCAGGACAGGCTCTACGAGACAGGACAGGGTTAATACAGAGCAAAGCAATATGGGGACCTGAACTCCTAGTCTACCAAACACGTAGAACAGGCCCCGCCCACCAGGAAAGAGAATCCTAATATACCCTGTACCTGTCTATGCAATTTCCTGTTTCTAGGTGCTGGCCCTTTAAGAAAGGGTCAATGACCGCGCGTGCACCCTAATGCGCATGCGCGAGGCCCGTGTACCAGAAGCCAGTCCAGGGAGCAGTGCAGAGGAAGCAGGAGTGCCCGGCTGAGTGTCCCACGTCGCAGAGGAGCGCCGGGAGCGGGGAGCTGGACGCATGGAGGGCGCCGGCGAGGAAGAGGAGGCTGGGACCGGAGTGGTGAGCAGGGGACGCCGCCGGGGAGCGGGGAGCGGGCCATGGGGACCGGAGAGCGGGGCACGGGGACCGGGAAGCGTGACACCATCAAGAGCACAGCTGCCATACACACGGGTAGCGAGGCTCGAAAGCTTTAAGCCGAGGGGCCACAACAGCCAATCAATTTGTGTACGGAGGCAGGGATCCGGACTTACCAAGTGACACCGGTGGGAGCGGGACCTGGACAGGCTCCCCCCGCAGAGACTGCGGTACCTAGAGACTTTGGTTTACCATCTGTGTGAGTGTCTGCTTATTCCACCTAATCCAGCACCAAGACTACTGCAGTGAGTAACCTGACCCCTGCAACCTGCTTTCCCAAAGCCGTGCCACCCGATCACCAAACCTCCTGACCCCCACCATCCGGGGCCTTCCCTACCTGCGGAGCGACTGACACCTTGCTGCCCCCACACAATCTGCTCTGGTACTCCCTTCAGCAGTGGCGGTACTCCCCTTACCGCAACCAGGTGGCATCACGATCATTTATCCCCTGTTTCCTCCGGTAGCCAGTCCGACGATGTATGCAAGTGTCAAGGATCCGTGTGACATGCATATACCATCTGTATGACATGCGTATGTCACCTGCATTCTGATTTTTTTATCGCGCCCATATGCTTGCATGGGGGTGCGAGAGCTGAGACTAGGTGCAAATCGCAGCATGCTGCAATTTCACCGAGAGTACGAGACGTGTCGTATGAAATTAAGCTAGTGGATAATACCTCATAGCTTAATACTGGTGCGAGTGCGATCCGATTTTTTATCGGATCGCACTCGAACATGGAAATCGCAAGTGGACAAGAGCCCTAAAGTAAACCCTGTATTAGTGGTTCTCCTTAGGCCTCCTTCATACCTCCATGTCTGTGTGGTGTCCGCATTCACACCTCCTGGAGGCACGTTCACATGCGTACTAATTAAAGTCAATAGAGATCTTCACACCCCTGTATTTTCAACTGGGTCATGTGGCTAGAAAGCTAGAAATATGAAAGATAAATGATAGATGGAATAGATAGATACATGCATATATAGAATAGATAGATGTATATGTCGCGGGCGGGGAGGACGCCGCCACTGCTGCGCTCTCGCTAACGCTCGGGTCCGGCGCTGCTGCGGCTGCTGCTGCTGCTCGGTGGCTCGAGCGGTGGGCCAGATCCGGTGACTCGAGCGACGCTCCTCGCCCGTGAGTGAAAGGGGTGGTTGGATTGGGGGATTTAGTCCGTGACGCCACTCACGGGTCGTGGTGAAGATGGGCACCACCGCTGCTGGTGACGGGGATCCCGGGAGCGATGGTAGGGAGCAGCTGGGATGTTGTTTTTCCCCTCCGTGGGTAGGGGTCGGTGGTCCCGGGGCCCGATGATGTGACGGGGAGGCTGGGTTGGTGGGGTGCAGTGTTGCAAGGACAGGGCGGCGCGGCGCCTGATGGCACGTGTGTACTCACTCAGTAAGAAACGTACAAAGTCCTCGGTAAACCAAATGGCTGGATGGACGGGTCCCGCAGCCAGGCTGCTGCGTCTCTCCCCGGACAGGTGATGGCGGCTGTCTTTCCCTGCACCTTGATGTTCTCATTTGACTACTATGGATCCCCAACGGTAGTCCGCTCCCCGGTGTATGGGTACCGGAGGAGCCCGTTTGCCCGCAGGCTCTGGCCCTTGGGTCTCTAGCCTTAGGCGGTAGCTGTATACCCTCACGGTGTGGGCGGTTGCCTTCAATCGGGACTTTTGCTGTTAGGAAACCCCTGGGGTTCTGGTCACATTCGGATTTGACTATTGTAGGTGGCTCCAAGCCTGGTCGGGGTCCGATGGCCCTGCCTGTGTGTGCTGGCTTCACTTCGCTCCCCGGTCGGTACCGGCGGGCCATTGCCCGACCCCGGTCCTACGGTTCCGCGTTGCTTCACCACTCCTGCAGATGGCCACCACCGTCTGCCAACCTTGCTGTCAGTGCCTGGGCCACAAACCCAGACACTCAAATGTTTGCTCCTCTCACTTCAAACTCCTACACCGAACTGCCACTTTTCCCGCCTCCAGGCCTGTGAACTCCTAGGTGGGTGGGGCCAACCACTTGGCTCCGCCCCACCTGGTGTGGACATCAGACACTGGAGGGAGGCAACAAGAGTTTTGTGTTTGGCTGGTGTCCCTGTCTAATGGGGGTGGGGTGTTTGAGTGTTATTTGTGACGACCTGGCTAGTCCAGGGCGCCACATATATATAGAATAGATGTATATATAGATGTATATATATAGATGTATATATAGCATAGATAGATGTATAGATAGATAGAGATATAGATGTATATATAGAATAGATAGATGTATAGATAGATGTAGGATTTTATTTGGGAAGGTGTGTGGGGGACGCCAACCTCAAGAGGGGTGGCATGTGAGAGTGCTGATATTCCAGCTGCAGTGTCTCCTTCTGTCCACCACAAGGGTGTCTGTGCAGCTGCACTGTCTCCTCCCATCCACCAGAGAGGTGTCTGTGTGGCTGGCTGCAGTGTCTCCTGCCGTCGACCAGAGGGATATCTGCGCTGTCTTGGATTCTGTGAGGAGCAAGAGAGAGAGGAGGAAGAAAAGGGAATGAGAGACAGAGCAAGAGGGAAACTGAAGTGTTGTGGTCAACTCTGAGATTCCTGTACTGCTGCAGACAGCCTGCTGATTTCTGTGCGAATAGAGGCTAAGTGCAAGCGTTCATAGACTGTGGAGTGGAAACAGTAATCAGAGCAGGTTCCCTGGTTACCTTGGCCTTTCCACAGGACTGATAATTCTGCCCTGAGGTAATCCATTCCTGAGGCGATTCCCACTGGACCGCTGATCTTTCCTTGAGGTGACATGTCCCTGTGATTGCCACTGCCTTATGGACTTGCTGCAAAGCTGAAAGCTGCCTGGATTTCCCCTTTGTACTTGAGACTTCTCTGGATCGATCTTTCAGTACTGTAAGTCCTGAGCATGGGCCCCTTGCATATTTTTCTATTTTAGCGGGCAAAGTGTGAACAAACATGGTAGTGGTTTTGGTGCGAAAACGGTAAAGGTATGCTGCAGTCACTTATGCAAAACTTAACTTGAACTATTGTTGTACTGCTGCTAACAAGTGTTTAACCCCTGATAATTTACTACTGTGCACATAAATGAGGGGAGAGGGAGGGGAATAGAGGTATAAATAAGATGGTTAATTGGTGTGCTGGTCCAGAGACAGGTCCTTGTTCCACTTAAAAATTTACACTCCTTGTTAGTTTATAAGTGCTGTTCTAGCATTGTTTTGGGTCTTCCTGTTAGGTAAATTGTGTTCCGGTAGTTCCTGAGATATTGGAAGGGATCCCTAGACCAGCACACTGTTCCTGGTTTTTGAGCTGGGTGTATGTGCATTTGTTTACGGTAATTCTTAACTGTGGTACGAGTTACATTTCTCACTTTCCAAATCCATTTATAAAGAAATAGAGTTTGCACTCAGCCCTAGTCTGGTCTCGTTCCTCATTCTTGACCCGCTGTAGCCTGGAAACAACCTCTCAGTTCCACAGCCGCGGGTCACACAGCAGTGTGTGAGTGGCCATCGGCCGGGACGAACAGTGACACCATGGGTTTACTGCAGTTCAATGCCCATGGCTGTTGTGCCAAGTATCATGAGAGCCCGCGGCAATGAACTTTAGCAAACTCGTGAGTTCAACTGAGTTCAATGCCCGTGGCTGTTCTCACGCCAAGTATCTGGGTTTTAGGAGCATCCATAAGTGCAGGATGAGACTGACCTTTCCAATACCTCCAGCCCAGGTTTATCAGGCTGCCTAGGTCTCATTTAAAGCAGCTGAGTTCTCACAGAAGTTGTCTTTGTGTGACTAGAGGGAAGAGACCTGAATGTCCTGGTCAGTCTTGGTCTGACACTGATTAGGGGAAAACAGTACAACATATCTAAATGGGTGAGACTTAGGTGAGCTTTACATGTTGCGACATCACTACCGATATATCGTCGGGGTCACGTCGTTAGTGACGCACATCTGGCGTCGGTAGCGACATTGCAATGTGTAAATCCTAGGTGCGATGATGAACAAGCACAGAAGCGTACAATATTGCTGATCTGCGTAACGTCATTTATTTCCATAATGTCAGTTCGGCCGCAGGTACGATGTTGTTTGTCGTTCCTGCAGCACCACACATCGCTGTGTGTAAACCCGCAGGAACGACAAACAGCTCCTTACCTGCATCCACCGGCAATGCGGAAGAAAGAAGGTGGGCGGGATGTTATGTCCCGCTCGTCTCTGCCCCTCCGCTTCTATTGGCCGTCCACTTAGTGACGTCGCGGTGACGTCGCGGTGATGCCGAACGCACCTCCCCCTTGAAGGAGAGATTCTTCGGCGGTCACCGCGACGTCGCCGACAAGGTATGTGCGTGTGAAGCTGCTGTAGCGGTAATGTTCGCTACGGCAGCGATCACCAGATATCGCATGTGCGACTTGGGCGGGTACTATCGCGCTTGACATCGCTAGCCAATGCTAGGGATGTCGCAATGTGTAAAGTACCCCTTACTGCTGTTTGGATTATTTTGTTTCTTTCTTCCTTTGAGTTAAATGAAGCTCACACGAGCCTGTGACTCGGATGAGTGCAATGCAAGAAAATCTTACATTGCACTCAGACCATTGTTATTCAATGAGGGTGAGCAGATGACCAGCTTTTTTCTCATCCAGATTCTGGATGAGTGAAAAGTCGCAGCATGCCTATGGGTGTGAGTGAAACATTGGACTGCACTTGGATGACATCATGGATGAGTGCAGTGCAATAATCGCATCAGCTGACGATGGAGGAAATGAAGAGATTAAAACCTCCCTCTCCTCCACAGCTCCCACCACCTCCTCCACAGGTGTGATCCGATCGCAGTATCGGATCACAAATCCATGACACTCGGCTCATGCTGGCAGCACAGTGGGAGCCAAAGGTCATTAACATATTGCATCGGATACCATTCGATCATGTGAATCCAGCCTTAGAGAAAGACTATTTTATGTTCATAAAGGACTTTTCTGAAGTTTATGAAAGACAATAAACGTCAAAGGATTTTGCACCACAGCGAGTATTTTACACCACAACGTATGTATACCTCAAGAGTTAGATTTCTGGTGTAAGGCATGCCACAGTTATTTATGAATTAGACAAGCTCGGGCAGCACACCGCAGCTTCGGACTTTAGCAAAACGTGTGAGAAAACACCAAAAGTCGCAATATTTTTGCGCAAACTCAAGTTGTGCAAACATATTGCAACTTATCTAAATGTATTGAGACAAAATTCTGTTGAAAACACTTTGGCATATCAATTTTAGGGCTCTATGCGCAGGCTGCATCTTTGTGGTGACCAAAAAAGATGCACGTTTTTGGCCCAAAACAACGCACCCGCTGCAAAAATGCATCAAAAAATGAATGTATTTATTCACTTTTTTACTTGCTTTTTACAGCATTTTTACCCAATGCGCTTTTTAAGTCAAATCTATTGACTAGAAGGGCTCAAAAACGCTGGCAAAAATGCAGAAAGAATTGACATGCTGCATATTTGTGGTCACCACAAAGGTGCAACCAAAAAAAGCTGCAATGTGCAGACAAAAAAAAACTAAAATCTCATACTTTGCTGGGGAAGGAAATGTGTACCGCCCCGGGGCTCGGCCGGCAGCCGCTCGGATCCGTGCTCGTCAGTGGGTGGCTCGAGCTCCTCACGGACCCGGGGGTCGCGTCGCTCTGAAAGGGAGGTTGGCACTACACGTAGGGACTTCGGTGGGGAGGTCCACGGCCGGAGCCGCGGTTGTTTGTAGAGGATTTGAGTTCGTGACGCCACCCACGGGTTGTGGTGAATGGATGGACACTACCACTGCCATTGACTAGGCTCCCGGGGACGGTGTTGCGCAGCTTGGTGTTGACCCCTCCATGGGTAGGGGGATGATGGTCCCGAGGGAGTTGCTGAGGCGGGGGATTGGATGCGTGCTGGTGGCGCGGTGCGGCGCGGTGCGCGGCCTGAAGGCACTGCTGTACTCACTATTACAAACATGATGGAGTTTCTGGTAAACCAAACAAGATGGTGGACGATGCCCGCAGCCGGCTGCGCTTTTCCTTTTTTCAGGTTGGTGGTTTCCGTCTTTCTCCTGAACCTCACTTTTGTAGAAATGATGACTCCTATGCCTGAGCAATGGTAGTCTGCTCCCCAGCCTGGTGTGTGCCGGTAGAGCCCTTTTGCCCGCAGACGCTGGCCCATCGGGTCTCGATGCCTTGGCGGTGGCTTTCTACCCCTATGGTTGGGCTGTTGTCTTCAGTCGGGTCTTAGGTGGGAAAGGGCCTAAAGTCCAGTCCTCAATCAGTTGATTTGACTCAGCCCAGTTGTTTCTGGGCCTCGTACTGGGTCTGAGTACCCCTCCTGGTGCTCCGGTTTCCAATCGGTTCCCCGGTTCGGTACCAGCGAGCCACTACCCGTCCCCGGTCCTTACGGTTCCGCCGGCTGTAATCCCAGCTTCTGCAGGCGGCCACCACCATCTACCTCCTGGTGTTAAGGTCCAGTCACACATAACAAGATCGTGAATGAGATCGCTACTACGTCACAGTTCCCGGATCATTGCTGAGTCGTTGGTGAAATCGTATGTGAGGTGTCACACACACTGACTTTAGGAACAAGCATGCCGTATAACGATCTTGTAAATTGTCGGGACCCTGTCACACAACAGCTGTGGTAACGATTCCGATCTCGATTAGGGGTGTAGTGAAACGCAGTGAGCCACGTAGGCATGCATTGGCGTCGCCTTTTCCACACCCCTCCGCTCCAATTGGTGGCCAATACTGCGTTCTGATTGGGCGGGTGGGCGGGCCTAAAAGGTAACTTTTGCATTGCGTCATCCTTAGTCACTTCTTTTGAGCTTTGCTTTGAGAATAGAACCTGCGACTCCACCCTGATTCATTCGTACTTTGTACCCGGTTGCTTGCTTGCTTTTCGGATCGAAGCTGCATCTGCACCCAGATTCATCCCTCCTTCGTTCCCGAGTGTTTATCAGCGCTAACCTATCAGTACAGAGGGGGGCGCTGAAACGGTGATGCAACTACATGCTATTGTTCTCAGCGCCAACCAATCGGTGCAGGGGGGGCGCGAAAACGGGGATGCAACTACACATTATTGTTCTCAGCGCCAACCAATCGGTGCAGAGGGGGCGCGAATACGGGGAGCAACTGCACGCCTACGTGCCACACTAAAGTTCTAATCTAGGTCGTTAACAAAATCGTAGTTAGGTGTCAAACATACAGATCCATCCTGCCCAGCAGGACTCCAACGAGCCAAAAATGGCCCAGGCTGTTCAGCATCGACCAATGATTTCACAGCAGGGGGCGGATCGTTGGTACGGGTCAAACATGACGAGATCGCTAGTAAAGTCGTTGTTGCGTCACAGAAACTGTGATGTAGCAATGATCTCGTTCTCGATCTCGTTATGTGTGAAGTGGCCTTTAGACAATGGCAGACCTGGGCACAGGTCTGCATTTGAACTCCACTCCACTTCACTGTCAAAGTAATCTCTCACGTTCTCCTGTCTCAGGGCCAGTGAACTCCTCGGTGTGTGGAGCCAACCGCCTGGCTCCACCCCCTGGTGTGAACATCAAACCCGGAGGAGAGTGACAAGGTTTTTGTAGGTTGGCTGCTGTCACCTTACTAAGGGGGGAAGGTGTTTGTGTAAGGGCCTACCTGTGACTACCTGGCTAGTCCAGGGCGTCACATTCCCCCTTGGTTTAATGCAGACCGTCCGCGGGCTGCCCGTCCACCACCGGTTTATTTTGTTGCTTTTTAACTGGAAAAGAGTAAAACATATTTACAAGCATAATAAACTTTGTACAATTCAAGCATATTTTAAAATCTTCCCTTGCGGGAGGCATATTCTTAAACGTTGCAAATAGCAAACATTTTTATTAACAACGGGAATGGGACCGGGTCCTTCTGTTTGCCCACCCAAACAAACCTAACCTTGATGCTGAGCTTTATACGGTGAGCTGATTCATACAAACTTGATGCTGCCCCTAAGAAACGGGTAGCACCCCTTTTCCCCAGTCCAGGAACGGGCCCAGATTTGCTTTACGGGACGGGTACAGTGTTTCACACCTTGTTGTCTCTCAGAGGTCCCACGTCCAGGGGACCCCTGACCCGGAGGATCGCCACCAGTTGCATTGGTGACGGGGCCTCGGCCATCACCTTCCCGCAGGCCCATCCTCCAGTCTGCCTCTCCGGAGGTCATGAAACGGGATAGGTCGGTCAAAGGATTTATTTACAAGCCCAAAAGTTTTTGGGTCGCCTGCAAGTTCTCGGCTATTTTAAAATGGGGCAAAAACAGTAGTATGGTCCCAACGGGGACTTTTCAACTTGGCAGCCGGGATCCGCTACCATTACTTTTCATGTCAATCAGGTGAAAGTCTCGGATGATTGGTGCTCACTCATTCAGCTATTTACACAATCAACATGTTGCACCCCTAGATGGCAGTCTCCCTGTACCTAAGCGGGGGCCTACCTAGGTTGGGGCGTGTGGACCTCCTGGGTCCAGTGTTGTCAGGGGGAGGCAGTGGGACAGAGGGGATGACCGGTTCCTCTTCCTGTGTGTCAGGTATAGTGGGTAGAGACCTACGGGGGCGTGGTATAGGTGCATCCCTGGGCGCTTGTTCAGGTGGCTTGCTGGCGGGCGTCTCTGTCTCCATTTCTTCCACTGGCTGTGGGAACATTATTACGGGAACAATCACCGTGCCATTCTGCATAGGCCAGTCTGCTGGGTAATCACCCATCACAGTATGAATCACCTCTTTCCTCTTTTCCCCGCTCGGCACGGGAACCGGAGCCTGAACCGGAGCCTCATCTACCAGTCTCAAGGGATCCGGACATCTCTTCAGGTGGTCCATGGAAACGGTAGCCGTGGTCTTCCCCTGGTCGTGACTGATCAGATAGGTCTTCTCGTTCTCCCATCCAGTGGGCTGTACGACATATGGGGTCCTCTCCCATTGATTGTCGAGCTTGTGCATCCTTCTCTTGCGCCTCAGCACCACATCCCCGGGTACAAAGGGGGCAGACGGAGCCTGCTTGTTGAAGCGCTGCTCCTGCTTTTCTCGGCTCTGGCGCAGATTCTTCTCCACATACTCCTGGATCCGTCGGTACTGCGTTTGTCGCTTGGCATCCCAGTTGGCGGTGGAGGGAAGCGCTTTGGGTGCCTCTATGTTCATTTCTAGGTCCACTGGTAGCCGTCCCGGTCGGGCTCTCATCAGGTACACGGGGGTGCACTTGGTGGAACTGCAGGGGATGTTGTTGTACTGTACATGTCCACCAGATCAGTCAGCTTCTCCGGCCACAGATTCCTTTCTTCCAACGGTAGTGTCTTGAGGAGGTTCAGGACCAGGTGGTACATTTTCTCACACATCCCATTAGTTTGGTGGTGGTACGGTGTGGTCCGGATCCTCTTGCACCCGTACAAGTGGCAAAACTCCTGGAACACCTCTGCTTCAAAGGCCGGGCCCTGATCCGTGAGCACCTTTTCCTGGTAGCCATGCGGTCGGCAAAAGTAGGCCTGGAAGGCTCTAGCTGCAGTACGGCCCGTCAAGTCTTTAACGGGAACAACCACCATGAACCTTGAGTACTGGTCCACAAAGGTCAGGGGATAGGTATACCCGCTTCGGCTGGGCATGAGTTTGACGTGGTCCAGGGGACCAACTCCAGCGGCTGGTGAGTGACGATCGGCTGCAGAGGGGCCTTCTGGCTGGCCTCGTCCCGCCTTCTAAGTGTACAGGGGCCACAGTCTCGACACCAGGCCTCCACAGACTCTCGCATCCCACTCCAGTAAAACCGCTCCCTCAGCAACATTTCCAGCTTTTTCCAACCAAAGTGCCCTGCGCCATCGTGGTAGGCCTGCTGGCGAACCTTCTAATGGGTCTTTGGGTTGATCAGCCCCCTATACAGCTTCCCTTGATGTAAGTACAGCCGGTCTCTCTCCTTCTACAACCACTGAGCTTCTGAGAGGGCTGCGGAGTCCATCCTGGAAGAGCCCTGCGCAATCATGGTTTTGACCAGTTGGACTGCAGGTTCTCGGTCCTGAGCTTCTTGCCACCCTTGGCTGGGCAGCGGATCAAGGTTCACCTGCTGTTGGTTAACGCAGGGCTTCTCATCCCGTGGCCGATAGAACGCGAGTAGCTCAATTTCCTCAAGGTCGTCGTCCTCCACCCCTTCATCGGGTAGGTGCGGCATCCAAGACAGCGCATCCGCGTTGGTGTTCTTGCGGCCAGCCCTGTACTTGATAGTGAAATCGTAATTGGACAGTCGAGCCATCCACCGCTGCTCCAGGGCACCCAGCTGGGCTGTATCCAGGTGTGTCAACGGATTGTTGTCCGTGTAGGCAGTGAACTTCGCCAACACGAGGTAATGCTTAAACCTTTCGGTTATTGCCCACACGAGGGCTGAGAACTCAAGCTTGAAGGAGCTGTAATTTTCGGGATTCCTTTCCATTGGCCGGAGTTTTCTGCTAGCGTAGGCGATCACTTTCTCCTTCCTGTTCTGTACCTGGCACAGGACCGCACCCAGGCCCACTTTGCTGGCGTCGGTGTAGAAGACGAACGAAAGGCCGTAGTCGGGGTAGGCCAAGATTTCTTCCCCTGTCAGGGCTGACTTCAACTGGTGGAAAGACTCCTCGTGCTTCTCGCCCCAGACAAACGGGGGCCCAGGGGCTCTTCCATTCATGGTCTGTCCCATGAGGAGGTCTTGCATGGGCACGGCCATCTTCGTGTACCCCTTGATGAAATGGCGGTAGTAGCCCACTAGGCCCAGGAACTGCCTCACCTCCTTCACCGTGGTCGGTCGCGGCCAGATCTGGATAGCAGCAACCTTCTCAGGATCTGGGGCTACACCTTCTGCGCTCACCACGTGGCCGAGGTACTGCACTTTGGGTTTCAGCAGATGGCACTTGGAGGGCTTCAGCTTCATCCCGTACTTGGAGAGGGCCGCGAACACTTCTGCCACGTGCTCCAGGTGAGCCTCTTACATCTTGGCATACACGATCACGTCATCCAAATACAATAGAACAGTCTCGAAGTTGAGATGCCCCAAGCAGTACTCCATGAGCCGTTGGAAGGTCCCGGGGCATTGCACAGCCCGAATGGCATACTGTTGAACTCAGAAAAAAGGAAGAAAAACTGTACAACAGCAATTTGGTGAAATTAGAAAATGAGTTTATTGAGTATTTAATATAAACAGGAAAATTGCATAAAAGGATTAAAAGGGACTTTGGGGACCAGCAGGTGGCGTACTCACTCCACAGCTCAGTGGTATTGTAAGAAGAAATAGAGTGAAAGAGACATAAAATTGCAGCTTGACAAAAGCACCATACAAAAATGTACGCCAGCCACCACTTACAAAGTTAAATGTAAAAGGCTACTGCCACATACCATAGAGATTAAGTATCCAAGGTAAAAAAAATTGTGGTATTTGGAGGACATCAAGCAGGTGCAATTGAAAAAAGCAAAAAAAACTCAAATTCAGCAATAATATAACATATACCTGAGTCGTGAAGTGAGGATCCAGGAAACCCCGACCTATAGGTTTCGATCTAATGCCTTCTTCCGGGGGTGGCCTCATGTGCAGAGGAAGTGCCTTTTTATACCAGAATGCACCAATGGGAGAGCAGAAAGGAAGCACCAATCAAACCGGTCCTTAAATCAACCGATATATCAGAATAAAAAGCTGTCTCACCATTGGTGTTTCAAAAGGGTGTGTAAGCCCAGTGACGTGTTGCAATGTCATGGCAACATGGAAACACTGCATCACAGCGTCTATACTCCGCCCTAACTACAAACGTCATGAGCAGGGAAGGAGTGTACATAAATAGACCAATCCAGTTTCCAGTTACACTCGGAGTACAATCGTTAACCGCCCCCATTGGTGCATTCGGGTGCATGTAATCAAAAGAATACTGAACGGATGTAGCTAGATGCCCAGCGGACTGCCAGCAAATCAATCTATTACAGTTACATGTATTGCATATAGCCTAAAACTGCTCACAGCTGGAGGTTTGTTACAGTTGCACGCATTGCATATAGTCTAAAACTGCTCACAGCTGGAGGTTTGTTACAGTTGCATATATTGCATATAACCTAAAACTGCTCACAGCTGAAGGTTTGTTACAGTTACATGCATTGCATATAGTCTAAAACTGCTCACAGCTGAAGGTTTGTTACAGTTACATGCATTGCATATAGCCTAAAACTGCTCACAGCTGGAGGTTTGTTACAGTTGCACACAGTGCATATAGCCTAAAACTGCTCACAGCTGGAGGTTTGTTACAGTTGCATGTATTGCATATAGTCTAAAACTGCTCACAGCTGGAGATTTGTTACAGTTGCATGTATTGTAAATAGCCTAAAACTGCTCACAGCTGGAGGTTTGTTACAGTTGCATGTATTGTAGATAGGCTATAACTGCTCAAGGCTGGAGGTTAGAAAAATCAACATACAACAACTCGTTCAGCCACCTAGCAGCGTCCCTCAGCCGAAGCGGCGCATGCACGGATGCCCCAGGGCCCGGCAATCACCATGAGCGCATCCAGCCGCCGCCATGGAGACAGCCACTCCCACAGGGAGAGCGGGCGCCACCAGGGCGGCGGCACAGAGGACGCGCCCAGGGAGAAGCCGAGCCATACGGACAAACGCGCACGCGCACAGGCAGAGGGAAGCTGCCAGGAAAACGCTGATACTGCACAGTGTATTAGATATCCGGGGACCCGTAGCGACATCCAAATGCATAGAAAGCTGTTCAGTATATCATACAGAGGTAATACCACGTTAAATATGTGCAATAATAGGATACAAGTGGCACCTATACTTTCCAAAACAATTGCATATGTTACAATTGGAAACATATATGTGGCAAATAAAGGTGATGCCAAGGTTTGTGATGAAAACTGTTTTCTATTCATATCATTAACATGATGTTTATAAACATAGAATATTAGTCCAATCTGGATGAAGACTCAGCATCATCACTTCCTATACATATCTCCAAAAAAATGATGTTTTTGTGGGCGTGGATTCCTCAGTGTAAATCAACATGAATCGGTTCTTAATGCATACGATATCGGTCCAATCCGGATTAAAGACCAGCATCATCACTTCAGGGTAAAGAATAGCCAAAAAAGGCACACACTAAAATATAAAAATAATTAAAAACAAATTAAAAAAGAGGCCAATTTAACAGTGAAACAGAAGGTTAGAGTGCATTACACACATATATACATATATGTGCAGGCATACATCTATACACTGAGGAATTTACAGAGATGGAACAAAACTCATACATTCGTTTAAACCCAATGGATGTAGGGTTTTAAGGGTCCAAATCCATTTTGTTTCGCGTTGCGCGAGAAGGCGGCTGACATTACCCCCCTGAATGTTCATTACTATCTGGTCAATCCCACGTACCCTCAAAAGTTTAGAGTTGCACTGATGGAACAACTTGAAGTGTTTGGGTAGGGTTTTTAAGCCCTCTTCGTGTTCCTCATCATTTGCAGCCAGGTTATCGCGGACATGTTCTCTGACACGGATCTTAAGGGCCCGTGTCGTCAAACCAACATAAATACAGTGGCAGGGCATGTAGCATAATAGACTACTGCCTTTGAAAGGCAGTTGATCTTCTTCTTAATTAAGAAGATCTTACCATCTGAAGAAGCAAAATCGCTAGCAATCTCAATATTGGGACATGCTACGCATGACCCACATGGTGAGCAACCACTCCTATTGTTGCGCGTACTAGGAGCGAGGGAGGGAAAGGGAGGAGCAGATTTGTCATGCTTATAGTGACTCATGGTCAATAGATCTTTAAAATTCCTTGCACGCCTCGCGACAACTGAGGGTTTCTGATGGACGTATTGTCGTAGAATTGGGTCAATGGTTAAAATGGACCAGTGTTTAGACATTACATCCATCATTCTGCCCCAGTGCGAGTGATATTGGGTAATCATTCTTACAGTGTTATCAGATGTTTTGGTTTTCCCTCCAAACAATAGATCTACCCGTGAGGCGTTCTTTGCCCTGTTGTAGGCTCTCTTGATTGACCGGTTGCTGTAGCCGCGGTCTTAAAATCTTTTTTTCATCTCCAAAGCCCTCAATTCAAAGTCAGATTCTGATGAACAGATGCGCCAAATGCGCAAGAATTGTCCCACTGGGATAGCCCGCACCATATGGGCAGGATGGGAAGATGTAGCGTGGAGTACAGAGTTAACCGAGGTAGATTTACGGTATTCGTCTGTTTGTAATAAACCATTTCTGTCGAGTCTGACCAGCACGTCAAGGAATTCTAGGGACTCACCGTGAAACTTGTATGTCAGATGTAGATTTATCTTATTATTATTCAAGCCCTGAAAAAACAAATTTAAATCACTGGGGTTCACCTGCCAGATAAAAAAGATGTCGTTGATGTACCGCGTCCAAAAAGGGACGCGGTCCATCGACGGCACCGAATCTAACAGGAGAAGGTCCCTCTCCCACAGTCCCAGGAACAGATTTGCATATGAGGGCGCAAATGCCGCCCCCATTGCTGTCCCCTGGAGCTGTAGGTAGAGGGACCCCCCAAAAAAGAAAAAAATATGAGTCAGGGCGAATTCCAAAAGGTTCACGACGAAGTCCTTTTCCTTTCCGGACATGTTGGACATGGACAGAAAGTATGACACGGCGCGTAATCCGTCACGATGTCGAATGCTGGTGTACAGCGATTCGACATCGCAAGAGACCAGCAAAGAGTCGTCACTTACAAGCAAGGAATCGACTTTCTGCAAAAAACTACTAGTGTCCCTCGTATTTGAGGGGAGAGTTTCAACTAGAGGTTTAAGCAGGGAGTCTATATTAATACAAATCCGCTCCAGGAAGTTACCCACACCGGACACAATGGGTCTACCTTGAGGTATGTTACTATTTTTGTGTACTTTAGGCAATAGGTACAGTGTCAGTATCGTCGGCTCCAAAACCACCATGGAATCAAACAGAGTCTTATCAATAATACCCTCATCCAAAGCACCTTTTAAAAGGTGTGCAACTCCCTAGTAAATTTGCTCAAGGGGTTGAAGGTAAGTCTCTGATAACAGTCCCTCTCCATCAGTTGCCTATTTGCTTCCCTTTCATAGAGTGTACAGGGCCACACCACAATATTCCCACCCTTGTCGGCCGGTTTAGTCACTACGTCATCCAAACTCCTGATCCTGTCTATGTAGCTCCTCTCCTCATTAGTCAAATTATCCCTATAGATGTTATTTGGGAATTTAGAAAATTCCTCAGAGACTAGCTGCACAAACAGGTCAATATTGGGACAGGTCGACAAAGGTGGAAACTTTTTTAATTTCATACGCAGTGATGGAGGTATCTTACCCAGTGCACTGGAATCATGCTCCACAGATAACTCCTCCAAAATTTGCAGAGCTGCTTGTTCGGCCCTTGTTGGAAAAGCCCTCCGTAGATCTTCATCATGAAACATTTTTTCATAATCAGTGCACGGGCGAAGACGTGTAGATCTTTCACTGCTATGAAAGGATAAAAGCATGAGCTGGGAGAAAAAGTTAGCCCCCTAGAGAGAACACTAATATCCATGTTAGAAAATTTATGCACGGACAGGTTGATTACCTTAGGGCTTCCGACATGTTTACCAGCTGCTTGGGGCTTCTTATTGATATTCCCGGCCAATTTAATTTCACCCTTCCTTTTAGTCCCCAGTCGTGTAGTCATGGGGGAGAGAGACCGGTCAGAGACGTCCCCTGATGATGAGATCGACGAAACCGACACTGAGCGACCACAAGAAAACCGGGGTGTTCGCTTACGCCATCTGTACACTTTAAGCTGTTGGTAGTCCGTCATATCACGCGTAATCTTCTTAGAGTGTGTTTCTCTGATCTGTTTTTCCCATTCCTCTGAGTTTCTCACCATCAGTAAATCAAAAGCCGCAATCTCCTCCTCAGAAGATAAGGTCCTCAGCTGTGAATAAGCTGCATCCAATTCCTTCTCGATATCCTCAAGTGTTTTTGCATTTAGACCTACTAGTAGAGTTGAGCGCGGTTCGTGGTTCTCCAGTTCGCGGTTCGAGTGATTTTGGGGGCTGTTCTAGATCGAACTAGAACTCGAGCTTTTTGCTAAAGCTCGATAGTTCTAGTTACGTTCGAGAACGGTTCTAGCAGCAAAAAGCCAAGCTAATTACTAGCTGGCTTTCCGCTGTAATAGTGTAAGTCACTCTGTGACTCACACTATTATGAAATTTCAGTGTATAGTGTGCGGGAACAGCGCATTCAGATCACTGCTGCTGGGATAATGGCGATCGCCATTTATTTATTTTTTTTCCTTGTCTTCCTTTCCTAAGCGCGCGCGTGTAGTGGGGCGGGCCAGCATGTCAGCCAATCCCAGACAAACACACAGCTAAGTGGACTTTTAGCCAGAGAAACAATGGCATGTGTGATAGGATGTCCATGTCACATGTCCCTGCATTATAAAAACGGGTATCTGCCCGTCAGGACGCCATTATCTGCCTTCTGTGTCTGGGTGTCAGTCACCGCTGGCGTAGCTCCTGTCTCCGATACTGCTGTGTACGCTTTACACACAGCGCTATACAGAATAGGGATAGAAGTTTCTATTAGCCCTTGTAAGGGCTAATAATAACAGCAGGCTCAGAGCCATAGGTGACAGTCAGGTCCGTGGAAACAGATTTTAACAGCTACAGATAAGAGCGTCTGTGTAGCTAAGGTCAGGGACTTCCTCGCTGCATTTCCCCATTAGGAGGGATATAAAGTGAGGCTTCCTTTCCTCTACACAGACCCACAACCCTGCTACTGTACCCTCCTGCCCTTTGCACACTCAAGCTCATTGTTGCTAAGCCATTATACTAGCAAACACTGAGGATACTTAGTGGCATCCTAAAAGTGGCTGTTGGACTTCATTATTGTCCCACTGGTGCAAAGCTATTTGCAGCACCACTGCATTGCACCCTCAAGCTCATTGTTACTAAGCCATTATACTAGCAAACACTGAGTAAACTTAGTGGCATCCTAAAAGTGGCTGTTGGACTTCCATTAGTTTCCCACTAGTGCAAATCTATTTGCAGCACCTCTGCATTGCACACTCAAGCTCATTGTTACTAAGCCATTATACTAGCAAACACTGAGTAAACTTAGTGGCATCCTAAAAGTGGCTGTTGGACATCCATTAGTGTCCCACTAGTGAAAATCTATTTGCAGCACCTCTGCATTGCATACTCAAGCTCATTGTTACTAAGCCATTATACTAGCAAACACTGAGTAAACTTAGTGGTATCCTAAAAGTGACTGTTGGACATCCATTAGTGTCCCACTAGTGCAAATCTATTTGCAGCACCTCTGCATTGCACACTCCAGCTCATTGTTACTAAGCCATTATACTAGCAAATACTGAGGAAACTTAGTGGCATCCTAAAAGTGGCTGTTGGACTTCATTATTGTCCCACTGGTGCAAAGATATTTGCAGCACCACTGCATTGCACACTCAAACTCATTGTTACTAAGCCATTATACTAGCAAACACTGAGTAAACTTAGTGGTATCCTAAAAGTGGCTGTTGGACATCCATTAGTGTCCCACTAGTGCAAGTCTATTTGCAGCACCTTTGCATTGCACACTCAAGCTCATTGTTACTAAGCCACTATACTAGCAAACACTGAGTAAACTTAGTGGCATCCTAAAAGTGGCTGTTGGACTTCATTATTGTCCCACTGGTGCAAAGATATTTGCAGCACCACTGCATTGCACACTCAAACTCATTTTTACTAAGCTATTATACTAGCAAACACTGAGGATACTTAGTGGCATCCTAAAAGTGGCTGTTGGACTACATTATTGTCCCACTGATGCAAAGCTATTTGCAGCACCACTGCATTGCACACTCAAACTCATTGTTACTAAGCCATTATACTAGCAAACACTGAGTAAACTTAGTGGTATCCTAAAAGTGGCTGTTGGACATCCATTAGTGTCCCACTAGTGCAAGTCTATTTGCAGCACCTTTGCATTGCACACTCAAGCTTATTGTTACTAAGCCACTATACTAGCAAACAGTGAGTAAACTTAGTGGCATCCTAAAAGTGGCTGTTGGACTTCATTATTGTCCCACTGGTGCAAAGATATTTGCGGCACCTCTGCATTGCACACTGAAACTCATTGTTACTAAGCCATTCTAATAGCAAACTATGCTGCTAGTTTAAGGGCCGTAGTTGCATTGTCAGGGATAGTTATTGTTGTTTATTCTGCTGTTAATAAAGCTAGACCACCACTGCAATCTACACCACCTCTCAATTTTTACTACCACATTTTAAGTGCACAATCTTGTCGCAATCAAAAGGAGTGGCAAAATGACAGATGCTGGTGGAAAGGGGAAGAGGCGTGTTGGAAAAGGAAAAAAAGGTTTGTCCGTGGGGAAGGTGGCAAAGCTCCATCAACATCTGCTGAAGATAGACCATCTTCCAGCAAAAGTAAGATGTCTACTACTTACCGTGGACAATCCAATGTGCTCCCTTTTTTACAGACACGAACAACTGGAACAAAGGTAGATGATGGCCAAAAAGAGAAAATGCTTGAATGGATCTCAAGTTGTCCAACAAGTGCCCTCTCCGCCACCTCAACTACTGCATCCAAAAAACACCAGTCCTCTGAGTTGTCATCCCAATCACACTTGCTTTCTCCCAGCTCTGAAGTCTCCATCCGCCCTGCACAGTATGGTGGAAAAAAGATGGCTGAGTCTGCAGAGCTGTTCAGTCACACTATAGCCTGGGAATCAGAGGTCTGCTCCCAAGCTACAGTGAGTACAGACCAGGAAATGGTCTGCAGTGATGCCCAGAACCTTTGTGACTCAGATTCAGGCCGTGAGGACCAAGTTTCTGAGCATAATGTTGACCCTTATTCGCAAACTGTAACACCTGTTGGTAGAGACAATGAGGAACATACTGATGATGATGAGACGCGGATACCAGATTGGGATGACAACTTAAATATTGGTTCACGTCAGGAAGAGGCTCGGTCTGAGGGTGAGGGGAGTGCAAACAGAACGCTTGATGAGGAAGTTCTAGATCCCACCTACTGTCAACCCACAGTCAGGCACTCGAGGAGGTCAACAGAGGCTGTGGAGGAGGATGCTACTGACGACGAAGTTACCTTGCGCCTTCCTGGACAGAGGAGTAGTACTGGTAGCACGTCTACAACTGCATCCTCAGCCACCACTCTGCCTCTGAGCACTAGTCGGGGGGCTCAGTAGGTCTCATGCCCTCTAAGCCTTGCCTAGCCTGGACCTTTTATGACATAGCAAAAGATCGCCCAAATCATGTGATATGTAAAATTTGTCTTGATTCTGTTAGTAGAGGGCAAAACCTCAGGAAACTTCTTCCATGAATCGTCACATGAATAAATATCATATGTCCCAGTGGGAAGCTCACCGTGCTGCAATGCGGTCTAGCGGAGCAAACCATCCACTGCCTGCCCCTTCAAGTGCATCCGCGCGCTCTTCATCTTCTAGGACTGTGGGAACAGCTGTCACACCTGGTTTTCCACGCACAATTTCCACCACTGTAACCGCAACAGGCAGTTTGCTTGGTAGGTCGTCAGTTGGTTTGGAAGGGGAAATAAGTGCGTGTGTACAGCTCTCTCAGACATCGAAAGCATCAACGTTGGATGAAGGCAACATCATGTCTACGCCTGCACTTTCCTCACAAACCTGCATTTTTTCAGGGACACCCTACTCACCACCGTCTACACACAGCAGCCAGATCTCTGTCCCTCAGATGTGGACAAATAAAAGGCCATTTCCTGCGACCCATGACAAAGCTAAGAGGTTGACTTTATCCCTCTGTAAGCTCTTGGCTACCGAAATGCTGCCTTTCCGCCTGGTGAACACACAGGATTTTAGAGACCTTATGTCTGTCGCTGTACCCCAGTACCAGATGCCCAGTCGCCACTACTTCTCAAAGAAAGGTGTGCCTGCGCTACACCAGCATGTCGCACACAACATCACCGCTTCCTTGAGAAACTCTGTGTGTGAACGGGTGCATTTCACCACCGATACTTGGACCAGTAAGCATGGACAGGGACGTTTCATGTCGCTGACTGGGCACTGGGTAACTATGGTGATAGATGGTGAAGGGTCTGCTGCACAAGTCTTGCCATCCCCACGACTTGTGTGTCAATCCTCTGTCTGTCCAAGTTCGGCCACTGCTTCTGCCTCCTCCACCTCGTCTGGGTCCTCCACCTCCGCCCCAAGCCTGCCTGGTCAGGCCACCAGCGTTCTAATTGCGCAGAAGGAATCACGCACCCCTCATTACTATGCTGGCAGCAGAGCGCAATGGCAGCAGGCGGTCTTTAGCTTGAAATGTCTTGGAAATAAGAGTCACACAGCGGCTGAGTTGTGGGCAGCTCTGGAGACTGAGTTTAATAAATGGTTGTCTCCACTCAACCTGCAGCCTGGTAAGGCCGTGTGCGACAATGCTGCAAACCTGGGTGCGGCCCTTCGCCTGGGCAAGGTGACACACACGTGCCTTATATGGCTCACGTGTTGAACCTTGTTGTCAAGCAATTTTTAACACACTATCCCGGCCTAGATGGCCTTCTGAACAGGGCACGAAAACTGTCTGCTCACTTCCGCTGTTCAACCACCGCTACTGAGCGACTTGCATCGCTCCAAAAGTCTTTCGGCCTGCTGGTTCATCGCCTGAAATGCGATGTGCCTACACGCTGGAATTCGACTCTCCACATGTTACAGCGACTGTGGCAGCACCGTCGAGCCCTGGTGCAATACGTCATGACGTATAGCTTGGGCCAACGAGATGCAGATGTGGGGCAGATCACCCTGATGGAGTGGTCTCAGATCAAGGACCTATGCACCCTTCTGCAGAGTTTCGACATGGCGACGAATATGTTTAGCGCTGACAATGCCATTATCAGCATGACAATTCCAGTCATTTACATGCTGGAGCACACGCTAAACACTATTCGGAGTCAGGGGGTGGGACAACAGGAAGGGGAGGAACTACAGGAGGATTCATATGCACAAGAGACAACAACATCACCAAGGTCCAGACGCTCATCATCACCAACGCGTCAGGCATGGGGCCATGGGGGACAGGGATCAACAAGTGCGCATGGTAGCAGGCGAAATGTTGAGGAAGGTACAGGAGAACATGAAGAAATGGAGGATGAACTGTCCATGGACATGGAAGACTCAGCAGATGAGGGAGACCTTGGTCAAATTTCAGTTGAAAGAGGTTGGGGGGAGAGGAAGAAAGAACGGTTAGCACCTCTATGCCACAAACACAGCGTGGACTTGGTCCGCATGGCTGCGCAAGACACATGAGCGCCTTCTTGCTGCACTACCTCCAACATGACCCTCGTATTGTCAAAATTAGAAGTGATGATGACTACTGGCTTGCCACACTATTAGATCCCCGGTACAAGTCCAAATTTTGTGACATAATTCCAGCCATAGAAAGGGACGCACGTATGCAGGAGTATCAGCAAAAGCTGTTACTCGATCTTAGCTCAGCTTTTCCACCAAGCAACCGTGGTGCAGGGAGTGAATCTCCCAGTTGTAACTTGACAAACATGGGACGGTCTCGTCATCTTCAACAGTCCATCCGTACCAGCAGCACCGTATCTGGTGCTGGTAACAGCAATTTTATTGAATCTTTTCAGAATTTTTTAGACCATCCTTTGATCCTTTGCAAGGCCACCAGAGACAACAAGTCTGACACATAGTCAACGGCTGGAGAGGATGATACATGAGTATTTCCAAATGAACATCGATGCCATGACTTTGCAAATGGAGCCTTGCTCATTTTGGGCTTTAAATCTTGAAAAATGGCCAGAGCTCTCCACTTACGCCTTGGAGATTTTGTCGTGTCCAGCTGCCAGCGTCGTCTCTGAACGTGTCTTCAGTGCTGCTGGGTGTGTGCTGACAGATAAGCGCACGCGTCTGTGCAGTGACAATGTGGACAGACTAACGTTCATCAAAATGAACAAGTCATGGATCCACAAGGAATTTACTACCCCTGTGTCATCCTAGGGAGAGTAAATGCTTGTGGATTTTGAATGTGCTTGATGCAAATCTACCTGTCAAGTGTACAGCTGGGGCACAAGTGCTGCCACTGAAGGGGTGGGTGTGTGTGGCCCAATTTTTGGAAAAAAAGGGAGATTCCGCTTAGAGTAACCCTTGCATACATTGTTTTTAAAAATGATCCAAGATGAACAGAGCTGGGATCAGGAAAGACTTAGCTACCTACCCCGGTGTCATCCTGGGGACGGTTAAGTATGGCGTATTTTTGAATGTGCTTGATGCAAATCTACTGTGAAGTGTACAACTGGGGCACAAGTGCTGCCACTGAAGGGGTGGGTGTGTGTGTGTGGCCCAATTTTTGGAAAAAAGGGAGACTCCGCTTGGTGTAACCCTTGCTTGCTGTGTTTTTTAAAAGGAGCCAAGATGAACAAGTCATGGTTCAGCAAAGACTTTGCTACCTACCCCGGTGTCATCCTGGGGATGGTTAAGTATGGCGTATTTTTGAATGTGCTTGATGCAAATCTACCTGTGAAGTGTACAACTGGGGCACAAGTGCTGCCACTGAAGGGGTGGGTGTGTGTGTGGCCCAATTTTTGGAAAAAAGGGAGACTCCGCTTGGAGTAACCTTGCGGTGTTTTACATGATTTTAGAAGGGCACGCCATGCCTATATCTGTGTCTCATCCTCTTTTCCTTGTAACGCTGTTCTGTTTTCACATGAGAATTTGTTCTTGTCACTTTCCCATGTGTTTGTGTTGTATTGTGAGTTGTTTGTCACCTTTTGGACACCTTTGAGGGTGTTTTCTAGGTGTTTTTATGTGTTTGTGATTGCCTCCCATTGTTTCCTATGCGGTTCGAGTGGTTCGTCGAACCGGTTCGCCGAGCCGAACCCGAACGAGACCTCCGTTCGGCGAACCGAACTCGAGCCGAACCACGGCCGGTTCGCTCATCTCTACCTACTAGTAAATCCATGAACTTTAAAGAACTGGTGGAGCATATTTCCTCCCATCTTTTAATAAAATTAGTATCCTCTATAGGGAAGGACGGGAACACCTGTATTCTTAATCCCCGAGGGACCATCTGTTTCTGTATATATCCTTCAAGGAAAGCCTTGTTCCACCAGATCTTCGTTCGTTTATGTAAAAGGCGTTTAACATTATTTTGTAGGTCAATAACTCCCTTCTGTTCACTGCTAATACCTGCCGGTGAATCCCCATCAAAATCCATATTAATTTTGAGCTTCCAGGACAAATCCCGGGTTTTATAGTCCATGGTTGATGTTAAGAAAATCTGTGAAAATACACAGCAAAATATAATAGAAGTTAGAACAAACAACATACACGGGTTATCGAGCCGTGCCATAGTGTGTACATGGATAGAGCCATATACAGAACATAAATGCAGAAAAAAGGAAGAAAAACTGTACAATGGCAATTTGGTGAAATTATTAAATGAGTTTATTGAGTATTTAATATAAACAGGAAAATTGCATAAAAGGATTAAAAGGGACTTTGGGAACCAACAGGTGGCGTACTCACTCCACAGCTCAGTGGTATTGTAAGAAGAAATAGAGTGAAAGAGACATAAAATTGCAGCTAGACAAAAGCACCATACAAAAATGTCCACCAGCCACCACTTACAAAGTTAAATGTAAAAGGCTACTGCCACATACCATAGAGATTAAGTATCCAAGGTAAAAAATAGTGGTATTTGGAGGACATCAAGCAGGTGCAATTGAAAAAATCAAAAAAACCTCAAATTCAGTAATAATATAACATATACCTGAGTCGTGGAGTGAGGATCCAGGAAACCCCGCCCTATAGGTTTCGATCTAATGCCTTCTCCCGGGGGTGGCCTCATGTGCAGAGGAAGGGCCTTTTTATACCAGAATGCACCAATGGGAGAGCGGAAAGGAAGCACCAATCAAACTGGTCCTTAAATGAACCGGTATATCAGAATAAAAAGCTGTCTCACCATTGGTGTTTCAAAAGGGTGTGTAAGCCCAGTGACGTGTTGCAATGTCATGGTAATATGGAAACACTGCATCACAGCGTCTATACTCCGCCCTAACTACAACCGTCATGAGCAGGGAAGGAGTGTACATAAATAGACCAATCCAGTTTCCAGTTACACTCGGAGTACAATCGTTAACTCCAAAACCGCCCCCCATTGGTGCATTCGGGTGGATGTAGTCAAAAGTACACATTGCTATGTGTTACACCGCAGGAACGAGGAACCTCACCTTACCTGCGCCTGCCGGCAATGTGGAAGGAAGCAGGTGGGCGGGATGTTACGTCCCGCTCATCTCCGCTCCTCCGCTTCTATTGGGCGGCGGTTCAGTGACGCTGCTGTGACATCGCTGTGATGCTGAACAAACCGCCCCCTTAGAAAGGAGGAAGTTCGCCGGTCACAGCGACGTCGCTAGGCAGGTAAGTAGTGTGACGGGTCCGCGTGATGTTGTGCGCCACGGGCAGCGATGTGCCCGTGTCGCACAACCGATGGGGGCGGGTACCCACACTAGCGATATTGGTCACGATATCGCAGCATGTAAAGCGACCTTTAATGCATGTATATTAGAGATGGTTATAAAGATGATCCTGCTGCCACGTCAGTAACTTCAACCTCCTCCAACAACCCAGCATCCCTGGTGCCTCTTCTTAGTAAGCCTGTGTTGTAATGCAAGGATCACATCACAATGATGATTTGCCAGGCCAATAATCAGAAGAAGCGATGAGAACACCAGCAGGCAGGAGGTTTGCAGGCTTCTGGCGCGGCAGCCTTGGTCTCCCGACGTGGCCACTGGATGAGGGTCCTGCAAATATTTTTGACAATCTCCAATGAATATGACTTATAAACAGGCTCTAACTCTCACCAATCCTGGGAGAATTGGGAGTCCAGAAGGTTTTCTTTGTTACAGATTTGCCATTCTTTATGCCATTTAAATGATTAAACTATGAATTTAAAAAATACCTTTAAAAACTCATTCACTTTGAACTTGTGGGTTTTCCATAACTGAATGATTAGCAGAAATCTGTAGCATTATCTCTGCAACAAAACCACAATGACAACAGTGGTTAAGACAAACTGATGCAAACACATTGGGAAATGATGAACCGCTTCCTATATTTTTCTATTACTGCTTTTTTTTTTACAAAAAACAGCAGAATAAATTGAACCTGTCACAGTTTTACGCTAAATTGTGATGTTCTACTATTCCTCCTTAATATATTTTATTTAATTTAGAACTATGTGTTATTATTTCCTTTGTCAAAGGTTGGGGGGGTTCTGTATACAGGGTGATACTTCCAGCACTGATTGGACAGTTTGAGATCATGACTGGCCACACCCTTGACAAGGAGAATGTTGACACCCAGTTGTCATTTTATTCATAAATATTTAGGAGAATGACAGGGGAATAGCACAGAACAAAGCTCTACAAAAAAGATTCTCCATAGTTGTCATTTCATGTATTTAATAATAAACAGAATTAATGATATTTAGCAGAGAAAAGTGAAGTTCCAAAAAGAGAAGTTCTGGTCTCAGGAAGGAAAATTATTTTATATAGAAAGTCTTTGTCTTGTACTTCTTTATGTGTAGATTTTCAGACTGGGAATCCTGCAAAGAAAATTATAATACTGTAAGTTCTGACCTGACACACCACGCAGGAAGCCCATATGATACTGAAGCCTTTGTTTCTTGACCACAGTCCCTTGATGACTAAGTGAATTAAGAAACGCGTTGGGAGGTCTAAGAACATTGTTAAGGTCAGATTGTTGCCACTTTGAGGAGTATTGTGAGGCAGAGTCTGCCCCCCCTCTATAGGACAACTGTTTCATGTTTGTATCATTTTAGTAGGACCGGATTAAAGGTTCCGGTAGTTATGTGTAATACTGCAGACTAAACCATACTGTAGACTAAAGCGCAGTACACACTGGTGTGCAACTTTGTGTGACACTCGTAATAATCTATTTGTCGCCTTTGCGAGTTTGGTCATGGTGGGGGTATTCCCTACCGTCTCCGTCTGTCATATCTTGACAATAGTAGGAGCCTGATTTAGGCCCTAATTATTTTATGGTTGGCTTTACAACCAATTCTTGTTGTGTGGTTCTAAATTTTATTATAAGCTATTAAAAGCTACGTTTTAATTGTCACCACTTTATTTCTATCATTACTTTTGCTTGGCTGGTTGTATTACTGGATTGGTAAAGCATTGACACGATCTACTTAAATTTAATGAGCAAATTACATGTGTAAATCATATAACCCCAGTGTTACTGAGGCACAAAGTGAGATTACGGAGCGGTGATTTAGAGATATAATACTATAAAAGGGGACGAAGACTTTCCAGACAAAACGCACGTGGGGAACTTGATGCCAGCACCAGCAAGAGGAGATGCCACTTGGTATGTTTTACTTTCAATTGCTTTACATACCGACACCTCTTTTTATAGTATTGTATCTCTAAGTCATGGCACCGTAATCTCACCTTGCGCCTCAGTAACACAGTGGTTATACGATTTACGCATGTAATTGACTCAGTCTACCCCCTGGTGTCAGATGAATGTGGCTATTTAGAGCTCCTGTGCAGCTGTATTTTTCATCTTTTTTTCCTGCTGTGCCTTTTTTTGCCTCTTCAGTTACTGTTTTTCTACCTTGCCTTTTTTAACCTATTTAATAAAATTTACGTTTTATTTTGGAAATTTGCTTTAGTTTCCTTTTTGGTGTCTCAATTAAATGTATTGCATTTAGCTAGGGTGGATTTATTTTCCGCCGTTGTGACCATAATGCTTGGATTTATTATATCTTTACATATACTATTTATTTAACCCTTGCTTTTTTGGCAATTTTTGGTCATCTGCTGAGCATTAACATCAGGGTTTCCATCTACTTCTACAAAATATGTGATTCAGGAAAAATCCCCATTGGATCCATTTGCTATAATGAGGCAACAGAGTTACTCCGGACTCCATTTGGCCTCTGTTCAGTGATGTCCTTCTTTTCAAAGGTGCATAAAATTGTTGTTGTTAGCACTTTTGTGCACTCCTAAAAAGACACATATAAAGATGGACACAGAGCAGGTGGGAGTTCAAAATGATTCCATCTGCCTCATTATAATGAACTTTCCATTGGAAATTTTGTTTGACTTTTTTCATAGATTTACACCTAATCGACAGTGTAGGTTCTCAACTTAGAGAGCAGGATAAATGTGAGCTGAGTCTTACTGTCACGCTCCCCGGCTCCCCTGCTCTGCTCCCCGGCTCACCTGCCACGCTCCCCGGCTTCCCTGCGTCGCTCCCCGGTTCCTCTGTCCGGCGTCCGCCGCTCCCCAGCCTCCATTGCCTGCGGTCCCCAGGCGTCCTGGTCCCCGCTCCCGGAACCCGTCGGCTACTCAGCCCCAGCCCGGCTCTCCTGCTTCCTGCTTACCGCTCCCTGCCCTGGCTTCTGGCACCCGGGCCTCGCGCATGCGCATTAGGGCGCGCGCGCGGTCATTGACCCTCTCTTAAAGGGCCAGCGTCCACTGACAGGAAATTGAACACACAGGTACAGGGTATAAAGGGGTTTAGTGTCCAAGTGGGCGGGGCCTGTTCTTCGTGTTTCCTAAGCTAGGAGTCAGGTCTCCTTGTGTCTCTGGGATATACTCACCTATCTCTCTTCTAGAGCCGTTCCTGCCTCGCCATCCTTTCCTGCCGACTCCCGAACCCCGAACGCTGACTATCTGCCATCTCATCAGTCCGTTCCATCTCTGATCCCTGTGGTGACCCGTCCTCTCGCTCCATCGGTTCCGGACTCTGCCTGACAACACCTCGGCCTCCGAACCTGAGCTCCGTCACCCGGACTACCATCAGTGACTCCGTGGTCCCAGGGACTTCACCATTCTACTCTGCTGCACGGACTGTCCTGCTACCTGTAGTGCTCCGGCTACTGGACTCCTTGCCTTCAGGAAGGTGTTCGGCCCAGTGGATCCACCTCCTGGGTCTGCCCGTCCATCTGGCCCTAACAGTAAGAACAGGCCATGGATCCCGCCGAAGCACTAGCGGCCTTGCAGGAGGAACTCACACGCCAGCGTGAGACCCAGACCCGCATGCTGAACTTTATGTCTTCTGTGGACGCCCGCCTGAACACGCTACAAGCGTCGGTTACATCTTCGGCATCTCGAGCTTCCACTGGACAATCCACGGCCCCAGCTCCCGTGGCAGCCTCCTCGGATGTTTCCAGGCTTCGTTTGGCCTCACCACCCCGGTACGCCGGAGATCCCAAGACCTGCAGGGGATTCATAAACCAATGCTCCCTCCATTTCACGCAACTGCCGCATTTGTTTTCCTCCGACCAAGCCAAGGTCGCGTTCATGATGTCCCATCTAGAGGGTGAGGCACTGGCGTGGATGAACCCCTTGTGGGAGAAGGAGGACCCTGTGACCACTAACATCCAGGAGTTCCTGCAGGCATGTCGTGGCACCTTTGACGAGCCAGGACGCGCCGCCGCGTCTGCCTCATCTCTCCTCCGGTTACGTCAGGGGACTCTGACGGTGGGTCAATATGCCATCCGTTTTCGCACCTTGGCTTCGGAACTCGGGTGGAACAATGAGGCTCTAACCGCCGCCTTCTGGGAAGGTCTCTCGGGTCGTATCAAAGATGAGCTGGCTGGTCGTGACGTGCCATCCACCCTGGATGCCCTGATTGCCCTAGCAACTCGAGTGGACATTCGCTTTCAGGAACGATCCAAGGAAGTGTCCCGTGAGAGACGTCCGATACGGCATTCCTCTCCTCCGCAGAAGCCCGCCGTTCTTCAGTCAATGGCATCTGGTGTCTCCATCCACGAGCCCATGCAGATCGACCGTTTGAGGCAGTCTGAACAACGCCGAGCAGAACGGCTCGCTAAGGGCCTCTGCTTCTACTGCGGAGAGGGCACACACCTTCTACGCTCCTGTCCAGAGAGGCCGGGAAACTCCAAAGCCTAGGGTTGGTAGGAGAGGCCACCCTAGGTGCTGGGACTCTCTCAGACCCGGTTACGTGGACTGTTCAAGTGACAACGGGAGAAATGCGGTTCACGGCTGAGGCGTACCTCGATTCCGGGGCAGCAGGCAATTTCATCCAGCAGGCCACGGTGGACAAGTACCAGGTGCCTGTTACTCCACTCGACAAACCCCTCGTGATTGCCTCTGTGGATGGGAGACCCCTCTCTGACACCATCTCGTGGATCACCAAGCCGGTGGAACTGCGTATCGGTGCCCTGCACACCGAGAACATTGCTCTCTACGTCCTCCCACACATGTCCCATCAAATCCTGCTGGGACTCCCCTGGCTACGGATACACGAACCGTCCGTCAGCTGGGGCACTGGTGAAATCACCCGATGGGGCTCCTCTTGCCATGAGAACTGTCTGAAGACCATACAACCCATTCGACGACCTCCGGTTCCAGAGTCCCTACCGGGACTGCCCTCGGCCTATTGGTCCTTCGCGGACGTCTTTGACAAAAAGGAATCAGAGGTACTTCCGCCACATCGTCCTTACGATTGTGCCATCGACCTGCTCCCGGGAACTACACCACCTCGAGGACGGATATATCCGCTGTCTCCTGCCGAAACAAGGGCCATGTCTACCTACATCACAGAGAACCTGGCAAGGGGATTCATTCGGAGATCCTCCTCTCCTGCTGGAGCAGGCTTCTTCTTCGTCAAGAAGAAAGAGGGCGATTGACTACCGGGGATTGAACCAAATCACCGTGAAAAATAAGTACCCCCTGCCGCTCATTCCCGAATTGTTTGACCGGCTTAGAGGAGCTCGTGTGTTCACCAAATTGGATCTTCGGGGTGCCTACAACCTGGTCCGCATCCGCTCAGGGGGTGAATGGAAGACCGCGTTCAATATTCGCGATGGGCACTATGAATACTGCGTGATGCCCTTCGGCCTGTGTAACGCACCAGCAGTCTTTCAAGAATTGGTGAACGACGTGTTCCGACACCTTCTCTACATCTGTGTGGTGGTGTATCTTGATGACATCCTGGTCTTTTCTCCGGACCTCCAAACCCACAGAGAGAACGTGCAGCTGGTACTACAACGACTGAGGGAAAATCGTCTGTACGCCAAGTACGAGAAGTGTGTCTTCGAGCAGTCTTCTCTGCCCTTCCTGGGTTACGTAATCTCCGATACCGGATTGCAGATGGATCCGCAGAAGGTCTCTTCCATTCTCAACTGGCCCCCTCCTTCTGGACTGAAGGCAATCCAACGCTTTCTGGGATTCGCAAACTATTACCGCCAGTTCATCCCTCACTTCTCGGCCCTGACTGCTCCTCTCTCCGCCTTGACCAAGAAGGGAGCTAATCCAAAGGACTGGTCACCTGCGGCCGACGCCGCGTTTGGCTCTCTGAAGCGGGCATTTGCCTCCTCCCCTGTGCTCCACCGTCCGGAGTTAAACCGACAGTTCACCTTGGAGGTGGATGCCTCCTCCTCGGGAGCCAGAGCAGTGCTCATGCAGAAGTCCTCCTCCGGGAAGATGGTGACTTGCGGTTTCTTCTCCAAGAGCTTCTCAGCGCCTGAACGCAACTACACCATCGGTGACCGAGAGCTATTGGCAGTCAAACTGGCCCTGGAGGAATGGCGCTACCTTCTGGAAGGAGCAGTATACCCCATTATTATTTACACGGACCACAAGAACCTGGAATACCTGCGGTCTGCTCAGCGACTGAACCCACGGCAAGCCAGGTGGTCCTTGTTCTTTGCCAGATTCGATTTCCAGCTCCATTTCCGACCCGCGGACAAGAATGTACGCGCAGATGCCTTGTCCAGGTCATTCATGCCCATGGAGCAGGAGGAGGAGACATCCCAGCCCATCATATGCCCTAGTAAAATCATTCCGGTGGCTCCTGTCACCCTGGCCCAGATACCGCCCGGGAAGACCTATGTCTCTGAGACTGACAGGCAAAAAGTGTTACACTGGGGCCATGCCTCGAAAATAGCCGGTCATGCTGGTCAGAAGAGAACATGGAGTACGATTGTACGTCATTACTGGTGGCCATCCCTTCGGACGGATGTCGCTTCTTTTGTCTCAGCCTGCTCCTCTTGTGCCAGGAACAAGACGCCCAAACATCTGCCTTATGGCCGTCTTCTGCCTCTGCCTATACCCTCAGTTCCGTGGCAACACATTGCGATGGACTTTATTACGGACTTGCCACTGTCCTCCGGACACACAGTCATATGGGTCGTGGTGGATCGGTTCTCCAAAATGGCTCATTTCGTCCCTATGGCTGGACTGCCCTCTGCCCAGCAACTCGCTGACGCCTATATACAACACATCTTCCGCTTGCATGGCTTTCCATCCCACATTGTGTCCGACAGAGGAACTCAGTTCACCTCCCGCTTCTGGAGGGCTCTCTGCAAACATCTGGGAGGGACTCTGGACTTTTCTTCAGCCTACCATCCTCAGTCGAATGGCCAAGTGGAACGGATCAATCAGATCTTGACCTCCTTCTTACGTCACTACGTCAACGCCCATCATGACGACTGGTCCACGCTTCTTCCTTGGGCTGAATTCTCCCATAACCACCACGTCAGTGAGTCCTCCTCCAGCTCTCCCTTCCATGTTGTTTACGGACTTCAGCCTTCCGTCCCATTACCTGTATCCTCTTCCTCGGATGTTCCTGCTGCTGATGCTGTAGCCCGTGACTTTGCAACAATTTGGGACTCTGTCAAGGCGTCCCTTGGACGTGCTTCCCTGCGGATGAAGAGACACGCAGACAAGAGGCGTCTGGATCCTCCGTGTTTCTCTCCAGGAGATCTGGTCTGGCTTGCTTCCAAGTACGTCCGATTGAAGCTGCCATCCTACAAGCTGGGTCCTCGCTACATCGGGCCGTTTAAAGTCCTCAGCAAGATCAATGAGGTCTCCTACAAGCTGCAGCTCCCGGCCACGATGAGGATACCCAACTCCTTCCACGTCTCCCTGCTCAAGCCGGTTGTCCTTGGTCCCTTCTCCGCTGCTGCCAGTTCGGCTCCTCCTCCTATTGCTGATGATGACATCTATGCGGTAAGGGATATCGTGGCCATGAAGACCGTGCGGGGCCGACAGTTCTTCCTGGTGGACTGGGCGGGGTATGGTCCTGAGGATAGGTCCTGGGAACCCCGGGAGAATGTGGGTACTCCTCTGATACGTGCCTTCCTGTCCCGGTTGCGGGGAGGGGGGCGTGGGGGGGTACTGTCACGCTCCCCGGGTCCCCTGCTCTGCTCCCCGGCTCACCTGCCACGCTCCCCGGCTTCCCTGCATCGCTCCCCGGTTCCTCTGTCCGGCGTCCGCTGCTCCCCGGTCTCCAGCCTCCATTGCCTGCGGTCCCCAGGCGTCCTGGTCCCCGCTCCCGGCGCCCGTCGGCTACTCAGCCCCAGCCCGGCTCTCCTGCTTCCTGCTCACCGCTCCCTGCCCTGGCTTCTGGCACCCGGGCCTCGCGCATGCGCATTAGGGCGCGCGCGCGGTCATTGACCCTCTCTTAAAGGGCCAGCGTCCACTGACAGGAAATTGAACACACAGGTACAGGGTATAAAGGGGTTTAGTGTCCAAGTGGGTGGGGCCTGTTCTTCGTGTTTCTTAAGCTAGGAGTCAGGTCTCCTTGTGTCTCTGGGATATACTCACCTATCTCTCTTCTAGAGCCGTTCCTGCCTCGCCATCCGGTCCTGCCGACTCTCGAACCCCGAACGCTGACTATCTGCCATCTCGTCAGTCCGTTCCATCTCTGATCCCTGTGGTGACCCGTCCTCTCGCTCCATCGGTTCCGGACTCTGCCTGACAACACCTCGGCCTCCGAACCTGAGCTCCGTCACCCGGGCTACCATCAGTGACTCCGTGGTCCCAGGGACTTCACCATTCTACTCTGCTGCACGGACTGTCCTGCTACCTGTAGTGCTCCGGCTACCGGACTCCTTGCCTTCAGGAAGGTGTTCGGCCCAGTGGATCCACCTCCTGGGTCTGCCCGTCCATCTGGCCCTAACACTTACCATGATCTTTGGGAGGTAGAATAAACAAATCAACAGCAGTTGAAGATTTGGTTTTATTACTATTTTTTTACTCTGTTCACCTTGCGCTATAATTAATAACATGGCTTTATTGCTCAGGTCAATCTGATTACAGTGATTCAAGATTCATGTAGGTTTTTTTTTTAGATTTGGCTAGTATCACACTAAAAAATGCTTTTTCACAAAATGAAGATTTTTTTTTTTTTTTTGCATCACCGCATTTTGGATCCTATAGTGTTTTTTATTTTTCTGCTGACAGAGTCATGTGAAAGCTTATTTTTTGTGGGATTAGTTGGAGGTTTTATTGCTACTATTTTAGGCCACATAAGATTTTTTGATCGCTTTCTATTCTGCTTTTTGTGAGGTAGAATCAAGAATAAACAGCAATTAAGGAATCTGGGTTTTTTTGTTTTCTTTTTGTACATTGTTCACCATCTCAGGACTGTGTTCCTCCGAAATGCGTTGGCTCTTGGTCTCACCAGGACTCTGTATTCGAGTGACGTCATCTCTCACTGACGGATACACCGGCATTACACATCAGTGACTGGAGGTACAGCATTCATAGCGCCTGCCAGCTCGATTTCATGGGGGGGATGCCTACGCACCGCTTTTCGCGCTGGATAATAAATGATTGCACTTATCCAAATGGGACCATCGGCAAGACAATCCGAATTTGATTTCCACAAGCACAGCTTGGTATCTGTGAGTACCTGCTCCCTTTTTTCCTTTTTGCAGCCCACACGCAGTGACTACACATCAGGGTATATTCAAACCCTTAACTCCTGAGTATTCTAAGTCATATTTACTGCATGGTATATAAGCATGTAATTTTACCCCACAGCCTGTGGATTTGTCAAGCTACCCATGTGAATATATTTTACTAATTTAGCAGTAACCAGAACAGATTCGACAGCCATTATATATATATTTATGTATTTATTCTACTTATTGTATGACATTGAAACCAGTATGTGTGTAAGTATATATATATATATATATATATATATATATTTATTTATATTTATATTGTATCTTTATATGTGTCTAGTCTTAAAGAGATATTAAAGCAGTATGTTCTCATTTTAACTTATCATTACCCTGAGCTGGTTACACACAAGAACCAGCATCCATAAGTAGCAGAAACCACCTTTTTGCAAGGATCGGTTTTTATAAGTTCACTCTAGCCTTTAACTCTAACGCCTCCTTGTGTTCATCGTCGTCAGTTCAGTGGAGCGCCAGTGGACTTTCGTATATAGTTCTGATTTTTTTATATTTTTTTAAATGTTTTTTAACTTATTTTTTAGGTTTTTTTCTTACTTCCTATATGGGCCATTAACTTTTATTAGTTTGATTACTCGTATAATGTATTGCAATGCACCAGCATTGCAATACATTACACCTGTCAGTGAGACACTTACAGAAGCCTCTTAGGCCATGCTTTTGGCATAGTCTAACAAGCTTGCCATGGCGGCTGACCTCGGGTTGCCATGGCAACAATTGGGCTCTCACAATGAGATCATGGGGTGTCGATCACACGGGAGGTACTCCCTTTCCCAACCTCCTAAATGTTGTGATCAATATCAATCACTGTATTTAGGGAGTTAAACAGCCCAGGGTGGTGTAGGCACCATTCTTGGTATGAGAGCCAGATCTCCGCTGTCATATAAGCTGAGCTCCCGATGGTGATCGCGTGGGCAAAGCTCATCATGATGTACCTGTCATGCGTTTGGATTCAAACTTTTCAGTCTGTGCTCTGTGGTTAGCTTCTCTATCCTCGAGACCACAGTAGATATACTTTTTCTTTGGGTGTTTAGTTTTGGTTATCCTTACTTTAATTCTAATAGGGTAAGAAGTGTATTAATTCACTCATTTTGTGTGTCCAATCATCTTTCGGGTGTGGCTTTGAATACTTTCCCCCTGCTGGTATTTCCTGCTGGTAATATGCTCTTTTTGATGTCCAGCTGCTTGTTTATGCTAGTCAGTGGAATTTCAGCTACCATACCTCGATCTGTTGCTGATGTTCTTTACTCTGCACCTATCTACTGATGTTGTTAGCGAGTAGGTGGCATATTCTTTAGCAATATACACTCTTTCTTGTATTTTGTAGTTTGTCAATCTGAAATAACTTTGTACTTCAGCACTCGACAGCCTATCATGCAGAATACGTCAGATTTGCCTTTGTTTAGCCTGTAGTCAGGGCTAAACCAAATCACACATGAACCACTAGGGACTATGGGGATGGGATCCCTAGGCTGTACAGGAACTGGCAGGGTCAGTTGCAGTTCTTAGTGTATTACCTATATCCCTTGTAGGTTTAACACTAGCATAACAGTACCCATACGTCATAGCTCGGGAACCCCTTCCCAGCTATGATATATGGGTACATCATAGGTTTTAACACTAGAAGGCCCAGAAATTTCGAGCTCCCCCCTTAAGTCCCGAAAGAGGGTCAAATGACACTATACAATAAACTGAGTTTAGCCATTTAGTTTCTAGTTAGTTCTATTCAATGGAAAACAACAACCTCCTGTGGTGCGACAGTAATGGCCTTAATTACAGAACAAAAGACAGTGATTATAGGATGTTAGCTAAAATCCTTCAGGTCATTCGACCTGTCTCTGGGTTCCAAAGCTAGAAATGTTAAATGACCCCTCTCTGGAACTTCAAGTGTTAAAGGGGCTAAATTATCAAACTGAAGATACATACACACCACACAGATATTATGTGAAGACTGGCATTGATTTATTCTTATTTATCCATCACATGAATCCTGCCTAGCATTTCTGTTGATGTTTTACACCTGGTTAAGTAAATGTGCAGAATAGTTCTAGACATGAATTAAATGTTATACTTGTCTCAAAATAGTAGGTTCAACTAAAGTATGGCACTGGCACCGAATGTGGTAATGTGATAGAAAAGAACACATCACAGAAAAAAAATGTGGGAGCCTCTAGCAGCTCTAACTATCCAACAGTAGTAATACCAAATTTGTCCTTATTTGCCTTTGTCTTATTTTTGGAAAGACTTGGCAAGCCCCTGATTATTCACTTTGCAAACAGCATGCCTGTTCCTGCTAACCAAAAAAAAGGACACTTTTGGATAGATTGATTAAAAATCTTATGTAATTGCTTTACCATTTTGTGAATAGTAAACGTCTTTTGGAACCAAAAAAGGTATACTTTTTTACTTATTGTTGTGAAACCATTACTTCTTCACATTGAAAACAGTACACCTATTTTCTCTTAATAAATAAATAAATGGATAATGTTTGAACAGCTTGTGAAAAAGCTATTGCTTCTTCAGTCAGCAAAGAACAAAGATCTTGATACTCCTCAAACAAGGATAATTTTTGCACTCCTGTGTGAAAAATTCACAACTTCTTCCATTTGCACCACTTGTGTATAAAATCCAGCCAATCTTGTCACATATAGCAATATGCTCATTTTGTCTCCTGTATTAATGTGCCCATCTTGTCCCCTGTAGTATTGTGCAATATATCTTGTACCTTGTAGTAATGTGCCATCCATCTTTTCCCTTGTACTAATGTGCCGTCCATCTTGTCCCCTGTAGTAATGTGCACATCTTGTACCCTGAAGTAATGTGCTCATTTTTGTATCTACCCTTTAGTACTGTACTTGTCTTGTCTCTGTAATAATGTGCCCATCCTTGTACCTTGTAGTAATGCACCCATCTTGTCCCATGTTGTAATGTGCCCATCTTGTTCCATGTTGTAATGTGCCCATCTTGTCCCTTGTTGTGCCATTCTTGTGTCCATGATGGTCCTCTTATTTTGGTAGATGCTAGACTGTATGAGGTCCTTACAGGTATGACGTCATTTCTGTCACATGATCGGGGTGTGTTCGAAATGCAGTTTGATGTTTCCAGATGCAATAAACATTATTTTTTTAAGTTCATGTCCTCATTGAGTTGTTTATAATAGAAGCGTGGGTCTGAGGGTAAAATGAATCCCCTTTTGCGTCATTATAGTGGACGGGAGGAAACATCACCACGCCCACCAACCAAGCCGGTCACGCCCACTAACCTGGAAACCCATACATTCTAGGCTCAACCCTCTTTTAGCAATGTCCCATCCTGTAGTAATGCACCGTATTATGCCGCTTTTCACATACAAATATATACATAAAAAAGTTTTTTCTCACCTGTCCTCAATTCCCTTGGTGTCCTCTTTTCTGCATCTTATGGCCCACAGGCACGTAGACCCAGTGATGATTGCGGGCGGTGCAGGCCGCTACTGCCGTCAGCTCTTTACTTCAGTGGAAAAATTTGCAGGTCCATGCAGAGATGAACTCTCTGCAGAGCTATAACAATGTCAGCCGCCTGTCAATCAGAGGCAGGCAGCTGACATCGGTTTATGGCATCAGCTGCCTGCCTCTCGGCAGCACTCTACTGAGAGCCCATCTCTGCGAGGCACCGCAGCTCATTGTACTGAAGTAAAGTGCTGACGGCAGTGGCCCCCTGCACAGGACACAATCGACACGGGGTCTACGTGCTTGCAGGCCACAAGAAGGAGCCTCAGGGGCCCCATGTAGGCCACATGTTTAAGGGTAACCTTGACCATGATAATCAAGTTGCCAAAAGAAGGCACCTGGTTGCAAAAGACTTGACAAGACTAATAGCATAAGGAATTTTTGTATTATTAGTAATATTGGTGTTTGCATCGTGTGCATTGTTCAGTAATTATTGAATGTTCTCAGTGAGAGGAACAAAATTATAATCTTGTGATACCTTTTATTGGCTAACTAAAATAAAATAAAGTGATGTTACAAAGCAAGCTTTCGAGACATCTCAGGTCCCTTCATCAGGCATGGTATGACAAAATATCTGAAGAAACACAAATATATGCACAAACAGAGCAGAGGGATGGCTATTATGTTAGCCATTAAAAGGTATCACAAGATTATAATTTTGTTCCTCTCACTGAGAACATTCAATAATTTTTCAACTGGCTAACACAGTACCAAAACCTTTTCACTTGTTCAGTAATATTCTTCCTTATGTAGTGGTAATGGTAACAGTCAAACTGTGGTGGTATTATTTGGGCCTTGTGTTGATAATACAAATGTCTGTATAACGTTAATATTTGGTCTTGGTACAGCTGCAGCATTCTTTTATGAAGCATGTATTTTGTGCAAACTCCAGAGTCACATCTAATTGTAAAAGTTATTACACTGAAACAAAAAAAGAGAAACTTACTTGTTGTCCTATTTAACGGGTGTTTATGTTCACTACAGAGTAGGGAGTGCATGAATTATCTCCCTCTTCCTTCATTATTTTTTCTTTCTTGTCTTCATTATGTTTTCCATCTGAAATATTTGCTTTTCCATTAGATTTAGAACAATGAACACCAGATGAAGCTGTATTTGTGACCTGAAGTTCAGAATATTCAGAATCTATGGTTATCACTGGGTTTTGTGCCAATGAATAAATATGGTTGGGTATCTCCTCCTTTCGTTCACTAACTGCGTAGGGCATACCTGTAATAAAATATATTTTTATTTAACACAAACATGTAAAAAGTTAAGATAATTTTTTTTTTTTATTCAACTTTTTATTTTGAAAAAAGGTTTTTTAACATGTTTTAGAAGAGAAAAAAACAATCATGCAATTACATAAATAAATGAACCATTTCACAAGTATGCATACAGATGGGATATGTCGTAAACACACTACACAAGGCGGGCTTTGCACGTTGCGACATCGCAAGCCGATGCTGCGATGTCGCACGCGATAGTCCCCACCCCCGTCGCAGCAGTGATATCTTGTGATTCCTGGTGTAGCGACCATTATCGCTACACCAGTTTCACATGCACTCACCTGTCCTGCGACGTCACTCTGGCCGGCGTCCCGCCTCCTTCCTAAGGGGGCGGGTTGTACAACGTCAGAGCGACGTCTCACGGCAGGCGGCCAAGCAAAGCGGAGGGGCAGAGATGAGCAGGATGTAAACATCCCGCCCACCTTCTTCCTTCCGTATAGCCGCCGGCGGCAGGTAAGGTGATGTTCCTCGCGCCTGCGGCTTCATATACAGTGATGTGTGCTGCCACAGGAACGAGGAACAACATCATACTTGTCGCGGCAGCGTAATTTTGAAAAAGTCGGAGCCTACACCGATGATACGATAACAACGCTTTTGCGCTTGTTAATCGTATCATCTAGGATTTACAAATTACGATGTCAAAAGTGACGCCAGATGTGCGTCACTTTCGATTTGACCCCACCGACATCGCACGTGCGATGTTGCAACGTGCAAAGCTGCCCTAAGAGTCAAGTAGAGGGTTGGAGGGGTTCCATCTTGTAACAGGCCCCGGGAAGGGAGAGATCGGGGCTAGGCCTGGGGGACCAGGGGAGGGATTCATACAACTCCTGAAACCGGTCGAAAACACGAGTACCAGTCACCCTAAACCCATGTTCAGTCCTACATCTGGTAGGTGTCCACAAGGGCATCCCAAAGAGACCATGTCGCTGTGAACTTATTCATTGTATTATGGAGCTGGGCTGTTAGTTTTTCCATACTCCTGACATCTTTTAGTCAGGCATACAGATCCGAGACAGAGGGCGGGGCTACCCTCCTCCAGAACAATGAGATTAGACACTTGGCCGCAGTAAGGACATGGAGTAGAAGCTTTAGTTCAGGTTTGCTTAAAGACGACGGGAGGGCGTTCAACAAATACACTACCGGGTCTCTAGTCACATTTCCACCCACCAATCTGCCCATTCGGGACTCCACCTCCTCCCAATGGCCGGGCATGTCCAAAATATATGCTATAGGGATGCCCCCCCCCCAAGGCCGCATCTCCAACACACATCCGGATAGGTACGGTTAAACTTGTGAAGGAGTTCTGGTGTGTGGTACCATGTCATAAGGACCTTTACTTGATTTTCCTTGTAGAAAGTGCTAATTGAGGACCGAAATGTCCTAGCCCATATCACTGACCAGAGTGCATCTGATACGGGGCGCCCAACCCAGCCCTCCCATCTCTTCATGTATGAGTGCTTCAGTGTATCTGAAAAGTCCCCAGTTATCAGAATGTTATAAATGGCCGAGATCAGTCCCCTGGTCGAGGTCCGGCCAGAGCAAAGGGTCTCAAAAGCTGTAGGGCGCCGCACCTCCGCCTGTCCCATAATGTTTGTGAAAAAATGTGTTATCTGTTGATATGAGAAATAAAGGTGGAAAGGTAGTTTATATTTGTATCGTAGGTCCAAAAATTGCTTTAATTTCAGAGTAGCTGGGTTGACCACATCCCGAAAACAATAAAGGCCCGCCTTTGTCCACTGCCCCGTCACCCCCGGACTCATGCCCTCCGTCAAGTGTGGTGTGAACAAGAAAGGGGTCAACAGGGAAGACTGTGAGGCCAGCTGGAACTTCATTCTACACTGCCGCCACATCTCTCTTCTGAATGCCATTGGGCCTAGGAGGTCTCTGGAGGGGGTTTCACTAGGGCGTCCCCATATTAGAGAGCTTGGGTGGAAAGGCGCCATCCAAAGCTTCTCTATCTCTGTCCACTTGTTAAAGGCCGGCAGGGTCGTCCATGACGCCAAGTTACGCAAGTGTGCGGCGTAGTAATAAGGTTTGAGATTCGGGCACAACAAGCCCCCCTTTGTACGTGGTGTACATAGAACTGAGTCTGGGATACGATGCCTTCCTGAATGCCAAATAAATTGCAAAAGTATTGACTGGACTTTTTTCAGGACCCCCAGGGGGACCCGCACTGGGAGTGTTTCAAACAGATACAGAAATTTAGGGATGACTGACATTTTAATTGTAGAAATTTTACCCAAAAAAGAGATCTGCAGTGATGACCATTTTTTTAGACTATTTTCCACATCGCGTATTAGGGGTGGGAAGTTTGCTTGGTATAATATTTTATAACTGGGGGTTATTTTGACTCCTAAGTATCGCAGGGAATCTGAACGCCAAGAGTATTTAAATCTTTGTTTAAGGGACTGTAATTTAACTTCTGGGATGTTAAGAGGTAAAGCCTCTGTTTTGTCGGAATTAAGTTTATATCCCGAGAGTCTAGCGTATTGAGTTAATACTGCGTGTAGAATTGGCAGGGAAATGACGGGATTAGTCAAGGACAACAGAACGTCATCCGCAAATAGGGCCACTTTAAAGGACTTATCCCGAACCTTGACCCCCATAATGTCCGGATTGAGTCGAATTTGTGCTGCCAGTGGTTCAATGCTAAGGACATATAGCAAAGGGGACAGTGGACAGCCCTGCCTAGTTCCATTTCGGATGGGCAGGGGATCTGAGTGTGCATGGGGGAGGCGAATTGTCGCCACAGGGAGAGAATACAGACCCCGCAGAGCAGAGACAAATGGCCCCAACAGGCCGAAGTGGCCCAACACGGAAAACATGAAGGACCAATCCAGGCTATCGAAAGCCTTCTCCGCGTCCAGTCCCAGAAGAAGTGCTTCCACTCCATCCCTGTTTACCACCTCCACCAGATCCAAGATCCTTCGGGTGTTGTCTCCCACCTGCCGGTAGCGAACGAATCCTACTTGGTTTTTATGGATCAGCTGTGGAAGCCAATTATTTAGGTTGTCCGCCAACAGTTTGGTGAATATTGTAAGATCAGAATTCAAGAGGCTAATAGGGCGGTAACTCGCACATTCCATGGGATCCTTACCTGCTTTAGGGATGACAGTTATATAAGAGTGTAGAAATGTATTTGGGATGTCCTCACCCGTCATAAACAGATTGAAAAGATGAGTCAAATGAGGTAACAGCTCTCCTACAAAGGTTTTATAATATAGGTAAGTAAACCCATCCGGGCCCGGGGCTTTGTGATTTGGGAGGTCCTTAATGATCTGATGGATCTCGTCTGGGACTATTTCTCGATTAAGATCATCCAGAGCCTCCTGGGGCAGTTTTGGAAGGTGACAGTCAGTCAAGTAATCATTCAATATTTTTGTTCTATCTGGGTGGGACATTGACAATGACGGAGGAATAGAGTACAAGGATTTGTAGTATGTGTGGAAAAGTTGTGCGATTTTTGTGGGATCATAATGAGGGGTGCCTGAAGTATCCTTTATGGCCCAGGGGGCAAAAGTTATCATTTGGTCCCTAAGCCTTCTGGCCAGCATCGTATGTGATTTATTGCCATACTCATAATACTTCTGGCGATAGTAGCGTAGGAGCTTCTCTATTTTCCCATGTGAAATCTCTTTTAGTTTAGTTCTCAGGTCTATTACCGCTTTTAGGCGAGTCTTAGAGGGGTGGGTGCGAAGGTGTTCCTCCGCCGATCGGAGGTCTATTTCACAATGACGATAAAGTTGCTGTGAATCCTTCTTAAGCTTAGAAGAATCGGCTATGCACTCCCCCCTGATAACCGCCTTGTGGGCTTCCCATATCACTGGGAAAGATGGAGGGGACTAAGAATTCTCCCAAAAGTAATTCTGTATAGCCTTACGGAGGGATTCTCGAGAGGTAATATTAGTGAGTAAGGATTCATTTAGTCTCCAGTGGGTTCTTTTTGAGGGGACATTTGTTAAATTAAGGTTTATTAATAGAGGGGCATAGTCTGACCACGTGATACTGCCTATTTGTGCTTGTCGGAGTGTTCTATGCGTGAGGACATTACCAAAGAAGTAATCGATTCGACTATGGGAATTATGGGGGTGTGAGAAGAAGGTGTATTGTCTTGCTGTCGGGTTATCAATTCTCCACAGGTCAAACAGTTGGTATTTATGGATCAATTTGCGAAATCCCGTAGATAGATGGGATGGTTTATGTGGTCTTGTAGAGTGTGAGAGTGCAAGCATTCTATCAGCCCTGTCGGAAAACACCATATTAAAGTCCCCCCTATAATGTGTTTGGCCCCACGGTCTTACGGGAGGCATGAGAGGACCGAGGAAACAAATCTGTTCTGATTAGAATTTCGAGCATATAGGTTACACAAGATTAATTTTATCCCATTCAGAGTACCTTGGATGATCACGTAGCGAGCTGAGGGATCTGCATCCCATTTACTCACTTGAAGTGGGCAAGTGCAAGAAATCAATATAGCTACCCCAGCTTTCTTTTTTGTGTTCGTAGCTGAAAAGGATTAGGGAAACCAGTGGCGGGCAAAGTTAAAAGAACTGTTTTCTCTGAAGTGTGTCTCTTGCAGAAACACCACTTCCGCCAGTGATTTTCGCATCTCCTGGAGAACCAGCCTCCTTTTAACATCAGAATTCAGCCCCTTCACCTTAAGGCTCATCAACTTAGCCATCCCGGTGCCTTAATATATGCTAGTGTGGGGACTAGTGCCTGAGACTGCCGCTTGATGTGTATGGTAGATGTACTCCCTGGACCCTTTTGAAACAGAGCGTGTCTACTATGGTGAATTGCATACCTGTGAATACAACCAGGACAATAAAGAATAAACTGAAACATAACTAAGTTCTACTACAAAACAGAAACTTTTCAATTACACCATAAGGGTATGGTAGTCAACCCCAACCGTCCGCTACCCCAGCAACAGAGTCAACTTACGTTTACACAAAGTTGAGAGTGTCCCACTAAGTATAACCTGCACTGTAAACTAAAGTGCGAACAAATTGGTACGACTCTGCGGGTGGGTGAGTGGCGAAACTCCACAAACCGGACTTGTGGGATCCAAACACCCCCCCCCCCTCCCGGATTCTTTAAGGAGGAGAAAGTCCCAGGAAAAAAAAATGAAAGCCATATAGGTAGGCCATTTAACCCCATGTAAACCCCATGTGAGGTCAAAAGATAGCCGTAAATTCACGGAAAAAATGCGATCAGGTGGGTCCTTCAGCCCTCGGGCCCCTGGGTCGCCGTTTACGCGATGCGGCAGCCGGTTGCCAGGCCTGAGGAAGCTGCGGTATCTGCTGGGGCAAAGTCCAATCTGGTAGGTCTGGAACAGGAAGGTTGAATGTCCGACAGAAAGGCTCCAAGTCAGTCTGCAGGGGTTCGAAGGCTGGCCGACGTCTCTCCCCGCTGTGCAGAGAGGCTGAACGAGAACCCCCATCTATAAAGGATATTATTGGCCCTTAGGGATGACAATAGTGGGCGGAGAGCCCTCCGCTGCTGTAGCGTCAGCCTTGAGAGATCTTGGAAAAGCTGGATCTTAGTATCTTGATACATCTCTTGTTTTGGTGGCCGCGCTCTGAACATTATTTCCTCTTTAAGTTGGAAGTCAACGATGTGACGAATAATGTCTCGTGGATTCCTCGTCAAATTTTTGGGGCGCAGGGCCCTGTGCGCTCTGTCCATAGGAATTGGGCTATCAGGAGGACGCTGGAGGAGTAAGTTGAATATGGTCTGCAGGATTGTTATAACAACCTCCTTTGTTTGGGCCTCAGGTAAACTTCTGACCCGTATATTGTGGCGCCTGCCTCTGTTGTCTAGGTCTTCAATATGATGTTGTAACTCTCTTATGGCGTCGGCTTGAGAGGAGGTATGGGACTGGAGATGGCGAATGGTTGTTCTAGCTTCATTATGATCATTCTCCAGCTGGTTTATTCTTTTAGAGATAGAAACTACATCCTGTCGGATTGCCACTATTTCAGATCTGCAGGTGTCCTTTACTTCAGAAATGAGTGCTTGAAAATCCTTTTTGGTAGGGAGCTGACGGACGAATTCCCACCAATCTGCTGGAGGGCATGCAGGCTGCGGGGGCCCAGCAGTCGGGTTTTCCGGGGCCCCCCTCCTGAAAGCTTCTCTCTCAGATGAGCTCATTGGGGTCTTGGAGGTCCCTTTATGCTGAGCTACAGGGACTGGGCTCCTTGGCCCTGCAACCCCAGGTCATTTATGGGTTCTTTGGGGCCTGGGAATGAAGGTCTCATTTTGTAACATTGGTGGTCCCAGTGGGGAAGACAGGGGAGCACCATCATTAACCTCTGGGTCATCCCACACGAGCTGGGGGATTACAGCAGGCTGCAGGGCCTCATTCCCGGCCCCCTTAGCCTCCTCCTGTGCCTCTCCCCTGCCCCCCTCCCGGCCATCCAGTCTCTCATAGCTGCAGCTCCCCCCACTTCACACCCCCGTCGCACCAGACTATGTAACCGGACTCCCCCTGTGTGCTTTCTGCAGGAGCTGACGGGCTCCAGCCACCGCCGCTCTCCAGGATCTCCAGGGGGGAGGGGCGGCATCACCACTGTCTCTGTCTGACCTCCGAGGCCCGTATCTAGGGAAAAAGTGTACCTCCTGCCTGGTCCTGCGGTCCATGGGCGTACGCTCCTGGCCGGCTCGCTGCAGTCCTGCTCCCGCCCGCGATCAGGTGAGTCACCGCGCGTCTCCTCCGCTGCCGCCGCCATCTTGTCCACGAGGTTGGCTCCCCTCCTGCCGACATCCACGAGATCTTTTCCTCTCCCTCCGTCTGCGCCGCCGACCTCTTCAGGCTCCTCACTTCTCCCTACTTCAGCGACGTGGACCGGCTCTTCCTGTTCGCTCTCTCCCATACCTCCTGGTGCTGCAGCTGTCTGTGGAAGCGGGTGACGCGGCGCTCCAGCCGTCCGGGCGTCCTCCTGATCTTGTTCTCCTGGCAGCTCCTTCAGTAGGTAGGAGTCCAAGGTAAGCGGTGCTGGGGCTCCCGGGTCCCTGGGAGTCTTAAGGGGCTTTCTCTTCCCTATCCTGGGCACTCCAAACTATTGTATATGGGCTTATTTTAATCCCGGGTAGAGGAGCTCAACCCTCAGACGTCCTGCTCCATGAAGCTCCGGCCACGCTCCCCAGAAGTTAAGATAGATTTTAATATACTACAAAATTTGTGTAAAGGAATGCTGTGCTAAGATGGTGAGACTGTGGATTTATTTAATCTTCTTCATCATGTTTTGCCTCTGTTTAAAGACCCATAGAAACACCATGTGTTTTGTTTAAATGACAATTTTTATGTACCAATTTTATTTTGTTACATTTCATACAGATCCTTTCCCTGGCTTTTTTGAAGTCATATAGCAGAGGCATATCTAGGGGGGGCTGGCGGGTCATGTGCCTCAGGCACAGCTGTTAGGGGGGCGCCTGCCGTCGGGCTGCCTGATGATGCACTCTGAGTGTCTCCCCAGCAGCTGCGTTTTGCCATCCCTGTAGTGGGAGCCTGGCTATTCTCAGCCTGACTCAGAGAAAGTGCAGTGCGCGACACCCTGTGATCAATTGTACTTGTGTCTGTCAGACGGGAGTACAATTGAACCCCGTAACCGCCAACACTTCCGGGTCAGGGCGACATCAGCAGTGTGATCAGGTCTGCTGATCACACTGCTGACATCGCTCGTCAGCACCGCAGGTTGCTCCTGCTCAGATAACTCTTTGTCTATTTGCCATTCCATTCCATTGTGTTGTGAACCTGACTCCCGGAATGTGCTGTGGTTGTTTCTGGAATGCTGGCCCTGGAGGGCTGAGTGAACCTCAAGACCCTATGCAGCAGTGGTAGCTGAACATGAATAGCTACCCGCAAGTTCATAAAATGTATAAAAATGGTTGTATGGACTGTCACCCTTGTTGAACCTTCCCATGTTAAGTGAAGAAGACCATCTGGACCCCCAGGTGGCGGGTGACAGAAATGTTCTGCTATAATTAGACTGTGCCCTCCTTGTTGAACCTTTTTCCACCTGTTACAGGGAAAAGACCATCAGGGCCTTGGACGGTGCAGTGCTGGTAGACGGCACCAGGAGGCCCCGGTCGCTGTCGGCAGGGCTGTATTTTGCCTTCATGCTGCCCTAGGCACTTTAAGTGGTCGCGCCCCTTAGTGACAACGTAAAACTGAGTTTTCGCACACGACATCTGTTTAAGGCAGATCTACTCTGTAGCACACTTTAAAAAGTATCAATAAGAAACTAACCCCCCCCCCCAATGGGAATCACCACAGGCACATCAAAACATAGCATGAGTATAAAATATTCCCACCACACCGTCCCCACTTATATACTGTGACTGTGACACTGCCCCTAATAAACTAAAACACCATTCTGCCCTCCCTTATAAACTACTGTATATCCACCACACCTTCCTCGATTATGAAATATGATCTGTACATTGTGAGGAGAGAGCAGCATGATGTGAGGACAATGTCCCATGCATGCTGCCCCCTCCTCACAATGTCCCATGCATGCTGACCCCTCCTCACAATGTCCCATGCATGCTGCCCCCTCCTCACAATGTCCCATGCATGCTGCTCCCTCCTCACAATGTCCCATGCATGCTGCCCCCTCTTCACAATGTCCCATGCATGCTGCCCCCTCCTCACAATGTCCCATGCATGCTGCCCCCTCCTCACAATGTCCCATGCATGCTGCCCCCTCCTCACAATGTCCCATGCATGCTGCCCCCTCCTCACAATGTCCCATGCATGCTGCTCCCTCGTCACAATGTCCCATGCATGCTGCTCCCTCCTCACAATGTCTCATGCATGCTGCTCCCGCCTCACAATGTCCCATGCATGCTGCCCCCTCCTCACAATGTCTCTTGCAGGCTGCCCCCTCCTCACAATGTCCCATGCATGCTGCTCTCTCCTCACAATGTCCCATGCATGCTGCCCCCTCTTCACAATGTCCCATGCATGCTGCTCCCTCCTCACAATGTCCCATGCATGCTGCCCCCTCCTCACAATGTCCCATGCATGCTGCCCCCTCCTCACAATGTCCCATGCATGCTGCTCTCTCCTCACAATGTCCCATGCATGCTGCCCCCTCTTCACAATGTCCCATGCATGCTGCTCCCTCCTCACAATGTCCCATGCATGCTGTCCCTCTCCATGAGCTCCTAATGCTGCCTTCCTCTTTTCCATAATGAGACCTTCATGTTGCCCCACTCATGCTAATACCACCACACTAACGCTTATGCTGAGACCCCCCCCCCACACACTACCCCACTCTTGATATTGACTCCCCTACATTTCTCCACTCCATACTGATCCCACACATGCTGCCCCTTCTTCACAATGAGCTCCCAATGCTGCCCCCTCTTATTCTGAGTCCTTACACTCCCCCCACTCCATCGATTTTGTCATTGCACTATCCCTCATCCCTTGTCCTCTGTCTCTAGCATTAGCCCCTCTTTCCCACTCCCCCAGCATCAGCCTCTCTCCCCCAGCATCAGCCTCTATCTTCCCTCAGCATCAGCCTCTCTCCCCCAGTCTCAGCCTTTGCCTCTCCCCAGCCTCAGCCTGCCCCAGTCTCCGCCTCAGCCTCCCTCCAGCCTCCCTCCAGTCTCAGCCTCAGCCTCCCTCAAGTCTCAGCCTCAGCCTCCCTCCAGTCTCAGCCTCAGCCTCCCTCCAGCCTCCCCCCAGTCTCAGCCTCAGTCTCCCTCCAGCCTCCCCCCAGTCTCAGCCTCCCTCCAGCCTCCCCCCAGTCTCAGCCTCCCTCCAGCCTCCCTCCAGTCTCAGCCTCCCTCCAGTCTCAGCCTCCCTCCAGCCTCACCCCAGTCTCAGCCTCCCTCCAGCCTCACCCCAGTCTCTGCCTCAGCCTCCCCCCAGTCCCAGCCTCTGCCTCCCTCCAGCCTCCCCCAAGTCTCAGCCTCTGCCTCCCTCCAGACTCCCCCCAATCTCTGCCTCTGCCTCCCTCCAGACTCCCCACAGTCTCTGCCTCTGCCTCCCTCCAGCCTCCCCCCAATCTCTGCCTCTGCCTCCCTCCAGTCTCCCCCCAGTCTCAGCCTCTGCCTCCCTCCAGACTCCCCCCAGTCTCTGCCTCTGCCTCCCTCCAGACTCCCCCCAGTCTCTGCCTCTGCCTCCCTCCAGCCTCCCCCCAGTCTCTGCCTCTGCCTCCCTCCAGCCTCCCCCCAGTCTCTGCCTCTGCCTCCCTCCAGTCTCCCCCCAGTCTCAGCCTCTGCCTCCCTCCAGCCTCCCCCCAGTCTCAGCCTCTGCCTCCCTCCAGCCTCCCCCCAGTCTCTGCCTCCCTCCAGCCTCCCCCCAGTCTCAGCCTCTGCCTCCCTCCAGCCTCCCCCCAGTCTCTGCCTCTGCCTCCCTCCAGTCTCCCCCCAGTCTCAGCCTCTGCCTCCCTCCAGACTCCCCCCAGTCTCTGCCTCTGCCTCCCTCCAGACTCCCCCCAGTCTCTGCCTCTGCCTCCCTCCAGCCTCCCCCCAGTCTCTGCCTCTGCCTCCCTCCAGCCTCCCCCCAGTCTCTGCCTCTGCCTCCCTCCAGCCTCCCCCCAGTCTCTGCCTCTGCCTCCCTCCAGCCTCCCCCCAGTCTCAGCCTCTGCCTCCCTCCAGCCTCCCCACAGTCTCTGCCTCTGCCTCCCTCCAGCCTCCCCACAGTCTCTGCCTCTGCCTCTCTCCAGCCTCCCCCCAGTCTCAGCCTCTGCCTCCCTCCAGCCTCCCCCCAGTCTCTGCCTCTGCCTCCCTCCAGCCTCCCCCCAGTCTCTGCCTCTGCCTCCCTCCAGCCTCCCCCCAGTCTCTGCCTCTGCCTCCCTCCAGCCTCCCCCCAGTCTCAGCCTCTGCCTCCCTCCAGCCTCCCCCCAGTCTCAGCCTCTGCCTCCCTCCAGCCTCCCCCCAGTCTCAGCCTCTGCCTCCCTACAGCCTCCCCCCAGTCTCTGCCTCTGCCTCCCTCCAGCCTCCCCCAGTCTCTGCCTCTGCCTCCCTCCAGCCTCCCCCCAGTCTCAGCCTCTGCCTCCCTCCAGCCTCCCCCCAGTCTCAGCCTCTGCCTCCCTCCAGCCTCCCCCCAGTCTCTGCCTCTGCCTCCCTCCAGCCTCCCCCCAGTCTCTGCCTCTGCCTCCCTCCAGCCTCCCCCCAGTCTCTGCCTCTGCCTCCCTCCAGCCTCCCCCCAGTCTCAGACTCTGCCTCTCTCCAGCCTCCCCCCAGTCTCAGCCTCTGCCTCCCTCCAGCCTCCCCCCAGTCTCAGCCTCTGCCTCCCTCCAGCCTCCCCCCAGTCTCTGCCTCCCTCCAGCCTCCCCCCAGTCTCAGCCTCTGCCTCCCTCCAGCCTCCCCCCAGTCTCAGCCTCTGCCTCCCTCCAGCCTCCCCCCAGTCTCTGCCTCTGCCTCCCTCCAGCCTCCCCCCAGTCTCAGCCTCTGCCTCCCTCCAGTCTCAGCCTCTGCCTCCCTCCAGCCTCCCCCCAGTCTCAGCCTTTGCCTCTCTCCAGTCTCAGCCTCTGCCTCCCTCCAGCCTTCCCCCAGTCTCAGCCTCTGCCTCCCTCCAGTCTCAGCCTCTGCCTCCCTCCAGCCTCCCCCCAGTCTCAGCCTCTGCCTCCCTCCAGCCTCCCCCCAGTCTCAGCCTCTGCCTCCCTCCAGCCTCCCCCCAGTCTCAGCCTCTGCCTCCCTCCAGTATCAGCCTTTGCCGCCTCCCCCCCCGCATGCGCAGATCTCTGGTCTGCATTAGAGACACTCCCACGCTCCTTATGAATCCACTTACCTGCTCCAGTGCCCGCCGCCATCTTCCTGGCTCACGTGAGTATCCTCTTCTGACACCGGCTTCCATCACGGCGTCCTCCGCGGCGTCCTGCTGTGAGCTCTGCATGCATGTGACGTCCACACAGCAGTGGACGCAGCACAGAGGAAGGAGCTGATTGGCGCGCGCCCGTGACCCCGGAAGTGCAGGCGCCGGCAGTTCCGGGGTCAATCAGCTCCCTGTGCTCGGCGGCCACAAAAAAAAAAATGTAAAAAAAAAAAAAAAAAAAAAAAAATTTTTTTTTTTTTTTTTTTTTTTTTTTTTTTGCTGCCAGAAGGTGCCGCCCCTCACAATCTGCCGCCCTAGGCACCGGACCACGGGTGCCTAATGGTAAATACGGCCCTGGCTGTCGGCGCAATGGGCAATGGCTGCCAGGTTGCTCAGGACTGTTACCAGAGTCACCCTTTAAATCCGGGACATTAGCCCTGTCACGGACCCATGAGTAGGTATGCAACGGGTCAGGTTGTTTGGGTGGCGGGTTAAAGGGATCCGGGACATTGGGGAATGTGGACTCTGAGTCTTTTTGCAATGTTTGAAAAATGTGCCTCCCCTGTTAGGGATGGAAACTGTTATAACATGTTATCCCTTTTTCCTCCTTACAGGAGCAGTTTTAAATAAAACCTGATGTGTCCTGTAGCTCGGGGACAAGCTACGTTTAACCAAGGGGGAATGTGACGCCCTGGCCTATCAGATCGTCACAGGGTATTGCACAATTTTCCCTTCCGTGCAGTATCCATCTCCTCCTTGGTTCCAGGTGCCACCCAATGGAATTGCAAACACCAGCATGCAAACGCCAGTCACACACACACCAGTGGTTAGGTCCAGTGGAGAAAGAGCCACTCACCTTAGAGTCAGGCAGACTGGGGGGAAGGTGACTGGGCAGTCGTCGGCAGGGGAGCAAGGAGAGTAGTAGCTCTCAAGTAGCTCTCAGGGGGGAGAGCAGGCTGGGGAGTTGGAGCTCCCAGGACAGCGAGGCAGCAGCCCTCAGAGTGTGAGGGGCTGAGGGGTAGAAGCTCTCAGAAGGTCGGACAAGACTGGAACACACCAAGCAATATCATTGGGAATGGTCACCTGGATGGGCTCCCCTCCTCAACGGCAGCGGTACTCCAGGACTTTTGGTTTAATTACAGCCTGTGTGTTTACTGGCCTTCCAAAACAGCACCAGCCTCATCCAGCTCCACGACTACCAACTGTGAGTTCTCTGCTCCCTGCCTTCCAACCCCCTTGCATTTAACGGCACTCCTTTACCATCACCGAGCCCCGGGGCATCCCCCCTACCCCTGGGTATGGTCATTTTGCTGCTTCAAAGGAATGCACAAACTTGGACAGTGTCACTACCGACTTTTCCTAGGCCCTTCAGTTGGTGGAAGCATTTTTTGAGGCATTGCGACTCCTTTATGATGACCCTGACGAGTCTCGCTGGCTGAAGCTAAATTGTGTGGTTTTCGACAGGGAGATCGGTCAGCAGAATCATATTGCTTGGAGTTCCGTAGCTTGGCCATGAATACCAGGTAAAATGATCCGGAAGCCCGTAGCAAATTTTGTCAGAGGCAGTCTGAGAACCTGAAGGATGCTTTGGTTTTTCACAAGACTCCTGAGTCTTTGAAGTTTGCAATCTCTTTGGCCATATGGATGGAAAGGTGTATCAGAGATCGGTCAGTGGGTTCTCCCTCTCAGGATGTTGTCCTTTGGGGCAACACCCTTTCCCCCAAGACTCTTTTGGGTGAAAACCCTGACCTTGTAGTTACTGATAAGCCTAAGCAGTTTGGGGGAATCTTTCTTCAATCTATTATCAATAGGACTGGCCGCAGAATGGGTGTTTGTTTTTACTGTAGTCAGAAAGGTCGCTTTTTTGGGGTTAGCCTGTACATGCCTTTTCAAAAGAAAAAAGAAAACCTCTAATAATAGACAATCTTGGCAGTTTAGAAAGAGATATTTCCAGCGAGTTTATTTCCCTAACTTGCTCACTGTGAACGTGGCACTGGAGAGTAAAACTGAGAAGGTTGAGGTGTTTGTTGATAGCGGAGCAGTGGTTAGTCTAGTTGATACACAATTTGTGCTTATGCATGGCTTGACATATAGTAATTTGGAGAAGCCAGTCTCCATTTACGGCATTGATTCAGCATCCCTTGCTCAAAAAATGCCAATAAAAAATAGTAGATAATATTAAGTTAAGTGTGGGGGATTTTCTTCAGGAGTTGATCTCATGTTATGCACTGGAGGTTCTGCTATCCCCCATGGTCTTGGGTTTGCCGTGGTTGCTTACACATAATTCGGTGATAGACTGGCAATCTAGACAAATACTGGAGTGGGGAGAGTACTGTATCGATAACTGTCTTAGTACATCTCTCTCTAGTGTGACAACTACAACCATACCTGAGTTTATATCTGATTTTGAGGGTGTTTTTCTGAAAGTGGTTGTCAAAATTTACCGCCTCAACGAATCTATGATTGTCCGATAAATCTTATTCCCGGAGCTAAATTGTCTTAATCCAGGCTGTACAATGTTTCGAGCGCAGAGAGACAGGCCATGAAAGATTATATTTCCAAGAGTCTTGCCAAGGGACATATTAGACTCTCTTCTTCTTCTGTGGTGGCAGGTCCCCTCTTTGTGAAGAAGAAGGATGGAGGTCTCTATCCGTGTCTTGATTTTTGGAAATTAAATCGGATCACTGTCTGAGATCCATATCCCCTTCCCTTGATTTTGGACTTGTTTAATCAGATTGTTGGTGCCAGGTGGTTCTCCAAATTGGATTTGAGAGTGGCATATAATCTGGTTCGAGTCAGGTTGGGAGATGAGTGGAAAACGGTGTTTAACACTAGAACTACTGGACTCGTGACACCTATATAGAAATATTTGGTGCAAAGTAGTCAAAATGACTACCTCAGTAGTTCTAGTGTTAAGGGGCATTTTGAAAACTTGGTCATACCATTTGGGTTGACTAATGCTCTCGGCGTTTAACATTTCATCAATGACATCTTTCAGCCTCTTGCAGGGAGATTTGTGGTCATTTACTTGGATGATATTTTAATTTACTGATAATAAATTTTATGCTAAATCAGAGAAATGCGTTTTTTGCGTTCAAGATGTGCAATTTCTTGGTTACTTGTTATCAGCTTCTGGATTCAAGATGGATCCTGAGAAGATCCGTGCAGTGTTGGACTGGAAGCATCCAGATAACCTAAAGGTATTGCAGCGGTTTTTGGGTGTTTTTAACTATTACCGGAAATTTATTTGGAATTACTCTGTGATGCTGAACCCTTTCACTAATATGAATAAAAAGGGTACAGACATGTCAGTTTTGTCTGATTCTGATTTTAAAGCTTTTTCTTCGGTCAAGGAATGTTTCTCACTGCACCCATATTGGTTCAGCCTGATGTTTCCAACCATTTGTTGTGGAGGTTAACGCATCTGAGGTGGGAGTGGGGTACAGTATTGTCAAAGGCTTCATCACCCAGTAAATGGCGTCCATGTGCCTTTTTCTCTAAAATAAAACTTATTTCTGTGGAGAGGAATTATGATGTAGGTAACAGAGATCTTTTGACTATTAAATTGGCTTTTAAGGAAGGCGCCATTGGTTGGAGAGGGCGATACATCGCATCACTGTAATCACTGACAGCAAAAATCTGTGATACCTCGAGTGAGCTAAGAGACTAAAGGGGGCTTTACACGCTACGATATCGTTAATGTTTTGTCATCAGGGTCAAGTTGTTAGTGACGCACATCAGGCGTCATTAACGATATCGCAGTGTGTGACACTGACCAGCAACCTTAAGCGACCTCAAAAATTGTGAAAGTCGTTCACCATGAGGAGGTCGTACCAAACTCAAAAATCGGTAAGGGTTGATTATCCAGGTGGTTCATCGCTCATGCGGCAGCACACATCGCTATGTGTGACACCACAGGAGCGAGGACGTCTCCTTACCTGCCGCCGGCCACAATGCGGAAGGAAGGAGGTGGGCGGGATGTTACATCCAGCTCATCTCCGCCCCTCCGCTTTGATTGGCCGGCCGCTTAGTGACGTTGCGGTGACGTCACTGTGATGCCAAACGTCCCTCCCCCTTGAAGGAGGGATTGTTCGGCAGTCACAGCAACGCCGCCGACCAGGTAAGTATGTGTGATGCTGCCATAGCGATAATGTTCGCTATGGCAGCAATCACAAACAATCGCATGCGCGACAGGGCGGGTACTTACACGCTCGCTATCACTACAAATTGCTAGCGATATCGCTACCGTGTAAAGCCCCCTTTACTCCGAGGCAGGCAAGATGGGCCTTATTTTTTACAAGGTTCAATTTCTTCATCCCGTATCATCCCAGGATTAAGACTATCAAGACAGACACCTTGTCTAAAGGTTTCTCAGGAGGTAGTGATATCACGTGAACTCGAGTCCCATTCTCTCAAAGGGGGTGATGGTTTCTGCCCTATATGCAGATCTGGAAAGGACGGTTTTGGAGGCTCAGGGAGATGCCCTGACTTCCTGTCCCCTGGGAAAGTTGTTTGAACCACCTTATCTGCATCACAAGGTGTTTGAGAAACATCATGATACAGTGCTGGTGAGACACCCTGGGAACAGAGCAACTACTGACCTTCTTCCCCATCATTTTTGGTGGCCAGGGTAGGGGCATTGTAAATTTCGTGTCAGATTGCAGTACTTGTGTGCGTGTGAAAGTCATCCATACTCGTCCTTCTGGATCTCTCCTATTCCTGTCTATTTCCTCTAGACCATGGACAGATTTGTCCATGGATTTCATCACTGACCTGCCATTGTCATCGGGGAATATAGTAATTCTAGTGGTGGTTAACAGCTTTAGTAAAATGGTGCATTTCATTGCATTGTCAGCACTACCTAATGCTAAGACTTTGGCACATGTGTTTGTTGATGACATTGTGAGACTTCATGGAATTCCGTTTGATGTTGTCTCTGATTGCGGAACTCAGTTTGTTTCAAAGTTCTGGAAGGCATTCTGTACTCGCCTGGGGGTGCAATTGTCTTTCTCATTGGCTTTCCACCCCCAGTCTAACGGTCAGACCGATCACACTAATCAGAATCTGGAGACTTATCTCAGATGCTTTGTCTCTGAAAATCAGTAAGATTGGGTGTCATTTTTACCTTTGACTGAATCTTCCATCAACAACCGGTGTAAGGAGTCTATTGATAAGTTGCTATTTTTTTAGTGCATATGGTTTTCACCCTCAGTTTGGCTCATTTACAGGTATGGAGGCGTCTGGTATCCTGGAAGAGGAGCGTTTTTCTGCTTTGATCTCATCGGTGGGGAAAAAGATTCAGAGTAATCTTAGGATGATGGGTGACTAGAGCTGATCGAACGGCTAATAATCCGGTACCGGAGGATCACTGCCAGATTTAAAATAGAGTCCGATCCACTTCGGAATCCGCTACCCATATAAGTCAATGGGGACTGGTATCCGGAGGTTAAAAACGTTTGTGGAGGGGCTAGGGGGCTAGGAGCAAGCGCGGCATACTTACCGAGGTGCTGTCATGGCGGCACACTCCTTCCGGGTCACGCTGTTACCTTCCGGAGCCGAAAATTCAATATTCATTGTTTTCCCCGCCTACCGGTGCGTGTTGGTTGCAGTTAGACATGCCCCTACCTTGAGTGGCAGCCAATCACAGGCGCCAAGACGGCCGGTGGGCGGGGAAAGCAGTGCACTGTCGGTCAGTTCACGGTGGTTAACACTCGGCAGCACAGTTATAGCGCGCGCAGCTGCAGCCCCAGCTGTCGAGCTGTATCTGTGCTGTGTATACAGTGCCCAGAGTCACACGTGTGATGCTGCCGGGTGCTGCCATGGCAGACCTGCGTGAGCCCCTCGGATGTGTGATTCTGGTAAAAGTAAAAAAAAAAAAAACGACGTGCGGTTCCCCCTATTTTCATCTTCTGCCAAGATAACGCCGGCCGGGGGCTGGTATATCCTCAGCCCGCAGCCGCCCGGTACTGCCGCATCTGTTAGATGTTACCATACCGGTGTGCGTTACCAGCTCTTCCCGCAGGCGTGATGTGGTGCGAGTCGGGGTAATAGCAGGGGTTAATAGCGGCGCACGGCTGCTACTAAACCCTAGCTTTGTGTGATGGCACAGGCGTCTATCAGATACCTGCATCAGACAAACCTGTAAGTGACACTAAATAAACAAACACACAGAGAACTATTAACTCCCCCAACACCCTGCAGCTCCGACGTAATCCACACAACAAGTCCCACGCCGCTTCAGCTCTGCTACATCTGAATATCACAGAGAGCGGCACGACTGACCGCTCTCTGTGAGCTCCAAAGAATGAATGAGCTGTGCATTGAGCGGTGACGTCACTCAGGTCATTTGCGGTCACTGCTGGAAGTTCCCACGGTCCTTCGTCTGTGATCGCAGGTAACCTGACCTCAGGTGGAGGTCACTGAGTTCTCTGCATCTCCTAGCAGAAAAATCGCAGGTTTTTTGGTCAAGAGATGCAGATTTTGTGCTGAAATTTTTATACCATATTCCTGCATCCAATCTACACCTCCTGCCAAAAAAAGCGGTGTTTTGGCGGAATTTTTTTGCCGCGGTTTTTGCCGCGGTTATTTTTCTGCGATTTTTGCCGCGTTTTTTTGCCAGGAGGTGCACATTTGGTGCTGAAATCATCTACACCAGCTTTTAGCATCAAATTTCCACCAGCTGGCAGAATTTTTTTTGTTTTTTACTCCTGTCAGAAGTGTGCAGCAGTGGCAGTGATGCGCTGTCAGACTCGTGCGGCTCTGACATCACCCGGCACAGCCTGCTACTGTCTGAACATGAGCGTGCATGTACCTAGAAACACATGCACGCTCCTGTCAGAAGTGTGCAGCTGTTCTGAGATGTCAGACTCGCGGGAGTTCCTCACAAGTGTGACTGCGGCATAAAAAAAGAAAAGCTTGCTTTTTTTTTTTTTTTAAATGAATTAAAAAAAAAAACGACGTGCGGTTCCCTCTATTTTAATCCCCAGCCATGATCACGCTGTCTGGGGGCTGATATATCCGGTGTGCGATACCGGCTCTTCCTGGAGGCGTGATGTGGTGCCAGTCGAGGTAATAGCAGGGTTTAATAACAGCGCCCAGCTGCTACTAAACCCTAGCTTTGTGTGATGGCACAGGTGTCTATCAGATACCTGCATCATACAAACCTGTAAGTGACAGTAAATAAACACACACAGAGAACAATCCTTTATTTGAAATAAAGTACAAAACACACACTGCTACACCTCTTTATTAACCCCCCAACACCCTGCATCTCCGACGTCATCCACAGGAGAAGTCCCATGCTGACACATCTAGCACTGCTACATGTCAGAGCGAGCAGCTAAAGAGCACGGCTGCCCGCTCTGAGTGCAGCCTATTACTGAGCCGAGATAAGCGATGACCGCGGCAGACACTGTCACAGGCTGGGGGGGGGGCGCATCAGCCAGAAACCAATCACAGCTGAGAGGACAGCCGGTGGGCGGGGAAAACACGGAATGCTGTGTGATTGAGTGCACAGCACAGGAAGTGAAAGCGCGGCCCGGAAGCAGTGTGCCGCCATGACACCGAGTCTCGGTAAAAAATGAGTTCATTTATTTATTGTTTTTTCCATTTTTTATTAATTGATGATTCCGGATCGAGCACCCGGAATCCCGCGCCCGTGTCCGGCCCGGGGATAGCGCTGAAGCCGCGTGGATCCGGACGTTTACAGTCCGGGTCCGCTCAACACTATGGGTGACAAGTACAAATTATGGCTGATAAAAAAGCGTTCGCTAGGTCCAGACCACAGAGTGATTCATATTGTATGGTTGTCCACCAGAAACATCAAGTTGAAAATTTCATCTTGGAAGTTGGTCCCAAGATTTATTGGTCTTTATAAAATCCCTCATATCATTAACCCAGTAGCATTTCGCCTGGAACTTAGACAGGCCTTGAAAATTCACAATGTGTTTCATAGGTCATTGTTAAAGACATTTGTTGAACCACTGAACTCTCCTCCTCTACCACCTGTCCCAGTCTTGGTGGATGGCAATCTAGAGTTTCAGATTGCCAAAATTGTTGACTCTCGTTGTGTATGTTGCTCACTTCAGTATATTGTCCACTGGAGAGGTTACGGACTGGAGGACAGGACATGGGATCTGGTATCTGATGTTAATGCCAATAGGTTGTTGTATGGATTTCACTCTTCTCACCCTGATAATCCAAGTTGAGTGCCCGGGGGTCACTCGTAGAAGGGGGGTACTGTCAAAGATTTGTCATGGCCAGATGACAATCCAGTGGCAGCGAGTGTTAGAATATCCCAGAGATTGGCAGTATATGTTGTTATCTGACAGTTCCCTGTTTCTGCAGCTGCGGACTCTTATGACTCTGGAAAACTATCAGTTTTTCCTCTCAGTTGCCAGCTTCTGACTTCCTTTATTAACCTCACTAGGGGGGGTTTGGGTGCAGTTTAGTTTTTTCCTTGCTGAGCTCTTTAAAGGTTATCTTCTGGTGCTTCTGAGACTTCTGTGGTTGCTCCTGCTCAGATAAATGTTGTCTTTTGCTATCCGCCAGGACCTTGGTGATTGCAGTCGTGTTTCCCCTGTATTGTTGCCTTGTGTCTTCCTTTAGCGTTTAGTGGGGTTCACAAAGCTCATTCCACCTGTTTCACATTTAGGGCCCAACTCTAGGGATACCTATGGTCAGGTATCTGGCTCGCCGCATAGTTGAGGAACCTCTCTAAGCTGGTGAAGGACCCCAGGGACCAGCTGTAGGTTGTTGTCAGGGGTCACCACTTCCCTCTTTCCCTAACTATAAGGCACTCCTTCCCCTTCCTTTGTGTTGTTCTATATTGGTGGTATAGCCTCTCTCCCCTGCCGTGACACCAGGCTGGGGGACATGGGACATATATATCAGGATGGGTCCCAGGTTGGGAGACATATATACCAGGATGGGGCCAGGCTGGGGCACATACTATATATACCAGTATGGGGGACATTACTACTTAATGAAGGGGGAGAGGGAGCAACATATATATATTTTTATAGGATTTAAAAAACTACAAGTGCCCATACATCTGACATCAACATGTGAAGAGGGAATGGGGGGGTCAAATTCAAATCTTGCATCAGGATCCATCAGACTCTAGTTATGCCACTGGTGTGGGGTGGCGCTTAAACAGTGTGGGGGGGCGCCTTATACACTGTGGGAGCTACTATGGGGGACTGTTATATACTGTGGGGACTACTTTGGGGGCCGTCATACAGTGTGGAGAGCTACTATTGAAGCCATTATACAATGTGGGAGCTACTATGGGGTAATTAATCAGTGTCATACTGTGTATAGGGGGAGCTTTGGTAACATCATACTGTGTATAGGGGAAGTGTAGGGGCTTCATACTGTGTATAGACGTGCTGTACATGAGGGATATTATTAAATGTTAAGTGGACACTTAAGAACCCTTATTGTTATAGAGGCACTCAAGGTATTATGACCATCACAGGCACAATGAGGGAATTATTACGTTATAGGAGCAACATGTAGACACTTTTCTAGGACACTTACACAGGGCATTAATATTTTCTAGGGAGCAATTTTACCATCTAGAGGGCACAAGAAAGCATTATTACCATGTAAGGGTCACCACCGTGGTAGCATTACTATGTGGGGCAGTAATAGGAGCGTTGATGCTGTTTCACACATTAATAAGAAATTCTCCTGTCACACACTGCTTTTGAGTCTGATCATTAAAGTTCATGAATATGCACTGCTTCCCCTGTCCACCCTCTGTAACAGTGTCTGTAATTGGTTGCAGTACTGCTTCTCCCACGCACCCTCTGTGCTGGCGTCTGTGATTGGTTGCATTCACACTAGCTGTCTGGGTCCCCGGTGTGGAGTTTAAAAAAAATTAATTTGAAATAATGTTGCAGGGTGCCCTGTATTTTGATACCAAGCGCAGATATAGGAGACAGCTACCAGACCCCAGCTGTTTGCTTCATCTTGCCTGTGTATCAAAATACGAAGGACCCAAATAATTTATTTTTTTTAATTTTTTAAATGAATCTTTAAAAAATGCTGTAAGGTCCCCCCAATTTTGATACCCAGCTAAAATAAAGCAGACAGCTGGGGGCTGGTATAGTCAGGCTGGGGAAGCCCAGACTAATAATAGCAGCCTGCAGCTACCCAGAATTTTTGCATCTATTAGATGCTCCAATTCTGGCACCTTTCCCAGATCATCTTGATTGTGCCCTGGTGCGGTGGAAATAAGAGTAATATAAGTGGTTAATGACAGCTGAGAATTGTCAAAAAATACCTGCTGTCAGCAAGCCTGTGGTTAGTGATGGGTAGGGGTCTATGAGACTCTCCATTACTAACCCTATTAGTCAAAAGAAATAAATACAAAACAGAGAATAATCCTTTATTTTAAAAAAATACCCTCTTTCTCTAATTTATTAATGTCAAAAGACCCCTGCAAGTCTGACGTAATCCACAGACACAATGTTCCATGATGATCCTGGCTCTGCTACATCTGAGATTGAAGTGCATGGTCACATGACTGATTATTGCAGCATCAGGGACACCCTGACGGAGCCGCAGCTGTGATATCAGTGAGTTCCCCTGATGTAAAAGTTGGTGGTTCCCACGATACTTCAGCTATGGCCTCAGGTGAACTGACCTGAGGTGAACTCAGTGACCTCACCGCACATGAAGTCATTGAACTCAAAGCTGGATTACTGGAGTAAGCTATGTGTACACATTCAGTATTTGGTTGCAGACATTTCTGCAAAAAATAAACGCATGCAGTATTGGTGCATTTTTTTCCCAACAGATGCAGATTTGGTGAAAAAATGTCTGGAACCAAATACTGTAATCTGGTAATCCGGCATTGAGTTCAATGATTGCACTTGAGATCACAGCTGGGGTTCCCATCGTACCTAATCTGTGACCTGAGGTGAACTCATTGAACTCTGTGACCTCATCTCAGGTGAAGTCATTGAACGCAATGCCGGATTACTGGATTAGGCGATGTGTGCATATTGAGTATTTGGTTGCAGACATTTTTGCACCATATCTGCAGCTGCTGGCAAAAAAAACCTCACTGAAACCACATCAAAACACATGTGGTGCAGTTTTTTTGCTAGGACATGCAGATTTGGTGCAGAAATGTCTGCAAACAAATACTGAACGTGTGCATATAGCCTAATCCATTAATCTGGCATTGAGTTAAATTACTTCCTCAGGTGAATTTATTGAACTCAGTGACCTTACCTTAAGTGATTTCATTAAACTAAATGATGGATTACAAGATTTGACTAGGTGCACACGTTCACCAGCTCCTTGATGTCGCCATGGAGAAGTGGAAGAGGATTCCAGTAGCAACCAGTGAAGCTCTAGTGAACTTAATGTTTAAGAGAGTTAAAGCAGTGCTTGAAAATAATGGTGGCCACACAAAATATTGACACATTGGGTACAATCTGTCCATTATAACTTAGGTGTACTCACTTTATTGCCAGCAGTTTAGACATAAATGGCTGTTGAGTTATTTAGAGAGCACACCAAATTTACACTTAAATCTTCAGAGTTGTCCCGTGAAAATATATAATAAAATATTTACAAAAATGAGAAGGGTGTACTTACTTGTCTGATATACTAAGTGAAGGGGCATGTAGTTGGCAATGTATTTGCAATGATATAAGTGACCTAGTGGGGCTTGTGGTAGGAAATTTACAGGACATATGACTGTAAAATTGGCATTTTGTCCAGTGCAGGGATGTCAAACTCAAAACACAAAGGGCCAAAATTAAAAACTTGGACAAAGTCTTGGCCCAACCTAGTCACAGGCACCACATAGTCCTACATACAGAATAATGGGCTTCACAAAGTCCTCCATAAATCATAAATGGGCCCCAAATAGTCCCCCATACAGAATATTAAGCCCCATATAGCCCAACATACAGAATAATGGGCTCCATATAGTACTATTAGCATCAAGTCTTTAATAACCTCTTCATTTCTGTCAACTTCTTTCAACATTATCTTGGAAGTCTTATTAGCCCCTTACAATATCACACAAAAAAATGTCAAGGTATGGATGTACCCTCATAGATTCAGCTTTCGAAAGTGAGATGAGTGGAGCACTGCAGCCTGTTATTGGCTGCAGTGGTCAAATACCCTGAACAGCATGTCATCACCCTGCACTGGGTCAGTAAAGGTGCTTGAAGACAAGTTTGCTACCCTTTTTTATTTTAAGTGCATCCATGTGTAGCGCCCCTGAGGTCATCAGGGAGCTACATGGTACCGCATCCCCACCAGGATGCATGGCCTACCCCCAGGAACCTGGAAGACCAGTGTCGGTAACAACAACAACGACATTCCAAATAATCCCTGTTTTTTTACCAATTCCCCCATAGACTGGTACTAGGCTAGGGCTGGACCAATGGATGGCCACTTAGAGGTGGAGCCAATCCAGTCCACTAGACGACCAGGTGGGAGGGGCAGACAGTGGACCGTCAGACAGTAGTCGGTAGGAGTCGGTGACAGAGAGAGGAAGCGAGTAGACGCACTGACAGGAGTAAAACAGTGACTTGAGGGCCCAGGAGGTTGGTTGCCGGTGGAGTACGGAGAAGTACTCCCGGAACGACAGCACCCGACGGGGTACAGAATCCTAAGTCAGGCAAACGCTCCAAGCAGACCTGATGAAATCTGCACAGTGAGGGGACCATCAAGGACCTCACTGACCTTGAAGTTCGGGACACATTAGCAATGAGAGAACTGGGGAACAAGACCAAAGACTCTGACCCCAGAGGGTTCACACTACTGTCATATGGACTACCGATGAGAGACTACTAGGAGGGGACCCCCAGCCGCTCCAAGCCACGGGGACCCAACAACCAAAGAGAGGTGCAGGGGAAAGAAGCCACCAGATCACTAAACTGGTACTGGGACTAAGGGGACCTGCGGTCAACACGAGTCTTCCTCGGGTGACCAGTTTACATCTTGCCGTGAGTAAAGGAACCAGTTACACTGCAACCCCTTGTGTGGCATGTCTTCTTTCAATACCCATCTGCATCACTTATCCTCTGGGGTCTGGCATTGCTTGCGGAGGGCCTAACATCCAGGCTGCCACTAACACCAGCCCCAGTAGTGAAAACTGTGCAGCGGCGGCTCCATCCACATAGCCACAAACCGCAAGGGGTGTCACGTGATAAACTTTCATTTAATCCCCCTGTAAATATACCCCTTTTTCAAAAAGCACCCAGGGCACAAAATCGGGCAACGAACACCAAGTGACCTTCCCCAGTTATACACTGCCCGGGACCGAGTACCCCATAACCCTGGGCAACACATATGCATTACATTTTGTTTATTAAAAATAAACCCTTGAGCATGGAAATACACTTTGTTATTTCTCTAGTACAGGTTTAAAAATGTTTGACTGGATTGAACATATTTATTCTTTATTAATATCAATTCTAAAATGAAATTACTTACATTCATATTCCTCTGAAGGGCCAACAGGAGAGCTGGCAAAAAAAGAAATACATATTTAACTAATAGAGAACTTGTGCATATCTGGAGTAATACAAAAATTTCACGTAAATCGGCAAGATTCACTTTATCCACTCCAGTTCCCAAAATGATAGGACTAAATTGGTCAAAAACAGATTCAAACATGAATCTCGATGGTTTAGAGAGCAAACTGTGACCACTCCAATCCTTCCATCTTTCCCCTACTTCTTACCTAAAATACATTGGTAGATTACAAGTAGGGCACAAATGGAGGGGATCTCTGACTAAAAAGGGTATTTAAGTAGTCTGTGATTATAAGATGCATATGTCTATACGGCAGCTGTAGGTATTAAATATTAGGATAATTTTAATCAAAGTTGTTTGAAGATCTTTCAAAATTTTCAGGAATTTAAAGGGTTTTTCTCTGTAAACAAACTTAATTTTAAAATTTATTTTAGTCAATAGACATTGGAATAATAATAAGTTTCACAAATGGATGTGTTTAAAAAAATGTTCCTGTGCTGAGATAATCTTATTTATGTGCCCCTGCTATGTACTGTGTAATGGCTGTGTCTGACCGTACAGGAACATGGTCTGATCATACCACATCTCCTGGGCAGGAGAGGATGAAAAAGAGGATACAGCCATTACAACATGGGATCATAGCTGATTCGTTTTCTGATTTAAAACATTTCCCTGCCTGTTTTTAAAAAAATGTTTTACTTCAAAGAAAGAATAATATGCTGTAATGTCTGTGTACTCTTTTACGTCCTCCCCGGGCCAGGAGCTGTGCTATAATCAGACCAAGTCCCTTAACGGTCAGAAACAACAACACAGAACATAGCAGGGGCACTTATATAAAATTATCTCAGTACAGGAACATTTTTTTTACCCTTTTACCACTCAGCCTGTTTTCATCCTTCCTGAATAGGCCAAATTTTACAATTCTGACCAGTGGCACTTTATAAGATAATAACTTTGAAAGCATCAATATTTCCCCGTTATTCTAAAAAAAAAAATAATAATAATAACTGACATATTCTTCGTCATGATAGTGGTAAATTTTGGTTGATATGATTTGTGTTTATTTATGAAAATATCTAAAATTTGACAAAAAATATTAAATTTTGTAATTTTTGTATTTATTTTTTTTATCCTTTAAACCAGATAGTTACCGTATATCACACAAAATAATTAATAAATAACATTTCCCACATGTCTACTTTACATAAGCACTCTTTTTGAAAGATCTTTTTTTTTAGGAAGTTAGAAGGGTTCAAAGTTTATCAACAATTTCCCATTTTTCCAACAAAATTTACAAAACCAATTTTTTTAGGTATCACATCACATTTGAAGTGGCTTCGAGAGGCCTGTATGACAGAAAATACCCAAAAGTGACCCCATTCTAAAAACTGCACCCCTCACACTGCTCAAAACCACAGCCAAGAAGTTTAACCCTTTAGGTGCTTCACAGGAATTAAAGCAACATGGAAGGAAAAATGTAACCACACAAATATTGCTTTACTCCTAATTAGAGTTGAGCGCGGTTCGCGGTTCGTGGTTCTCCAGTTCTAGGCTCGAGTGATTTTTGGGGTTGTTCAAGATCGAACTAGAACTCGAGCTTTTTGCAAAAGCTCGATAGTTCTAGATAAGTTCGAGAACAGTTCTAGCAGCAAAAAGCAGGGCTTTTTACAGCTACAGTGTGCAGGAGCCATCGCTGGCAGCCTGCCAGAAGCTGGTAACCAAGATAAACATCGGGTATCCAACCAAAGCGCTTTGGTTAGTAACCCGATGTTTACCCTAGTTACGTGCAGGAAGCCCACACTTCCCCGCTCAGCTCACTCCGCCCCCTCCTGCCCGCGGCATGTACACACGTACACACACACACACACACACACACACAGATGGTCCCGCTCGGCTTACCTGCGGTCGGCCCGGGGGCAGCAGTCCTTGGCACTGGAAACTGTGCCTGCCGGCCCTTTAAGGCCACTGTGTTCTCCTGCATTGAGCATCATCTGTGGGCGGAGCTACCGCCCGGCGTCCTGCTCGGTCGCACAGATGAAGGAGTCACAGTGCCAGCAAGCGACCCCCAGCACATCGCTTCCCTCCGGCGCTGTGTGGGCCCCATCTGCACCGTGACCTGATCAGTATGTGGGACATCACTCCCTCCCCGCCCCTCCCTGTCCCCCCGTGCGTGTGTGGGCCCCGCAAAGCCGTGTGTGTGACCCCCGGAGCCGCGTGTGTGGGCCCCGCAGAGCCGCGTGTGTGGGCCCCGCAGAGCCGTGTGTGTGACCCCCGGAGCCGCGTGTGTGGGCCCCGCAGAGCCGTGTGTGTGACCCCCGGAGCCGCGTGTGTGGGCCCCGCAGAGCAAGGTGTGTGTTTGTATGTATGCATGCAGCAGAGCAGTATGCGTGTCTATATGTATGTATATATGCAGCAGAGCAGTATGCGTGTCTGTATGTATGTATATATGCAGCAGAGCAGTATGCGTGTCTGTATGTATGTATATATGCAGCAGAGCAGTATGCGTGTCTGTATGTATGTATGTATATATGCAGCAGAGCAGTATGTGTGTCTGTATGTATGTATATATATATGCAGCAGAGCAATATGCGTGTCTGTATGTATGTATGCATGTATGTATGCAGCAGAGCAGTATACGTGTCTGTATGTATGTATATATGTAGCAGAGTAGTATGCGTGTCTGTATGTATGTATGTATATATGCAGCAGAGCAGTATGCGTGTCTATATGTATGTATATATGCAGCAGAGCAGTATGCGTGTCTGTATGTATGTATATATGCAGCAGAGCAGTATGCGTGTCTGTATGTATGTATATATGCAGCAGAGCAGTATGCGTGTCTGTATGTATGTATGTATATATGCTGCAGAGCAGTATGTGTGTCTGTATGTATGTATATATATATGCAGCAGAGCAATATGCGTGTCTGTATGTATGTATGCATGTATGTATGCAGCAGAGCAGTATACGTGTATGTATATATGTAGCAGAGTAGTATGCGTGTCTGTATGTATGTATGTATATATGCAGCAGAGCAGTATGCGTGTCTATATGTATGTATGTATGCAGCAGAGCAGTATGCGTGTCTGTATGTATGCATGTATATATGCAGCAGAGCAGTATGCGTGTCTGTATGTATGTATATATGCAGCAGAGCAGTATGCGTGTCTGTATGTATGTATATATGCAGCAGAGCAGTATGCGTGTCTGTATGTATGTATATATGCAGCAGAGCAGTATGCGTGTCTATATGTATGTATGTATGCAGCAGAGCAGTATGCGTGTCTGTATGTATGTATGTATATATGCAGCAGAGCAGTATGCGTGTCTGTATGTATGTATGTATATATGCAGCAGAGCAGTATGCGTGTCTGTATGTATGTATATATGCAGCAGAGCAGTATGCGTGTCTGTATGTATGTATGTATATATGTAGCAAAGTAGTATGCATGTCTGTATGTATGTATATATATATATGCAGCAGAGCAATATGCGTGTCTGTATGTATGTATGCATGTATGTATGCAGCAGAGCAGTATACGTGTCTGTATGTATGTATATATGTAGCAGAGTAGTATGCGTGTCTGTCTGTATATATATATGCAGCAGAGCAATATGCGTGTCTGTCTGTATGTATGCATGTATGTATGCAGCAGAGCAGTATACGTGTCTGTATGTATGTATGTATATATGCAGCAGAGCAGTATGCGTGTCTGTATGTATGTATGTATATATGCAGCAGAGCAGTATGCGTGTCTGTATGTATGTATGTATATATGCAGCAGAGCAGTATGCGTGTATGTATGTATATATGCAGCAGAGCAGTGTGCGTGTCTGTATGTATGTATGTATGCAGCAGAGCAATATGCGTCTGTCTGTATGTATGCATGTATGTATGCAGCAGAGCAGTATACGTGTCTGTATGTATGTATGTATATATGCAGCAGAGCAGTATGCGTGTCTGTATGTATGTATGTATATATGCAGCAGAGCAGTATGCGTGTATGTATGTATATATGCAGCAGAGCAGTGTGCGTGTCTGTATGTATGTATGTATGTATGCAGCAGAGCAGTATACGTGTCTGTATGTATATATGTATATATGCAGCAGAGCAGTATGCGTGTCTGTATGTATGCATGTATATATGCAGCAGAGCAGTATGCGTGTCTGTATGTATGTATGTATATATGCAGCAGAGCAGTATGCGTGTCTGTATGTATGTATATATGCAGCAGAGCAGTATGCGTGTCTGTATGTATGTATGTATATATGTAGCAAAGTAGTATGCATGTCTGTATGTATGTATAAATATATGCAGCAGAGCAATATGCGTGTCTGTATGTATGTATGCATGTATGTATGCAGCAGAGCAGTATACGTGTCTGTATGTATGTATGTATATATGCAGCAGAGCAGTATGCGTGTCTGTATGTATGTATATATGCAGCAGAGCAGTATGCGTGTCTGTATGTATGTATGTATATATGTAGCAAAGTAGTATGCATGTCTGTATGTATGTATAAATATATGCAGCAGAGCAATATGCGTGTCTGTATGTATGTATGCATGTATGTATGCAGCAGAGCAGTATACGTGTCTGTATGTATGTATGTATATATGCAGCAGAGCAGTATGCGTGTCTGTATGTATGTATGTATATATGCAGCAGAGCAGTATGCGTGTCTGTATGTATGTATATATGCAGCAGAGCAGTATGCGTGTCTGTATGTATGTATGTATATATGTAGCAAAGTAGTATGCATGTCTGTATGTATGTATAAATATATGCAGCAGAGCAATATGCGTGTCTGTATGTATGTATGCATGTATGTATGCAGCAGAGCAGTATACGTGTCTGTATGTATGTATGTATATATGCAGCAGAGCAGTATGCGTGTCTGTATGTATGTATGTATATATGTAGCAGAGCAGTATGCGTGTCTGTATGTATGTATGTATATATGCAGCAGAGTAGTATGCGTGTATGTATGTATATATGCAGCAGAGCAGTGTGCGTGTCTGTATGTATGTATGTATGTATGCAGCAGAGCAATATGCGTGTCTGTCTGTATGTATGCATGTATGTATGCAGCAGAGCAGTATACGTGTCTGTATGTATGTATGTATATATGCAGCAGAGCAGTATGCGTGTCTGTATGTATGTATGTATGTATATATGCAGCAGAGCGGTATGCGTGTCTGTATGTATGTATGTATATATGCAGCAGAGCAGTATGCGTGTCTGTATGTATGTATGTATATATGCAGCAGAGCAGTATGCGTGTATGTATGTATATATGCAGCAGAGCAGTGTGCGTGTCTGTATGTATGTATGTATGTATGCAGCAGAGCAATATGCGTGTCTGTCTGTATGTATGCATGTATGTATGCAGCAGAGCAGTATACGTGTCTGTATGTATGTATGTATATATGCAGCAGAGCAGTATGCGTGTCTGTCTGTATGTATGTATGTATATATGCAGCAGAGCAGTATGCGTGTCTGTATGTATGTATGTATATATGCAGCAGAGCAGTATGCGTGTATGTATGTATATATGCAGCAGAGCAGTGTGCGTGTCTGTATGTATGTATGTATGTATGTATGCAGCAGAGCAGTATACGTGTCTGTATGTATGTATGTATATATGCAGCAGAGCAGTATGCGTGTCTGTATGTATGCATGTATATATGCAGCAGAGCAGTATGCGTGTCTGTATGTATGCATGTATGTATGCAGCAGAGCAGTATATGTGTCTGTATGTATGCATGTATGTATGCAGCAGAGCAGTATGCGTGTCTGTCTGTATGTATGTATGCAGCAGAGAAAGTGTGTGTGTGTGTCTGTATGTATGTATGCAGCAGAGCAGTATGTGTGTGTCTGTCTATATGTATGTATGTAGCAGAGCAGTGTGTGTGTGTCTGTCTATATGTATGTATGCATGCAGAGCAGTATGTGTGTGTCTGTATGTATGTATGCAGCATAGCAGTGTGTGTCTCTGTATGTATGCATGTATGATGTGTATCTATGTATGTCAGTGTATATGACTGTATAGATTTGTCTGTTTATATGTATTTTTGTGAGTTTGTCTTTAAATATGTATATGTACGTGTATGTATCTGTGTATGTGTGTGTGTCTGCGTGTGTATGGGACCCACTGAGACTCTTCCGCCCGGGGCCCACAAAAACCTGGAGCCGGCCCTGCCTGCGGTGATGAAGTCCCGCCATCCCGACCTCAGCGCTGTCACTGTCCTCCATGGCCGCCGCTTGTCACATCACCTTCTCTCGCTTCCGACCCGAGACTGACTAGCGGTGACGTCACGGGCCTCTCGCGATTCTTGGCTGTGAAGGCGGCGGTCATTGAACTCAGTGACAGGGGCTGTCAGTGTGCTGGAGATCAGCGCAGGTAATGTACCTCGCTGACAGCAGCACTTGTCATCCCCTGCAGTGACCTGGGCTGACCCATTGATGTTAGCTCAGGTCACTGCATTGCTCTCCTAGCCAATGGGGAACATCCTGCTCTTCATTGACTGGGACAGTGTGGATCGTCATGGCAACCCCTTGGATTACACCAGACCTGGATTTGTTTTTCATTCTAATAAATTGGTTAAAGAGGGAATGTTTTGGGGAGTGTTTTTTCAAATAAAAATGTGTTTGTCGTCTATTTTTTTTATTACTGACTGGGTTGGTGATGTCGGGTATCTGATAGACGCCTGACCTCACCAACCCCAGGGCTTGATGCCAGGTGACATTACACACCTGGTATTAACCCCATATATTACCCCGTTTGCCACCGCACCAGGGCGCGGGATGAGCTGGGGCGAAGCACCAGGATTGGCGCATGTAATGGATGCGCCACTTCTGGGGCGGCTGCGGCCTGCAATTTTTAGGCTGAGGAGAGTCCAATAACCATGGACCTCCCTAGTCTGAGAATATCAGGCCCCAGCTGTCTGCTTTACCTTGGCTGGTGATCCAATTTTGGGGGACCCCTACGTGTTTTTTTTTTTAATTATTTATTTAATTTAAAATAACAGCGTGGGGTGCCCTCAGTTTTGGATTACCAGCCAAGGTGAGGTTGCCAGCTGTGGTCTGCAGGCTGCAGCCGTCTGCTTTACCCTAGCTGGCTACAAAACTAGGGGGAACCCTACGTCATTTTTTTTTTCATTTTTTTGGCTAAATACAAAGCTAAGCACCCCTTAGTGCCACATGAAAGGCACCAAAGGGTGCTCCACTTTTTCTCCACTTTTTCTCCATTTTTTTCTCCACTTTTTCTACATTTTTTTTCTCCATTTTTTCTCCATTTTTTCTCCACTTTTTATCCACTTTTTCTCCACTTTTTCTCCACTTTTTCTCCACTTTTTCTCCATTTTTTCTCCACTTTTTTCTCCAATTTTTCTCCACTTTTTCTCCTTTTTTTCTCCACTTTTTCTCCACTTTTTCTCCACTTTTTCTCCACTTATTCTCCACTTTTTCTCCACTTTTTCTCCACTTTTTTCTCCACTTTTTCTCCACTTTTTCTCCACTTTTTCTCCACTTTTTTTCTCCACTTATTCTCCACTTATTCTCCACTTATTCTCCACTTTTTTCTCCACTTTTTCTACATTTTTTTCTCCATTTTTTCTCCACTTTTTCTCCATTTTTACTCCACTTTTTCTCCACTTTTTCTCCTTTTTTTCTCCTTTTTTTCTCCACTTTTTCTCCACTTTTTCTCCACTTTTTCTCCACTTTTTCTCCACTTTTTCTCCACTTTTTCTCCACTTTTTCTCCACTTTTTCTCCACTTTTTCTCCACTTATTCTCCACTTTTTCTCCACTTTTTCTCCATTTTTTTCTCCACTTTTTCTCCACTTTTTCTCCACTTTTTCTCCACTTTTTCTCCACTTTTTCTCCACTTTTTCTCCACTTTTTCTCCACTTTTTCTCCGTTCTTTTTCTATGGTCGGTCTACCCATTAGCTCTGCCATGCATACTGTAGCTCTACACCTACTGCACATGTTACTTTATGATTGACATCTCTTTCGTACCAGAGCTGTCTAAGTCTACTCTGACCCCATATTTGTCATTACTATATTGTCCTTGTACTGTATTATGACATTTGTATCATGTGTTTCATTTCTTGCTGTGTTGCAATTTTTTTGCTGCATCCCAATTGTACCTCTACATTGTTCGAGTTTATGTTATTGTTCTCTCACTCTTATGTGATACTGATTATTGTCATTTTTCATGATTACATGCAGATAAGTCCAATCTGACGAAGGCTCAGGCTGAAACGTCATTTGTAACTTGTTTTGGACAAAAACATATATGCTTATGAAAAAAAAATTTTTCTTAATACGGACCAATAAAGAGTGATTTTGCATTACTATCCGTTGTGACTTACTGACTTAGTCTGGGAGATTTAGAGTGCCGAGGTTACTCACTAATTTTATCTATTATTACCTCTGAGCACCTATATACCAGTGAGCAGAGCTTCCTCTACAGTAGTTCTCCTGATTAGGCATGCCCTTACCTCATGAGCAGGGCATTGCAGCTTTGGTAGCAACCATTACGACATGGACTCTGCTGCTGTGGACCCGGGGAGAGTGAGTGCAGATTCATTGCACCCACACTCCTCACATGAAGGGTCCGCACTCCTAGAAAATGGGGGATACGTTCCCTGAGTGTCTCCCCCCCATATTCTAGACGGTCCAGAGTCGTCGTGGGACCCCTTTATTTTTTTTCTTACAATAAATTGGTGAAAGAGGAAATGTTTTGGGGACTGTTTTTTCAAATAAATTTCTTTTGTCGATTTTTTTTTTTTGTTAGTACTGACAGTTTATGATGTTGGGTATCTAATAGATGCCATGACATCACAAACTGCTGGGCTTGATCTCAGGTGACTTTACAGCTAGTATCAACCCGATTTATTACCCCGTTTGCCACTGCACCAGGGCACGGGATGAGCTGGGGTGAAGCGCCAGGATTGGCGCATCTAGTGGATGCGCCACGTCTGGGGTGCCTGCGGCCTGCTATTTTTAGGCTGTGAAGGCCCAATAACTATGGACCTTCCCACCCTGAGAATACCAGACCACAGCTGTCCGCTTTACCTTGGCTGGTGATCCAATTTGGGGGGGACCCTACTTTTATTGTGTAATTATTAATATTTATAAAATAATTATAAAAAAGAGCCTGAGGGGACCTCCACATTGGATCCCCAACCACGGTAAAGCTGCCAGCTGTGGTTTTCAGGCTACAGCCGTCTGCTTTACCCTAGCTGGCTATCAAAAATGGGGGGACCCAACGTCATTTTTTTTTTTAACCATTTTTTAAATAGAAAAAATTAATGGGCTTCCCTGTATTTTGATTGCCAACCAAGGTAACGGCAGGCAGATGGGGGTGGCAACCCATAGCTGTCTGCTTTATCTGCGCTGAGAATCAAAAATACCGCGGAGCGCTACGTCATTTTTTTAAAGATTTATTTTTACAGCACTGTGATGTCTAGCAATCAAAATACAGGGAAGCCCATTTTATTTTTAGTTATTTAAATAAATAATTAAAAAAAATATATATGGGCTCCCGCTGCATTTTTTGTATTGCTAGCTAAGGGTAATCCAAGCAGCTACTGGCGGCTAACCCCCACTGCTTGGTGTTACCTTCACTGGCAATGGAAAATCCAGGGAAGCATTTTTTATTTTTTTTGCCAAAAAACTACAAAAAAAAGGACGTGAGCTTCGCCATATTTTTGTATGCTAGCCAGGTACAGCAGGCAGCCACGGGCTGCCTCCAACCCCCAGTTGCCTATTTGTACCCGGCTGGGAACCAAAAATATAGGGAAGCCCGTTTTTTTTTAATTATTTCACTTATTTCATGAAATAATTAAAAAACAAATGACGTGGGCTTCGCCCCATTTTTGTGTCCAGCCGGGTACAACTAGGCAGCTGGGGATTGGAATCCGCAGCACAGGTTAGCCCGAGGTTTCTGGGCGCCTCTACTGCGGATTTCAGTCCGCAGCCGCCCCAGAAAATGGCGCTCTCATAGAAGCGCCATCATCTGGCGCTGTATCCAACTCTTCCAACAGCCCTGGAGCCGGGTGGCTTGTTGGGTAATCATGAGTTAATACTGGCTTTGTTTTACTAGCCAGTATTAAGCCAGAGATTCTTAATGTCAGGCACGTTTGACCCGGCCATTAAGAATCTCCAATAAAGGGTTAAAAAAAACACCACACAGAAAAAATACTTTAATAGAAAAAAATACACAGACACATTAGAGACTCCATCTTTATTACCCCCTGTCAGCCCTCCACGATCCTGCTCTTCTGTCTTCTTTCTTTCTAGTGTAGTAGTAGTGACGATTGTAGTGAGGATGAGATTCACCAGCTCATCACTTGGGGATGGGGAACCTCCATCCTCACTACAATGCTCACTACAATCCTCACTAGTGTAGTAGTAGTGACGATTGTAGTGAGGATAAGATTCACCAGCTCATCACTTGGGGCTGGGGAACCTCCATCCTCACTACAATGCTCACTACAATCGTGCAGCCTTCACTCCGTGAGTGATCAGTGCTGGCTGTCAGCGGTAACAGCGGTAACGCTGACAGACGCGTTACCATAGCAACGGTGCTCTCGGAGCCGCGGTTAGCGGTGACATCACCGCTAACTGCGTTGCTATGGCAACGGTGATCTCCGTTAATGACCGGCTGTGACAGCCGGTCCCTAACGGAACGGGGAGTCGACCGTGTGCTAGAGCATGTCGCCGGTACACGGCGATACACATATGTGCACCGTGTACCGGAGAGATGCACTCGCAGGTCCTACTTGACGTGTCATAGTCATGTGACCAGTCTGTAGCCAATGAGATAATAGCCACGTGACTGGTCACATGGCTATTCTGACGTCATGACAGGTCCTGCATCTCTGCTGGCAGTGCCGGTCACGGGAGGATTCAGCGATCATCGGATGGAATAGCGGCAGGAGACAGAGTGCAGAAGGGATCGCGAGGACCGGTAAGTGTTATGGCAATGTTTATTAACTGTTTGTGTACATTTATCATGCATTTTTCTGTGTTTGTGATTGCCTCCCATTATAGCCTATTGGCTCGAGTTCGGTTCGTTGAACGTTCGACGAACCGAACTCGAACGGGACACCCGTTCGGCGAGCCGACCTCGAGCCGAACCGCGACCGGTTCGCTCATCTCTACTCCTAATTTTTTAATTTTCACAAGGGTATCAGAAGGAAATCTACTAGTGATGAGCGAACTCTAACTGTAAAGTTCAGCCTCTGTATTGAACAGCAGGTGTTCGGTCCCGGACCCAAACACCAACTTCTCAGGGAAGTCTGTGTTAGGGCTCGTGCGCACGTTGCGTACTGACATGCATTTACGCTGCGTATTGCACTGCAGCGTAAATGCATGCCTCCTGCGTCCCGTGCACAATCTATGTAGAATGTGCATGACACGTGCGCACGATGCTTTTTTGAATGTACCGATTTGGGTGCTAAAATTTTGACCCAAATCCGTTCGTTCATAAAACCAGCATGTCAATTATTTCTGCGTTCTGGATGCAGCTCCCACTCTTTCTATGGTGGGGGCAGCAGCCAGAGCACATGAAAACAGCTTATTTTAACAAAAAAACTGCATTCATTATGCAGTGTTTCTGCAGCGATTTGAAGCGCACATGTGCTGTCACATCGCTGCAGAATATTCAGCAGTTACATGCGCATGAGCCCTTATAGTTCGGGTTTGGCCACTTGGATACTGGACTGGGATAATCATATTATCAGGTCAATTTTACCATATAGTGAATATGGTAAATAAAAAACAATTGTGAAATTGCACTTTTTTTTGCAATATCACCACACTATTTTTTTTCTTTTCCATTACAACATGGGGCAAAATGAATGGTGTCATTCAATAATACAACACGTCCCACAAAAAATAGGCTATATGAACGGAAACATCAAAAAGTTACGGCTCTTGGAAGAAGGGGAGCAAAAAACAGGAAATCGCCCAGGGGTGAAGGGGTTAAATAGAAAAAAAACTATGCAAGTTTGGTATTGCTGTAATTGAACTGACCTGATCAATCATCTGTCCCAGTCATTTTATCCACACAATGGGCGTCACAAAAACAAAACGAAAAAAAATAATTACTGGAACTGCATTTTTTCACCATTTCATCTCACTTTGAGTGAGTTTTTTCCCATTTTTCATTAAATTGTATGGTAAAATGAATGGTGTCATTCAAAACTACAGCTTATCCCACAAAAAAACAAGCATGTCAGCAAAAATATAAAAATGATATAATTAATGGGATAGATGCACATGAACATTTTCTCCACATTTGAGAAAAACTGTACTAATAACACTGATCAGAGTTTAATCAGGGATTAATCAGAGTGGGATCAGTTTTTCTCGGATGTAAAGAACAAAAAATGTTTCTCCACCTTCTCCATTCAGTCAGTCTGTGAAAATTGGACCGTACTCTGATTCAGGCCCCTTTCACACGTTAGTGATTCTGGTACGTTTGTGCTTTTTTTTTAAACGTACCAGAATCACTGACATACGCAGACCATTATAATGAATGGGTCTGCTCACACATCAGTAATTTTTCACTGCACGTGTCTCCGTGCGGCGTACCCGCGTGTCCGTGATTGCCGCACGGAGACATGTCCATTTTTTTCTGCCATCACTGATGTCCCACGGACCACGCAGTGGTGTGGTCCGTGAAACACAAGCCAGAAAAAAACGTGCTTTTAAAATAAAAATCATTTTTACTCACCCGGCTCCAGCGATGTCCTCTGCAGCCCGTGCAGCTTGCTGCTTCTGAGCCGGCTCATTACTGTCGCGCATATTCATGATGCACGACACAGCCGACCCGGAAGCAGCTGCTGCAGAGGTCAGCGCCGGCCGGATGCTGCACCGCGGGAGCGTTCAGCACCATGGAGAGCAGGAGCGCGCAAAGGTGAGTTAATCTTTAAGTGCAATCACGGGCCACGGAGAACGGAGCCCGGATTGCATTTAGACAACCCACGTGTGCCGTAATTCACGGCACACGGAGGGACATGTGCGTGTTTTACACGCCAGTGAAAAACGTCAGTGTTTTTCACTGATGTGTGAAACGGGCCTTAATGTGAGTGTGGTTCGATGTTATCCACGGACCCATAGACATGCATTGCTGATTTTGGTCCAACACTTGGATCAAAATCTGACATGTTACTGATTTTTGCCTTGAGGCCGCTCTGAGATGTGCACAACCCCATAGAATAACATTGATATGAGTGCTATCCATCAAAATGTATAGCACTCGTCCAATATAAACGGTCGTATACACAAGCCCTTGGATGAAGGTTAGGAAAAACTAAAGCACAAAAACATAAAATTCCCTGGTCATTAAAAGGCCAAGGATTGTTCATCGACATCTTGTGATTGGAAAACTCTTTCAGGTTACAGTATGACTCACTTCCTCCTTTTCAATGTTGCGATAAATATTATTTCCTTTTTTTATCTCTAGAAACATATTGGAGAGATATTTCAAAAGAGGATCTGATGGTCTCTGAGTTGATTAACTTCTAATATAGAGTTTACACAATTATTGCAACAAAACATCCTAAAACTATATCATTTCTCCTATGAACTTGAAGAGCGTTCATCAGGCACATGCTAGTGAGTCTTACTGTATGTCTTCATAAGAAATGTCTTACTTCACTTCTCCCCGACTCTTCACATTTGTGTAAATGTAGCCAATATATAAAGAAACTAAGAGCACGGCTACAGGGTCAACCTAATTTACAGTATATGAAAAATTTATATTATAGATAATCTCAATGTGCAAATAATAATATCTGCTTATATGTAATCTAAAATATCATGTCATATGCTACGTGGTCACAGAGGGCATTCAGAGAGAAGATACATGCAATCAAGCTACCCTACAAGCGTGGGTCTCACTGCCAGGCACCAAAAACTCATGGATTTCAGGGGCACTCTTGAAGGGTACCATATTCTGTGAGTTGTTACTTGGTTGCTATTTATGTCATGTTTCTGAATGCTTTCACTCTGACGAAATACCAAAAACTCCCAATGGACTGAGAATCTACTATCTATAAATAGAGTACCAAAATATGAGGTGAAACACCTTAGGCTAGTTTCACACATCCTTCTTTTCGCTGGTTTGGCGGATCCGGCGCACTCCAGTACAGTATGATACAGTACAGTGGCAGCGCTGTAACTTCCGGAGCTTGTCGCGCTGCCACTGTACTGTATACACTGTACTGGAGTGCACCAGATCTGCCAAACCAGCGAAAAGAAGGATGTGTGAAACTAGCCTTAGATTAAATAAAAAGAGGAAAGACACATGGAAAAGATTGGTTGCATTTTCAAAATTTTTTAACAATCTAAGATGTTTTTAGATTTTTGCATTTGCTACATGATGTTCTCAGTGACTACATAGCATATGACATAATATTTCAGGATACATATAAGCATATAAGGCTTGAGCACAGTTTGTTGCCAGGACTATCCCTATGCCAGCAAAGTCAATGAGAATTCTGAAGTGCTGTGCACACGTTGCTTCTTTTATCCTTGCAGTTTTAGGTGCAGAAGAAAAGAACCAGCATGTCTATTGTTGGTGCGTTTTTTTTGCTCTTCCAGCCATTTATTTCACTAAAAAAAACATGGCGCAGAAACGCACCAAAAACTGCATCAAAAACGCATAAAAAGCGCATGTGTTTTTGGTCCACTTTTCTGCCACAAGGTGCAGATTTTGGTGCAAAAAATTTCTGCACCAAAAACTCAGCGTGCGCACATACCCTTAATGTATTTGTACTATGAACTAGGCTGTTCCCATAGCCTTGTTTTTAGTCTCTTTTTGAGTAAAGCCTGCTTTACACGGGACGACCGATTGTGCGATTTCACAATCGATCGTACCCGCCCCCGTCGTTTGTGCGTCATGGGCAAATCGCTGCCCATGTCGCACAAAGTCGTGAAACCCCCGTCACACGTACTTACCTGCTGAGCGACCTCGCTGTGGGCGGCGAACGTCCACTTCCTGAATGGGGAAGGACGTGCGGCGTCACAGCGACGTCACACAGCCGCTGGCCAATAGAAGCGGAGGGGCGGAGATGAGCGGGATGTAAACATCCTGCCCACTTCTTTCCTTCCGCATAGCCGGCGGGAGCCTTGGGACGCAGGTAAGCAGAGTTCATCGCTCCCGTGGTGTCAAACGGAGCGACGTGTGCTACCACGGGAACGGTGAACAACCGGCACAAGTAAAAATAAACAATATTATGAAACTGAGCGGCGAGTACACGACTCACGATTTGTGAGTGATACTGCGTCACTCAGAGGTTTCACACGAGACGACGTCGTGTATGATGCCAGTTGTGCGTCACGAAAACCGTGACCCCGACGATGCATCGCACAATCCGTCGTCTCGTGCAAAGCACCCTTAACTCTTTTGTATATATGCATTTAATTGTGTTTAAATAACCTCTGCACCATTGTTTTTTTCATGGATACAACACGGAACTATTATAATCTATGGTCCTATAAACATGTCAATGTTTTTTCGAGGAGCATGTGTCAATTCAAGGTGACAGGGACATGTCCATTTTTTCCGGTATCACGGATGAAGAGTACCAATACAAGTCTATGGGTCCGTGAAAAACACGACAGCACATAGATGGCACCCGTGTGCCAACTGTGTGCTTTCCGTATTTAACATTGGAAAGAATAGTAGAAGTTTGTAATTTATTAGCCATCCATGAAAAACACTGATAATACCCTCATGGTAAAAATAGACTCACAGACCATAGCACTAATGATACTGGAACCATTTTTTTCACCGATGTATGAATGAGGCCTAAGAATTGTTTATCTACTTAGTCTTTAATGTTGGTTTAGATTATATAAATGAAATAATACATCACCTTCTGCTCATCTTCATCTGGTTGCCTGCTGAAAAACGTAGAAGTTATTAGCATACCAAGTTCTTCAATGTATCTATAAGTAGCTTATATGTCACTTTTTTAGGATAATAGAATAATGATCAATGTGTGCTTTAAGGCAGAGCTAAGATTTAATGACAGCTTTACCAGTGGTGGCATAAGTATAATTGATTTAGAGGTAGCAGTTGGCATGTGGAAAGTGAGGAGTCCCTGTTTCTGATGTTGCAATTTAAAGCACCACTGTAGAATTTTTTAATTTCACAGCTGGAGTGGTGCTTTAAATTTAAGTCCCCTGACCGCCTTCCGGTGACTTCCCCTTCTACCACTGCCACTCCAGTTGGACCAGTGGAGCGTACCAGAGGTCACTCGTCAATACATCTCTATGAGAGCCTCATTCTGTTTCTAATAGAGCTACATTGGGAGCTTGAAATGTAACTTCTGATTACCACCCAATCAGAAGTTAGTCACAAGATGGTGCCACTGGACCAAAGCCGCGTCGGTAAAAGGTGAAGCCGCTGGAAGTTGGGTATTTAAAAGGGGCTAGGTAGCTTAGATTTAGGACGCAGTCACACAGTCATATAACTTGTCCGTGAATCACATTGCAATGCTCAGACTGGTTGTCGGGTCTACTGACTCGAGCATGACAGCTGTATAGAAATACATACTGTCATACTCAGATCAAGAGAGCCATTGGCCAGCTCTGCGATGTATCCTCAGACGAGTCATACGGCCGTGTGACTGCACCCTTAAAACGTTACTCCAGTTCTGGAAAATAAAACCCCACTGGAGTGGTGTTTTATATAGAGAAAAAAATTGGTATTGTGTTCCAGGAAAGCAGTCCTCAATGTCATAAAATGTAACCTCAGTACCAAACAAGACCAACTGAGTTCATAAATGCTGAAAAAAGTGAATTTTTATTCTGATTCGGTACCTCAGAAAAATCCAAATCCAACATTACAACCTCATCGAGGTCTTTATCGAGGATATCTGTGCAGGAGTCAGGCTGTGGGATTGACCAATTGAATTCTGGAGGAGTAACGCTTTGTGTGGTATGTCAGTGTACTGCCCCTGCAGCAGTCAGACTGCTCGGATCCGGGGGTTGCCATGGCTCGAGGGTCTTCGGACCCGGGGGCTTGCGGACACTCGAAAATAAGAAGGGGGCTATTTACAGGGGAGGTTATTGTTCATGACTGTTCTGTCTTCTATTCATTAAATAGGATAAGGGTAATATCGTTTGTTGCCCACAAGAGGTCACTGTTGGCTTTCTTATGTTTTCCTCATACATCTCTACAGTATTTCTGTGGTTTGGAGCCTCTTGCTTTAAGGAAAAGATACTTCCTTGGACTGCCCCTTTTCCCTTCCCTTACTGAGTTGGAGACGCAGATGTCTTGGTGTCTCCATAGGATTCAGAGGTGCTATGGCCGGCTCCAGTTCCTTTTCTTCAATCGTTCCTCCTGACTAATGGATCCCGGTAGGAATCATTGTACTAGACTACATATTTGTGTTGGAATATGTGTACAGTTGTTATGTAGGCACTGTGAAGTGGCAGTGGCTCTACTCAGATTGCATAGGCTGTGATACATGCAGAGCAGGTGTAGGGCGGCATCAGCAGTGTAAATGTTGTATTCAGTCATATGCATCGCTCTCTGTGTTATGCAGATTCTGTAAATACCAGTACTACTATGTATGTCATTCTGTTATTTGTGATATGCCTGTACTGATATGGATTTGTATCTTTTGTTATAGTTTTTACCAATCAATCATCCATTTCTTATGATCATCCACCTATCCATCATCATTTAATAAATAAAGACTTAAAGGCAACACAGTCTGTTTATTGAAACAGTGGATGAAGGTTAGCTGTATGCCGGAGTCCACACAGCTCACACGTGGACGAAGGCAGAACAGTAAAAACGGGCTGCTGGTCGCAGGCAGTGATTGTATGAACTGTACGGGACAGCTAACACCCACGCTACACGGCACACGGGTATTACAGCAGCCGCCATATAGCTACATAGAACAAGAGCGCAGTCCAGCTCCAGTAAAGATAGCCGGTCGCAGGCTGTAGTACGGGACCGCTAACATCCACGCTGTACCGCATATGGATGTCGCAGCAGCCACCATACAGCCGCAGTGACTAGACCGCAGTACGCCAGAAACCACCATTCCACTCTCCACCACGCGGAAGGCCGTCCGCAAATAGACTCTGTTTCCCGCTAAAATAGTCTGCAGCCAAGTGCACAATGTCTGTCAGCCGAGCGTCTTCCCTGAAGACAAGGTCACGGGCAAGCTCTACTAAATCCTCAATTAGGGAGCTTGCTGCCGTCGCCCGCGCTGAGGCCGAAGCAGCTAAAGTGAGGTCCTCCTTCGCTGAACAGGAAATGCAACTCAAACTAAAAGAGACAGAGAGTGCACGTCTGCAATCAGAACAAGAAGCAGAGAATGCACGTCTGCAACTGACTTTAGAAAGACTTGCCGTAGAAAAGGAGACAGCGGCCGCAATAGCCAAGGCAGAGTTCCTGGAAGCGGCAGAGCAACCCGAAGGAAGACGTAGCGATGTTCTTGGGCCGGACCTAAACCAGCAGGATCCAGCACAGCGCGTCGCAGAATACATCTACCAATACTCCAGGATAGATGACAGCTCAGATGTGCTTCACCAAACAGACTACGCAGACGGCCAGCCATCCAACCTTGAATTAAACCGCTTCAAGCAAGAGAGTGTACAGCACGAGGAGGTTCGCCAAAACTACTATTCCACAGGGCGGAAGGTACAACCACCATTTTACCACAAAGAGACACCTTCCTCTCCGGGGAGGTACTATGCTGACTTTCCGAAGGCGGAAACACCCTACAGGTATGGTGATACACCACACAATAGACACGACCATACACCGGCTCGCACCAGCACTGACCAAGCCACCATGGACTTTGCAAAGTTCTTTGCTCGTCGAGATCTGGTCACAAAAGGACTTGTAAAGTTCAATGATCGTGCCGAGAATTATAGGTCGTGGCGAGCCTCGTTCCAGAACACCATAAGAGATTTGGACCTTTCTTGTAGTGAGGAGTTAGACCTCCTGGTAAAATGGCTTGGTAGTGAATCGGTAGAACACGCCAAAAGACTAAGAGACATTAACATTAAAAACCCACCCAAAGGTCTACACTTGGTGTGGAAGAGACTTGATGAATGCTATGGGTCCATAGAAGTTATTGAAAATGCTCTGTTTAAAAGAATTGATGACTTCCCTAAGATAGGACCCAAAGGCTTTCAAAGGCTAAGAGAGCTAAGCGATCTCTTAGTAGAGTTACAGGTTGCCCAAGAGGAAGGAGATTTGCCCGGATTGGCATTCTTGGATACCGCTAGGGGTGTCAATCCGATAGTGCAAAAACTTCCTTACAATCTACAAGAAAAGTGGGTCTCACACGGTTCACGGTATAAGCAAACACAACGCGCCATTCCCTCCTTTTGCCGTATTTGTAGGTTTTGTAGCTCAGCAATCTAAAATCAGAAATGACCCTAGTTTTGATTTTACTCTGTCATGTACCACCGCCCCCAGTGTCAAACCCAGTAGGACACCCGTGGCGGTCCACAAAACTAACATTGTCTCCTCAGGTCCTGCTCACAAAGAGAGTAAGCATCCTCCAGAAGAGAACAAACCCCAGGATATCAGTAAACAGTGTCCTCTACACCGGAAACCACATCCTCTACTAAAATGCAGAGCCTTCAGGGAGAAGTCTCTAGAGGATCGCAAAGGCTTCCTCAAGGAACACAACATCTGCTTCAAATGCTGTGCTGCAACATCGCACATGGCCAGGAACTGCGAAGCTAGCGTGAAATGTGCAGAATGTGACAGCACGGATCACAATACAGCCTTACACCCTGGACCACCTACACGAGCGTTGCCGCAAGCAGAAGAACACGATGGAAAACAGAAGAACACTGATGAAGACACCACGGTGGTTACCTCTCAATGTACGGAGATCTGTAAAGGACTCACAGGAGGAAGGTCCTGTTCAAAAATCTGCCTTGTCAGAGTCTACCCAGCAGGAAGCAGGGACAAAGCAATTAAGATCTATGCGATCTTGGACGATCAGAGCAACAGGTCTCTTGCCAAGTTCATCTTCTTCAGCAGTTTCAACATTGCAGGCCCCGGTTCTCCCTACTCCTTGAAGACATGTTCAGGTACCGTTGAGACGGCGGGGAGGAAGGCAAGCGGGTACAAGGTGGAATCCATAGATGGCCAGACCTGCCTATCATTACCTACCATACTGGAGTGCAACCAGATTCCTGACAACAGGTCCGAGATACCTTCACCAGAGGTAGCAGCTCATCACCCCCATCTGAAGCGTATAGCTCACCTGATTCCAGAACTGGACTCAGAAGCTCCAATAGCCTTACTCCTTGGAAGAGACATGCTACGTGTGCATAAGGCTAGAGAGTCCATTAACGGCTCCCAGAACGCTCCATATGCGCAGAGACTTGACCTAGGATGGGTCGTAATAGGAGATGTCTGTCTAGGAGGAGCACACAAGCCAGCCTCAGTCAACAGTATGCTCACCAACACACTAGAAAATGGACGTCCGTCTTTCTTCCGACCATGTCACAACAGTCTGTTGGTAAAGGAATTACCAAGCAGTACTCCTCTGCCATGTCCTTTCGCAGTTCCTTCCAACGAAGACCACGCTTGTGAGGGCGAACAAGACCACATAGGCTGTACAGTCTTCCACAGGACCAAAGAGGACAACAAAACAGCAATGGCCATAGAAGACAGGATGTTCTTGGAAATCATGGACCAAGAAATAACCAAAGACAAGTCGAACAGCTGGGTGGCACCCTTACCATTCCGACCACGGAGACAACGCCTACCCAACAACAGGAAACAGGTCTACAGTCGATTTGTCTCCCTCAGACACAAGCTCAAGAAGTCTCCCGAGATGAGAGAACATTTCTTTACCTTCATGGAGAAGATATTCCGAAATAACCATGCAGAGATCGCACCTACACTACGGGACTCTGAGGAACGCTGGTACTTACCCATCTTCGGAGTGTACCATCCTAAAAAGCCAGGCCAAATAAGAGTGGTGTTCGACTCAAGTGCCAAGTGCGAAGACGTCTCGTTGAATGATGTCCTACTATCTGGCCCAGACCTCAACAACAGACTCTTAGAAGTTCTACTCTGTTTCCGCAGAGATACGGTGGCATTTATGGCTGACATCCAACAGATGTTCCACTGCTTTCTCGTCAAAAAGGAACACAGAAACTACCTGAGGTTCTTCTGGTACCATGACAACGACCCAGATAAAGACATCATAGAGTACCGGATGAGGGTACATATCTTCGGGAACAGTCCTTCCCCCACCGTGGCTATCTACGGTCTCAGGAATTCCGCCAAAGAAGGTGAAGAGAAGTACGGGTCGGATGTTAGATCCTTTGTGGAAAAGGATTTCTACGTAGACGACTGCTTAAAATCCACACCCACAAACGAGGCAGCAATCAGTCTTCTAAAAAGAGCTCAAGAAATGCTCGCTCAGTCCAACTTAAGGTTGCATAAGATTGCATCCAATAGCCGAGAACTGATGGAAGCCTTTCCCTCTCAAGACTATTCCAGTGATCTGAAGGGCATAGACCTGAGCATCGACTCTCTTCCCATGCAACGGAGCCTAGGACTACTTTGGGACTTGAAGACAGATGCCTTCACCTTTCAGATCAACAAAGAAGAAAAGTCCTTCACACGTAGAGGTGTCCTTTCCTTTGTGAATAGTTTGTACGATCCTCTGGGATTCGTAGCTCCAGTTACCGTCCAAGGTAAAATGATGCTAAGAGACTTCACCCAAGAGACATCTGATTGGGATGATCCACTTCCGGCAGAAAAAGCAGACCTGTGGGCAGAGTGGAGGAAGTCTCTCGAGGCCTTGACCGATCTTCATGTGAACCGACCATACGCTCCTGTGCCATCCACCGAAGTCAAATCTCAAAGACTTTGTATCTTCTGCGATGCATCAGTCAAAGCAATCGCAGCGGTAGTATATCTTAAAACCACTGATGTGAATGAACAGATCCATATTGGGTTCGTCATGAGTCGGACAAAACTGGCGCCACTCCGTGAACACACGATACCTAGACTGGAACTCTGTGCTGCCGTCCTTGCAGTAGAGCTGGCTGAACTTATCTCAGATGGAATGAATCAGGAGATCAAAGATGCAGAGTTCTACACTGACAGCAAGGTGGTACTAGGATACATCTGCAACGAAACACGACGCTTCTATGTCTACGTCAGCAACCGGGTATTGAGAATAAGAAGATCAACTCGCCCTGATCAGTGGCATTACGTATCTACTCATCACAATCCCGCCGACCATGCGACTGGATCCGTTGCACCAAGTCACCTTAAGGACACTACATGGTTCACAGGCCCTGCCTTCCTGTACCGAACAACATCCTACATCAGCAGGCCCGATACATTTGAACTGGTGGATCCAGATGTCGATGAAGACCTTCGTCCTCAAGTGTCAGCTCTTCATACAGTGGTTTCAGGACGTCACCTCGGATCTCATCGGTTCAGTAGATTCTCAACCTGGAACTCACTTGTTAGAGCCATCGCTTTTTTACTACACGTGACTCAGTTTTACAAGTCCGAACTACCAACAAATCAGAGATGCAGTAAAGGTTGGCATCACTGCAAGCATGTGTTTACTGCTCCCAACCTAGAGAAAGCCAAGATTACAATACTCCATGTTGTACAAAATGAAGCCTACAACAAGGAGATAGACAATCTCGACAAAGGACTACCCATTCCTAGAGACAGTGCGTTGAGGAAACTCGACCCGTTCATTGACAAAGATGGGCTGCTGAGAATAGCTGGCCGCATTCAAGAAGCTAAGGTAGAAGTCTCAGAGAAACACCCGGTAATAATTCCCGGACGTCATCACGTCACAACCTTGCTCATTCAACATCATCACGTCTTGGTGAGACATCAAGGTCGTTTGTTTACCGAAGGGAGTCTACGAGCGGCTGGACTATGGATAGTCGGAGCGAAGAGAAGCGTGAGCAAACTCATCTTCAACTGCGTTACGTGTCGCAAACTTCGTGGCATGTTTCAAAACCAGAAGATGGCTAATCTTCCACCTGACAGGCTCAGTACTGAACCCCCTTTCACCAACGTTGGACTGGATGTGTTTGGCCCCTGGTCCGTAGCTACAAGACGCACTAGGAAGGTCCATGCCGAAGCAAAGTGTTGGGCAGTTCTATTCACCTGTTTGTCTGTCAGAGCTGTTCATATCGAAGTAATAGAATCTATGGACACTTCAAGTTTCATAAATGCACTTCGACGCTTCATTGCTATCAGAGGCCCTGTGAAGCACATTCGTTCTGATAGAGGCACGAACTTTATTGGAGCAGCAAGAGAACTCCAAATCCCTTCCAATCTAGACATTATAAATGTAGAGAGGTACCTAGGTGAGCAAGGATGCACCTGGACCTTCAACCCGCCACACTCTTCGCACATGGGAGGCACCTGGGAAAGAATGATAGGAATTGCACGCAAGATTCTAGATTCTATCCTCTTGCAAGCAAACACCAGACTTACCCACGAAAGTTGACTACGTTCTTGGCCGAAGTTACAGCTATCATGAATGCTAGGCCATTGACAGCTCTTTCTGGAGATTCTGGAGACTCAACAGTTCTTACTCCTGCCATGTTACTTACACAGAAAACCTGTGTCCCAGGAGCTCCACCTGGAGAATTCACCAAGAAAGACCTCTACAGAAGACAATGGAGGCAAGTACAAAACGTGTCCAATGCCTTTTGGGACAGATGGAGGAAACAATATCTCTCCACTCTGCAAACCAGAACAAAATGGCAGAAAGACCATCCAAACATCAGACTTGGCGATGTGGTACTTGTAAAGAACAGTCAATCACACCGAAATGAGTGGCCACTCGGCCTAGTCACCAAACCCTTTCCCAGCAAGGATGGGAGAGTACGCAAGGTACAGGTCAGAGTGAGCAAGCTCGGAGAGAACAAACTGTTCACCAGACCAGTCACTGAACTTGTGTTGTTGTTATCCCCTCAGGAGTCCAATAGTGGCATTGGTTAACGCCAAGCGGGGAGTGTTCTGTCTTCTATTCATTAAATAGGATAAGGGTAATATCGTTTGTTGCCCACAAGAGGTCACTGTTGGCTTTCTTATGTTTTCCTCATACATCTCTACAGTATTTCTGTGGTTTGGAGCCTCTTGCTTTAAGGAAAAGATACTTCCTTGGACTGCCCCTTTTCCCTTCCCTTACTGAGTTGGAGACGCAGATGTCTTGGTGTCTCCATAGGATTCAGAGGTGCTATGGCCGGCTCCAGTTCCTTTTCTTCAATCGTTCCTCCTAATGGATCCCGGTAGGAATCATTGTACTAGACTACATATTTGTGTTGGAATATGTGTACAGTTGTTATGTAGGCACTGTGAAGTGGCAGTGGCTCTACTCAGATTGCATAGGCTGTGATACATGCAGAGCAGGTGTAGGGCGGCATCAGCAGTGTAAATGTTGTATTCAGTCATATGCATCGCTCTCTGTGTTATGCAGATTCTGTAAATACCAGTACTACTATGTATGTCATTCTGTTATTTGTGATATGCCTGTACTGATATGGATTTGTATCTTTTGTTATAGTTTTTACCAATCAATCATCCATTTCTTATGATCATCCACCTATCCATCATCATTTAATAAATAAAGACTTAAAGGCAACACAGTCTGTTTATTGAAACAGTGGATGAAGGTTAGCTGTATGCCGGAGTCCACACAGCTCACACGTGGACGAAGGCAGAACAATGACGCCACCCGTGGTTCGCGGTAAATGGGGGTACCGCTGCTGCCAATGGCAGTACCCGGGGGGAGATGGAGCGGGGCAGCCAGATGACATTCCCTTCACGAGTAGGGCAGGCCCCGGGACTCTGGATGGTGAAGGTGCAGGGATGCGGAGTGCAGACCACGCAGAAGTCAGGACGCAGGTGGGGGGAAGCAGCGTACTCACTCAGGCTGTGTGGGTGTTGGTGCAACCATCAAATAGACTCTGACAGATAAGTAAACCAAGTCTGTGGGTGCCACTGCCTCTCGGGGGGAGCTCGTCCTTGAATCCGCTCCCGTTTATATTGCTGGTGGTCCTGACCTGCCTGCATGCACTGATTTTAGATGTTTCTGAGTGACTCCTCGGCCTGAAGCTTTCGGGGTCCCGCTCCCTATATTTGGATAGGGGAGCTGTGCTCTCGATGGCTGACACTTGGGATTTTAGTGGGCTGCATGGGTTAGAAAGCCCTATCCCCCTCGTTGTGTTGGTGCCTTTGATCTCTGAGCTCTTGGGGAAAGTTCATAAAGAGACTATCCTCCACAGGTTAATTATCAAGTTGTGTGAAGCTACTCCTTGATCTAGGGTCCAGTACCCCGCCGTGCTCGGTACCAGTCCGGTTACTAGATATTCCGGTGCCGACCGTGCTCCAAAGCTAGGTCTGGCTCCTTTCTCCAATACCCTGCGACCGGGTCTCTGACTCCTCAGATCCCAGACAACTGTCTGCGACCTAGCCAAAGTATCCCAGGAAGTTACAAGTCCCCTAGCTTCTCCCTCTCTGAGGTCTGCCACTGATCTGACTATAATTCCTCCCACCAGCCTGTCTGACCCCTAGGTGGGTAGCCCTATTCCAGCTAGACCACCCACTGGTGTGCTTGACAGGGTGTGGTGTAAGGTGACTAGGATTTGAATGCTGATAGAAGCAATACCAAAGGTTAGGATCCCAGAACCATGGAGGGTGGGTTCTGCACTATAAGAAAAAGGAGTGCAGTTCCCTGTGACACCCTGACTAGTCCAGGAGCATCACATTCGCCCTTGGTTAAACGTAGCTCGTCCCCGAGCTACAGGACACCCAGAGGTTTTATTTTTGTTGTTAACTGTAAAAAGAATAACAAGGTTATTGTATACATACTCTTCCCGCACAGGGGAGACAATTAATTTAAATGTTGCATAACTCTCAGAGTTCATTTAGTAGAAAAACGGGGAACGCTATCGTTTGTAGCGGTAGTCGGTGGCTCAGCCTACTCCGCTGCAGCCCCTTCGTGCCACAGTTCATTCCCATCGTCCCTCTCCCTTCAACCCGCCACCCAAAAACCTGGATCCCTGGTGCCACCTCTAGTGCTGGTGGACACCCCTTTTCCAGGAACCTTGTCAGTCCCTGATGACAGAGTTGAAGTCCTGGAGGTGTAAAAGACATCTCTAGTAGCCATCCTGAGTAACCTGGTAGCCGTTACCCTTTGTGCCAACCTCCATCAAGGGCCCCTGGTGCCGTCTACCAGCGCCACACCGTCCAAGACCCTGATGGCCTTTTTACCTTAAACGGAGCATGGAAAAAGGGTCAACAAGGATGACACAGTCTGTCTGCAGCATGAACTCTCCTGTCACCTTCCAGAAGGGACCCCTAAACCAGTCCCCAACTGCCTTCTCCACTCAAACTTAACACCGGAGAACGTTCAACAAATGTGCAGGTCCAAACAGTCATTTTTCAACTTTATAACAACTTGCGGGTAGCTATCCAGATTCAGCTACCGCTGCTGCAACAAGAGGCGCCGGCTGTTCCGCTGCCGGGATAGCAGAGTCCAGGTGCTCCGTACCGAGGAACGGGCCCGGTGATGCAGCCGGGTCTGATCTGGCCTATGGCAGGACCGGAGGTGTTGCGGCCTGGTCTGGGCTGGCGCGGTGGCCAGGGGCAGACCGGATTCCGCGGCCGGGTAGGCCGCATCAAACGGAACTGGGTAGATGCTTACCCGCTCCACACGCAGGGCTTCCATCTTGTGGTCCTATATCGCCACAGCCACGCTCCTCATCTCGACTCTCCAGGTAGCGGTCCCAGGAGCAGCACTCTCCGGGGACCAGTCCTTTGCTGCCGACATCTTGTCTCTGCGGGTTCCAGGAAATTTATGGGCAGAGTCCAGGCGTCCCTTTTCAGCAGGCAGCTCTCCAGCTTCCGGCTGCGCTCTCTGGATGAGGGGCGGAGCTTCAGCTTTGCGCTCTTTTGGTCGTGAAGATGGCGTATTAGCGCCAAAAATGGTGGAAAATGGCGGGAACTTAAATTTGACATCGCAGCTCTAATTTTCCAAGGCGCACGTCACCCAGGTTAGTGGGCCCAGTCCGAATCCTGGTTGTGACACCAAAGTTTTCAAGGTGTACCACCCCTGCAGCAGTTGGACTGCTCGGATCCGGGGGTTGCCATGGCTCGAGGGGCTCGCGGACACTGGAAAATAATAAGGGGGCTATTTACAGGGGAGGTTATTGTTCGTGACACCACCCGTGGTTCGTGGTAAATGGGGGTACCGCCACTGCTGATGGGAGTACCCGGGGGGAGATGGAGTGGGGCAGCCAGATAACGTTCCCTCCATGGGTAGGGCAGGCCCCGGGACTTTGGATGGTGAAGGTGGAAGGTGCAGGCATGCAGGGTGCAGACCGCACAGAAGTCAGGACACAGGGGGGAAGGAAGCAGCGTACTCACTCTGGCCGTCTAAGTGTGGGTGTTGGTGCGACCATCAAATAGACTATGACACATAAGTAAACCAAGTCTCTGGGTGCCGCTGCCTTTCGGGGGGGGCTCGTCTGGGAATCCACTCCCGTTGATATTGCTGGTGGTCCTGACTAGAGTTGAGCGCGGTTCGTGGTTCGTGGTTCTCCAGTTCGCGGCTCGAGTGATTTTTGGGCTGTTCGAGATCGAACTAGAACTCGAGCTTTTTGCTAAAAGCTCGATAGTTCTAGATACGTTCGAGAACGGTTCTAGCAGCAAAAATCAGGGCTTTTTACAGCTACAGTGAGCAGGAGCCATCGCTGGCAGCCTGCCACAAGCTGGTAACCAAGATAAACATCGGGTATCCAAGCAAAGCGCTTTGGTTAGTAACCCGATGTTTATCTTAGTTATGTGCAGGAAGCCCACACTTTCCCGCTCAGCTCGCTCCACCCCCTCCTGCCCGCGGCATGTACACATACATACACATACACAAACACACACACACACATCCACATCCCCACCCCCCCCCCCGCCCCCGCCCGCCCGCCCGCCCGCCCGCTCGCTCGCTCGCTCGCTCGGCTTACCTGCGGTGATGAAGTCCCGCCATCCCGACCTCAGCGCTGTCACTGTCCTCCATGGCCGCCGCTTGTCACATCACCTATCGCTTCCGACCCGAGACTGACTAGCGGTGACGTCACGGGCCTCTCGCGATACTTGGTGTGAAGGCGCCGGGCGGTCATTGAGCTCAGTGACAGGGGCTGTCAGTGTGCTGGAGATCAGCGCAGGTAATGTACCTCACTGACAGCAGCACTTGTCACCCCCCTGCAGTGACCTGGGCTGACCCATTGATGTTAGCTCAGGTCACTGCACTGCTCTCCCAGCCAATGGGGAACATCCTGCTCTTCATTGACTGGGACAGTGTGCATCGTCATGGCAACCCCTTGGATTACACCAGACCTGGATTTGTTTTTCAATCTAATAAATTGGTTAAAGAGGGAATGTTTTGGGGAGTGTTTTTTCAAATAAAAATGTGTTTGTCGTGTATTTTTTTTTTATTACTGACTGGGTTGGTGATGTCGGGTATCTGATAGACGCCTGACCTCACCAACCCCAGGGCTTGATGCCAGGTGACATTACACATCTGGTATTAACCCCAAATATTACCCCGTTTGCCACCGCACCAGGGCGCGGGATGAGCTGGGGCGAAGCACCAGGATTGGCGCATCTAATGGATGCGCCACTTCTGGGGCGGCTGCGGCCTGCTATTTTTAGGCTGGGGAGATTCCAATAACCATGGACCTCCCTAGTCTGAGAATATCAGGCCCCAGCTGTCTGCTTTACCTTGGCTGGTGATCCAATTTTGGGGGACCCCTACGTGTTTTTTTTTTCAATTATTTATTTAATTTAAAATAACAGCGTGGGGTGCCCTCAGTTTTGGATTACCAGCCAAGGTGAGGTTGCCAGCTGTGGTCTGCAGGCTGCAGCCGTCTGCTTTACCCTAGCTGGCTACAAAATTAGGGGGAACCCTATGTCATTTTTTTTTCATTTTTTTGGCTAAATACAAAGCTAAGCACCCCTTAGTGCCACATGAAAGGTACCAAAGGGTGTTCCACTTTTTCTCCATTTTTTTCTCCACTTTCTCTCCACTTTTTCTCCACTTTTTCTCCATTTTTTTCTCCACTTATTCTCCACTTTTTCTCCTCTTATTCTCCACTTTTTCTCCACTTTTTCTCCACTTTTTCTCCTCTTATTCTCCACTTTTTCTCCACTTTTTCTCCACTTTTTCTCCATTTTTTTCTCCACTTTCTCCACTTTTTCTCCACTTTTTTCTCCACTTTTTCTCCTCTTATGCTCCACTTTTTCTCCTCTTAATCTCCACTTTTTCTCCACTTTTTCTCCACTTTTTCTCCACTTTTTTCTCCACTTTTTCTCCTCTTATGCTCCACTTTTTCTCCACTTTTTCTCAACTGTTTCTCCACTTTTTCTCCACTTTTTCTCCTCTTAATCTCCACTTTTTCTCCTCTTATGCTCCACTTTTTCTCCACTTTTTCTCCACTTTTTCTCCACTTTTTCTCCACTTTTTCTCCTCTTATGCTCCACTTTTTCTCCACTTTTTCTCCTCTTAATCTCCACTTTTTCTCCTCTTATGCTCCACTTTTTCTCCACTTTTTCTCCACTTTTTCTCCTCTTATGCTCCACTTTTTCTCCACTTTTTCTCCACTTTTTCTCCTCTTATGCTCCACTTTTTCTCCACTTTTTCTCCACTTTTTTCTCCACTTTTTCTCCTCTTATGCTCCACTTTTTCTCCACTTTTTCTCCACTTTTTTCTCCACTTTTTCTCCTCTTATGCTCCACTTTTTCTCCACTTTTTCTCCACTTTTTCTCCACTTATGCTCCACTTTTTCTCCACTTTTTCTCCACTTTTTTCTCCACTTTTTCTCCTCTTAATCTCCACTTTTTCTCCACTTTTTCTCCACTTTTTCTCCACTTTTTCTCCACTTTTTCTCCTCTTAATCTCCACTTTTTCTCCACTTTTTCTCCACTTTTTCTCCTCTTATGCTCCACTTTTTCTCCACTTTTTCTCCACTTTTTCTCCTCTTATGCTCCACTTTTTCTCCACTTTTTCTCCACTTTTTCTCCATTTTTTTCTCCACTTATTCTCCACTTTTTCTCCTCTTATTCTCCACTTTTTCTCCACTTTTTCTCCACTTTTTCTCCACTTTTTCTCCTCTTATTCTCCACTTTTTCTCCACTTTTTCTCCACTTTTTCTCCATTTTTTTCTCCACTTTCTCCACTTTTTCTCCACTTTTTTCTCCACTTTTTCTCCTCTTATGCTCCACTTTTTCTCCTCTTAATCTCCACTTTTTCTCCACTTTTTCTCCACTTTTTTCTCCACTTTTTCTCCTCTTATGCTCCACTTTTTCTCCTCTTAATCTCCACTTTTTCTCCACTTTTTCTCCACTTTTTCTCCACTTTTTTCTCCACTTTTTCTCCTCTTATGCTCCACTTTTTCTCCACTTTTTCTCCACTTTTTCTCCACTTTTTCTCCACTTTTTCTCCTCTTATGCTCCACTTTTTCTCCACTTTTTCTCCACTTTTTCTCCACTTTTTCTCCTCTTATGCTCCACTTTTTCTCCACTTTTTCTCCTCTTAATCTCCACTTTTTCTCCTCTTATGCTCCACTTTTTCTCCACTTTTTCTCCACTTTTTCTCCTCTTATGCTCCACTTTTTCTCCACTTTTTCTCCACTTTTTCTCCTCTTATGCTCCACTTTTTCTCCACTTTTTCTCCACTTTTTTCTCCACTTTTTCTCCTCTTATGCTCCACTTTTTCTCCACTTTTTCTCCACTTTTTCTCCACTTTTTCTCCACTTATGCTCCACTTTTTCTCCACTTTTTCTCCACTTTTTCTCCACTTTTTCTCCTCTTATGCTCCACTTTTTCTCCACTTTTTCTCCACTTTTTCTCCATTTTTTTCTCCACTTATTCTCCACTTTTTCTCCTCTTATTCTCCACTTTTTCTCCACTTTTTCTCCACTTTTTCTCCTCTTATTCTCCACTTTTTCTCCACTTTTTCTCCACTTTTTCTCCATTTTTTTCTCCACTTTCTCCACTTTTTCTCCACTTTTTTCTCCACTTTTTCTCCTCTTATGCTCCACTTTTTCTCCTCTTAATCTCCACTTTTTCTCCACTTTTTCTCCACTTTTTCTCCACTTTTTTCTCCACTTTTTCTCCTCTTATGCTCCACTTTTTCTCCACTTTTTCTCCACTTTTTCTCCACTTTTTCTCCTCTTAATCTCCACTTTTTCTCCTCTTATGCTCCACTTTTTCTCCACTTTTTCTCCACTTTTTCTCCACTTTTTCTCCTCTTATGCTCCACTTTTTCTCCACTTTTTCTCCTCTTAATCTCCACTTTTTCTCCTCTTATGCTCCACTTTTTCTCCACTTTTTCTCCACTTTTTCTCCTCTTATGCTCCACTTTTTCTCCACTTTTTCTCCACTTTTTCTCCTCTTATGCTCCACTTTTTCTCCACTTTTTCTCCACTTTTTTCTCCACTTTTTCTCCTCTTATGCTCCACTTTTTCTCCACTTTTTCTCCACTTTTTCTCCACTTTTTCTCCACTTTTTCTCCACTTATGCTCCACTTTTTCTCCACTTTTTCTCCACTTTTTCTCCACTTTTTCTCCACTTTTTCTCCTCTTATGCTCCACTTTTTCTCCACTTTTTCTCCACTTTTTCTCCATTTTTTTCTCCACTTTTTCTCCACTTTTTCTCCTCTTATTCTCCACTTTTTCTCCACTTTTTCTCCACTTTTTCTCCATTTTTTTCTCCACTTTTTCTCCACTTTTTCTCCACTTTTTCTCCATTTTTTTCTCCACTTTCTCCACTTTTTCTCCACTTTTTTCTCCACTTTTTCTCCTCTTATGCTCCACTTTTTCTCCTCTTAATCTCCACTTTTTCTCCACTTTTTCTCCACTTTTTTCTCCACTTTTTCACCTCTTATGCTCCACTTTTTCTCCACTTTTTCTCCACTTTTTCTCCTCTTAATCTCCACTTTTTCTCCTCTTATGCTCCACTTTTTCTCCACTTTTTCTCCACTTTTTCTCCACTTTTTCTCCTCTTATGCTCCACTTTTTCTCCACTTTTTCTCCTCTTAATCTCCACTTTTTCTCCTCTTATGCTCCACTTTTTCTCCACTTTTTCTCCACTTTTTCTCCTCTTATGCTCCACTTTTTCTCCACTTTTTCTCCACTTTTTCTCCTCTTATGCTCCACTTTTTCTCCACTTTTTCTCCACTTTTTTCTCCTCTTATGCTCCACTTTTTCTCCACTTTTTCTCCACTTTTTCTCCACTTTTTCTCCACTTTTTCTCCACTTTTTTCTCCACTTTTTCTCCTCTTAATCTCCACTTTTTCTCCACTTTTTCTCCACTTTTTCTCCACTTTTTCTCCACTTTTTCTCCACTTTTTCTCCTCTTATGCTCCACTTTTTCTCCACTTTTTCTCCACTTTTTCTCCATTTTTTTCTCCACTTATTCTCCACTTTTTCTCCTCTTATTCTCCACTTTTTCTCCACTTTTTCTCCACTTTTTCTCCTCTTATTCTCCACTTTTTCTCCACTTTTTCTCCACTTTTTCTCCATTTTTTTCTCCACTTTCTCCACTTTTTCTCCACTTTTTTCTCCACTTTTTCTCCTCTTATGCTCCACTTTTTCTCCTCTTAATCTCCACTTTTTCTCCACTTTTTCTCCACTTTTTCTCCACTTTTTTCTCCACTTTTTCTCCTCTTATGCTCCACTTTTTCTCCACTTTTTCTCCACTTTTTCTCCACTTTTTCTCCTCTTAATCTCCACTTTTTCTCCTCTTATGCTCCACTTTTTCTCCACTTTTTCTCCACTTTTTCTCCACTTTTTCTCCTCTTATGCTCCACTTTTTCTCCACTTTTTCTCCTCTTAATCTCCACTTTTTCTCCTCTTATGCTCCACTTTTTCTCCACTTTTTCTCCACTTTTTCTCCTCTTATGCTCCACTTTTTCTCCACTTTTTCTCCACTTTTTCTCCACTTATGCTCCACTTTTTCTCCACTTTTTCTCCACTTTTTTCTCCACTTTTTCTCCTCTTAATCTCCACTTTTTCTCCACTTTTTCTCCACTTTTTCTCCACTTTTTCTCCACTTTTTTCTCCACTTTTTCTCCACTTTTTCTCCTCTTATGTTCCACTTATTCTCCACTTTTTCTCCACTTTTTCTCTACTTTTTCTATGGTCGGTCTACCCATTAGCTCTGCCATGCATAGTGTAGCTCTACACCTACTGCACATGTTACTTTATGATTGACATCTCTTTCGTACCAGAGCTGTCTAAGTCTACTCTGACCCCATATTTGTCATTACTATATTGTCCTTGTACTGTATTATGACATTTGTATCATGTGTTTCATTTCTTGCTGTGTTGCAATTTTTTTGCTGCATCCCAATTGTACCTCTACATTGTTCGAGTTTATGTTATTGTTCTCTCACTCTTATGTGATACTGATTATTGTCATTTTTCATGATTACATGCAGATAAGTCCAATCTGACGAAGGCTCAGGCTGAAACGTCATTTGTAACTTGTTTTGGACAAAAACATATATGCTTATGAAAAAAAAATTTTCTTAATACGGACCAATAAAGAGTGATTTTGCATTACTATCCGTTGTGACTTACTGACTTAGTCTGGGAGATATAGAGTGCCGAGGTTACTCACTAATTTTATCTATTATTACCTCTGAGCACCTATATACCAGTGAGCAGAGCTTCCTCTACAGTAGTTCTCCTGATTAGGCATGCCCTTACCTCATGAGCAGGGCATTGCAGCTTTGGTAGCAACCATTACGACATGGACTCTGCTGCTGTGGACCCGGGGAGAGTGAGTGCAGATTCATTGCACCCACACTCCTCACATGAAGGGTCCGCACTCCTAGAAAATGGGGGATACGTTCCCTGAGTGTCTCCCCCCCATATTCTAGACGGTCCAGAGTCGTCGTGGGACCCCTTTATTTTTTTTCTTACAATAAATTGGTGAAAGAGGAAATGTTTTGGGGACTGTTTTTTCAAATAAATTTCTTTTGTCGATTTTTTGTTTTTGTTAGTACTGACAGTTTATGATGTTGGGTATCTAATAGACGCCATGACATCACAAACTGCTGGGCTTGATCTCAGGTGACTTTACAGCTAGTATCAACCCGATTTATTACCCCGTTTGCCACTGCACCAGGGCACGGGATGAGCTGGGGTGAAGCGCCAGGATTGGCGCATCTAGTGGATGCGCCACGTCTGGGGTGCCTGCGGCCTGCTATTTTTAGGCTGTGAAGGCCCAATAACTATGGACCTTCCCACCCTGAGAATACCAGACCACAGCTGTCCGCTTTACCTTGGCTGGTGATCCAATTTGGGGGGTCCCCTACTTTTATTGTGTAATTATTAATATTTATAAAATAATTATAAAAAAGAGCCTGAGGGGACCTCCACATTGGATCCCCAACCACGGTAAAGCTGCCAGCTGTGGTTTTCAGGCTACAGCCGTCTGCTTTACCCTAGCTGGCTATCAAAAATGGGGGGACCCAACGTAATTTTTTTTTTTTAACTATTTTTTAAATAGAAAAAATTAATGGGCTTCCCTGTATTTTGATTGCCAACCAAGGTAACGGCAGGCAGATGGGGGTGGCAACCCATAGCTGTCTGCTTTATCTGCGCTGAGAATCAAAAATACCGCGGAGCGCTACGTCATTTTTTTAAAGATTTATTTTTACAGCACTGTGATGTCCAGCAATCAAAATACAGGGAAGCCCATTTTATTTTTAGTTATTTAAATAAATAATTAAAAAAAATATATGTTAGCTCCCACTGCATTTTTTGTATTGCTAGCTAAGGGTAATCCAAGCAGCTACTGGCTGCTAACCCCCACTGCTTGGTGTTACCTTCACTGGCAATGGAAAATCCAGGGAAACATTTTTTTTTTTTTTGCCAAAAAGCTACAAAAAAAGGACGTGAGCTTCGCCATATTTTTGTATGCTAGCCAGGTATAGCAGGCAGGTGCTGGAAGAGTTGGATACAGCGCCAGAAGATGGCGCTTCTATGAAAATGCCATTTTCTGAGGTGGCTGCAGACTGCAATTCGCAGCAGTGGGGCCCAGAAAGCTCAGGCCAACCGGTGGTGCGGATTCCAATCCCAGCTGCCTAGTTGTACCTGGCTGGACACAAAAATGGGGCAAAGCCTACGTCATTTGTTTTCTAATTATTTCATGAAATTCATGAAATAATAAAAAAAGGGCTTCCCTTTATTTTTGGTTCCCAGCCGGGTACAAATAGGCAACTGGGGGTTGGGGGCAGCCGTACCTGCCTGCTGTACCTGGCTAGCATACAAAAATATGGCGAAGCCACATAATTTTTTCAGGGGGCAAAAAACTTCTGCATACAGTCCTGGATGGAGTATGCTGAGCCTTGTAGTTCTGCAGCTGCTGTCTGTCTGTATGGAGAAGAGCAGACAGCAGCTGCAGAACTACAAGGCTCAGCATACTCCATCCAGGACTGCATGCAGAAGTTTTTTGCCCACCAAAAAAGTGACGTGGGCTTCGCCATATTTTTGTATGCTAGCCAGGTACAGCTGGCAGCCACGGGCTGCCTCCAACCCCCAGTTGCCTATTTGTACCCGGCTGGGAACCAAAAATATAGGGAAGCCCGTTTTTTTTAATTATTTCACTTATTTCATGAAATAATTAAAAAACAAATGACGTGGGCTTCGCCCTATTTTTGTGTCCAGCCGGGTACAACTAGGCAGCTGGGGATTGGAATCCGCAGCACAGGTTAGCCCGAGGTTTGTGGGCGCCTCTGCTGCGGATTTCAGTCCGCAGCCGTCCCAGAAAATGGCGCTCTCATAGAAGCGCCATCATCTGGCGCTGTATCCAACTCTTCCAACAGCCCTGGAGCCGGGTGGCTTGTTGGGTAATCATGAGTTAATACTGGCTTTGTTTTACCAGCCAGTATTAAGCCAGAGATTCTTAATGTCAGGCACGTTTGACCCGGCCATTAAGAATCTCCAATAAAGGGTTAAAAAAAGACACCACACAGAGAAAAAATACTTTAATAGAAATAAATACACAGACACATTAGAGACTCCATCTTTATTACCCCTGTCAGCCCTCCACGATCCTGCTCTTCTGTCTTCTTTCTTTCTAGTGTAGTAGTAGTGACGATTGTAGTGAGGGGCATCACTTGGGGCTGGGGAACCTCCATCCTAACTACAATGCTCACTACAATCGGGAAGCAGCGTGCAGCCTTCACTCCGTGAGTGATCACTGCTGGCTGCTAGCGGTAACAGCGGTAACGCTGACAGACGCGTTACCATAGCAACGGTGCTCCCAGAGCCGCGGTTAGCGGTGACGTCACCGCTAACTGCGTTGCTATGGCAACGGTGATCTCCGTTAATGACCGGCTGTGTCAGCCGGTCCCTAACGGAACGGGGAGTCGACCGTGTGCTAGAGCATGTCGCCGGTACACGGCGATACACATATGTGCACCGTGTACCGGAGAGATGCACTCGCAGGTCCTACATGACGTGTCATAGTCATGTGACCAGTCTGTAGCCAATGAGATAATAGCCACGTGACTGGTCACATGGCTATTTTGACGTCACGATAGGTCCTGCTTCTCTGCTGGCAGTGCAGGTCACCGGGAGGATTCAGCGATCATCGGATGGAATAGCGGCAGGAGACAGAGTGCAGAAGGGATCGCGAGGACCGGTAAGTGTTATGGCAATGTTTATTAACTGTTTGTGTACATTTATAATGCATTTTTATGTGTTTGTGATTGCCTCCCATTATAGCCTATTGGTTCTAGTTCGGTTCGTCGAACGTTCGACGAACCGAACTCGAACGGGACCCCCGTTCGGCGAACCGGCCTCGAGCCGAACCGGGACCGGTTCGCTCATCTCTAGTCCTGACCTTCCTCCATGCACTGATTTTAAATGTTTCTGAGTGACCCCTCGGCCTGAAGCTTTTGGGGTCCCGCTCCCTATATTTGGATAGGGAAGTTGTGTTCTTGATGGCTGACACTTGGGATTTCAGTGGGCCGCATGGGTTTGAAAGCCCTATCCCCTTCGTTCTGTTGGTGCCTTCGATCTCTGAGCTCTTGGGGAAAGTTCATAAAGAGGTTAACCTCTACAGGTTAATTATCAGGTTGCGTGAAGCTACTCCCTGATCTAGGGTCCAGTACCCCACCATGCGCGGTACCAGTCCATTTACTAGATATTTCGGTGCCGACCATTCTCCAAAACGAAGTCTGACTTCTTTCTCCAATACCCTGTGACCGGGTCTCCGACTCCTCTCCAATCACCGTCTGCGACCTAGCCAAAGTCTCCCAGGGAGCTACAACTCCCCTAGCTCCCCTAAACGGGTGGCTCTATTCCAGCTAGACCATCCACTGGTGTGCCTGACAGGGTGTGCTGTAAGGTGAGTAGGATTTGATTGCTGATAGAAGCAATACCAAAGGTTAGTATCCCAGAACCATGGAGGGTGGGTTCTGCACTATAATAAAAAGGAGTGCAGTTCCCTGTGACACCCTGACTAGTCCAGGGGCGTCACATCAGCATTGTGCTGCAGGAGATCCACCCCTTGTATGTGAGAAGTGCTAGGTGATGCTTTAAGCTATGTGCTCATTGTCAATGAATAGTAATGGGGGCGGAAACCTGCAGTGTAATTAGCTTCCAGACCAAAAAAAAAAATTGTTTTCTTTGTACCACTATGGTATTCACTGACATTTTCTGTACTTACCACAGATATCCCAAGATGTGTGGTATGTGTGGTATGTTTTTTTTTAAAAAAAAGCAAAACAAAAAGACATATTGTTGTGAGGCTCTATCGCAGACCTGGGCAAAGTGCGGTCAGTCATCCACATACGGCTTTTGGCAGTTCCGGAAGAAATGCTAAATTACACAGCTAAACAGCACAGTACAAACTTGTAGCAGGTTAGTAACAGTGCAGTTCATGACTGAAAAAATGGGGATAAATAATTAATTATATATTGGCAGGATAAAATGACTGTTCAAACCAAGCACAGCTTGTCCTAACATTGTCCTAACAAAAATCGTACTTGTGTAGATGCTGGAAAACAAGTGACTGGGAAAGAACATTCAACCACTGGCCGTGTCAAGGGTACGCCAAACATGTCAGTAGTACATTTGAATAAAGGACAATTACTGACAAATGTATGAACAGGTTTGAAAACTAAAGGTATGAAGTTTAACCCCTTAATAACCGCGGGCAGTCATGAAGTGGTTAATTGAGTTATGTTCCCTACAATATGATGTGCTTGGTTTGAACAGTCATTTTCTACCAACTGACTTCCTTTATTAAAATGCATGAAAATGTAAGGCTGAACATATCTGTACATGAATTTTTATTTTTTTTACATTTGTGTTGTCTCTAAAGCATACAATCTATCCATTAATTTTTTTATCCAATTACTTTCCTGTCTATTATCCAGCATACAAACTTACAAATTCAGCAAACATCTTGAAAGTGTCTTCTGGCCTAAAAAGCAATGTCTGCCAACTTATGATAATGTACAATGCGCATATAGTGATAATTACTATGTATTCCCCCGTATGGCCTTTGCTTACTTGTGATCACATGCTGACTAGTCTCACCCAACCTATATCAATAGAAGATAATTGAGTGAAGCACAGTAGGTGGCACATGACAGGAGGTATGCCAATGTCACACATGTGGTCAACTTACTGCCTACCCACCCGGAGAATTCAGGGAAATCACGACTGTGTGTGCACTGCACACTGTCACGATTCAGCAGACTGCAGTCATATAGAGTGACTGTAAACATTAGTTCTTAGACTGAACAATTTATTTCTTATCTTACCTTTCTTTTTGATGAAAAAAATAGCAAGCAATAATGTAGCAAGAACTACAAAGAATCCTCCTACAGATCCAGCAATAATATAGGAAGGCGTTTCTGCAAAACATGATTAACATGTGGTGATGATTTCAATTGTACAGTTAATTATTTCTATGAACTACACATTTATCACTTAAATGACTAATGATGCTGACAACATGTAAACTAGCTCAGTCATAGAAGCAAAGTTTGGGAGGTTGTATACAAATGGCAAAGCCAGGCGCATAGACCACCTATGACTGGGAACCCTGGGAACTCCACCACAGCCGTGTGCGTGAGACAGAATAATCCCTGATTGAGAAACCTGAAATTAGACATGTATAACCTTACATGTATCATAACCAAGCTGTCATTTTGTTTTGCATGTTTAATAGTTTTCGCAATATCCTAGTGTAAGAAAGACTTCAGCGTCCACCCCCACCCCCCACACCAATATACAGTACATTTGATAACGACAGATTGGGCTGACAGTATAATGTGCATGGGACACTGGACAATTGATTGCCAGGATAGTCAAAGCTCTGGCATGTACATCAACAGGTTGTTGATCCTAATCTTTTTTCCAGAGATAAGCTGCTGCCGGCATGTCTGCCAGTGGCTCACTTATAGAGAGCACAGGAGTACTCCTTTGTATAGCAGAAGTGACTGAGATAGCTGCCAGCTGAACAATTGGCCAAAACATTGTTTGACTGACATTGTGAGGAAAGAGTTAACCTTTTTCACTGACTTAGAAAATAATAGAAATTCATTCTCCCTGGCAAGACCGAACCAGACTTATTTGCGTAATAAACTGTGAGACCAACCTCAAGGACACAGAATGTTTTGACTTAGAGACGACTGAAAAACATCTTGTTATTGGAGTATAAGTCATTATATTAATTTCTCTTGCTGGGAATATGCAATCCACGCCTTAATGAATGTAGATTAATGAATATGTATGTTGCATAGTTACGCCCTAATCAACTTTGTATAACTTTGAAATGTAAACAAAATAATACAGTCTTTCTATTCGGAGCCGCACGTCTCCTAGCCTTTACGTGTATAACGGTGTCTGCCTGTTTTCATTGAAGGCTAAAGGGAGGGCAGAGGGGGGTCACCGGTACCCTCTCTGCATTCGGACATCGCTGGCAATAGCTGTGACCGTTAGGTCAACCTAACATTATCTGGCGCCCGAAAAGCAGGGACCCGTGTTTCTAATCCCAGGACGCAGTGGACTGTCTTGCCATTCAGAGGAGGAGTGGACCAGACGTGGGGACCAGAAACACCTGGCCAGGTAAGAGTTGAACCTTATTCTTCTCTTTATGCTCCCCACATCTGATCTCCCCTCTCCTCAACGCGCAAAATGGTACACTGTGAGTAGATACTGGGTTATTGGCGGGTTTCCACTGAACTCTGAGAGAGCCTTGCCAGCTGATGTTTTCTGTGCCTTGTTTGGTTGTTTGCTTGTTTGTTTCTCTGTGTTTCTCTGCCTCTCTGTGTGTCGCGTGTCTGCTCTCCTGTGCTTTACTTCTGTGCTGTTGTCCTTGTTGGTTGTCATAGATCCCATACATCAGTGAGTGTTGAAAGGGAATAGTGTACCTGCTCTGTCCAATGGATGTGATATTCACTGCCCTAGTGTTAGTAGGAATAGCCCTGTTTGCCATTGCTATCGGATAGAGAGTGTATCTCTGGTACAAGAAGGGCAACCCAGCGCCATTCAACATTCTCAGCCCCCTCTGAAGTTAGGACACCACCTTTCAGTAGGAATACAAAAGGAGTTAGTCTCTGAGTATCTCCAGGAAAGGTGGTTCTAGACCTCACCTTAGGTAGGAATACAAAAGGAGTTAGTCTCTGAGTATCTCCAGGATAGGTAGGTTTAGTCCAAAGGACGTTCAAGGGTCTAAAAGCTGAAGAAGATAGAAGAAGAAGAAGAATGGTGCAAGGAATATCAAAAGACAGAAGAGCTGGATGCACCCTGCAACATCTCATTACGTGTTATCATGGCAAAAGAACAGCCAGTCAGTCCAAGGAAGTTTTTTTAAGACATTTGGATTGAAGGGGAAGGATCAATTGGACCCCAACAAATGGGACACAATAAGAGCTACTAGAGCAGGAGTGATAGCAGATAAATCATGGACTAAACTGATCAGAACTCTTTCTGACATGGCAAAAACAGCCCACGATCAAGGTTGGATATACCATGAAGAATCAGACACATGGGAAGAAGCTGGGAAGAAGGCTAATAAGGATCAACAGCAGCCTCCTCTGTACCTGTCAGCTACTCCTGGAACAGCTTCAAAAATAGCAGGATCCCCAGAATGGACCTGCACAAACTGTAGCCAACAAAATCCGGACTGGAGTGAAACATGCCTAGCCTGTGGAGCCCCACAGCACAAGCTACAAGCCACAGCACCAGTGCCTCTTTATCCCGTAGTGGAAAGAAGAGTCCTGATAAGACCACCTGTTAATCCACAAAACCCAGATGCTCCCAGAGATGCAGTTCCTCGTACGTATGATGACTACGTACCCTGGACTCCAGCCGAGCAGATGGCTTTCCTGCAAAATGCTCCAGACCCGACTAGAAACCCAGTCAGTTTTTCACGTTACCTGAACCAAATACAGGTCTCCTACAGAAGCACTTGGTTGCACATGGAAGGTTTGTGTAGAGTTAATATGTCTCCCGAACTGTATGCCAAACTCACTGCCCACCTGACAGGACATGTTCCGGACGATACCCGTAATGTGGAATCGGGCCAAGACTTCATAATAAGACTCAATCTCGTCTGCGCCCAGGAGCAAAGAACTAAGGGCACAATGGGACCAGTGCATCAAGGTCCTGTGGAGAATGTCAGCTCATTTTACTACAGATTGATGCAGTCATTCGCAGATGAAGGGCTGGTCTTACAAGCGGGTGCAATACGTCGTCCATCCTTCATGGATGGAATACATGCACCTCTGGCAGAAAGATTGAAAGCGTGCTACCCAGAATGGAGGAACATGGAAGACATAGATCTTCTAGTCAACAAAGCAAGTGGCTTAGAAACCGACGCAAAGGATAAAAGGAGCAACAAGAAAGTTGTCATAGCAGCAGTGGACGGTCAGCCAGAAGGTACAAGAAAGAAGGCACCGACCTGCTACTATTGTGGAGTCAGAGGACGTGATTAGAGACTGTAGAAAGAAGAAGAGGGACACTCAAAACCAACCCGAGAGTCAGGAGGAGAAGACTGCCTGACTTGCGGCAGCACGGGATAGGGATGCCAGAGGTCCATTTATACATGTCCCCCTTCACATTGGCAACAAGGAAATAAGAGCTTTGGTGGACTCAGGAGCCTCACGCTCCTGAACCCCAGGAACCTAGTGCCCGAAGGATCCATCTCATCTGAAGCTACTGTAGTATCCGGATTTGATGTACAAGCCCAGATAATCCCAATAACACATCCACTGAAGGTGAAACTGGGACCACACATGTTCGTGTCTAAATTCTTAGTGTCCCCCCTGGGTGGAGATGCCCTAGTGGGAGAAGATCTACTATCAAGACTACAAGCTCAGATTGTCTACAATGAAGATGGATCTGCTATCCTGCAAATTCCAGAAGATATCCCAGAAGAAGTCCTGTGCACTCTTCAGATGATAGAAGATCAACCTGAATCTGATGTTACACATAAAGTAAACACGGATCCAATACTTCTACAAGTTCCTGAAAAACTCTGGTCCACATCAAAAACTGACCTCGGCACACTACCCATGCCCCCCGTAAAAGTTTCAGTCAAGCCTGGAATTACGCCACCGCAGCTGAGACAATCCCCCCTCCCGCTACCTCTCGCAGTACATCTGCCAGTACGTGGATGATTTACTACTGTGCTGCCCTAGATGCAAAGCAAGCAGAGATAAATGCAGACGGTGGATTCCCAATGCGTCACTACTCATGCAACCGCTGTATGATTGCACAAAGAATGTTCCTTTTTCCCTTACGGAAGAAGCTCGACAAAACTTTCAAAAGCTCAAGGAACTAGTGATTGATGCACCTGCTCTGGCACTACCAAACTATGATCTCACCTTTAATCTGTTCGTAGCAGAGCTTCAAGGATTTGCCGTAGGAGTACTCACCCAGAAGACGGACAAACATCACATAATCGGGTACTACTCCTCTCAACTTGACAACGTCACAAAAGCAGCACCAACCTGTGTCCGTGCTGTTACAGCAGTTTCAAACATACTGCAGAAAGCATCTCAAATCTCACTCGATTTCCCGACTACCACCCTTACCAGCCATTACATTTATGCTGTTCTCAATCAAGTGCAGTTGAAACACCTCTCCATGGCAAGACAAGTCAGACTCCAGTGCATGCTGTTGCTACCCCCAAACATCTCATTTGCTCGAGTTACAAGTCTAAACCTTGCTGATCTGCTGATCTTTACAAGTTTAGAAGGGGGGACAGAAGAGAGGACAGAAGAGAGTGACAAACGTACCAGCGCACCATTTGATCATGATTGTCAGGAACTCATTGAACATGAGGCAAAGCCCCTGCACAATATTCAGGCAACACCGCTTACAAATCCAGACTTTGAACTTTTTGTGGATGATAGCAGATACGCTGATGAAGCAGGCAAGTTCCACACCGGATTTGCAGTAGTGACTCTATATGCAGTCTTAGCCAAGCAACCGCTACCTCCACGCATATCTGCTCAAGAAGCAGAACTTCTTGCTCTCATCTGGGCAATTGAGTTTCTGGAAGAACGAACAGCGAACATCTACACGGACTCAGCCTATGCACACGGCATTGTGCACGATTTTGGCACTATCTGGCAGACAAGAGGATTCCTCACAGCAACAGGAAATCCCATCAGGCATGGAGCCTCAGTGAAGAAACTAATGGAAGTAGCCTTGATACCAAAACAGCTAGCAATCATAAAGGTTGCTGCCCACACCAAGGCTCAAACACCCGAGGCAAGGGGAAATCGCTTGGCCGATCAAACAGCAAAACAAGCCGCCTTACTCCCTTTGAAGGAGACGGAAACAGTGTCAACGACGGAGGAAGAAATGCAGAACCTCTTTGAGACACAAGAAAATGCCTCTGAGGAAGAAAAGGCCGGATGGCGGGCCAAGGGGGCAGAAAAGGTGGAGGGGATTTGGCGCCTAAACGGACTTCCCGTCCTGCCACGCAGTTGGTTCCCTGCCATTTTCCAAGTACTCCACTACCCCACACACGGTAGCACAAACTCAATCATGAACCAGATGCAACCATATTGGGTAGCCCACGGCTTCAGACAATACGCCTCCCAGAGAATAAAAGCTTGTCACATCTGTCAACAACACAATCCAGGCAAGCTAACTAAAAGCCCGCAAAGACACATGCCAAAGACGTTTGCCCCATTTCAAAGAGTACAAATAGATTATATACAGTTGCCAAAACATGGCATCTACGAGTTTGTACTTGTCTGTGTAGACCTCTTCTCAGGATGGCCAGAGGCCTACCCTGTCAGCTCAGCCACGGCCCGAATTACAGCAAACAAATTGGCCTGTGAGCTGGTGCCTCGGTTTGGACTCCCTGAAGTCATAGAGTCAGACCGAGGTACCCATTTCACTGGACAAGTTTTCCAGAACACCTGTGCCCTGTTAGGCATTCAGTCAGCCTTACACACGCCTTACCACCCACAGTCATCAGGGAAAGTGAAAGGTTAATGGAACTCTAAAGCTCAAACTAGCCATGGCAGTGGAGGAGACTGGTAGACCATGGACAGAATGTCTCCCCATAGCTCTTTACTCTATAAGGACTACCCCGCAGGGAAAGCACAGGCTCTCACCCTTTGAAATACTCTTTGGTAGTGCACCCAGATTAGGATGCTACTTCCCACAGGAGTTACACCTGCAATGTGATAGCCTAACATCTTATGTTGTTTCCCTGCAGAAGAGACTAACTGAAACCCACCAAAGGGTCTACTCTTCTCTACCTGATCCTGATGCCGTTCCAGGAACCCACTCTCTAAAGCCTGGTGACTGGGTCTACCTAAAGAAGCACGTGAGAAAGACCCTTGAGCCACGATTCGAAGGGCCTTTGACTGTTCAGCTGACCACTCCAACCTCCGTCAAACTTGAGGGGAGATCGATATGGGTCCATGCCAGCCACTGCAAGAAGGCCTAATACCGCTGATAAGTATTTCTATGTGTACTCCCTTTTTGGGGCCTTCTACACCACGGCAGAATTCATTTGAGACCCATCATGAAGTGTTAGCTGAAAAACTTGAGATCACAGACTGCTGGATATGTACACACGCACCTGTGACAGCCTCTTCCATTCCATACTTAGCCATACCAGTCCCAATAAACAAAGTGTTTCAATGGGGAGGCTGTTACAACAGACTATCAGTCAATGACACCAAGTGTTACTCTGTTTACTAGTTGCTTATGTAGTGTTCAAGTTGCTAATGGCTTTGTTTGCCCGCTGCTTGAAGCAATGTAGATACAATGATTATTCAGCACCCGTATGAAATCACTAATATGCCTTTTTTCTCTTCTCTACTCTTTCCTCTAGAAATCACCTTGGCGTATCATGATGAGACTCCTATCGAGAGGCATGCAGGCAGTCCTGGGTGACGGATGTGAGACGACACTCCCTGAGCAAACCCGCGACTCAGAAAGTATCTGGAGACTAGCCTGCTCTCTCTATAGTCCACAGCTTCTCGATGGCCCCCTGTCCATCAATCACGCCAATAGGGGGGATTGTGAGGAAAGAGTTAACCTTTTTCACTGACTTAGAAAATAATAGAAATTCATTCTCCCTGGCAAGACCGAACCAGACTTATTTGCGTAATAAACTGTGAGACCAACCTCAAGGACACAGAATGTTTTGACTTAGAGACGACTAAAAAACATCTTGTTATTGGAGTATAAGTCATTATATTAATTTCTCTTGCTGGGAATATGCAATCCACGCCTTAATGAATGTAGATTAATGAATATGTATGTTGCATAGTTACGCCCTAATCAACTTTGTATAACTTTGAAATGTAAACAAAATAATACAGTCTTTCTATTTGGAGCCGCACGTCTCCTAGCCTTTACGTGTATAACGGTGTCTGCCTGTTTTCATTGAAGGCTAAAGGGAGGGCAGAGGGGGGTCACCGGTACCCTCTCTGCATTCGGACATCGCTGGCAATAGCTGTGACCGTTAGGTCAACCTAACAACAGCCATCTAATGTGTATGGGGGCTTTACATATGCTCTCTGCATTTGAATACTTTCAGCTTCAACATTTCTACTACTCTACATCCTCCAACCCCCCACATACAATCTCACCTACAGTATATACAAACTGCAGTTCTCTCAGCATACGCAGCAATTTCATACTCTCTGTAGAGTTTAGTAAACTGAACTGAATTAATGATTCACAGCAGACCCCTATATACAGTATGATCCCACACACAGCTCTCCCTATATAAAGTATGAGCCCACATACATAGCTCCTATATGCAGTATGAGCCCCCACATAGCCTTTATATACAATATGAGCCCCCACATAGGCCCTATATACAGTATGCACCCCCACCTAGCCTCTTATATACAGTATAACCTACACATAGCCCCTTATATACAGTATGACCCTACACATAGCCTCTTATACAGTCATATGAAGAAGTTTGGGCACCCCTATTAATGTAAACCTTTTTTCTTTATAACAATTTGGGTTTTTACAACAGCTATTTCAGTTTCATATATCTAATAAATGATGGACTGAGTAATATTTCTGGATTGAAATGAGGTTTATTGTACTAACAGAAAATGTGCAATCCGCATTTAAACAAAATTTGACCGGTGCAAAAGTATGGGCACCCTTATCAATTTCTTGATTTGAACACTCCTACTTTTTACTGACTTACTAAAGCACTAAATTGGTTTTGTAACCTCATTGAGCTTTGAACTTTATGGGCAGGTGTATCCAATCATGAGAAAAGGTTTTTAAGGTGGCCACTTGCAAGTTGTTCTCCTATTTGAATCTCCTATGAAGAGTGGCATCATGGGCTCCTCAAAACAACTCTCAAATGATCTGAAAACAAAGATTATTCAACATAGTTGTTCAGGGGAAGGATACAAAAAGATGTTTCAGAGATTTAAACTGTCAGTTTCCACTGTGAGGAACATAGTAAGAAAATGGAAGAACACAGGTACAGTTCTTGTTAAGCCCAGAAGTGGCAGGCCAAGAAAAATATCAGAAAGGCAGAGAAGAAGAATGGTGAGAACAGTCAAAGACAATCCACAGACCACCTCCAAAGACCTGCAGCTATATCTTGCTGCAGATGGTATCAATGTGCATCGGTCAACAATACAGCGCACTTTGCACAAGGAGAAGCTGTATGGGAGAGTGATGCGAAAGAAGCCGTTTCTGTAAGCACGCCACAAACAGAGTCGCTTGAGGTATGCAAAAGCACATTTGGACAAGCCAGTTACATTTTGGAGGAAGGTCCTGTGGACTGATGAAACAAAGATTGAGTTGTTTGGTCATACAAAAGGCGTTATGCATGGAGGCAAAAAAACACGGCATTCCAAGAAAAGCACTTGCTACCCACAGTAAAATTTGGTGGAGGTTCCATCATGCTTTGGGGCTGTGTGGCCAATGCCAGCACCGGGAATCTTGTTAAAGTTGAGGGTCGCATGGATACAACTCAGTATCAGCAGATTCTTGACAATAATGTGCAAGTATCAGTGACGAAGTTGAAGTTATGCAGGGGATGGATATTTCAGCAAGACAATGATCCAAAACACCGCTCCAAATCTACTCAGGCATTCATGCAGAGGAACAATTACAATGTTCTGGAATGGCCATCCCAGTCCCCAGACCTGAATATCATTGAACATCTGTGGGATGATTTGAAGCGTGCTGTCCATGCTCGGCGACCATCAAACTTAACTGAACTGGAATTGTTTTGTAAACAGGAATGGTCAAATATACCTTCATCCAGGATCCAGGAACTCATTAAAAGCTACAGGAAGTGACTAGAGGCTGTTATTTTTGCAAAAGGAGGATCTACAAAATATTAATGTCACTTTTATGTTAAGGTGCCCATACTTTTGCACCGGTCAAATTTTGTTTAAATGCGGATTGCACATTTTCTGTTAGTACAATAAACCTCATTTCACTCCAGAAATATTACTGAGTGCATCAGTTATTAGACATATGAAACTGAAATAGTTGTTGCAAAAACCCAAATTGTTATAAAGAAAAAAGGTTAACATTAATAGGGGTGCCCAAACTTTTCCATATGACTGTATACAGTATGAGCCCACACTGCCTCTTATATACAGTATGGCCCGACACACACAGTAACACTTATATACAGTATGAGCCCACATATAGCCCCTATATACAGTATTGGACCACATACAGCACTACTTTATAAAGTATGAGCCCATACACAGCCTCATACAGTGAAGGAAGTAATTATTAGATCCCTTGCTTATTTTGTAAGTTTGCGCACTAACAAAGGCATGAACAGTTTATAATTTTAAGGGTAGGTTAATTTTAAAACTTAGAGCTAGAATTTCCAAAATAAAATCCCCAAAAAATCACACTGTATAAATTATATTAAAGGGAAAATGTCAGGTCCAATATGCACCCCGAACCACGAGCAGTTCTGGGTGCATATTAGTAATCCTTCCCTGTCAGTCCCTGTATACACTAGCATAGATAAAGGGATCTTTAGAAAAAGTATTTCTAAAGATCTTGTATCGTATGCTAATGAGTGCGAGGACTATTCCCAAGGGCGTTGCTTCCCTTACTAGTCAACCCCACTAGCATGTTAGCACTCTCTTGTGGGTGTGCTAATATGCTAATGAATGCGCAGCGTCAGAGGATGATCTCACTCACCTCTCCGCTGCCATCGCCACCAGACGCTGGATTTCGGCTCAGTGTGCATGATCCCGGACTTTCGGTCATGCGCACTACTTCAGTTTGAAGCTGGGATGCATACACCCAGCTTCTTAGTGAGCATGTGCAAAATGGGCAGATGCAAAAGTTTGGAGATTTGTCCGTCTACACACAGCAGCCAGATCTCTGTCCCTCAGATGTGGACAAATAAAAGGCCATTTCCTGCGACCCATGACAAAGCTAAGAGGTTGACTTTATCCCTCTGTAAGCTCTTGGCTACCGAAATGCTGCCTTTCCGCCTGGTGGACACACAGGATTTTAGAGACCTTATGTCTGTCGCTGTGCCCCAGTACCAGATGCCCAGTCGCCACTACTTCTCTAAGAAAGGTGTGTCTGCGCTATACCAGTATGTCGCACACAACATCACCGCTTCCTTGAGAAACTGTGTGTGAACGGGTGCACTTCACCACCGATACTTGGACCAGTAAGCATGGACAGGGACGTTACATGTCACTGACTGGGCACTGGGTAACTATGGTGATAGATGGTGAAGGGTCTGCTGCACAAGTCTTGCCGTCCCCACGACTTGTGTGTCAATCCTCTGTCTGTCCAAGTTCCGCCACTGCTTCTGCCTCCTCCACCTCGTCTGGGTCCTCCACCTCCACCCCAAGCCTGCCTGGTCAGGCCACCAGCGTTGTAACTGCGCAGAAGGAATAACGCACCCCTCATTATTATGCTGGCAGCAGAGCGCAACGGCATCAAGCGGTCTTTAGCTTGAAATGTCTTGGAAATAAGAGTCACACAGCGGCTGAGTTGTGGGCAGCTCTGGAGACTGAGTTTAATAAATGGTTGTCTCCACTCAACCTGCAGCCTGGTAAAGCCGTGTGCGACAATGCTACAAACCTGGGTGCGGCCCTTCGCCTGGGCAAGGTGACACACGTGCCTTGTATGGCTCACGTGTTGAACCTTGTTGTCCAGCAATTTTTAACACACTATCCCGGCCTAGATGGCCTTCTGACCAGGGCACGAAAACTGTCTGCTCACTTCCGCCGTTCAACCACCGCTGCTGAGCGACTTGCATCGCTCCAGAAGTCTTTCGGCCTGCCGGTTCATCGCCTGAAATGCGATGTGCCGACACGCTGGAATTCGACTCTCCACATGTTACAGCGACTGTGGCAGCACCGTGGAGCCCTGGTGCAAAACGTCATGATGTATAGCCTGGGCCAACGAGATGCAGAGGTGGGGCAGATCACCCTGATGGAGTGGTCTCAGATCAAGGACCTATGCACCCTTCTGCACAGTTTCGACATGGCGACGAATATGTTTAGCGCTGACAATGCCATTATCAGCATGACAATACCAGTCATTTACATGCTGGAGCACACGCTAAACACTATTCGGAGTCAGGGGGTGGGACAACAGGAAGGGGAGGAACTACAGGAGGATTCATATGCGCAAGACACAACAACATCACCAAGGTCCAGACGTTCATCATCACCAACGCGGCAGGCATGGGACCATGGGGGACAGGGGTCAACAAGGGCGCATAGTAGCAGGCGAAATGTTGAGGAAGGTGAGGAGAACATGAAGAAATGGAGGACGAACTGTCCATGGACATGGAAGACTCAGCGGATGAGGGAGACCTTGGTCAAATTTCTGTTGAAAGAGGTTGGGGGGAGATGTCAGAGGAAGAAAGAACGGTTAGCACCTCTATGCCACAAACACAGCGTGGACTTGGTCCGCATGGCTGCGCAAGACACATGAGCACCTTCTTGCTGCACTACCTCCAACATGACCCTCGTATTGTCAAAATTAGAAGTAATGATGACTACTGGCTTGCCACACTATTAGATCCCCGGTACAAGTCCAAATTTTGTGACATAATTCCAGCCATAGAAAGGGACGCACGTATGCAGGAGTATCAGCAAAAGCTGTTACTCGATCTTAGCTCGGCTTTTCCACCAAACAACCGTGGTGCAGGGAGTGAATCTCCCAGTTGTAACTTGACAAACATGGGACGGTCTCGTCATCTTCAACAGTCTACCCGTACCGGCAGCACCGTATCTGGTGCTGGTAACAGCAATTTTATTGAATCTTTTCAGAATTTTTTAGACCATCCTTTGATCCTTTGCAAGGCCACCAGAGACAACAAGTCTGACACATAGTCAACGGCTGGAGAGGATGATACATGAGTATTTCCAAATGAACATCGATGCCATGACTTTGCAAATGGAACCTTGCTCATTTTGGGCTTTAAATCTTGAAAAATGGCCAGAGCTCTCCACTTACGCCTTGGAGATTTTGTCGTGTCCAGCTGCCAGCGTTGTCTCTGAACGTGTCTTCAGTGCTGCTGGGTGTGTGCTGACAGATAAGCGCACGTGTCTGTCCAGTGACAATGTGGACAGACTAACGTTCATCAAAATGAACAAGTCATGGATCCACAAGGAATTTACTACCCCTGTGTCATCCTGGGGAGAGTGAATGCTTGTGGATTTTGAATGTGCTTGATGCAAATCTACCTGTGAAGTGTACAACTGGGGCACAAGTGCTGCCACTGAAGGGGTGGGTGTGTGTGGGGCCCAATTTTTGGAAAAAAGGGGGAGACTCCGCTTGGAGTAACCCTTGCTTACAGTGTTTTTAAAAATGATCCAAGATGAACAGAGCTGGGATCAGGAAAGACTTAGCTACCTACCCCGGTGTCATCCTGGGGACGGTTAAGGATGGCGTATTTTTGAATGTGCTTGATGCAAATCTACCTGTGAAGTGTACAACTGGGGCACAAGTGCTGCCACTGAAGGGGTGGGTGTGTGTGTGTGCCCAATTTTTGGAAAAAAGGGAGACTCCGCTTGGAGTAACCTTGCGATGTTTTACATGATTTTAGAAGGGCATGCCATGCCTATATCTGTGTCTCCTCCTCTTTTTCCTTGTCCAGCTCTTTTGTTTTCGCATGAGTATATGTCCTTGTCACTTTCCCATGTGTTTGTGTTGTGTTGTGAGTTGTTTGTCGCCTTTTGGACACATTTGAGGGTGTTTTCTAGGTGTTTTTATGTGTTTGTGATTGCCTCCCATTGTTTCCTATGCGGTTCGAGTGGTTCGCCGAACCGAACTCGAACGAGACCTCCATTCGGCGAACCGAACTCAAGCCGAACCGCGACCGGTTCGCTCATCTCTAGTCAAGACTGGGCCAAGAAATATCTTAAAACTGATTTTTCAAAGAATTTATGGACTGATGAAATGAGAGTGACTCTTGATGGGCCAGATGGATGAGCCAGAGGCTGGATCAGTAAAGAGCAGAGAGCTCCACTCCGACTCAGATGTCATCAAGGTGGAGGTGGGGTCAGGGGCGTACATAGAAATCATGGGGCCCCATAGCAAAAGTCTGAATAGCGTCCCCCCCAACTAAAAAAAAAATACAATAAAATATTAATATAATAAACAGCATATATGTTACTGGTGTGATGCCCTGGCCTATCAGGTCATCACAGGGTATTGTGCAATTGCCCTTCTGTACAATATCAACCTCCCCCTTAGTTACGGGCCCCTGACCTTTGGTGTTGCCAAGAACAAGCTAATCTAAATCCTAGGAACACTCTGGGGCCAGGGCCAGGGCATGACGGGGTACGTTGACCCTACGTCGAGAAAGAGCTTCAAGCGTCTTGACAATTTACCCGACGAGGACGGAGTCTTCAAGATCCGTTCTCCACCCGCTCCAAAATTGGGGTACTAGCGCAACGAGGGGGATAGTACTTCCCCACTACATAGTCCAGAAAATCCCAAGCGTGAACCCTGAGCGCAAGCTCACCCAGTTAGCCATACTGGTGAACGGGACCCGATAGTTCTAAGCTGGAGGGACCATTTAGAAGAAAGGTGCCACGGAAAAGGCCACAGGCTAACAAGCAACACCAACGGGCTCGGGATCCAGGCATGCTCCTTCCCTTCTGCAGCGGTACTACAAACTTTGATTTACAACTGTTGTCGGTGTAAGCATTATTGCACTGAGTGAGTACTAAAACGATCCCTGACCATCCCAACGGCACCTCCATGTCACCCACACCGAGTCCCGGGGCATTCCCCCTACTCGTGGAGGGGTTAACCATCTGGCTGCCCACACCATCGCCACCGGGTACATCCCATTGCAGCGGTGGTACTACACCTTACCACACACCACGGGTGGCGTCACAAACTGTCCTTACAATCCCCTGTAAATAACCCGGTTTTTATTCCAAGTGGCCGCGCGACCCCGATCCCCAGGTCCAGAGACCCCTAGAGTCACCGCGGATCAAGAACCGAGCAGCGGAGGCAGGCTGCTGACATAGGGGCGGTACACTGGGGGGGCCATACAAGTTACTGGGAAGCCAGTGGGGGGGGGGGGCATAAAAGTTACTGGGGACGCATATACACATTATGAATTAATCTTTATTCTACCCAGGCTATACATCTACCAGTCCAGTAAGTAGACTGTTACTGGGTGCGGCTTTGTCTGCAGAGGACCAGTCTAGGCAGTGCTGTGTGCTTGTGCTCCTGTCTTGTGACTGTGTACGATTCACTGAGCAGCACAGGGCCTGACGGTCGCTGGGCAGCGCAGGGACTGATGGTCACTGGGCAGCGCAGGGCCTGACGGTCGCTGGGCAGCGCAGGGCCTGACACTCGCTGGGTAATACTGCGACAAAATAGTCATACAATTACCAAATAACACATAATATATAGTGTTACTGAACAGAACCCACCATACCAAGACCAATAATACTACTATACATTGCAAAATAATGCCGCTACGCCATGACCAAATATTATCAGCACATGGATTCTGAAGCACCATCCTGTTACTGAGCAAATCCCACTGCACCAAGACTAGTGGGTTCACACCGCAAATCCCCCCAAAAATCTGCACTGTGTGAACTTGGCCTAAAGTAGCGATGTCCTCCTTCGTGCCCCTCACCACTAGAAATGAGCCACCCCCTAGAGTTCGAGTTCGGTGCCCCGTTCGACGAGCCGTTCGACGAGCCATTTGACGAACCTCTTGAACCCCATTGAAAACAATGGGAGGCAATCACAAACACATAAAAACACATTATAAATGTACACATACAGTTAATAAACATTGCCATAACACTTACCGGTGCCCGCGATGCGTCCTGCACTCTGTCTCTTGCCGCTTTTCCATCGGTAATAGCTGCGTCCTCCCGGTAACTAGCAGTGATGCAGGACCCATCGAGACGTCAAAATAGCCGCTAACAGCCAGCAGCACTGATCACTCACGGAGTGAAAAGCCTGCATGGGGAGCAGCGTCTTTCTCCCCTGCAGTGCTGCTGATGGAGGAGAGCTGCATGTGTTGAAGGAGAAAGAAGATAGAAGACCATAGATCATGGAGGACTAAGAGGGAGTAATAAACATGGAGTCTGTAAGTGTGTCTGTGTATTTATTTCTACTAAAGTATTTTTTCTCTGTGTGGTGTCTTTTTTTAACCCTTTATTGGAGATTCTTAATGGCCGGGTCAAACTTGCCTAACATTAAGAATCTCTGGCTTAATACTAGCTAGTAAAACAAAGCTAGTATTAACTCATTATTACCCAGCAAGCCACCCGGCTTCAGGGCTGCTGGAAGAGTTGGATATAGCGCCAGATGATGGCGCTTCTATGAGAGCGCCATTTTCTGGGGCGGCTGCGGACTGCAATTTGCAGCAGAGGGGCCCAGACCCTTTGGGCTAACCTGTGCTGCAGATTCCATTCCCCAGCTGCCTAGTTGTACCTGGCTGGACACACAAATGGGGCGAAGCCCACGTGTTTGTTTGTTTTTTTAATCATTTCATGAAATTCATGAAATAATTAAAAAAAAGGTTTCCCTATATTTTTAGTTCCCAGCCGGGTACAAATAGGCAGCTGGGGGTTGAGGGCAGCAGTACCTGCCTGCTGTACCTGGCTAGCAAACCAAAATATGGCGAAGCACACGTCATTTTTTTTGTAGTTTTTTTGGCAAAAAGAATAAAAAATGCTTCCCTGGATTTTCCATTGCCAGTGAAGGTAACACCAAGCAGTGGGGGTTGGCAGCCAGTAGCTGCTTGGATTACCCTTAGCTAGCAATACAAAAAATGCAGCGGGAGCCCATATATATTTTTTTTTAATTCTTTATTTAAATAACTAAAATAAAAAGGGCTTCCCTGTATTTTGATTGCTGGACATCACAGTGCTGTAAAAATAAATGTTTAAAAAAAAACGAAGCGCTCCGTGGTATTTTTGATTCTCAGCGCAGATAAAGCAGACAGCTACGGGTTGCCACCCCCATCTGCCTGGCAACCAAATCCAGGGAACCCCATTAATTTTTTTTATTTAAAAAAATAGTTAAAAAAAAAAATGACGTTGGGTCCCCCCATTTTTGATAGCCAGCTAGAGTAAAGCAGATGGCTGTAGCCTGAAAACCACAGCTGGCAGCTTTACCGTGGTTGGGGATCCAATGTGGAGGTCACCCTAGGCTCTTTTTTTATAATTATTTTATAAATATTAATAATTACAAAAAAAAGTAGGGTCCCCCCCAAATTGAATCACCAGCCAAGGTAGTTATTGGCCCTTCACAGCCTAAAAATAGCAGGCCGCAGGCACCCCAGAAGTGGCGCATCCACTAGATGCGCCAATCCTGGCGCTTAAACCCAGCTCATCCCGTGCCCTGGTGCACTGGCAAACGAGGTAATAAATGGGGTTGATACTAGCTGTAAGGTCACCTGACATCAAGCCCAGCAGTTTGTGATGTCATGGCGTCTATCACATACTATCCCCCATTTTCTAGGAGTGCAGACCCTCCATGTGAGGAGTGTGGGTGCAATGAATCTGCACCCACTCTCCCCGGGTCCACAGCAGCAGAGTTCATGTCGTCAGTGTTGCTACCAAATCTGCAATGCCCTGCTCATGAGGTAAGGGCATGCCTAATCAGGAGAAATATTCTACATTTCCAAATATTGGTATTTGCTGATATTATTGCTATTCCACCTACTATATATTGGGGATAGGATCTTGGAGATGGAATACCCCTTTAAGTCCAGTTATCCAGCTGAATGAATACCAAACAACAGAGCTCGCTATTTAGACATGTTTTCTTGTGGCGTATAATGGACTCTCATGTTTGGTAGTCGTTCAGCAGGGCAACTATAAAATCAAATACCTCCATTTGGAAATGTAGTATAGCTCTCCTGATCAACTATGTTCCTTACCTCATGAGCAGGGCATTGCAGTAGCTTACAGATGCATGGTTACCACCACTCACTGTGTCTGAACACAGGAAGCTGAGCTGACAGCCACTCTGTGCATGCGGCAGCGTCTATTGTGAAGGAGGGGGCCGCGGGGGATCAACGCTACACAGGTACCGTGGAACACCGGGGAACACCAGTGAGGTTATAGAGGGTGACCTGGCAGGGCCTGGGGAGGAGTTTTCTGTCCATGTGTCATGGCACATGCAACAGAAATCAGAGGAGTAGGGTGAATGCGGCCGGCGCGCTGCTGTGCACGTGGCCATCTTGGATTTCCGGGAGGGAGTCGGGGGGGGCACTTTGGTGACACCGGGGGACCGGGGAGGAGATTTATCTCCCATCTGACATGTTTATCATGCCAGATGGGAGATAAATAATTTTTTACCGGCGCTGTCATTTACTGTAACATGATCATCGGTATACGGTGTATACCGGTGATCACGTGAGCGGGGACTGGAAAAACCGGCCTAAATCATGATCTACAGGGTCTCAACTACCCCCTGAAACCCCAGAGATTTTCTGACGCTGGGGGGCGCTATTCACTTATTTCTGCCTGCTGTTTATAAACGGCAGATCAGAATAAGGCTTCATTCCCAAGTCCGATCCGTTTTTGCGGTCCGCAAAAAAACGGTCCGTTTTTTTCACGGGTGCATCCGTGTGGCATCTGTTCCCGTTCCGTATACGGTCCGTATGTCATCCGTTTGCCTTCCGTTTTTTTTGCGTACTGCAAAAAAATTGAAGGAGGGAAAATACATAAATTTACCCAGGATCCATAGCTTCAACCTACATGAGGCGGTCACATGTTCACTCCAGTGCCATTTTCTACTGCTTTTCATAGTGTAGAGTGCTCTGGTGATTTTCTTGTGCTTGTACACTTCATATCAGTCTTTTCTGTCATTATAATGGCAGAAAGACACATAATGTGCCTTTCATGTGGCACTAAGGTGTGCTTAGCCTTGTATTTACCAAAAAAAATAAATACATTTTAAAAACAAAATGACGTTGGGTTCCCCCTATTTTTGATAGCCAGCTAGGGTAAAGCAGACGGCTGCAGCCTGCAGTCCACAGCTGGCAGCTTCACCTTGGCTGGTAATCCAAAACTGAGGGCACCCCACGCTGTTATTTTAAATTAAATAAATAATTAAAAAAAAAAACACATGGGGTCCCCCCAAAATTGGATCATCAGCCAAGGTAAAGCGGACATCTGGGGTCTGATATTCTCTGACTAGGGAGGTGCATGGTTATTGGACTCTCCCCAGCCTAAAAATAGCAGGCCACAGCCGCCCCAGAAGTGGCGCATCCATTAGATGCACCAATCCTGGTGCTTCGCCCCAGCTCATCCCGTTGCCCTGGTGCGGTGGCAAACGGGGAAATATATGGGGTTAATACCAGATGTGTAATGTCACCTGGCATCAAGCCCTGGGGTTCGTGAGGTCAGGCGTCTATCAGATACCCGACATCACCAACCCAGTCAGTAATAAAAAAAAAATAGACGACAAACACATTTTTATTTGAAAAAACACTCCCCAACACATTCCCTCTTTCACCAATTTATTAGAAAGAAAAACAAATCCAGGTCTGCTGTAATCGAAGGGGATCCCACGACGATCCATGCCACAGTCACTGTCCCAGTCAATGAAGGACAGAATGTTCCCCATTGGCTGGGAGAGCAATGCAGTGACCTGAGCTAACATCAATAGGTCAGCCCAGGTCACTGCAGGGCATGACAAGTGCTGCTGTCAGGAGCAAGGTATATTACCTGCGGTGACAATCTCCTGCACTGCTGATAGCAGAGCTGTCAATGACTTCAATGACCGCCGCCTTCATAGCCAAGTATCGCGGGAGCCTGTGATGTCACCGCTAGTCACAGTCTCGGGTTGGCAGAGAGAGGAAATGTGAAGCGGCAGCCATGGAGGACAGTGACAGCGCTGAGGTCGGGAGGGCAGGACTTCATCACCGTAGGTAAGCCGAGCGGGGCCATGCGTGCGGAGTGCGAGGTGGGTGGAGCCTATTGGGGTAATGTGTGCGCAGTGCGAGGTGGGTGGAGCCTAGCGGGGTAATGTGTGCAGAGTGCGAGGTGGGTGGAGCTAAGCGGGGTAATGTGTGCGTAGTGCGAGGTGGGTGGAGTTAAGCGGGGTAATGTGTGCAGAGTGTGAGGTGGGTGGAGCCAAGCGGTGCCATGTGTGCGGAGTGTGAAGTGGGTGGAGCCTAGCGGGGCCATGTGTGCGGGTGGAGTGCGAAGTGGGTGGAGCCTAGCGGGGCCATGTGGCGCTGAGGACGTCGGTGCTGGGGACTGCATGGCTGGGAACAGGTGAGTGTGAGTGTGTGAGTGTGTGTACATGCCGCGTGCAGGAGGGGGCGGAGCCGAGCGGGGAAGTGTCGGCTCCCTGCACACGTAACCAGGGTAAATATCGGGTTACCAAGCAAAGCGCTTTGCTTGGATGCCCGATATTTATTTTGGTTACCAGCTTACGCAGGCTGCCAGTGATGGCTCCCTGCACACTGTAGCTGTAAAAAGCCCTGCTTTTGGTGATCGAGCCGTTCTCGAATGTAACTCGAACTGTTGAGCTTTTAGCAAAAAGCTCGAGTTCGAGTTCGATCTCGAGCACCCCCCAAAATCACTCGAACATGAAATTGGCGAACCTCGAACCTCGCTCATCTCTACTCACCACACACACACACACACACATAATATAAATTTTCAAATGTCTCTCCCATATAATAGCAACGATTATGACCCTCTTTATAGCCTTAGGTACCATAATAAATCACTGCACAGCACAGAGATAATACACACAGTGATGTCACAGTATAGGGATGATGCACACAGGGATGTCACAGTACAGGGATGATGCACACAGGGATGTGACAGTACAGAGTTAAGACACACACATAGTGATGTCGCAGTACAGGGATAATACACACAGTGATGTCACAATACAGGGTTAACATATACACAGTGATGTCACAGTACAGGGTTAATAGACACAGTGATGTCACAGTACAGGGTTAACACACACAGTGATGTCACAGTACAGGGTTAACACACACACAGTGATGTCACAGTACAGGGATAATACACACAGTGATGTCACAATACAGGGTTAACATATACAGTGATGTCACAGTACAGGGTTAATAGACACAGTGATGTTACAGTACAGGGTTAACACACACACATTGATGTCACAGTACAGGGATAATACACACACAGTGATGTCACAGTACAGGGTTAACACACACACAGTGATGTCACAGTACAGGGTTAACACACAGTGATATCACATTACAGGGTTAACACACACACACAGGAATGTCACAGTACAGGGTTAACACACACACAGTGATGTAACAGTACAGGGTTAATACACACACAGTGATGTCACATTACAGGGTTAACACACACAGTGATGTCACAGTACAGGGTTAACACACACACAGTGGTGTCACTGAACAGGGTTAATACATGCAGTGATGTCACAGTACAAGGCAGTTTCTTTCTGTAGTGTTACAGGCAGACATTTGTACACTATAATACCTGCTCCTGTGCTGTGAGTGGCAGCCTCCGGCCTTCCTGTTGCATGCACTTCCTGTGAATCCTCCTGGCTGTGCTAAGAGCCTGTCCTTTGCTTTTTCTTTCTATTCTTTCTGTTCTCCCTTCTCATTTTCTCTGCTCCTTCTGCCTCTTTTCTCTGCTTGCAATGCTCAGGTCTGTCCTCCTTCTGCCCTTCCATATTTTCAATCTCCTGTGCTGTTCTGAACAAGCTCCACCCCCCTCTCCTGATTGGCTGTTCTCCTCCTGGCATCTCTTACACCTCTGATTGGAAGAAGATGCTGCCTGTCCATTCTCTGCTCTTCAGCAGAGGCCGCGTGGTGTGCAGTGTGGGTGTGTCTGCTCCTCTGTGTTGTGGTCACCTACAGCTGTACAAATAGTGCAGGCCCCCTGCGGCCTAATCAGCTGCTTGGTGACCGGGCAGCCCATGCTGTGAATGAGTAAAAAGTGACATCGCAGACACAGTGGGCAGCCATCACGGGGCCCCTTTCAGGTCACGGGCCCCATAGCAGTGGCGTGGCCTGCCTCTATTGACGGTATGCCACTGGGTGGGGTACTGGTTTGGGCTGGTATCATCAAAGATGAACTTGTGGGACCTTTTCGGGTTGAGGATGGAGTGAAGCTCAACTCCCATACCTACTGCCAGTTTCTGGAAGACAACTTCTTCAAGCAGTGGTATAGGAAGAAGTCGGTATCGTTCAAGAAAAACATGATTTTTATGCGGGACAATGCTTCATCACATGCATCCAACTACTCCACAGCATGGCTGGCCAGTAAAGGTCTAAAAGATGAAAAAATAATGACATGGCCCCCTTGTTCACCTGATCTGAACCCCATAGAGAACCTGTGGTCACTCATAAAATGTGAGATCTACAGGGAGGGAAAACAGTACACCTCTCGGAATAGTGTCTGGGAGGCTGTGGTGGCTGCTGCACGCAATGTTGATCGTTAACAGATCAAGCAACTGACAGAATCTATGGATTGTAGGCTGTTGAATGACATCATAAAGAAAGGTGGCTATATTGGTTAATTTTTTGGGGTTTTGTTTTTGCAGGTCAGAAATGTTTTTTTTTTCTAAATTTTGTGCAGTTATATTGGTTTACCCGATGAAAACAAACAAGTGAGATGGAAATATATTTGGTTTTTATTGAGTTGTCTAATAATTCTGCACAGTAATAGTTACCTGCACAAACAGATATCCTGTTAAGATCAAATCTAAAAAAAAACCACTCCAACTTCCAAAAATATTAAGCTTTTATATTTATGAGTATCTTGGGTTCATTGAGAACATAGTTGTAGATCAATAATAAAAAAAATCCTCTAAAATACAACTTGTCCAATAATTCTGCAAACGGTGTACAATATGAATCCCCACATAGCCTCTTTTATACAGTATGACCTAAAAAAAAGAACCCCCTATATATAGTATGAGCCCCTAAATAGCCCCTATACATAGTATGCGCATACATAGCACTCCTTATATACAGTATGACCCCACACACAGCACCCCCTATATACAGTATGAGCCCCCACATAGCCCCTATATACAGTATGAGCCCCACATAGCCTCCACATACAGTATGAGCTCCTACATAACCTCCATATACTATAAGAGCCCCCACATATCCCTGATATACAGTATGAGCCCCACATAGCCCCCTTATACAGTATGAGCCCACACGCAGCACCCTGATAGACAGTATTAGATGCCACATAGCCCCGTATATATATTATTAGCATAAAGCACTTCCTATATACAATATGAGCCCACACTCCACCCCTTACATACAGTATGAGCCCCCACATAGCCCTTATATACAATATGAGCCCTTACATAGCACCTACATACAGTATGAGCCGCTATATAGCGCATCTTTAGTGCATGAGCTATCATATAGCCTCTATATATTGTACAGTATGAGCCCCCACATAGCCTCCTATATACAGTATGAGCCCATACACAGCACTCCATATATGCAATATGAGCCCCCACAAAACCCTCTATATACAGCATTAGCCCTCACATAGCCCCTATATACAGCATGAGCCAGCCCCCACATAGCCTCCCTATCTACTTGCACTAATTCCATACACATATAACAAAAAAAAAAATCACATACTTAACCTTGCTCCCATTGCGACACATTTATCATAATTTACAGCTGGTGTACATTTATGATGGTGGGTCACAATAGTGGAAAGATGTGCCAAATTCATTAGAGGTTTACGCCTCTTAAAGAAATTGGCACATCGTATTACAGTGTTTCTTTTATTTAGGCTGGCATGCAAAATGTTAATTTTAATTACTCAGTTCCTTAGGCTTTTATTGGACAGTATGCTCTCCGTTTGCTTTGTTGTGCAAATAGGCAGCACACTGGACTGGCATCACTGAAAAACTGCCATCTGTTAGGGAGCCTGTCATGAGGATTCTTCACCTTAAACTTATGGCATTTATGTTCAAATGCTTTCATGCTTATTAAATCCATACAATGATTGTATAAATCCATTTTACAGTTTTTGAGAAATCCATTACTTAAATTGTGTGCACTTGAGGTCTTCTGCTCTACCTCCCTATTCCCCACCTGCTGCTTCCTGTGTCTGACTGACAGGTCACTCTTGATTCAGTTACCTGCCTTCTCTGACCTGTCAATCAGACACAAAAGACAGGCATCATGTGCAGAAGAGGGAGAGATGGCAGGAGAGCTGCAAGTGCACCTATTATTATTAAATTATTTGCATATAATTTCATTATTGGTTTTCTCAGAAGCTATAAAACAGATTTCTATGATAAGGGTATGGATTTAATCAGCAAGAAAGCACGCGTACATACATGCCATTAGCGTGAGGTGTAAAATCCTCATGACAGGTTCCCTTTAATGTGCAAAAGTAGTGAAACATAAAAAGCATACCTATATGGCATCTTCATATTCATAATGACACATAAAATTTAGATAACTTGTTAATTTTCATCAAAAATCTCCAGTGTTTACACTGTGACTGTAAACCCCTGAAGAAGTGATGACGAAACGTGCGTCAGGGCTTTAGGGATGCAGGACCATCCAGCTAATACCTGATGTAATTACACTTGACACACATCAAACAAATCAACATCCAGCATACGCTATAGTATATAAATTGACCATTTAGCCGAATCTAATTGAGTGTGAGAAACTCGTATAGTACAGTATTTAATTCTAATTTACTAAATACCACGTATTTTCAGAGGGAATTGAGACTGTTATGCCTCATATAGGAGGAACCCTGTTTTTTATTATTTTATTTTTACATGTACCTTTGTAAATTTATTAAATAAACATTACTGATTTTATATCTGCATATGTCACTTTATTTCCCTCTGGGAGATTAATTCTCATTCTTTGGGGGGTATTTAGGTTTAACTTGTTAATTTTGGCACAGTGAGGGACATAAACTGAAATCGGAAAAAAATATATTAAAATTGTTAGAGAGGGGGTTTCTATTTCTCCATCCCTTTCCTAAAACAAAAAAAGAAGTAAATAATAGATCGTCTATACATTTTTCTGTCTCAGAATCTGTGCCTAAAATCTACAGCTTCAATAATAATTGGCCCTCTGAATGCAGCATTGCAAAAATTACAATATTTCTATGGTCCTTGGCGCTAAAATAGTTTCCGGTATCAAAAGTAAATTGTTACAGTATATCATCTCAACTTTACCTTCCCTGTCCTTAACTCAGCATTGTCCATGTACAATCTCCATAACACACTTCTCTTCATTTTCACACCCACCATGATTCACATACAAAAGCGAGCGGAACACAGAACCTCACCATTCCACCAGCATACTGTTCACAACACACAGATATTCCCACTTTCTTACCTTTCTGCATTTTTTCCTGATCATTTCCTTCTGTTGGACTTCCACAGCAAGGGTTAGCAGTGGCTTCATTGTGAACAAGTGCTGTTATGTGTATAAATTAGAACAATATAAATATTTACTCCATTATCATAACCTTAGCCAAAGTGTATCATTTACTTTTAATATTTGCAATGAAGAACAGTTGTACATAATCAGTTTCATAAAAATCCTTGATTTCTCAAACATTCATTTTAGGCAACGTTCCTATGATGAGTTTTTCATGAGTTTTTGATCTTGCAGAACATCTGCAGCATTTCTGTAGTTGTTATGCAAATTAGATTACTTTCTTTTGCTTAAATGCATTTTTATTGTATTTTTGATGCTGCGTTATTTGACATTTATTGGCATGTCATTTTTTAAACAAAGGTGCTTTGTTTTCTTTATAGTTCCCGGTAATTGGCTTTATCTGTATTAAATGCTTTTTTAATCCATTTCTTTAACAGAAACACACTAAAAACACGTGCGTTTCTTACCTGCAGATTTTCCATATCTAATGTAAATCTATGAGAAATTCTGCACATAAAACTTAGAGTAAAACTAAGAGAAATTGACATGTTGCGGATATGAAACACGTATCGTAGGTCAGTTTGCACAGCGTAAAAATAAAAAGCACAGTGGGCAGGAGATTTCTATAAATTCCATCAGCTTTGCTGGAACTGTAAGATGCTGCCTTTTTGATGCATTGCAAATATGCCGTTTGAAAACTCAAACTCATGATGGGCAGATTTCCTTAACCCCTTCACGGCCGGCCGATTTTTCACTTTCCGGTTTTTTTTTTCGCCATTCTTCTTCTGAGAGACGTAACTTTTTTATTTTTCAGTCAATATGGTCATGTGAGGGCTCATTTTTTTGCGGAATGAGCTGTACTTTTAAATGAAAGCATACTTTTTACCATACAGTGTACTGGAAAACGGCAAAAAAATTGCAAATGCAGAAAGATTGCAAAAAAAGTGTGATAGCACTATTGGTTTTGAGATATTTTATTCACTGTGCTCACTATATGGTAAAACTGATGTGTGGGTGTGATGCCTCAGGTCAGTGCGAGTTCGTAGACACCAAACATGTATAGGTTTACTTTTATATAAAGGGTTAATAAAAGTCGGAAGTTTGTCCGAAAAAAGTGGCGCACGTTTTACGCCATATTCCGTGACCCATAGTGTTCTCATTCTTCGGGATCTATGGCTCAGTGACGGCTTAGTTTTTGCGTCTTGAGTTGACGTTTTTAACTGTACTATTTTTGCGCAGATGCTACGCTTTGATCGCCTGTTATTGCATTTTGCGCAAAAGTTGTGGCGACAAAAAAACTATATTTTGACGTTTTGAATTTTTTTTGCCGCTACTCCATTTACTGATCAGATTTTTTTTTTTTAAACTTTTTTTTTACTTTTTTTTTTTTATTTTACTAGTCCCCCTAGGGGGCTATAGCGATCAACAATGCGATCACTCTGCACTATCTGCTGATCACAGCTACACAGCTGTAAACAGCAGATACGCTCACTTTCTGCTTCACTGGGCTGCGACCCAAGTGAAACTGAAAGTAATTCATGTGTAGTACAGGAGTCATCACATGACCCTGTGCTACCATGACAACCACCGGATGTCACGTGATCATGTCACATGACTTCCGGTATCGGCAGTAAGTAAAAGTTTACCGCCGATGCCGTTATAATGGCGCTGTCCCATATTGACAGCGCCATTTAAGGGCTTAAACGGCACAAGCAGATAACGATTCTGCTCGTGCCCAGCAGGCACACATCTCAGCTGTGAAAATTAGCTGAGATGTGCGCCGATCGCTGCAAGCTGCCGGCAGCAGACCGCGGGCAGTAGCATTATGACCGCAAGGTCTTTTTTTTTATTAGATTCAGAAGGCACTTTAACCCACTTACCACCTAGCGACTTTCTGCTTTCTATTTTAGGTTTTTCATAGCCTTCTAAGAAGCATAGCTTTTTTATTTTCTATCAATATTTTTTACTGAAACCTCTAATTTTACCTTACAGGCTACTAGAAAACAGGAAACAACTTCCAAGTGAGGTAAAACTGCAAATAAATTAGTGCAATTGCACAATTGTTTTTTCATGTTTTTTATCTACCATGTTCACTATATGGTAAAAGTGACCTGGCATTATGATTCTCCAGATCAGTCTGAGGCACAGTAAGTAAATACCAAACATGTATAGTTGATCTTCTATTTAAAGAGAACCAACCAGCATTATTGTCATATATTAAGTAAAGCCAGTGCTATACTCACACTCTGATGCTGAATGTAAGCATGGCTTTTGTTCTGAGATTGGAGGTTTTATTTCAGAAGTATGTGCAAGTAAAGTTCCAGCAATGCACTAATATTTGATTGATAGCAGATTTCCTTGATTTGGATTTGAATGATTGATTTTTGATTTAAAAATTAACGCGTGTTCTCCATGGGCTATCTGTGAAAACACACGGAGAACAGGAACTTTATACTTACCTGTCCCTGGTCTCTGTGGAGCTGATATCTTCCACTCTGCAGTCTCTGGCCCTCCTGACTCTCCGCTGCTGTTACTTCAGGGTCCACTGTTCAGTGAATATTCATGAGCATAATTCGCCGGCCCAGAAGCAACAGACTGCAGAGGCAGAGAGAGCAGCACTGGAAAACGTGAGTATAGAGAACCATTCTATTCACAGGCACTTGTTTTCTCCGGTACGCGTTACACAGAGCACATCAGTGTGTGGTCTTTGCGGTCTGTGTGACATCTATGTTACCGGAGAAAAACTGACATGTCTACGTGTGGAACACTCGGACACATTGTTTGTGTGAAAACACGCACGTGTGTGCAAACGCATTGAGTGGGTCTACGTGTGTCCGTGTCACTGGCATGTGTGAAAGCGGACATCACACATACCGGAAACACGGATGTGTGAAGGAGGCCTTGGACTGTATGGGCTGCATTTTGAACACATCCCTATCACGTGACTGAAATGACTCATACCTGGAAGGAGCCAGTTTATTTTATACTTTGCTCAGTCACCAGGAGTACATATATCATATACTTGCGATCAGATGACCACCTGATCCCAGTGCCTGCACCTGAGAATGGTGATAGCCAAATTGTAAAGCTTAGACCACATGGAGGACCTGTGCGAAAAAGAACACCCCTCACTACTATGACATCCATTTGCTCTATTAGGTCATATTTTGATTTTAATAATGTGTATACTGCAATTTTGGAAAAAAATTACTATGCCTAGTGATATGTGAATGTGTATGTACAATTACAGCTTTTCCAGTATGCCTCTAAAAAATGTAAATATGCAAACTTTAAAAAGATAGTAAATTAAAGTTATTTGTTAAAATGTCGTATTTGTACAAGTGAACATCAAGCTCATAATTACAAGGAAGAAATTCCAATATATCATTATCATAGCATGGTGACAGGCAGTACTACACTCTGCCATACTAAACCAATGGATGCAGTATGGGCAAAGTAGGTCTACTAAACTGAATATACCTGATGTAATCACTGGTTCTTCATCTCCAGTTACTTCAAGTAAATATGTATTTAAGGTTTTCCATTTCCATGTACCATCAGCGTGGTAATACTTTACACATGAATATTCTCCACTGTCCGAGGATGTAAGATTAACAACCTCTAGAGAAACATTTTGATGGGTGTCACGCAAAGCTGATTGATTTCGAAACAAAACTTTATCTTTTACGTCATCAGTAGAACAGCACAGTTTATTCACTGCAGATTCAACGTACTCTAGTGTTCGTATTACCGCAGCTGAAAATATACACCTCGAGAAATGGTTCCGCTTAAATATCCACAACAAAGTGAATGATCCAGTTACATTAAACTGACTTTGGAAACTGATGCTTTGTCCAACCTTTTCTTTAATGACTGTCGGCGTTACATTTTCTGCAAGAGCAAAAAAATAAATAAATAAAATTTAGCCCTTTATCATAATATGTTACTAACCAGAGAGTGCCTTTATATTTTTATTATATTCTATATTCATATAAAGAGTTTTACCTGAAATTGATAGGACAATTACTATGATGTGGGATTCACAGCTCACATTTCCTGGCGGTGTGGGATTGGATTTATTTCTCTCACAAGTAAATATTCCACCATCAGATGCATGTTCATACACTTTGTCAGTACGTTGAAAGAATTCTCCATCATATTTGTACGCTATACGGTTATGTTCTTGCACATTGCAGGTAAGGTCCTCAATCTTCTCATTAAGGAGAACATCTGAATATACTGCAAAATATTCAAAGATGGCTATTAGTTCTACAGTAATAACACAGGTGGTTGTATGTAGGCCATTATAAACATGAGTGAGATAAGAAATAAGGTGTCATAAATGGATCCTAGTACCAGAAATTACTTGTACAGAACATAACGATAATCCATACATCGACTTTAAGACTGACATTCAGCCTTGACATTTGAAAGCACTTCGGCCCAAGCTGTTCCCCAACCCTTTAGTATTATTAATAATCAAGAAATCAAGACTTGCAACAATACCGATATTTCCAACAATACATTCTATAAGATTAAATAACACATTTGCAATAGAATAAGACAAATACCACCAGACCAAATATTAGCAGCATAAAAAGTAGTGATAATACCACCATATTGATAACTAAAACCACTGTGCTAGTATTGATATTATGACCATACTGTGACCATATAATGGTAATATCAAATTTACACCAGGGCTCTGCAGACCATATATGTGTATGCAGTACAGGTTCACGCCAGTGATGTTCTGGATGATAGTAGTCATTCCTTTTCCCTTTTCTTTTCCATTCATCCCAGACTGTGATGACCCTTTCTTCCTTCCATTAATTATCTTTGTAAAGTGAAACCAAGAGCCACCTCTGACTTGCTGCTTTCCAGCCCTTTCCTCACAATCCCCCACCTCTACACAAACCATGTGAGGCTGTAACCAGTGCCCTGCACAGTAATAATGCCCTGTACAGTAATATTACACTCCTTTTGGATGCCATACAGTATTAGGGCCCCTTATGTGCCTCTGTACAGTACTTTTGTTTTCTCTGTTTTTCCACATAGTAGTAATTCTCCCCTGTGCCTCCACAGAGTTGTACAGCACCATATAGTAACAATGCCCCCATGTGTCTCCCTATGATAGTAATTCATTTGTGCCGCCCCTGCAGCGGTTGGACCGCTCGGATCCGGGGGTCATTGCTCGTGGCTCAAGGGTCTCTGGACCCGGGGGTTAGGGGCCACTCTCTAAAGGAAGAAGGGGGGTATTTATAGGGGAGATATGTATAGTTTGTGACGCCACCCGTGGTGTACGGTAACTGGGAATACCGCAGCTGCTGTTGGGAATACCCAGGGTGATGGAAGGGGGCAACTAGGTGACGTGGTCCTCCACGGGTAGGGGATGACCCCGAGACTCAGGATGGTAGTGCAGGGGAAGCGCAGGCTTGCTGGTTGCAGGGATCAATTGTTACTTACTCAGCAAATAAGCAGACGCTGACAACAGGGTGAGCCAAGTCTCTGACTGCCGCTGTCTCCTGGGAACAATAGAGAAGGGGATTATGCCACGCTATTCATCAGGAAGGAGAACAGAGGGATGATCAATGTTCCTTTATTGTGGCTTGCATCTATGCGTTTCAGGAGCTCTGCTCCCTTCATCAGGACATACAGCACAAAAACAACATAGAGATATGTTGTTTTTGTGCTGTATGTCCTGATGAAGGGAGCAGAGCTCCTAAAACGCGTAGACGCAAGCCACAATAAAGGAACATTAATCATCTCTCTGTTCTCCTTCCTGATGAATAGCACGGCATAAAGTCCTTCTCTATTGTTCTCTGTTATCAACCACGGGGGCTGCAGCAGATTTCATCCCAACAACATAAGCTTTCATAGGAGTTGTGACTGTCACAACTCCTTAAGGTGAGTGCATTCCTTTTATTTTCCCCGGATATATACCGGGTAAGACCCTATTGCGCTTTTTCTCTCCACAGTTTTACCTCGCTGTCTCCTGGGGGGAGCTCGTCCAGGTTCCGTCCCCTGCAGCACTGCCTAGTGGTCTGTGGCCTCTCTCCTGGCACCTGAATTTAGATGTTCTCTTGTGGCCCATCAGCCTGGAGCTTTCCGGGCCCTGCTCCCCACTGGGGCTAAGTAGAGGAGCCTGCTCTCAGGAGCTCACGCTTGGGATTTTAGTGGGCCACTTATGTGGAAAGCCCTATCCCCCTCGTTGCGCTAATGCTCCCAATTTTTGAGCTGGTGGGAACAGTCCATAGAGGTCCTGTTCTCCGCAGGTTAATTGCCGGGTTGCATACAGCTTCTCCCCGACCTAGGGTCCATGTACCCCATTGTGCCTTCGGCCCCAGATCGGTGATTAGGCCCAGGCTGCTGACCATCCACCAAGACCGATCCCGGCACCTAGCCTCAATCCCCTGCGAGCGGGGGTTCGACTCCTTTAGGTCCAAACCACTGCCTGCGACCTAGGATTCTCCTCCTCTGGGAGCTCCAACTACCCAGCTCCTCTCTCTTTGGGAGCCACTATTCGACTCCTTTGTCACCTCCCACCTCCCTGCCTGACCCCTAGGTGGGTGGCCCTATTCCGCTTAAGCAGCCCACTGGTGTGCCTGGCAGGTGTGGTGCGGGTGTCACTAGGATTTGTGAATGCTGGTGGAGGCAGTACTGCAGGTTAGGTTCCCAGAATCATGGGGGTTTGAGCCCTGCATGGGAAGAGAAATATTGTGCAGAACTCTGTGATGACCTGACTAGTCCAGGGCGTCAAACAAGGCCCAACAAAAATTGAAAGGTGGGATTGCAATACACCCTGGAATACAGGTAAAGGATGGCCTCATAAAATATTTTTTCCCCATTTGGAAGGATTGGCACTCCTAAACTGGTAACAAATATGCAATATGTGCAAGGGCTGCCGAAAATTATAAGAAATACTGTGGATAAACACGGCACTTCTGTGTGGTAGGTGCTCTAGTAGGATCCAGCCCCGTATATAGAAAAGAGCAAATGCTTGGCACTCAAATAGTTGAATAAACTGGTATTTTATTGAGTAAGCTTGACCAGATTTAGCACAGATGTTTCAGTCTAACATAGACCTTCATCATTCTGCTGTATAGATGCTCTGCTCAGCTTGTGAGTGAAAGTAGCACTGGTGTAGATCGCGTTGTCCGCCACTGTGTGGCAGAATTACACATGGCCTTTTATGTCCTTTTTTTCTTTGTTTTTATTCAGCCTTCTGCCTGGCAGGCTTTTCCATATATCGGATTTTCTATCTGGTGCTCTTTGAATGTATACTAGTTAGTGGAAACTGTAAAATACTTACAAATTTCAGTGCTCTCCAGATAGAGGAGAATCCTAAAAGTGGAACCTCAGCCAGGCAGATATTTCTGACTCACAGTCATTATGCCATATATGACCAAGGTGGATGATATTTCTTTCAATTCTTAGTGGTACAATCTAGTATTCCAACCATACGGCACTTGTTTTCCCTTGCCAGTAAGAAAAAATGCATGAGTTTGTGATTTTTTTTAAACTTATGATTGTACAGCTCAAAACTTTACAGTTCAGCATGGATACCATCATACTATGTGGAAGAGTGTGTGGGAACCATTATACTGTGTGTTGGACTGTGTGAACGCTATTATATTATATGGGAGGGCTGTGTGAGGGATATCATACTGTGTGGAAGGGCTGTGTAGGGGCCATCATACTGTGCTGAGGGCTGTGTGGAGGCTATAATACAATGTGGAGGGCTATGTTGGGGCCATCATTCTGTGTAGTGCCATAACAATTTGTAGGAAGACTTTGTGGGGGAGCCATTACACTGTGTTGAGGGTTGTGGTTGTGCCATAATGCTAGGGTTCATCATACTTTGTGGAGGTCTGTGGGGACATCATACTGTGCAGGAAGACTATATTGGGGTTACCAATTTATGTGTGAGGGACTATGAAGACCATCATACTGTGTGGAAGTTTGTAGGAGTATCATAATACTTGTGTGGAACGATGTGTGGGAGCTATTATACTGTGTGGAAGGGCTGTGTGGGGAACTATGATAAAGTGTGGAGGGCTGTGTAGGGAGCATCATGTGTTATGGGAGATTTGTATGGGGGCCATCATACTGTGTGGAAGGACTGTGTGGAGCCCATCATACTGTGTTGAGTGATGTGTGTGAGCTATTATACTGTATTGAAGGTTATAATAAATAATACTACTATGGGGGGTTATTCTATGGGGTCATTAAAGTGCATGAGGGGACTATGCGGGCCATCATACTGTGTGAAGGGCTGTAATGGAGACGCTTTAATGTATGGAAGGCTATGGGGGCCATCATACTCTGTGGGGACCATTATTTTGCATTAAAGGCTGTGGGGGAACTATTTCTATGTGGATGGCTCAGTAGTGGCCATCATATTGTGTGGTAGGGCTATGTGAGAGCCTTTGTACTGTATGGTGGGGCTATGTGGGTGCCATAGTTCTGTATGGAGCAATCCTACTGAGTGGAGTGATGTGTGGGGGGCCTTCAAGCTATTTGTGAGGTCTGTGTGGGGGCTATTATGCAGTGTGAGGCCAACATACTAAGTTGGGGGCATCATACCGTGTGGACAGATGTGTGGGGACGTCATACTGTATGGATGGGTGAGGGCCATCATGCTGTTCAAAAGGGCTGTGTGGGAGCCATTATGCTGTGTGGGGGGCATCATATGGTGTGTAGTGTGACACCCTGGCCTATCAGGTCATCACAGGGTATTGTGCAATCTGCCCTTCTGCACAGTATCCACCCTCCTTGGTTCGGGTCCTGGTCCTTTGGTGTTGCTAACAGCTGAGCCAAGCAAAATCCTAGGAACACTTTACACTTTACCCACCAAACACACCATTGGGGGGCCTGAAGGGAATAGGGCCACGTACATGGGGGGTTGGTGAGGGGAAAGTGAAGAAAGTGATGGTTGAGCAGTGGAGAGTGAAAGGAGAGGTGGTGGAGTGGTGACCCTCGTGAGGAGAGGTCACGGAGCAAGGCTCCTGTAGATACTAGGTGGCAGACGTTGGTCTGGGCCCGGTAGGAGCTGGAACCCCGGTCACAGGGGATTGTGTCAAGGGGCACGGACTGCCGAGGAGGGCAGACGGCGACCTTGAGCTATCACCGGGCAGAGGCCAGGGCACGACGGGGTACGTGGACCCTAGGCCGGGAAGTAGCTTCACGTGTCCTGGTAATTTACCCAACGGGGGTGAAGACTTCAAGTGTCATCCCCAACCCGCTCCAAAATGGGGGTATTAGCGCACCGATGGAAAAGGACTTTCCCAATACAGTCCACAGAAATCCTACGCGTGAACCCTGAGAGCAAGCTCACTCCGTTAGCCATATGGGTGAGCGGGACCCGAACAGTTTCAGACTCGAGGGTCCAAAGAGAAACACAGGTGCCAAAGAAAGGGCCTCAGACTAACTGCAACACCAAGGGTACGGACCCAAGTGTGCTCCCTCCAAGCTGCAGTGTTGCTCAGAACACTGGTTTACAAGCTGTCAGTGTGATTATTTCTGGACTGAGTGAGTACACTGGAAACCCTTCTCCTATCCCCAACGGCACCCCACACGCCAACTACCCAACGGGCCCCGGGACACCCAAACCCCCTACCCACGGAGGGGTTAAACATCCAGCTGCTTCAACATCGTCACTGGGCTCCCCAACAGCATCGGTGGTCTCTCACATTACCACGCACCGTGGGTGGCGTCATGAACTTTCAATCCCCCTGTACATACTCCCCTTTTTCTTTTAACATTCGAGTGTCCGTGCTGACCCACCCGGGTCCGGAGACCCCTCGAGCCACCGCGGCTCTGGATCCGAGCGGCTCAGCCGCTGTTGCGGGGGGCGGTACACCTCAAGAAACCTGGCATCACGAACAGGATACGAGCAGGACCCACTTACCTGGGTGACGTGCGCCTTGAAAGCCGAGAACCGCGAGTCAAAATTCTGTTTCCTGCCAAGTCCGCCATTTTCCTCCATTTTTTCGCTACAAAATCTACGAGAAAGCGCGTGAAGCTTAGGCACCGCTTTTTGTCTTCCTAGTGAAGCCGGAACTGGAAGTTCCCAGAGGGCCACGGTCAGCAAGAGAGTGCTGCGAAAAGACCGAGGGGGCGGGCCAGAATGTGTTACTAGCGGAAGTGGAGCAGGTACTCCAGAACTCTGTCACAACATTCCTGGAAGACGCAGTGTCAAGATGGCGGAGAAGCGCAGCTGTCCAACAGAGAAGCCCGGAGAAGTTCCGCGGATGGAGACGCGGAGGATGGCCGCGGCAGTGCGAGCAAGTGAAACCGAACTTCCACAGGAGGAGCGGGTAAGCGGTTACCCAGTCTCAGATGATTTCCCTAATCCAGCCAATGCGGCTGTGGGATTAGAGCCGCCCCCGCTACAGGCTAGCACTCCGCCATCGTCGCCTCTACCATCTGCTGCGACTGGCCCCGAGTCACTGCCCGCACCACTGGCAGCGGATCTCGCAACTTCTGAAAGTGATAATCAGTCTGAAGCATCTGACCAAATGGACTCGGTTACCGTGGACTCGGAACCAGAGGTGATGGAAGAAGGCGATTTGGGTTCCAGTACCCCTGAAGCTGCGTGGGTGCCACGCTATGGAGGAAACGGCCGCAGGATGATCCTGTCGTCACGGGCACAGTTGGCATTAAAGATCATCGAAATGGAAGCAGAGTCCACTTCAGATGAGGAGATCTCAGTAGATGCAATGGAAGTGGTGCCTATATGCCATCGCTGTCGTTTGCCAGGGCACTTTGCCAGACTGTCCCCAGGAGGTAACCAGCACTAAAGGGGACCGGAACCTGCAGCTTCAAAGTTAAATAGGTTGCGCTCTCCTTGTTGAACCTTTTCCCACCCTTTCGTTCTTGGGAGAAGGCCATCAGGGCCTTGAGAGGTGAAGTACTGGTACTCAGCACCAGGAGGCCCCGGTGGGGGTCGGTGCAGGGGGCAACAGCTACCAGGTTGCTCAGGGCTTTTACAGAGAAGAGTGTTATGTTACAATACCTGCAGTTACGATGCCATAAAATTGTTAGGTATCAGTGTTTTCGTTTATTATTTTTCATAGTTTATTATTTTTCATGTAGAAAATGTTGGTGAATAAGTGCCTAATCAACCAGTTTTAATGAAACGAGTGAAAATTACCTAATTTGCAAGGAAAATATACAACCGGTACATGGACTCTGTTGAAGTTTTAATATATTTAGTAAAAATGGACCACGGTCACAGGACTGACGAGACCAACACAAACTTGTGTCTTGTATAATAGTTGCACCTCCTGTGCCAAACAGAGCCGTCTAAAAGACAACACCAGGGACCTTAACCTGGTCACGGACTTGCGGATAGGTTTCCAGGTTGTTTGGGTGGCGGCTTGTTGGGACCAGGACGTTGGGATTGGACTGTCGCAGGAAGAGGCTGCAACGGAGTAGGTTGAGCCTCCGTTACCATACAAACCGGTAGCACCCCACCGTTGGGCGACGAACTCTTAATAATTTAGTAACGTGTAAGAGACTTGCCTCCCCTGTGTGGGATGGAACCCGTTGAATAAAAGTGTGTTAACCCGTTATATTTTTCCCCTTTTTCTACAGTTGAGAGCAAAACAAAAATAAACCTCTGGTGTCCTGTAGCTCGGGGATGAGCTACGTTTAACCAAGGGGGAATGTGACGCCCTGGCCTATCAGGTCGTCACAGGGTATTGTGCAATCTGCCCTTCTGCACAGTATCCACCTGTTACGAACCGGCGCCACCATAGCCGCAAGCAGCCTGCTTCGGTTCCTGTTGCGCCCAGGCGCCGGCTGCCGTTCTTGGCCGTTGCCTCGGGTCGTCCAGTTGGCTGCTCCTTCCACCATGTCTAAGTGTGAAGAGGCGATTAGTGCACATGCGCGCGCCGATTCACCCCAGTCAGGGCTTAAGTCTGGTGTTTCGCCTAGTGAGCATGCTCAGCCTGATTGTGTCATTTCTGAGACGAAGTCCTCAGTTCAGGCTACTGAGCATGCTCCCACAATTGATCCTAACAGCCTCTTTGCACAGGTACTTGGACTTCGTGCTGTGTCTAAGTTCTGGGATTTGCCTACTGAGCATGCTCAAGCAGATAGTCTGATTTCTGAGTCTGTTGTTCAAGCTACTGAGCATGCTCAGGCACTTAGTGCATTAGAAGCTAGGTCTGGGAAGGACCTCACTAAGCATGTCCGTGAGGCGGCAAGTCCTGATAGGGCAGAGAGTGTCAGGTGTCCTGATGATGTGGCCACTCTGGACTGGCTCGCAGAGGCCTGCCCCTATGATCTGGCACCTCACCATTGGTCGTCAAACGATGACTGGTGAAGTGTTTGGGGCGTGGCTGCCATGAGGTTATCAGTGATGTGGCGGTACCGGATAGGCTGCTGGTGATGTCACTGTGATGACATGGCACTCTGCTATTGGACCTTGGTGGTTCCACCCTGGGTTTGGGGCGGACCCAGGTTATAAAAGGGGCTGGAGACAACATGGAGGTGCGCAGTCTTCACTCATATTCACTTAGAATTCATGGTGGCTTAAGCCTTGTTGGAAGCAGTAGGTAGGGCTAGGCGAACGGTGCCTGCCACGTCTAGATTCGTGGCTCAGCACATGAGGGTCAGGCGCCGTGCTTCCTTGCTACCGTTCCTGTTGTGCTATAGCAGTCCAGTGGCGTTAACTGGGCTGCGGCGTCACCTGTCCAGTTGTGCCACCGACACACAAGGACAGCATACCTGCTGCGTCACCTGTCCGAGAGTGCCCTCTATGCACACGGACAACGCACCTGTTGCGCCACCTGTTTGGTTGTGCCTCCTACGTGCACGGACAGCATACCTCAGGACCCCTGTGGAGTTAACAGGGTGTTCCAGGATTGGGTGCGTGAACCTATTATCCTCCTTGGCTTCCCAGTCAACGCTACTGGTGTGATCTCTTGGCCTGACGTGTCCTCTACACACATAGCCATTTGAGTAGTGACCAGAAACGCTAATCGAAGGACCGCTCGGCCTGTCGTGTCTGACACACGTGGCTGACAGGGCGCTGTCGCAGCGGTCTTCTCGGTCAACGCTACCTGGTCACCATCCGGCCTGACGTGTTCCCTGCACACTTGGTCGGGGTTGCGCCAATTTCACCAAAACGCTAACTGGGTTGTCGTCCATTCTGACGTGTCACTACACACGTGACCGGTTCCCTGGGTTATCTCAGAGCCATCCAGCTCGATAATCTCCGCCTAACCCACAGGGTGCCAGCAGCTTCATTACCATCTGGAGCACGGTGGGCCCCGAATGGCGATTGGGATATATACCCCCTGGTCTTAATCTGCCGGTTCCCCCGTAACACCACCCTTCTTGGTTACGGGTCCTGGTCCTTTGGTGTTGCTAACAACTGAGCCAAGCAAAATCCTGGGAACACTTTACCCACAAGAAACACTATTGGGGGGCCTGAAGGGAATAGGGCCACCCACATGGGGGTTTGGTGAGGGGAATATGAAGAAAGTGATGGTTGAGCAGTGGAGAGTGAAAGGAGAGGTGGTGGAGTGGTGACCCTCGTGAGGAGAGGTCACGGAGCAAGGCTCCTGTAGATACTAGGTGGCAGACGTTGGTCTGGGCCTGGTAGGAGCTGGAACCCCGATCGCAGGGGATTGTGTCAAGGGGCACGGACTGCTGAGGAGGGTAGCCGGCAGCCTTGAGCTATCATCGGGCAGGGGCCAGGACACGACTGGGTACATGGACCCTAAGCCGTGAAGTAGCTTCATGCGTCCTGGTAATTTACCCGACGGGGGTGAAGACTTCGAGTGTCATCCCCAACTCGCTCCAAAATCGGGTTACTAGTGCACCGATGGGTTAGTAGTTTCCCAATACAGTCCACAGAAATCCTATGCGTGAACCCTGAGAGCAAGCTCACTCCGTTAGCCATACGGGTGAGCGGGACCCGAACAGTTTCAGACTCGAGGGTCCAAAGAGAAACACAGGTGCCAAGGAAAGGGCCACAGACTAACTGCAACACCAAGGGCACGGAACCAAGCGTGCTCCCTCCAAGCTGCAGTGGTGCTCAGAACTCTGGTTTACAAGATCTCGGTGTGATTATTTCTGGACTGAGTGAGTACACTGGAAACCCTTCTCCTATCCCCAACAGCACCCCACACGCCAACAACCCAACGGGCCCCGGGACACCCAAACCCCCTACCCACGGGGGGGTTAAACATCCAGCTGCTTCAACATCGTCACCGGGCTCCCCAACAGCAGCGGTAGTCTCTCACATTACCACACACCGTGGGTGGCGTCACGAACTTTCAATCCCCCTGTACATACTCCCCTTTTTCTATTGACATTCGAGTGTCCATGCGGACCCCCTGGGTCCTGAGACCCCTTCGAGCCACCGCGGCTCCGGATCAAAGGGGCTATGTGAGGGCCACATTACTGTGTGAGGGGCCATAATACTGTGTGGAGGGCTGTTGGGACCTCATACTGTGTGAGACAACTGTATGGAGGCAATTATATTGCTTAGAGGTCATCAAACTGTGTGTAGAGGACTGTGGAAGCAGTCATACTTTGTGGCAGTAATAATACTCTATTAGGTTTACTGGGGCCTCATAATGTGTGAGGTGACTGTGGGGACATTATATCTTGTGAGGGAGCACTATGGGGATAACATACTTTGTTGGGGCATTGTGGGGTAATCATACTTACTTGTGGAGGGGACCGTGGAGAAATTAACAGTAAAGTATCATGGTATGTTTGGGGGGCATTTTTGTTAGAATCATACTTTATGCGAGAAATGAAAAGGGTATTGTTGTGGAAGGCAACACTATAGGATTTCAATGGAGCAAAATTACTTTATAAGTGCTGCAATGATGGGAGATATGCCATTCAGTGACTATGCCTATGCACCACAATCCTGCTGAATATTTTTTTTTTGTTTTTGGAGGAGGGCTGAATTAGGACTTTTGCAATGCAGCCCCATGATTTCTATATATACCCTCGACTAAAAGCACTAAATTACTTTAAAATGCTTTATTAGAAGCATACATTTTACTATGCGTAAGAGCCAGACAGTGTATACCTTCATTAGGGCAGGGACACACTGGCATATGACTTGCACAAGTACAATGCGAGAAGATTTTGCATTGCACTCAGCACAATGTTAGTAAATGATGCAGCTCAGATCTGCAATGTTTTCCTCAGCTCTCGCACCCACACAAGTCTATGGATGTACATGAAACAACGGACATTCCTCCATATAGTATTATGCACTCCCATATAGTAGTATAGACCTCTTTTATTCCTGCATATAGTATTATGCACCCCTTATATTCCTCCATATAGTAGTATGTACCCCTTATATTCCTCCATATACTAGTATGCAGCCCCCATATAGTTCATCCCCATACTGTACACCCCAATATAGTATTGTGTGCCCCATATAGTAATATGCAGCCCCCAGATACTTTTATCTAACGCCCATATATTATTATACTGCACCTCTAGTCGTCTGGCCACTATGACTAAATACATACTCACTTCTCATTCCCATATTCAGGTCTCCTCAGTACATCCACTGTTCTGCAGCTCTGCTGCACAGCTCAGCACACATGGCGCGCACTAGTTACATCATTGTGCTCCTCTGTGCTGACAAGTCAAAGCACACGCAGCGGGAGAATGATGAGAGAGGGAGCGTGCCGCTCCTTCTCTCATCAATACTTTCAATTGTATCGGCATCTGTGATGCCGATACAATTGAAAGTGCGAACTCGGTGGAGGGCCCGCGGAACATCAAGCTTAAAAATCAATGTAGAGATAAAGGCAAATGTGGACAAAGTATCTGAATTCTGTATCTCAGTAACAGATCAATACTTCTATATGTGCTTATGGTATATAAGTGAGGTCTTAGAATTTAGAAAGCCACAGACCAATGGAGATTCATGACCACATTGATACATACACAATTACATTGAGGGCTTGATCACATTAGCGTTTAAATTGGAGGAAATCTCGCATTGCCCTCAAACCAATGTTATTCAATGTTGTAGGTCAGATCTGCAAGTTTTTCCTCAGCTTTAAACACACTGAGGAAAAAATTGCAGCATGTTGTTATTGGGAGGGTATCTCAGATCACGTGCAACCATATGAAAGAAGCAGAGACAGAAAATGGAGAAGATGAAGAAATTAATCTCTCCATCTTCTCCTCACCTGTGCTTCTCGCATGCGAGAGAATCAGAGCACAGTAGAGTGACACTTGGATCAAGCTTGCAGCAGAGTTTGAGCCTAGTGTTATTAGCACATCGCATCCAGTGATTTTGCATGATGCTAGAGGCTACTGCAGGAGTGTCAAACACAATGGCCTGTGGACCCCATACTGCCTGTGGACACGTAGGGGCCTTGACGATCGCGGCAGGTGCAGGGTGTCATGGCTGAGTGTCAGAACATTATTTCAGTTGACTGTATTGGAGGCGCCGTGCAAAGACAAGCTCTCTCTGCATACCTATACCAATGGCAGATGTGTGAAGAATGGTACAATAGGGGCCATTTCTATAAGATGGGACATTGCTACAAGTAGGGGACTATGAAAGGGAACATTACTACGAGGGGACAAGGATGGGTACATTATTACAGGATGAGGACAAGGATGGGCACAACACTACAAATGGACAAGGATGGCACATATTACTACAATGACACATGGATGGGCACATTACTAAAAGGCGACAAGGATGGGCCCATTTTTACAGGATGGGGACAAGGATGGGCACATTACTACAAGGGCACAATTATGGGTCACATTACTACAGGATGGGAACAAGGATGGGCACATTACTAACAAGGGGACAAGGATGCGGCACATTACTATTAGGGGACCAACATAGGCACATTACTACAGGATAGGGACAAGGATGGGCACAGTACTACATGATGGGGACAAGGATGGGCACATTACCACAGGATGGGAACAAGGATGGGCACATTACTACAAGAAGGGGAACAAGGATGTGCACATTACTACAATAAGGGGACCAGGATGGAAAGATTACTATATCATGGGGACCAGTATGGGAGCATTATTACAAGATAGTGGCAAGAATGGGAACATTACTACAATATATGAAGGAAGGATAAATCCAGCGAGCCAGGCTTGTAATGAATAAAAAATCTTTTTCTTTATTTCAAACGTAGATTAAAAATCTTTTTCCATAGCAGCATAGTACAAATATAGACAGAGATGAGAAAATTACTGCTGTAAAGCGCACGGTAAGACGCGTTTCGGCTAAACCTTTATCATTGCCATGATACACATTGCTATTTTACTGGGATATAAGAAGGAAAAACTCCTAAGGTAGGTGGTGCTATAATTGATTAATCCATAATTGATCACACTTGTGAGCATCCACCTATAACATTGACTATTAAAGACAAATATTAACCCTTAAAAAGGCTGATACGCTAGCAGTATTTTTTCTATGGGATTTACAATACATGATGTAGCAGATTATGTATACAGAAATTACTTTCACCATATTAATATGTGCAAAGAGAAAAAACAAAACCTCAAAAAGACAATGCACCTTCAATATAATTTTACCTCAGGAAAATATTTATAAACTTGGAACAGAGCAGGCTATGGTTATTAACATTAGGATCATAATTTTTGGATTTTTAATAAATTCTGATTAGATCTTGTCTATTATTTAAGCCTATTGGCATCCTGGTTTCCAGAGTAAGAATCCAAGCGGATCCTCTATTAAGTAGTTTACGTTTTCTATCGCCCCCTCTGGTAGATCATGTTACTGATTCAATTGCTTTAAACCTGAAGCTGTCAAAATTCCCAGAATGGTATTGTGAAAAATGCCTGGAGACCGCTGACGGGTTGAAAGTGGAAGGGTTAATAGCATCAGAAATGTGCCTTCTGATTCTTTTTCTCAATTTTCCCGTTGTACAACCTATGTACTGTTTGCAGCATGATGTACAGTCAATCAAATATACAACGTAGGTGGAATTACAGTTCAAAAAATTGATAATAGGATATTCCTTGTTATTATGAAATGAGGAAAACCCATTAATTTTATGTACACATTGACAACAAGTACATCTCTTGTTTCCACATTTAAAAAACCCTTTCAATTTCAACTAGGTATCGCTGGTCTCCAGCGAAGAATTCAGATACGGACTTGGCGATAATTTATCCTGCAATGTAGGTACCTTTTTTGCTACATAAGAAATTTGGTTTTCTGCAATAATTTGTTTTAGTTTTGGATCCTGGCTCAATATTGGAATATATTTCTTTATAATAGAGACTATATTGTTATACTGAAGGCTATATGGAGTAGCAAAAAAGATTTTTTTCTTTGGAGGTTGTAGTTTTTTTGTTTTATTGCTTGTTGTTAAATCTTTCCTATCGATGTCATTGACTATTTTAGTTGCTCTGTGTAATATCCAATCTGGATAGCCTCTGTTTTTTAGTCTCATATTAACTGATTCCTGTGCATTTTTATATGTTTTTGGGTCAGTAGAATTACGTTTGTACCTTATGAGCTCTCCTATGGGAATGTTTTTTATTACATGTTGGGGATGGCAAGAATCCGCTGCCAGCAATGTGTTTTTGGCAGTGCTTTTGCGGTAGGGGCTGAGAGAGACTTTTTTGTCATTTTTATCTAGACCTGCTGTTAGTGTAACATCTAGAAAATTCATTGAATTTTTATTCCAAAATGTGTAAAAGCTAGGTTGAAATCATTCACATTAATGCTATTTATGAAACTGGAGGCTTCCTCCTGTGTTCCTTTCCATATAATGACTAGGTTATCGATATAACGCCCTGTCCACACTAGGCTGTTAGAAAAAAGACTGGAGTCAGCATATAGGACCAATTCCTCCCATCTAGCCATAACTAGATTAGCCAGAGACGGGGAGAATTTGGCCCCCATGCTGACTCCAGTCTTCTGCAGAAAAAATCTGCTATTGAAAGAGAAATAGTTATGGCTGAGTAAAAACCTAACTGCCATTACCAAAAAATCCTTAATTGCTGTGGCATAATTACTGAATGTTTCTAGGTGATAGATTAGAGAATCCATAGCCACCCCATGAGGGATCGATGGATATAATGCAACTACATCACTTGTAATCCAGGAGTATTGATCATCCCATTCAAAATTTTCCACCATGGTGACTAGAGCTTAAGGCTATGTGTCCACGTTGCTTTTTACCTGCTTTTTACCTGCTTTTTTGCTGCTTTTTCAACTGCAGCGTTTAATGGCAAAATAGATGTGCTCTGCTTTTCAAGCAAAGTCTATGGGAATTTGGGTTTCCTGTGCCCACTATGCAGTTCAAACTGCAGCCTTTTTCTAGCAGAAATTTGGTCAAAAACTCTGCTTTGCAGTTCAAAACGCAAATGGCAAAAACAATTGACATGTCAATTGTTTTTGCCATTTGGGTTTTGCACTGCAAAGCTGAGTTTTTGTCCAAAGTTCTGCCACAAAAAGGCAGCAGTTTGAACTGCATAGTGGGCACAAGAAACCCAAATTCCCATAGACTTTGCTTGAAAAGCAGAGCACATCTATTTTGCCATTAAACGCTGCAGTTGAAAAAGCAGCAAAAAAGCAGGTAAAAAGCAGGTAAAAAGCAACGTGGACACATAGCCTTAGTATCTCTGATGTAACTGGGGATTTCTTTCACCAGAGGCTGCAAGTAAGGGTATGTGCGCACGTTGCTTTTTACCTGCTTTTTACCTGCTTTTTTGCTGCTTTTTCTTCTGCGCTGTTTAATGCCAAAATGGATGTGTTCTTCTATTCAAGCAAAGTCTATGGGAATTTGGGTTTCTTGTTCACACTATGTTGTTCAAAATGCTGCCTTTTTGAGGCAGAACTTTGGTCAAAAACTCAGCTTTTCAAAGAAGCAACATGTCAATTGTTTTTGCCATTTGGGTTTTGCACTGCAAAGCTGAGTTTTTGACCAAAGTTCTGCCACAAAAAGGCAGCATTTTGAACAACATAGTGTGAACAAGAAACCCAAATTCCCATAGACTTTGCTTGAATAGAAGAACACATCCATTTTGGCATTAAACAGCGCAGAAGAAAAAGCAGCAAAAAAGCAGGTAAAAAGCAGGTAAAAAGCAACGTGCGCACATACCCTAATGATCCACCCATTCTCCCAATCTCTCTCCCAAAGATCCAATACCTGCCAATATAGGACGAAGTGGAGGTGGAAATGTGTCCCTATGTACTTTTGGGAGAGAGTGGTAAATAGGAACGATCAGACAGGTGACATGTAAATAATCAAATAACCTCTGTGTGAGAGCCCCATTGATCTGTTACATCATGTATTGTAAATCACATAGAAAAATTACTGCTAGCGTATCAGCCTTTTTTAGGGTTAATACTTGTTTTTAATAGTCAATGTTATAGGTGGATGCTCACAAGTGTGATCAATTACGGATTAATCAATTATTGCACCACCTATCTTAGGAGTTTTTCCTTGTTATATCCCAGTAAAATAGCAATGTGTATCATGGCAATGATAAAGGTTTAGCCGAAACGAGTCTTTCCATGCGCTTTACAGCAGTAATTTTCTCATCTCTGCCTGTATTTGTACTATGCCGCTATGGAAAAAGATTTTTAATCTACGTTTGAAATAAAGAAAAAGATTTTTTATTCATTACAAGCCTGGCTCGCTGGATTTATCCTTCCTTCATATCAATTGCTGGCAAGAGCTCCTGCCATTTATCCAAAGCTGAGCGCCTATATGAAATAGCAGCCTATTTATTTAATCAACTGGGTAAGCTGGCATTTTTTCTTTTTTCATTGTTATTACAATATATGGTGCTAATTGTGAATCAATATCACTTACAAGAACGATGAGATAAAATGGAAAGAGAAAATGTAAAAAAACCCTACCTCAGAATAAAGCATTACTTTTTTTTTAGCATTAAAGTGTATATTATATACCGTATATAATATATATATATATATACACACACATTTATCGCCACATGTGTAATATGAGTCTGACCCAAGCTATCAATCCATACCATTACTCTTCATGATGAATTCCATTTAAAAAAATAAAGCAAATGAGCAAAAAAAATGTTGGCATCACTAAAAATGTCACTGTGTCCTGTAAAGAATGCAGCTCCCCGAATTATTTTTTTTCTATGTACACCCCATATACCCAGCTTAGTTTGAGACCCCCTGCGCTAGTGTGACCCTGGCTTCACATGCAGCCTTATCCCAACACTCTCCAGTTACCAGAGAAGTACATAAGCTCTTTTCTGTTTTTATGAATGCCTGTGATTCTATACAAATACAACAGAAAAAACTAATGGGATATTCCATTACATAGTGTGCATGCAGAGGTATTACAATGCAATGTCTCTCGGGGAGAATATCCTTGTACATTGAGCACCCCCCAGTGCTTGTACATCAACACACACAGGCTGAATGAATTTAAACAAGTTTTCTTGATAAAAGCTATTTTTCCATGAAACTTACCCTTTTCTTGAGAGGTCAATAAGTAAAGTAGAAGAGTAGTTAATATAGCTTTTCTCACAGCAGTCATTTTTAGTAATGCCTTGTATAAAACTTGTATTTTGACAACTTTTCATAACTGTAACCACTTCCCACTTCCTTCCTTTTAGTTTGCATACTGTATTTCAAGATCAGTGAAATCATAAAAAATTGTAGTCAGTTTTGGTCTGAATATGGAACTGTCATATATGAGCACATAGAAAAGGGTTGGGCAAAGTACACCCGCAAACCACATCCGGCTCTTCCAGTCCAGCTGGCAGACAGAGACAGCCAAAGTGCTGAAAACAGTGGACCGCAGGATGCACCTCACCATCTGCCACCACTGCTGCCCGCTAACCAATATCAATGCTATCTTCATCCTCATGATGCAGATAGCAGTGAATACATTGGTGGAGGAAGGGCCGCTGGCTCCTTCTTCCATTACTCAGTGTGTGAGACAGCAGTCACGATGTAGTCTGCTGTGTGGAGGGTCAGTGCAGCAGACTGCTGTAGTAATGAGAGGTGAGTATTTGTTTTTACTTTTTTTTTCCTCGTATGTGAATGGGATGATACTGTATATAAGGAGCTATATGGGACGCATAAAGTATATAGGAAGCTATTTGAGGACTCATAAGGTATATAGGAGGCTATGTGAGGCTCACTTATATTGGAGGCTATGTGGGGTTCACTTATATTGGAGGCAATGTGGGGCTCATGCTGTATAGGAGGCTATGCAAGGGCTCAAATTATATAGGAGGTTATGTGGGGGCTCATAAAGTGTATATAGGAGGCTATGTGTTGCTTATAATGTATATTGGAGTATATGGGAAGCTACATGCGATACATAATGTATATAGGAGGCTATGTGACAGTATGTGAGGGATCGCACTATATTTAGGATGCTGTTTGGGGGCTCATACTGTATATAGAGGGGTAAAAATAAAAAGAGGGTGGGTCTGGCATCAACATCCACAGGAAAATATCAAGGTAAATCCAAAGACTTTTATTATTTCCACTAAAACTCAAAAAATCAGTGTATGAAAAAACACATAGTGGATAAAACAAGTAGAAACTACGCGTTTCGGACACTGCTGTCCTTAGTCATGATCTACACATACAATGATAAGCTATGATTAAATATTCCAATATAGGAAATGATGCAATTGTCTGCACTATCAATCAAAGCTGTAAAAAAACGTGGAAGAAAAGAAAAAAAAATATTGCAGTTCATTAATACAAATAGAACAGATTTTTTTTATGTTCATGCCCATAGGATTTCTAGCTTTTAATTTAAAGATCCAATATGCCTCTCTGCGATGTAAATTTTTTTGTAAATCACCAGCCCGTTTTGATATGATTTTTTTCAATGACATGTTCCCTTAAGGAGTTGAAATCCCCCTTATGTACATTTTGAAAATGCTGGGATGCTCAGGATAGGCTGCAGGTTGTTTTATTGAGCACATGATGTGATCAGAAATTCTCCTCAGCATGGGGGTAGTACAGCCAATATACTGTATTTTGCAGGAATTACATGAAATCATATAGATAAGGTCAGTGCTACCTTAATTCAGACATGTTTTAACATAATATTTTTTACTGGTATTAAATTAGATGAATGTTTGTGAATTAGACATATAGGGAGATAAGTCGCAGGCCTTTTTTCCAAACTTGTTTGAACCCACTGTTATTAACCACATGTTGCTATTAAAATGTGTTTTGGAATTAGATTGTAATACCTTGGTGAGGTCACTAGGTGACACTAGAGAGCTGACACTGCGGTTTCTCTTGGCAACGTATTCAACTCCAGGGCGGAGGATCTGTTTCAAACTGCTGTCAATATAGAGAATGGGTAAAACTTTTTTAATGATACCAACAATTTGATGAAAATTTCTACTATAGTTGGTTGAAAAGGTGACCATATTCCTGTGTTTATTAACTTCCACAGGTTTGCGTAAGAGGTATTAACTTCTGTTTTTTTACCTGCTGTGATTTTAGTCTGATCAATGATGGATTGTGAATAAACCTGGCTTATTAACCTCTCAGAGACAATCTCGCACTCCTTATTGTAAATTTCTTAACTGGTGGAATTCAATTAAAGGGAACCTGTCAGGTTTCTTATGCGTTCTAACCTACAAGCAGGGTGCTGTGTGGCCTAGAAACCCCTTCATACCCGTCCCATATTGTGTAATATGAATTTATAAAATAAAGGTTTTATAACTTACGTGTTCCCTATGTAAATGAGCAGTGGGTCTAGTCCCCTGGGCGTATCTTCACCCCGTGCTTTCTGTAGTATCACGTCCCTGTAAGCAAGATACCATGGATTTACATGAGCGACGTTACCGCCAGCTCCTGGAGATCCGGTGCATGCGAATTTGCCATTCGCACAGCCAGAAGATTATGTGCCGGTTCATGCATGTGTGACGCCCTGGACCCCAGGGGTCACAGGTAATAACACCAGCCACATGCACACCCCCCCACCCCCTGTGGGGTCACACACACGTCACCCAAAAGGGAGACCTGATGCCTCCCTCAGGGCGGAAGGGCACACCAGGTGGGCGGAGTCAGGCGGAAAGGCACGCCCACCGAGGAGACTACTGTCCTGAGGCAGGAAGTAAAAACAGTTAAGTTCTGGAGTTGAGAGTGAAGTGGTAGAGGAGCAGAGCTGTTAGGGACCCGGGTAGGAGCCTGGGCCCCTTGGAAATGTCAGGCAGGCAGACGGTGGTGGCCGTCTGCAGGAGTACCGGTACAGCAACCGGCGGAACCGTACGGACTGGGCCTGGGTTGGAGCCCGCCGGTCCTGAACCAGGGAGTCAACCGTGTACCGGAGCACCAGAAATCGGGTACTCAGACCCCGTCCTAGCTTAGAAGCCACTGAGTATAGGCAAATTGACTGATTGCTGGCTGGACCTTACGGGTTCATCCACACCCAAAGTCCCGAAAGAAGGCAAAAGCCCACCGAGACCGGCTGAGCGCCACCGCCAAACACCCAACGGGCCAGTGCATGCGGGCAACTGAGGGCTCCTCCGGCAGCTCAATGCCGGGAAGCGGGCTACCACTCCTCAGGCAGGGGAGCCGAAATACAACAACCAGAGGTGCAAGGAAAGGGGCCACCATCAACCCCTCAGGGGACATCAGAAGCCGGCCGTGGGCACCGACCACATCCGAACTTTGGTTTACCAGTGACTCTGAGTGTGAATTAATCGTGAGTACACTAGTGCCATCCGGGCATGACACCACACTGCGGCACGGCACCCTGCACCCTGACAACAACATCAGCGCTCCAGTCCCCCACTGGGGCCCCGGGACACACCGCCCCTACCCACGGAGGGGCTAATGTGTCGCCCTGGGCAAGCCAGGGGACACAGGTCACACACCACCACACCCTACATCCCAGTTAGGAACACCAAAGCTAACCAAAAATCCTTGTTGCCTTCCTCCAGAGGCTGATGATTCACACCAGGGGGTGGGCCAGGCGGTTGGCTCCGCCCACCGAGGAGTTCACAGCTCTGGAGGCGGGAGAAACCAGGCTGATAAGCTAGGGGAGTGAAGGAGTAAACAGCTAAGATGAGTTAAGGAAGTGAAAGTAGAAGGAAGTAAAGTGGTAAAGGAGGAAAGCAAGAGTGGTGACAGAGAGAAAGCCTGAAGTAGTCCAGCTGTGTGCAGGACAGGTCAGCAAGGTCAACAACGGCGGTGACTGTCTGGAGGGGGACCGTTTGGAAGTTCCTGGAAGGACCGCGGACGGGTAGTGGCCCGGCGGTCTGGAGCAGTGTTCCGAAGGACAGTCAGCACCAGGGCAGGGGCCTCTCGGACCCCGGCAAGGCTAGGAGTCGCCAGAATTTGCCAAATCCGTCAGTGAAGGGGACGTAGATCCCCCAACAACCAAGTCCCGATTAAAGGCAACAGCCCAACCAGAGTAGGAGAGACACTGACACCGCCAAGGCACCAGTTTCTCAGGGCCAGCGCCTGCAGGCAAAGAGTAGAGCTCCCCCGGTCCAGCTTGAAGCCAGGGAGCGGGTTACCGGTGGGGACCCATCGCAACCAACAAGTAAACAAAGGTGCAAGGAAGAGGGACATCACCGTCACCTACTGGGAGAGCAAGTGCAGCCGTCCGTGGGACCGTCTTACCAGCCGTTTGGTTTACCGTAAAAACTGTGTCAACGTCTCAGGCTGAGTGAGTACCACAGTGCCACAAGGCACAGCGCTGCCCCCGCGTGCCTGCGCCCACCAGGCCCTGCACCTCCCAAGCCATCACCGGGCCCCGGGATCACCAACCCCTACCCACGGAGGGGCAACACAACACCTGGCTGCTCCGCACCACCATCCCCGGGATCCCCATATAGAGCAGCGGTGGTGAAATCACCACAACCGTGGGTGGCGTCACGGACAATAAACTATCCCCACACCCAACAAACCCCCCTTTCACTCACGGGCGAGGAGTGCCGCTCGAGAAACCCCCGGGATCCGGCCCACCGCTCGAGCCACCACTGAGCAGCAGCAGCTGGACCCGAGCAGTAGGGGGTGAGCGTAGTGTGCTGACACCCTCCTCCCCGCCCGCGACACTAACATCTAGTCTGCGGCTGCAACACCGATCCCGGATGAGCCCCCACCTTCATTCCAGCCACAGCGGTGGTGCATCCCGTCACCACGACCCGTGGGTGTCGTCACCACCCGTGAGACGACAACGCGGCCCTCCCGGCTGCGTGCCTTGTCCCGCACCACCCCCACCACCCCCACTGCCTCTCCCCTTTAACAGAGCGACGTGGCCCCCGGTCCGGAGGCGCTCATGCCACCGACAACCCGTGCCCGGACCTCGAGCGGCTCGGCCCGAGCAGCGGAGAAGCAGGCCGGGCCCCTCTCACGGCGGTACATATTAACCCTTCTGGCGTCATGAACAGGATTCGGACAGTCCACTTACCTGTGGAAAGTGCGCCTTAGAAGTTTCCGTCGGCGGCGTCCTGCCAAAAAAGTTGAAGTCCCGCCATCTTGGCGCGAAAATTTCCCGCTCGAGTCGTCTTCCCCAAGCAGTGAAGGTGCAAAAGTTTAGCCCCGCCCCTGATGGAGGAGTGCCAAGAGAAAACCAAGGGGGAGGCGGACGAGAAGGCTGCCTGATGTAACCGAGAAGATAAAAAGGCAGGGACTCCAGGACCCTGCATCCGTTCCGTTCCTAAATCCAGACTGTGCAGCATGGCGACTCCCGTCCAGCGGCCCGAGACCCCGGAGCCCGTGCAAGGAACGGCGGCGTGGGTGAAGGCCCGGATGGAGGAGATGTGTCACTGCCTCCAGCACCAGGTAAGCTTCCTGGTGGAGCACTGGGCGGCAGAGATGAAGGAGATAGTGGCTGCCGTGCAGGCCCATGAAAGGATGACGGTGTTGGCAGGGTGGGGAGGCGACCCACGTCCCTATGCCCTTTTCGGTCTGCTGCTGCCCGCCATACCGCCTCCTCCATTGCCCGCAGCGGTTGTCGCTGCTCCTCCACCCGTATCCCCACCCCCGACACCGGTGGTGGAGTACGTCCCGGGCGCTCATGGGAAGCTGCTTGAGGAGGCTGGCCTGGACTTGTAATGGAACCCTGCCGCGCTGTGCCCGTTGCCCGAGGGGACCCGTTACCGGTCGGCACCTGAACAAGAGGCGATGCCGGATGTCCCGGAAGTGGCTGCGCCCAAGAATGTCCAAGCTCCAGCAACCCGCCCAGCCAAGAAGGCCCAGAAGGCCAGGAAAGTCGCTCCAGGGTCGCGGGCCTCGACTGAGGTTCCGCGGGGAGGCAGCTGCAAGGCAACAGAGCCGGCCGCGACACAGCGGGGCTCCCCTCAGAGAGTGCTGATCGTGGTCGACACTGGGGAGCGCCGGCTGGGCCAGATCCCCACAGACGTAGACCCTGGGCACGCAAACCCACCATATTGGGAGCGACCGCCAAGCCAGCTGAGCCAGGAGATTGCGGCCAGAGAAAGGAAGAGGGAGGAGGTCCTTGCCCGCACCATTGAAGGAAAGGAGCACCTGAGGAGTGCCGGATATTGGGTGCGGGGCCTGACCTACCAGGGCCAGGTCCGAAGGTTTAACCGGGACAGAGGCTGGGGGTTCCTCTATGACCCCGGCCTGGAAACGGAGGTGTTCTTTTCCCGGCGGGACGTGAATGCCCACCTCCCGTTCGGGCACCCGGACCGCGACCTCCTGCCTGGAGATTTGGTGCACTACACCCAGCACCGAGGGGAGAGGGGCTGGTTTGCCCTGGATGTCCGGAGCGGCAGGCAGCCCCCTCCTCCAGCACACAGCCCCGAAGTGGAGGTGGAAGAAGAGTTCCCCGTTACCAATTAAGCCGTATTAGCTAAAAAGGACCCGTCCCCGTTGGGACTTGTGTTTTTGAAACCCTGTTTTACACCCTGTTGCATAAGTGACTGCTCATGGACAAGGCCGTGGACTTGCCGGCCACCCAAAAACTTTTGGGCTTGTAAATATTGCCCTACCTGCCCCCTTTTACATGCCTTCCCGTTCCGTTAGCCTCCGGAGAGGCAGATTGGAGGTAGGACCCGCAGCAGAGCAGGTTGGGGTCCAGTCACCACCGGGACCGGTGACCATCCTCCGGGGAGCCTTTTGACAACTGCCGGGTGCGCTGCACTGTACCCGTTCCTGCCTGGGTGATCTGCCGTGTTCCTGTTTCCGGACTGGAGAAAAGGGGTGCTGCCCATTTTTTAGGGGCAGCATCAAGGCTAGGTTGTTTGGGTGGGAAAGGCGGAAGGACATGAACCCATTCCGTTTAATAAAGTTTTGAAACATTAAAGCAAAATGCCTCCCGTTATGGGAAGACCTTCAGTAACCATAGTTTGTATAAATGTTATTATAATTGTAAGTGTCTCCCATTTTTCCCATTTTAAAGTTAAAAAGAAAAATAAAAATAAACCGAAGTTGGTCGGGCAGCCCGTGGACGGTCTGCATTAAACCAAGGGGGTATGTGATGCCCTGGACTCCAGGGGTCACAGGTAATAACACCAGCCACATACACACCCCCACCCCCTGTGGGGTCACACACACGTCACCCGAAAGGGAGACCTGATGCCTCCCTCAGGGCGGTAGGGCACACCAGGTGGGCGGAGTCAGGCGGAAAGGCATGCCCACCGAGGAGACTACTGTCCTGAGGCAGGAAGTAAAAACAGTTAAGTTCTGGAGTTGAGAGTGAAGTGGTAGAGGAGCAGAGCTGTTAGGGACCCGGGTAGGAGCCTGGGCCCCTTGGAAACGTCAGGCAGGCAGACGGTGGTGGCCGTCTGCAGGAGTACCGGTACAGCAACCGGCGGAACCGTACGGACCGGGCTTGGGTTGGAGCCCGCCGGTCCTGAACCGGGGAGTCAACCGTGTACCGGAGCACCAGAAACCGGGTACTCAGACCCCGTCCTAGCTTAGAAGCCACTGAGTATAGGCAAATTGACTGATTGCTGGCTGGACCTTACGGGTTCATCCACACCCAAAGTCCCAAAAAAAGGCAAAAGCCCACCGAGACCGGGTGAGCGCCACCGCCAAAGGCCAAACCCCTGACGGGCCAGCGCCTGCGGACAACTGAGGGCTCCTCCGGCAGCTCAACGCCGGGAAGCGGGCTACCACTGCTCAGGCAGGGGAGCCGAAACACAACAACCAGAGGTGCACGGGAAAGGGGCCACCATCAACCCCACAGGGGACATCAGCAGCCGGCCGCGGGCACCGACCACATCCGAACTTTGGTTTACCAGTGACTCTGAGTGTGAATTAATCGTGAGTACACCAGTGCTATCTGGGCACGACACCACACCGTGGCACCCTGCACCCCGACAACAACATCAGCGCTCCAGTCCCCCACCGGGGCCCCGGGACACACCACCCCTACCCACGAAGGGGCTAACATCTAGGCTTCGGCCGCAACACTGATCCCGGGCGAGCCCCCACCTTCACTCCAGCCGCAGCGGTGGTACATCCCGTCACCACAACCCGTGGGTGGCGTTACGACCCGTGAGACGACAACGCGGCCCTCCCGGCTGCGCGCCTCGTCCCGCACCACCACCACCCCCACTGCCTCTCCCCTTTAACAGAGTGACGTGGCCCCCGGTCCGGAGGCGCTCGTGCCACCGACAACCCGAGCCCGGACCTCGAGCGGCTCGGCCCGAGCAGTGGAGAAGCAGGCTGGGCCCCTCTCAGGGCGGTACACATGTAGTAGTCAAATAATTGGAATTTTTGCCTCTACTAAATCATTGGTTACAAATTTGGCAGTTGACAAAAGTTTGGTCATCCTTTGCGGTCTCAAAAAAGGCTACCCTTCCTGGGAACTGCAGATCCGCGACAACTGCTGGCCACAACCAGAGTTGTGGCTGAGGATGCAGTGCTTGTCATGGTTGCATCACTATATGTTTGTGCTGGAATGGGCAACATAATCTCCTTGTCTTCCTCCTTCTCCTCTGCTGAGTTACTCAGCTGCACATGTCTGGGTTCACACCAAGTGCGATCTCCAACCTCATCGTCATCCTCTGTCATTCCATTTATCACCCTGACAGTCACCCTCCTCTTCCTGCCCTGACACCACAGTACAGTAAGCGTATGCCTCAGGTATGAGTCTCATCATCATCACCTCCATCCTTGGGGTTTAATATATGGTGATGAGGGCCTGGATTCTGCTCAGACTCTACTTCGTTTGACCCCAGATCCAACTGACAAAGATTTTGGAGATCAGTGGAGATGCTTTCCTCCCCTTGAGTCTGGGAATCTTTGGAGCAGACCTTTGATACCCATGTAATAGAATGTATGAAAAGCTCTGAAGACTCAGTCATCTGTGGTTCCCCATAGTTAGTTGGACAGTTGGAAAGTTGAGACATGGGGGGGAAACAAGGATAATTGGGGTGCTACCTCTGAGGACTATACTGTGTGTGAAGTTGAGGTGGAGGAAGAGGAGGAGAGGTCACTTGATGCAGCACTTGCCGTCCACTGTTGCACATGCTATTTCTGACGTTCATCTACAAGTCATACAGCTATGCGGCTGCCAAAGAAAGGAAGTGGAGTAGCGCGTCCAGTAACAGAAGTTGTCAGTTGTCTTTAGCAAGGACAAGCCGGTGTTTGTTCAGTAGATCATTCTGAAACTTTAGTACCTACCTCATGTACACCTTAAACACCACACTTATTCCCCCTTCTACCACGACCTCAGGATTTCCCAGTCATGTTTGATATACCCTTTCCCTCTTTTAATCAGCTGTTTCACAACCCTAGTGCCACACCTGTCAGTCACCTATCACTATAGCCATTTGGAGCTGGAACCCAGATGTGGCCAATTTAGATGCATAAATTGCACTGTCCCTTATCTTGAAGGTAGGTTTGATGGTAACCAGTTTCAAGCCCCCAGTGTGACACTAAAGGTGGTGTCACACATAACAATGCAGCAGCAATCACGACCAGCGATCTGACCTTATCAGGATCGCTGCTGCATCGTTACATGGTCGCTGGTGAGCTGTCAAACAGGCAGATCTCACCAGCAACCAGTGACCAGCCCCCAGCTAGCAGCGACGCGTGGAAGCGTAACTAAGGTAAATATCGAGTAACCAAAGAAAGGGCTTCTTGGTTACCCGATGTTTACCGTGGTTACAGCTTACCGCAGGCTGCCAGACGCCGGCTCCCTGCTCCCTGCTCGCTTCAGTTCGTCGCTCTCTCGCTGTTACACACAATGATGTGTGCTTCACAGCGGGGAGAACAACGTCCAAAATATGAAGCAGGACATTCAGCAACGACCGGCGACCTCACAGCAAGGGCCAGGTTGTCGCTGGATGTCACACACAGCGACGGCGACGGGACGTCGCTGCTACGTCACAGAAAATGGTGACTTAGCAGCGACGTCATTGTCGTCGTCGCTATGTGTGACACCACCTTAACTCCTGTCAGATCCTTGATCTTACTCCCCCTCTCCCACAACCTTGGGGCAGGCCGGAAAACACAAAGACAGAACCTCACAAAATGACATGGAGAATGGAAACTCGTAGACACAGCACTCAAAAATTGCAAGAGAGACAGTGTGTGTGTACTGGGGGGCACCACAAAAGGGGAGGAAGTGACGCATAACAGGGTAACACTCACACCACTAAGAAGTGCAGCACGACTCACCATAAACCGGAAAAACATCTAGACCTGGATTGCAAAAGCTATCATCGGCACAAACAAGAAGAAAGGCAGGCTTAATATATGGAGGAGACAGCTGCACATGGCAATCAGCAACCTGAGAATTTAGGTCCTGCTCACCAGTCTACAGGGATTAACTCCTGCAGAGCTGAAGACTAGTAAACCTGAACTAGCGGACACGTTGGGCTCTGGCTAAACACTCCAGTTGCTTCTCAGACTATGCAGTGTGAACAGAGTCTGACGTCACCGTGCCAGCAGGTGTGTGCAGAGCTGAACATCGCATGACAAATGTACAAATTGCAATTTGTAGCTGGAACCCAGATGCAGCCCTATTTAGATGCATAAATTGCAATTTGCAGCTGGAACACACATATGGCATTATTTATTTGTAGTGGCAGTGTCCTTCTCTGTACAACTCCCCAGCTGCCTTGGCGCACGCTCTGTTTCTCATACAGATCACGGGCTTTTAATTGCTTTCTCTTGGTTGCCCGTTCCCGCTGCTCCCGGGCCAGCTGCTAGATGTGTGGCGCCCTGGACAAGCCAGGGGCCACAGGTGACAACACACACACACCCCCACCCCCAGCAGTTCACAGCAGTCATCCCCAGTGAGACCTGATTTCTTCCTCGGGTTCAGACAGACACACCAGGTGGGCGGAGTCAGGAAGATGTGTACGCCCACCGAGGAGTTTAGCTGGCCTTAGGCAGGAAACTGGTCCAAACAAGTCCAGGCAGAGGAAGAGAGAGGAGGTCTGCAGAGAGGCAGACGCAGACAGGGGCCTAAGTTGGAGCCTAGGGCCCTCGTGTAGCCAGTCAGGCAGACGGTAGTGGCCGTCTGCGGGAGCCGGGAAGACAGTCTTGGTGGAACCGTAGGTAGCCGGGGCTGGGCGGTGGCCCACTGGTACCGAACCGGGAAGCCAGCTGGAAACCGGAGCGCAGGAGGAGCGTACACGAAGGTGCAGGAAAGGACTTACACTACCAACCTGGGGTCAGGGGAAAAACACCGCAGCCGCCTGTGGGACCCGTCCATCCAGCCGTTTGTTTGACCAGAGACTCCGTGTAAATTACTGGCTGAGTGAGTACCACCGTGCCGTGCGGCACCGCGCTGCCCCCGCGACCCTGCACCTCACCAGGCCCCGTAGCCCGCCTGCCATCCCTCCCTCACCGGGCCCCGGGACAACCAACCCCCCTACCCACGGAGGGGAGAACCAACATCCAAGCTGCTCCCTGTCATCGCTCCCGGGATCCCCGTCCAGAGCAGCGGTGGTGTCACCAATCTCACCACAACCGTGGGTGGCGTCACGGACAATATCCCTAAACCCAAACCTCCCCTCCTTTCACTCAAGGGCAAGGAACGCCGCTCGAGTCCCCGGGTTCCGGCCCACCGCTCGAGCCACCACCGAGCAGCAGCAGCAGCAGTAGCCGGACCCGAGCAGTGGGTGAGCGCAGCGTCCCCTCCTCCGCTCGCGACAGATGGTGGCTTGCAGGCTTCTTCAACCCCATCTACGACAGCCCGCTATACTGCAGTAGCCATGCCGCACTCCGGCTCGAACTTCAGGCTCCCCGAACCCGAACAGTCCGCATCCGGATCACCATCAGGGGATCTCTGCTCGGTCTGGTCACCGGCGACTCCTCTGTCGGTCGTCGGGTCTTCCAGGGCTGCATCCTGCAGCATGGCCTGGTCTGGTCTCAACGGAGACAGAGGCATTACGGCTTGGTCTGGTCTGGCCGTGGTCGGATGATCCGATGGTATGAGCAGGTCAGCAGGCAGGAGTAGTACAGGTTCCGCTGCCATGTGAACTAGCAGGGCTAAGGAGATTCCCATTCTTATCGGCTCCTGGTGCCGCTCCTCATGCAGAGCCTGTGCATCCTGGGCTCACACAGCCACCACCATCTCCATCATCTCCGAGCGCCAGTCCTCAATTTGCTGGATTATTTGCAGCCGCATCTACAGGCACATCTGCCCCAGCTCCTCTTCGAGCCAGGGTAAGGTTCCACGGGCTGGAGGGGCAGACATTCTCTCCTCTGCAGGTCTTGTGCTGCAGAGCTGCAGTTGCTCCAGCATACCTGGGTGCATTGTGCCGGCGCCTCTTCCGGCTTCCTGTAGTTAGTTTTGCTTTTGCATGCTGCACACTCCCAGGGGCAGAGCCATTTTTTGCGCGCTTTTGGGCACAGTAATGGCGCAGCCAAGATGGCGGTGGTTTTTGCACAAAACAGTCCATAAGGCACACGTCACCTCGGTTAACGGGCCTAGTCCGTGTCAGTATTCATGACACCAGGAAAAAGCTGTGTTGCCCAGGGAATGGGGTACTCTGTCCCGGGCAGTGTATCACTGGGGAATGTCACTTTGGTGGCCATTGCCCGGTCCCGTGCCCTGGGTGCTTTTTTAATGGGGAGTATTTATAGGGAAGATTAAAGCCATTTGTGTGATGCCACCTGCGGGTTGCAGTTAAGATTGTGGAACCGCTGCTGCTGAGTTGATTATCCCCCAGGGCTGGTGGTAATGGCAGCTGTGGAGTAGGGCCCCCGCAGGTAGGGCTGAGCCCGGGAGATGTATGATGGAATAATAAGGGAGGACACACCGTGGGTTGTAGTTAACAACAGTCTCTACTCACTCCGAACCCTTGAACAGCTGGTTCAGGTCCCTGTATTTCCAGTGCCGGCTGTTGCTCTGTCCCCGGCACTCTCAGTGTGGTTGGGTCCCCGTAGCGTGGAGCGTTTTGGGCCCGACTGTCCCTTTGCAGTGGCAATGTCCTTCTCCGTACGGCGGGCAGTGTGGACCCTGTAGGGCTGCTCTGTGTCCCCAACTATGATCCTTGCTTTACTGCTGGTGCCCCTGGATTTGTGGGTCAGTGAGGTCCCCCCACTGTGCAGGTATTTGCCAGGCCGTCTGAAACTGTCACCTGACCTAGGGCCCTGTGCCCCATGCGTGCTCTAGTCCCAGCAGGTACTCAAGTGTACCCGCCCTGGCGACCACTCTTCTGTGCCCCCGGGCCACCGTTACGCGACGCAGCTTTAGGCACATCTTTCCACTTTCACTCCCTACTCAGACTGTCTGCTATCCCCTCCTACCAGGTTGTCTAGTCCTTTGGTCTGGCTCCGCCCTCTAGGTGGCCATCTCCTTGTGTCCGACTAGTCAATTACCCCTGGTGTGGAGTGGTAACTAGGATTTGGTGTGTCTAGGTGCTACTGGCACTGGTGTTCCAGGCCCCAGGGGGTAGGCCCTGCATCCCCGTGAGGATGCAATTCCCTGTAGTGCCCTGAGTGTCTCAGGGGCTCTACTTACCCATGTTTATGTACCCAGTGTTTATGAGTCCTGGATGTACATAGAGAAGAAAGTACCTGTGTAACTATATAACACAATTAAAGAAGTACCTCTGGACCGAAACACCGCATAAACATAAGGGGTATAACATGGTTGATTTTCCACCCCTGTGTCTCTTCTTGTTAGCTATCCTGTATATATCTTTTTGATGGCATTATGTATTTGATTGGGTCTATGTTTTTCTTTGCCGGTTTGTGCATGTATATCTAGGGTTTACTAGCACCCCAACGGAGGCTGCTGGTCACTGGGTTATACCCCTTATGTATATGCTTACTTTACTACACTGTGTGAAGAATTATTAGGCAAGTTGTATTTTAGAGGATTTTTTTTTATTATTGATCAACATCTATGTTCTCAATCAAACCAAAAGACTCATAAATATCAAAGCTTAATATTTTTGGAATTTGGAGTGGGTTTTTTCTTAGATTTGGCTATCTTAGGAGGAAATCTGTTTGTGCAGGGAACTATTACTGTGCAGAAATATTAGGCAACTTAATAAAAACCAAATATATTTCCATCTCACTTGTTTATTTTCACAAGGTAAACCAATATAACTGCACAAAATTTAAAAATAAACATTTCTGACATGCAAAAACAAAACCCCAAAAATTAGTGACCAATATAGCCACCTTTCTTTATGATGACACTCAACAGCCTACCATCCATAGATTCTGTCAGTTGCTTGATCTGTTTAATAGAGATGAGCGAACCGATCCCGGGTCTGCTCGATCTTGGTTCGCCGAACGGAGGTCTCGTTCGAGTTCGGTTCAGCGAACCGGTTCGGCGAACCACTCGAACCCCATAGGAAACAATGGGAGGCAATCACAAACCCATAAAAACACATTATAAATGTACACATACAGTTAATAAACATTGCCATAACACTTACCGGTGCCCGCGATGCGTCCTGCACTCTGTCTCCCGGCGCTTTTCCATCGGTAATCGCTGCGTCCTCCCGGTAACCAGCAGTGATGTAGGACCTATCGTGACGTTAAAATAGCCATGTGACCAGTCACGTGTCTATTATCTCATTGGCTACAGACTGGTCATATGGCTTTGACGTCATTCTAGGTCCTGTCATTGCATCTCTCCGGTACACGGTGCACATTTGTGTATCGCCGTGTACTGGCAACATGCTCTGGCACACGGTCGACTCCCCGTTCTGCTTCCCCGTTCCGTTAGGGACCGGCTGAAACAGCCGGTCAATAACGGAGATCACCGTTGCCATAGCAACGCACATGTTAGCGGTGACGTCACCGCTAACAGCGGCACCGGGAATCACGTGATCTGAGCACCGTTGCTATGGCAACCCGTCTGTCAGCGGTAACGTTACCGCTAACAGCCAGCAGCACTGATCACTCACGGAGTGAAGACTGCACGGGGAGCAGCAGCGTCTTTCTCCCATGCTGTGCTGCTCATGTAGCAGAGCTGCATGGGCTGAAGGAGAAAGATAGAAGAGCATGGATCGTGGAGGGATAAGAGGGAGTAATAAACATGGAGTCTTTAAGTGTGTCTGTGTATTTATTTCTATTAAAGTATTTTTTCTTTGTGTGGTGTCTTTTTTTAACCCTTTATTGGAGATTCTTAATGGCTGGGTCAAACTTGACTGACATTAAAAATCTCTAACTTAATACTAGCTAGTAAAACAAAGCTGGTATTAACTCATGATTCCCCAGCAAGCCACCCGGCTTCAGGGCTGCTGGAAGTGTTGGATACAGCGCCAGATGATGGTGCTTCTATGAAAGCGCCATTTTCTGGGGTGGCTGCGGACTGCAATTCGCAGCAGAGGGGGTGCCCAGAATGCTCGGGCTAACCTGTGCTGCGGATTCCAATCCCCAGCTGCCTAGTTCTACCCGGCTGGACACAAAAATGGGGTGAAGCCCACGTCGTTTTTTTTTTTATTATTTCATGAAATTCATGAAATAATTAAAAAAAAGGGCTTCCCTATATTTTTAGTTCCCAGCCGGGTACAAATAGGCAGCTGGGGGTTGGGGGCAGCCGTACCTGCCTGCTGTACCTGGCTAGCACACAAAAATATGACAAAGCTCACGTCATTTTTTTTGTAGTTTTTTGGCAAAAAAAATAAAAAAAATGCTTCCCTGGATTTTCCATTGCCAGTGAAGGTAACACCAAGCAGTGGGGGTTAGCAGCCAGTAGCTGCTTGGATTACCCTTATCTAGCAATACAAAAAATGCAGCGGGAGCCCATATATATTTTTTTTAATTATTTGCTTAAACAACTAAAAAAAAGGGCTTAAATGTATTTTGATTGCCTGACATCACAGTGCTGTAAAAATAAATCTTGAAAAAAAATGACATAGTGCTCCGCGGTATTTTTGATTCTCAGCGCAGATAAAGCAGACAGCTACGGGTTGCCACCCCCATCTGCCTGGCGTTACCTTGGCTGGCAATCAAAATACAGGGAAGCCCATTAATTTTTTTTATTTAAAAAAATAGTTTAAAAAAAATGACGTTGGGTCCCCCCATTTTTGATAGCCAGCTAGGGTAAAGCAGAAGGCTGTAGCCTGAAAACCACAGCTGGCAGCTTTACCGTGGTTGGGGATCTAATGTGGAGGTCACCCCAGGCTCTTTTTTTTATAATTATTGTATAAATATTAATAATTACAAAAAAAAAGTAGGGTCCCCCCCAAATTGGATCACCAGCCAAGGTAAAGCGGACAGCTGTGGTCTGGTATTCTCAGGGTGGGAAGGTCCATAGTTATTGGCCCTTCACAGCCTAAAATTAGCAGGCCGCAGGCGCCCCAGAAGTGGCACATCCACTAGATGCGCCAATCCTGGCGCTTCATCCCAGCTCATCCCGTGCCCTGGTGCAGTGGCAAAAGGGGTAATAAATGGGGTTGATACTAGCTGTAAAGTCACCTGACATCAAGCCCAGCAGTTTGTGATGTCATGGCGTCTATCAGATAGCCGACATCACAAACTGTCAGTGCTAACAGAAAAATAGACAAAAAAAAATTTATTTGAAAAAACACTCCCCAAAACATTCCCTCTTTCACCAATTTATTGTAAGGAAAAGAACTAAAGGGGTCCAACGATGACTCTGGACCGTCTAGAATATGGGGGGACACACTCAGGGAACGTATCCCCCATTTTCTAGGAGTGCAGACCCTCCATGTTAGGAGTGTGGGTGCAATAATCCTGCACCCACTCTCCCCGGGTCCACAGCAGCAGAGTCCATGTCGTAACTGTTGCTACCAAAGCTGCAATGCCCTGCTCATGAGGTAAGGGCATGCCTAATCAGGAGAACTATTCTACATTTCCAAATATTGGTATTTGCTGATATTATTGCTATTCAACCTACTATGTATTGGGGATAGGATCTTGGAGATGGAATACCCCTTTAAGTCCAGTTATCCAGCTGAATGAATACTAAACAACAGAGCTCGCTATTTAGACATGTTTTTTGTGGCCTATAACGGACTCTCATGTTTGGTAGTCGTTCAGCAGGGCAACTATAAAATCAAATACCTCCATTTGGAAATGTAGTATAGCTCCTATGATCAACTATGTTCCTTACCTCATGAGCAGGGCATTGCAGTAGCTTACAGATGCATGGATACTACCACTCACTGTGTCTGAACACAGGAAGCTGAGCTGACAGCCGCTCTCTGCATGCAGCAGCGTCTATTGTGAAGGAGGGGGCCGCGGGGGATCAACGCTGCACAGGTACCGGGTGGTGTTATAGGGGGTGACCTGGCAGGGCCTGGGGAGGAGTTTTCTGTCGCATGTGTCATGGCACATGCGACAGAAATCAGAGGAGTAGGGTGAATGCGGCAGGCGCGCTGTTGTGCGTGTGGCCATCTTGGATTTCCGGGAGCGGGTCGGGGGGGTCACTTTGGCGACACCGGGGGACCGGAGGGGACCGGGGAGGAGATTTATCTCCCATCTGACATGTTTGTTCATGCCAGATGGGAGATAAATAATTTTTTACCGGCGCTGTCATTTACTGTAACGTGATCATTGGTATACGGTGTATACCTGTGATCACGTGAGCGGGGATCGGAAAAACCTGAATCATGATCTCCAGGGTCTCAGCTACCCCTGAAACCCCGGAGATTTTCTGACGCTGGGGGGCGCTATTCACTTATTTCTGCCTGCTGTTTATAAATGGCAGATTAGAATAAGGCTACATTCACACGACCGATCCGTTTTTGCGGTCCGCAAAAAACGGTACGTTTTTTTCACGGGTGCATCCGTGTGGCATCCGTTTCCGTTCTGTATACAGTCCGTATGTCATCCGATTATCATCCGTGTGCCTTCCGTTTTTTTTGCATACTGCAAAAAAACTGAAGGAGGGAAAATACATAAATTTACCCAAGATCCATAGCTTCAGCCTACATGAGGCGGTCACATGTTCACTCCAGTGCCATTTTCTACTGCCTTTCACAACGTAGAGCGCTCTGGTGATTTTCTTGTGCTTGTACACTTCATATCAGTCTTTTCTGTCATTATAATGGCAGAAAGACACATAATGTCCCACTCTCCTGCATTTTGTACTTTTGCACCCTTTGGTGCCTTTCATGTGGCACTAAGGGTTGCTTAGCCTTGTATTTACAAAAATAAAGAAAGAAAGAAAAAAATAAATTTACAAAAAAAAAAATGACGTGGGGTTCCCCCTATTTTTGATAGCCAGGTAGGGTAAAGCAGATGGCTGCAGCCTGCAGACCACAGCTGGCAGCTTCACCTTGGCTGGTAATTAAAAACTGAGGGCACCCCACGTTGTTATTTTAAATTAAATAAATAATTAAAAAAAAAAAACACGTGGGGGTCCGCCCAAAATTGGATCACCAGCCAAGGTAAAGCAGACAGCTGGGGTCTGATATTCTCAGACTAGGGAGGTCCATGGTTATTGGACTCTCCCCAGCCTAAAAATAGCAGGCCGCAGCCGCCCCAGAAGTGGCGCATCGATTAGATGCGCCAATCCTGGTGCTTCGCCCCAGCTCATCCCGTGCCCTGGTGCGGTGGCAAATGGGGTAATATATGGGGTTAATACCAGATGTGTAATGTCACCTGGCATCAAGCCCTGGGGTTGGTGATGTCAGGCGTCTATCAGATACCCGACATCACCAACCAAGTCAGTAATAATAAAAAAGACGACAAACACATTTTTATTTGAAAAAACACTCCTCAACACATTCCCTCTTTCACCAATTTATTAGAAAGATAAAACAAATCCAGGTCTGCTGTAATCCAATAAGGCGTTCCCATGGCGATCCATACCATAGTCACTGTCCCAGTCAATGAAGAACAGAATGTTCCCCATTGGCTGGGAGAGCAATGCAGTGACCTGAGCTAACATCAATAGGTCAGCCCAGGTCACTGCAGGGCATGACAAGTGCTGCTGTCAGGAGCGAGGTACATTACCTGCGGTGACGATCTCCTGCACTGCTGACAGCAGAGCTGTCACTGACTTCAATGACCGCCGACTTTACAGCCAAGTATCGCGGGAGCCTGTGACGTCACCGTTAGTGACAGTCTCGGCTCCGCAGTGAGATGAGATGTGAAGCGGCGGCCATGGAGGACAGTGACAGCACTGAGGTCGGGAGGGCAGGACTTCATCACTGTATGTAAGCTGAGCGGGGCCATGCATGCGGAGTGCGAGGTGGGTGGAGCTAAGCGGGGCCATGTGTGCAGAGTGCGAGGTGGGTGGAGCCTAGCGGGGCCATATGTGCGGGCGGCGAAGCGCGAAGTGGGTGGAGCCTAGCGGGGCCATGTGTGCGGGCGGCGGAGTGCAAAGTGGGTGGAGCCTAGCGGGGCCATGTGTGCGGGCGGCGGAGTGCGAAGTGGGTGGAGCCTAGAGGGGCCATGTGTGCGGGCGGTGGAGTGCGAAGTGGGTGGAGCCTAGCGGGGCCATGTGGCGCTGAAGACGTCAGTGTCGAGGACTGCATGGCTGGGGACAGGTGTGTGTGTGTGTGTGTGTACATGCCGAGTGCAGGAGGGGGGCGGAGCGGGGAAGTGTCGGCTCCCGGCACACGTAACCAGGGTAAATATTGGGTTACTAACCAAAGCGCTTTGCTTGGATACCCGATATTTATCTTGGTTACAGCTTACCGCAGGCTGCCAGTGATGGCTCCCTGCACACTGTAGCTGTAAAAAGCCACGCTTTTGCTGATCAAACCGTTCTTGAACGTAACTCGAACTGCCAAACTTTTAGCAAAAAGCTCAAGTTCTAGTTCTATCTAGAACACCCCCAAAATCACTCGAACCGCGAACTGGCGAACCTCGAACCACGAACCGCGCTCAACTCTACTGTTTACGTTCAACATTGCGTGAATCAGCCACCACAGCATCCCAGACACTGTACCGAGAAGTGTACTGTTTTCCCTCCCTGTGGATCTTACATTTTATGAGGGACCACAGGTTCTCTATGGGGTTCAGATAGGAGTTAGAATCGGGCCACCTTTTCGTATATAATATTTGTCAATATATATATTTTCCCATACGGTACTTGACATTGGACTAACACAGGATTTATCATTATCATTTATGTATTTATTGATTTCCATGTTCACTAATATATCTTGGGATAGGCTCCGCTTTGTGTGCACTGTGCTTCATGTCCTGTTTCAAATGTTTTTTAAAAATATTCTTTCTGGGTTTTTTTGTACTCAATAAAGGTGTTTTTTGACAATCTATATTTACAACAGGTAAATAGCATTACAGTTAGGTCCAGAAATATTTGGACAGTGACACAAGTTTTGTTATTTTAGCTGTTTACAAAAACATGTTCAGAAATACAATTATATATATAATATGGGCTGAAAGTGCACACTCCCAGCTGCAATATGAGAGTTTTCACATCCAAATCGGAGAAAGGGTTTAGGAATCATAGCTCTGTAATGCATAGCCTCCTCTTTTTCAAGGGACCAAAAGTAATTGGACAAGGGACTATAAGGGCTGCAATTAACTCTGAAGGCGTCTCCCTCGTTAACCTGTAATCAATGAAGTAGTTAAAAGGTCTGGGGTTGATTACAGGTGTGTGGTTTTGCATTTGGAAGCTGTTGCTGTGACCAGACAACATGCGGTCTAAGGAACTCTCAATTGAGGTGAAGCAGAACATCCTGAGGCTGAAAAAAAAGAAAAAATCCATCAGAGAGATAGCAGACATGCTTGGAGTAGCAAAATCAACAGTCGGGTACATTCTGAGAAAAAAGGAATTGACTGGTGAGCTTGGGAACTCAAAAAGGCCTGGGCGTCCACGGATGACAACAGTGGTGGATGATCGCCGCATACTTTCTTTGGTGAAGAAGAACCCGTTCACAACATCAACTGAAGTCCAGAACACTCTCAGTGAAGTAGGTGTATCTGTCTCTAAGTCACCAGTAAAGAGAAGACTCCATGAAAGTAAATACAAAGGGTTCACATCTAGATGCAAACCATTCATCAATTCCAAAAATAGACAGGCCAGAGTTAAATTTGCTGAAAAACACCTCATGAAGCCAGCTCAGTTCTGGAAAAGTATTCTATGGACAGATGAGACAAAGATCAACCTGTACCAGAATGATGGGAAGAAAAAAGTTTGGAGAAGAAAGGGAACGGCACATGATCCAAGGCACACCACATCCTCTGTAAAACATGGTGGAGGCAACGTGATGGCATGGGCATGCATGGCTTTCAATGGCACTGGGTCACTTGTGTTTATTGATGACATAACAGCAGACAAGAGTAGCCGGATGAATTCTGAAGTGTACCGGGATATACTTTCAGCCCAGATTCAGCCAAATGCCGCAAAGTTGATCGGATGGCGCTTCATAGTACAGATGGACAATGACCCCAAGCATACAGCCAAAGCTACCCAGAAGTTCATGAGTGCAAAAAAGTGGAACATTCTGCAATGGCCAAGTCAATCACCAGATCTTAACCCAATTGAGCATGCATTTCACTTGCTCAAATCCAGACTTAAGACGGAAAGACCCACAAACAAGCAAGACCTGAAGGCTGCGGCTGTAAAGGCCTGGCAAAGCATTAAGAAGGAGGAAACCCAGCGTTTGGTGATGTCCATGGGTTCCAGACTTAAGGCAGTGATTGCCTCCAAAGGATTCGCAACAAAATATTGAAACTAAAAATATTTTGTTTGGGTTTGGTTTATTTGTCCAATTACTTTTGACCTCCTAAAATGTGGAGTGTTTGTAAAGAAATGTGTACAATTCCTACAATTTCTATCAGATATTTTTGTTCAAACCTTCAAATTAAACGTTACAATCTGCACTTGAATTCTGTTGTAGAGGTTTCATTTCAAATCCAATGTGGTGGCATGCAGAGCCCAACTCGCGAAAATTGTGTCACTGTCCAAATATTTCTGGACCTAACTGTATGTGCAGTGTTCTTTTTCTCCCCTTTACATGTCTTCTTTTCATTGCACCAGGGTGCACCCAACCAAACATCTGATTATAGTGGTGCGCTCCATCCCCCCCTTTTTCCTCCTTGTGCTCTTTTGTTCCCCTTCTGGGTTACAATTCTGGAGCAGCACACCGTTTTATAGAAAGGTTTGTATGGTAAAAATTTGTTTACTGTTGCATCCTCCTGTCTCTGTTAGCATTATTACGTGGTGTTTTCAACTTTGGTGTTTCCGATATGAATTAAGATACACAAGAGGCAGCCTGGCAGGAGAGCTCCAGTAATGTATTCTCCTCTGCGGCCCCTCAAAAAGTCTTTGAGTTTTCCCTCCTCTCTTCGGATTTAACATCTGCCCATAAGACCGGCATACGTCTCTGGTGGACCATATGCAGCCTTGAGGAGTACCTCAAGGCTAGTATTGTTCCACAGGGCCTTCGTGTCAATATTTTTCCCGCATGGGAACCCTCTGTTGCTTTTCAGGACACCTGGGAGCAGGGTCTCCTATGGTGTTCCAATATCCTGATTAACATGCTTCTTGAGCATGATAGGGTACTATTAGCCACTACTAAGACTAATATTAAAGATTTAGAAGCTAAACTAGAAGGGTAGAAGATTGTGCACAAGTGATGGCATTCCAGGCCAAACTAAAGGACCAAATGGATAGATACGAAAAAGAAATTGTTGATAAGAAGCGTGGAAAATTTGAACGGGATAGGGCCTACTTTGACAATAAGGTGGCCTTTAAGTGGAGACACAGGTGCAATTCCCAAGGATCAAATACAACCAAATGCCACAAAAATGTTCAAAATAGTCTCCCCACGGTACAAGACAGTAGCTCCAGTGATTTTTTTTTTTTTTTTTTTTATCCACCAGCAGCAACCCCGACGCAGGGTCAGAAGAGGTGGCCGCAAGAGGCAAAGTTGCAAGAAAAAACGGATACGGCAATTGGAAATTACCCTTCAGGAGTGCGAGATACAGGTTCTAGCCACTAACAATAATGTCTTGAACACGACTACTGACACTCAGGTAAGAGATTCCCTACAAATCATTAATTTATCATCTCACGTTCTAGCTCCACAAGAGAGTTATGTCCTTGAAAGGGGGGCTCACTTTTTCACCTCGCATGAGCTTGACAAGTTTTCTTTGATTTAAGGATCTCTACCTTTTTTCAATCTCGTCTTCCAGGTCATTTATAGAAAACCTCAAATCATTGAAAGTCTGGCAACGGATGAACAACAAACATTCCAGGACCTGTTAGATTTGTTGGAAGAGAACTCAGATGAACCAGGTAGGAAACCATTTCCTTTTAGAAACAAATCCACGGCTACTCCATCTTTCTCCTTGGTACCTGCGATTAAAATTTTCTTAGAATTGGTAAGAGTGGATATCATGAAGCTAACAGCTGGCACTCCTAGGGCACCAAATCTGTCCACCCAAGAAAGTAGAGCCATCCTGAAGTTGAAGAATAACAACAGCTTCCTTATTAAGGAAGCTGACAAAGTGGGTAACGTGGTGATCTGTCCCACAGATACGTACTTGAAAGAAGCCCATAAACAATTGAACAATACATCCTTTATATCAAATTACCATCTGACCCAAAGGAAATCTTGACATACAAGCTTCATCATTTATTACAATCTGCCCATCGTCTAGGGGTCATTTCTGATAAAGAAAAAAGTACATGATCCCATTACCCCTACATTTTTCATGCTGCCTAAAGTCCACAAATTGACAAAGAAACCTCTGTCAACCTATTGTGGCCAGCATAAGGAGCCTTTGTGAAAAGGCTTGCACCTATGTGGACTTTTTTCTACAACCATTAGTCAGCAAACTACCATCATACATTCAGGATACCGCACATCTGGTTCAGATCTGTAGAGGGATTACTCTCCCTTCTGGCCTTTTATTGGTCACCTGTGATGTAGAGTTCCTCTACACGAACATCCGGCACTCTGATGGCATGCAGGCGGTCATGTATTTTTTGGACTTGCAAACGCATTCTGACCGCATGCATGACTCTTAATTGGTGGACCTTCTGAATTTGTGTTATGCCAAAACTACTTCCTCTTTGACAGGACGTATTATAGGCAGATCTCTGAAGTGGCAATGGGTGCACGATGTGTACCCTCTTTCGCAAACCTTTTTTTGGGGTGGTGGGAGTCCACCCTCGTGTTCCAGTCCCAGGTTTTCAAAGAGCAGGTATTACATTGGCATCGCTATATAGATGACATTCTTTTCACATGGGAGGGCTCGGAGGAGGAGTGCTGTTCCTTCATCTCCAACCTTAATAATAATCTCAACATCTTTCTCTCCCACACCATCTCATCTGCAGCTGCCACGTTCCTGTATTTGGAAATCTTAGTTAAAAACGGCGGACTCTCGACTAACTTCTACAGGAAATCCACGGCCACTAACCGCTTACTCCTACATGCGAGTTTTCACCTGCAGCTTATTAGATCAGGCATACCCACTGGCCAATTCCTGCGAGTGAGGCGTAATTGCAATTGTGCCGCTCCTGCAGCGGATCGAACCGCACAGATCTGGGGGTGGTGATTACTCATGGCTCAAGGGTCTCCGGACCCGCAGGCTAGGGGCCACACTCAAATGGAAAAGGGGGGTATTTACAGGGGATTGGTATAGTTCGTGACACCACCCATGGTGTATGGTAATTGGGAGTACCGCCGCTGCCATTGGGAGTACCCGGGGTGTTAGAGTGGGGCAGCAAGATGACGTTACCCTCCACGGGTGGGGGATGGCCCCGGGACTCTGGATGGGTGCTATGGGATGCAAGGGGAGCGCAGGCTCGCTGGTTACAGGGGTCAGTCGGGTACTCACTCAGCAATAAAGCAGACGCTGACAACAGGGTAAACCAAGTCTCTCACTGCCGTTGTCTCGAGGGGAGCTCGTCCGGGTCCCTTCCCCTGCAGCACAGCCTGGTGGTCCGTGACCTGCCTCCAGGCACAAATTTAGAGTGTCCTTTGTGGCCCATTAGCTTGGTGCTTTCCGGGCCCCGCTCCCCACTATGGCTAAGTGAAGGAGCCTGCTCTCAAGGGCTCATGCTTGGGATTTCAGTGGGCCGCTTGTTTGGAAAGCCCTATCCCCCTCGTTGCGCTAGTGCCCCTGATCTCTGAGCTTGGTGGTAACAGTCCATATAGGCCCTGTCCTCCGCAGGTTAATTGCCGGGTCGCTTGAAGCTTCTCCCCGACCTAGGGTCCGTGTACTCCACCGTGGCTTCGGTCCCAGACCGGTAATTAGGCCCAGGCTGCTGATCGTCCTCCAAGACAGGTCCCAGGCACCTAGCCTCAATTCCCTGTGACCGGGGGTCCGACTCCTCTAGGTCCAGACCCCCATCTGCAACCTAGTCTGCTTCTCCCCTGGGAGCTACAACTCCCAGCTTCCTCAGAGCTCCTCACAGCTTGAGAGCTACCACTGAACTGACTTGACACCTCCCACCTCCCTGTCTGACCCCTAGGTGGGCGGCCCTATTACTGCTTAAGCAGCTCACTGGTGTGCCTGACAGGTGCGGTGCAAGGTGTATCTAGGATTTGTGAATGCTGGTGGAGGCAGTACCGCAGGATGGAGACCCAGAACCATGCGGGATTGAATCCTGCACTATAGAAAAAGAATGTGCAGAACCCTGTGACGACCTGAATAGTCCACGGTGTCACACAGTGAAGAAGGTGACTTTCATCAACAAGCCTTTAATCTTACCAACAGATTCACAGTCCGTGGTTACCCGAAAAAATTGCTTTCGCAGGCTTACCAGATGGCCAAGTCTGAAAACCAAGCCTCTCTGATCAGAACTAACTTCAGACCCAAGGAGAAATATGTGAGATTTATCACCACCTTCAACAGCGAGTGGAAGAAGGTAAGGGACATCTTACAGAAGCATTGGTCTATACTTACCAATGACACGCAGATCTCTTCAGTGGTTGCTCCCTATCCTCTTCTTACCACATGTCGGGCTCCAAATCTCAGGGATATTCTTACTCGTAGTCACTTTGTCAGACCCACGAGTAAGCTCCATCGCGGTGTCATCTTTAAGGGTTCATTCCCATGTGGAGATTGCAACATATGTGGTTTCATGCATGCTACCCACAATGTGTTTTGTAATCCACAGGATTCCACAGATTATTTTATTCAAACATATATCAACTGCAAGACCAGAAATGTCATTCACTGCATGATCTGTCCTTGTGACAAGGTGTACGTTGGTCAGACTACACAAGAATTGAGAAAGCGAATCCAGAAACACATTTCTACGATCAATCTGGCAGCCACGGATTCCCTCAAAGGTAAACCTATAACCCCGGTGGCAGCCCATATTCTGGCCCACCATCATGGTAGTCCACGTGGGATCTGGGTATTTGGGTTACAGAAATATACTTAACGGAGGCTGCTGGTCACTGGGTTATACCCCTTATGTATATGCTTACTTTACTATTTATAATCTAGGTATACCGGTGTTTCGGTTCAGAGGTACTTCTTTAATTGTGTTATATATTTATGTGACGCCCTGGCAAAACCAGGTAGTCACAGTTAGGCCCCGCATAACACTATTCTCTCACCAGGGAACACACAGCCAACCAAAAACCCTAGTCACCCCCCTTAGGGAAAGATAGACACACCAGTGGGCATGACCAGGCGGTTGGGACACGCCCACCCAGGGGTCCAGACAGCCCGGAGCGGGAAAGCAGTCAGTCGTAGTCTGAAGTTGAGTTTGGAGAGGAGTGTGGGCTGGAGCTAGGTGTAGCTCCAGCAGTGAAGTTCAAGTTGAACGATACCAGGGTAGGAGCCCTGGTGCCACTGGCTAGGAGGCAGACGGTGGTCTCCGTCAGCAGGAGACGGGAAGACGGCTCAGTGGAACCGAGGTGGACCGGGACAGGGTTGTAGCCCGCCGGTACCGACACGGGGAACCGACCCAGAAACCGGAGCACAAAGGGGGGTACTCGGACCCTGAAGCCAGGACCAGAACCAACTGGAGCTGGTTAATTAACCGATTGAGGCCAGGACTAGTGGTCCTGTCGCACCTAAAGTCCCTCATAGAATACAACAGCCCACCGATTAGGGATCAGAGGTCACCGCCAGGGCCCATAGATCCCATGGGCCAGCATCTGCGGGCATGGCTTCTTAGGCCACATCCAGCCGGGAGCGGACTCCTGAGTTTCACACTAGGAAAGTCCACCTTACACACAGCAGTGCAGGAAAAGGATAGAGACCACCAGCCGGGTGGGGGACCCGACCGCAACCGGCCGTGGCACCGGCCACCATCACCTTGGTTTACCAGAGACTTGTGTGTTTTACTAACAATGAGTACACCAACATCCCCTGCGGTCGCCATCCCCTGCACCGAGCCACCGGGTCCCGGGGCCACCTTCCCTACCCACGGTGGGGTTAACAACTTGCTGCATAACATCTCCCCCGGGTGCCCCGTAACAGCAGTGGTGGTGTCCCATCTCACCACACACCGTGGGTGGCGTCACGAACTTAATACGGCCCAGCCCGTACATATACGTTCCCCCATTTATTCGGCGTGTCCGCGAGACCCCAGGGTCCGGAGACCCTCGAGCCACCACCCCTGAAGGCCCGGATCCGAGCAGCGCCGTCTGCTGGCACGGGGGCGGCACACCCCAAAACCTGGCATCACGAACAGGATACTTACCCATCTACTTACCTTGTGGAAGTGCGCCTTGCATTGAACAGTCAGCGCTGATCCGTTGCTAAGTTTTCAGAAGTCGCCATTTTACCGCCATTTTGGGCGCGAAAACTACAGCCCAGTGTCTTCTTCCACGAGAATAGGGCACGAAAGCCGAAGCCCCGCACCCTGGGAACGCGGCCCGAAAGCGAGCCCGGAAGTCTCAAAACGAAACTTACCAGCAAAAAGAGAAAGAAGTGCGAGCAAAAGACCAAGGGGGAGCAGCGAGAAGATGTCCGCACCTAACCACGATGTCGGAGTGGTGCCGGCCGCTGGAGTGGCGGCGCCCGCAGATGTCGCAGGTGACAGAAATGTGACGGCTCCCGCTCCGGTCGCAGGAGCGGGGGGAGCTGTGGCCCCGGCGGTCACCCAGGTAATGCCGATCTCCTTGCCATACGTGCCCGGTGCTGCCTGGCTGCCCCAGTATGATGGGAAACCTGATGCCCTCCAGATGTTCAGGAAGAAAATCTGTACTATCCTCGATTTGTATGCCATGACTGGCAAGCAGCGTGCATCTGTGGTACTCGGGCAGCTGACCGGCGCCGCTGAGCAGGAGGTGGAGACCTGGGCAGATGCTGACCGGGTCTCAGTAACCACCATCTTTGACAAGCTGCAAGTTGCTTTTGAAACCCGTACTGAAGCGGAGTTGCAGATGCATTTTTATAACTGCCGACAGTGCCCGCAGGACAGCATCCGGGACTACGCCTTGAGGCTGCAGACGGCCCTATGCACCCTGAAGCAGGTGGACCCTATTACGGAGGCTGAGAGCAACAAAATGCTGGTGGAGCAGTTCCTGCAGGGGCTAAAGTCCACCGAAGAAGATCGTAAACAACTACGGCTGTGGTCTCTGGAGCACTCGGATTTAAGCTTTGCGGTTCTAAAAGACCGGGCCATTAAAGCACTATACAGATGGTCGACGCTGGTGCCCCCGACCCACCATCCTGGCCGACTGACACCACTCCCATCTCAGTAGCAGCCCACTTGCTGGCCCTGCCGGCTCCCACAGCAGCAGCCGGGACTCCGAAGGATCTGTCGTCGCAAGTCCAGCGCCTGAATGATGACGTCACTAGGATCCTCGTTGCCTTACAGCTACCATTGAAAGCCAAGCCAGCGGAGAATATACAGCTCGCTGACAGCCCGGAGGACGTCCCGTGGATGCAGCGGAGGAGGAACAACGACAGCCGGTATGGACCACCTGTCTGCTATAAGTGCAACAAGCCTGGCCATTACTCTCGCCGGTGCCCTTTAAACGAGCAACACCTGAGGCCAAGGGCCAATCCTCAGGAATAGACCCTCAAGGCCCAGCTGACTAGCATGATCGATACGTTGGAGGCCGCCCCATCATCTCCCTTGCTGTGGACGGTTTCCCGACCTACGCCCTTCTTGACACCGGTTCGCAGGTAACAACTATGCCCTATATACTGTACAAGCAATACTGGTCTGATAGTGAGCTAATCCCCCCGGATCCCAGTTTGACCATTGCAGCTAATGGACTCCCTATGACCGAGGTGGGGTTTAAGGAGGTAACCTTGAAGGTGGGGCGGGTAGAGCTGAAACATCAAGGTCTAATTATAATGCAGAATGACCCCAGTGACCGTACCCCAAAAATGGTCCTTGAGACCAACGTGATCGAGAACTGCATGGGAGAAGTGCTGCACCTATTGTAACAACTGTCTGTCACAGCAGGAGGGGGGCAGCAGAGGGCTCTGCAATGTGAAATCCGGGCCCTCCGGCAGCGACAACAAGTGAACATGTCAGGTGGAGAGATTGGTGGCATGCAAGTGATGGATGTGGCGCCTCTAGTGGTGCCTCCGCGGAGTGAAATGATGATCTGGTGTAGGGTAGCAGTGGGTCCCCGTGGACAGGATTACCCAGCAGTGGTGGAGCCTCTGCCGTCCAGGCACTGGCCCACAGTAATGGCAGCCAGAGGGGTGATTGATGTCAAGAGAGGACAGGTGCCCGTGAGAGTGATGAACTGCGGAGAGGAAGACGTCAGGCTACCCCGCTACGCTACCATTGCTAAATTATTCACTGTAGACGCAGACGCCATCCATGTAGCAACCTCCACTATCACCGCGTCAGTCAGGCAGTGACACCCCATCCGAACAGTTAGGAGAGTGGTGCCGGGAGCTACATGTCGGCACCGAATCTACACCCGCGCATCACAAGGAGGGGGTGTACCGGGTAGTGCAGGATCACGAGCAGGTATTCAGTAAACACCTGTTAGACTTCGGGAGGATTAAGGGGGTGCAGCACCATATTCCCACCGGCACACATCCACCTATTAAAGAGAGGTACAGACCGATCCCACCTGCACACTACCAGTGCGCCAAAGATATGTTGAGGAATATGAAGGAGGCAGGGGTCATTCGTGATAGTTGTAGTCCCTGGGCAGCTCCGTTGGTCCTGGTAAAGAAGAAGGATGGCACTATGAGAATGTGTGTGGATTACCGGAAGATTAATCAGATAGCGCATAATGATGCATACCCTCTTCCTCGCATTGAAGAGTCATTGGCCACGCTGAAGACTGCTAATTATTTCTCTACCCTTGACCTCACTAGTGGCTACTGGCAGGTGTCAGTTGCAGAGGAAGACCGCGAGAAGACTGCGTTCGCTAACCCGATGGGACTCTGCGAGTTCAACAGCAAGCCTTTTGGGCTGTGTAATGCCCCGGGAACCTTCCAGAGGCTCATGGAGTGCTGCTTGGGACATCGCAACTTCAAGACGGTCCTGCTGTACTTGGATGATGTGATCGTTTATTCCAAGACATATGAAGCCCATCTAGAACACCTCGCAGAAGTGTTTGCAGCCCTCTCCAAGTACGGGATGAAACTGAAGCCCTCTAAGTGCCATCTGTTGAAACCCAGAGTGCAGTACCTCGGGCATGGGGTGAGTGCCGAAGGTGTGGCCCCGGATCCCGAGAAAATCACCGCCATCCAGAGTTGGCCGCAGCCTACCACGGTTAAGGAGGTGCGGCAGTTCTTGGGCCTGGTGGGCTACTACCGGCGCTTCATCAAGGGATACACCAAGATGGCCGCACCCATGCAAGACCTCCTCTTGGAACAGACCAAAAATGGCAGAAATCCCGGACCCCCATTTGCCTGGGGTGCGAAGCACGAGGAGTCCTTCCAGCAACTGAAGTTGGCCCGGACTGGAGAAGAAATCCTGGCCTATCCCGACTATGGTCTCCCATTCATTCTTTACACAGATGCCAACAATGTGGGCTTGAGTGCTGTTCTGTCCCAGATGCAAGATGGCAGGGAGAAGGTGATTGCCTATGCAAGCAGGAAGCTCCGGCCGACGGAGAGAAACCCCGAGAATTACAGCTCTTTCAAGTTAGAGTTCTTGGCACTCGTCTGGGCGATAACGGAGAGGTTCAAGCATTACCTGGCATCGGCAAAGTTCACTGCCTATACGGACAACAATCCTTTTACACACCTGGACACGGCAAAATTGGGGGCCCTGGAACCATGATGGGTAGCCCGGCTAGCCAACTATGACTTCACTATTAAGTATAGGGCCGGCCGCAAAAACACCAACACGGATGCATTGTCCCAGATGCCGCACTTATCCGATGAAGGGGTGGAGGAAGACTGTTTGGAGGAAATCGAGTTGCCTGCGTTCCATCAGCCAAGGGACGAAAAGCCCTACGTCGGCCAGCAGCAAGCGAACTTTGACCCGTTACCCTGCTATGGGTGGCGAGAAGCCCAATATCAGGAACCCGCGGTCTGGCTAGTCAAAATGATGATTGCTCAAGATGCTTCCAGATTAGAGCCTACAGCTCCCTCCAAAGCTCAGCGGTTGTGGAAAGAGAGGGACCGCCTTTACTTGCAACTTGGTAAGCTGTACAGGGGATTAATCAACCCAAAGACACACGAGAAGGTCCGCCAGCTGGTGGTGCCGCAGGCATACGTACCCAAGGTCCTGAAGGCTTATCATGAAGGGGCCAGACATTTCGGCTGGAAGAAGTTGGAGATGCTGCTGAGGGAGCGCTTCTACTGGAGCGGGATGCGAGAGTCTGTAGAGGCCTGGTGCAGAGAATGTGGTCCCTGTGCGCTGAGAAGACGGGAAGACACCAGTCAAAAGGCCCCGCTGCAGCCGATTGTCACCCGCCAGCCGTTGGTCGCCCTGGACCATGTCAAGCTCACGCCTAGCCGAAGCGGATATACGTACGCCCTGACCATCATAGACCATTACTCCAGGTCCATGGTGGTGGTCCCCGTCAAGGACTTCATGGGCCGCTCTGCAGCGAGAGTCTTCCAAGCGTACTTCTGTCGGCCGCATGGCTACCCAGAAAAGGTGCTTACGGACCAGGGCCCGGCCTTTGAGGCAGAGGTTTTTCAAGAATTCTGCAACTTGTATGGGTGCAAGAAGATCCAGACCACGGCTTACTATGCCCAGACCATCGGGATGTGTGAGAAAATGAATCACTTGGTTCTTAACCTCCTCAAGACCCTGCCTTTGGTAGAAAGAAACTTGTGGCTCGAGAAGCTGTCCGACTTGGTGGACATGTACAATAATATCCCCTGCAGCTCCACTAAGTGCACGCCTGCGTACCTGAGGAGAGCCCGGCCTGGAAAGTTGCCGGTGGACCTAGACGTCGAGGTACCTGAAACCATTCCCCCCACTGCTAATTGGGACGTCAAGCGACAGAAGCAGGACCGGAAGATCCAGGAATATGTGTAAAAGAACCTGCGCCAGAGCCGGGAGAGGCAATACCAACATTTACACAGGTACCTTCTTGTCTCTGTACATCCAGGACTCATGAACACCGGGTACATAAGCATGGGTACACCAGCTGTATAGGTGTCCACTTATATTTAGGGTTCATATACACCAGACGTATAGCCATGTGGCTCCTGCATTCTATTTTATAGGTGCCTGGTTTATTATCCAATCCATTGACCCTATATATGGTTTCCTTTTATTTACTCATCTCTTCAGTAGATATGATTTGTTTATAAGATGACCTTGTGACCTCTGTATATTTGCACATGCATGGTTGATATTCATCTCATATAGATGGCTCTTTAGTCTATATACAGTTCTCCTATATTTACTCATCTCTTCAATATATATGATTTGTTTATAATATGACCTTGTATATTTGCCCATGCATGGCTGATATTCATTTCATACAGATGGCTCTTTAGTCTCTATTTTGCCCTATCCACCTGACTTATTTTTCACATTCGGTTACCTTATGGATATATGACTCTTAGTGGCACTGTCCGACGGTTAATCTCATAGCCATCATTTATAATTTCATATCATTCGGTGGCTTTTGATATATACATAATATTTGTCAATATATATATTTTTCCCATACGGTACTTGACATTGGACAAACACAGGATTTATCATTATCATTTATGTATTTATTGATTTCCATGTTCACGGTTATATCTTGGGATAGGCTCCGCTTTGTGTGCGCTGTCCTTCATGTCCTGTTTTAAATGTTTTTAAAAAATATTCTTTCTGGTTTTTTGTACTCAATAAAGGTGTTTTTTTTCACAATCTATATTTACAACAGGTGTGCCCCTGGCTTTATGTGCAGTGTTCTTTTTCTCCCCTTTACATGTCTTCTTTTCATTGCACCAGGGTGCACCAAACCAGACACCTGATTATAGTGGTGCGCTCCATCCCCCCTTTTTCCTAAATAGAGGAAACTGACCATAAATTACCATATTTTAGAAAACAGACCCCTTAAGGAATTAATCTGGATGTGTGGTGAATATTTTGAACCAGCAGGTGCTTCACAAAATTTTATAACGTTGAGACATGAAAAAAAAAAATTGTTTATCCCATAAAAATGTTCTTTTAGCTCCAAATTTGTTATTTTCACAAGGACAATTTGCACCATACAATTTGTTGTGCAATTTTCCCTAAGTACACTGATACCCCATATGTAATGAAAAATACTGTTTGGGTCCACGGCAGGGCTCAGAAGGGAAGGCGCACCATTTTGGCTGGAATAGATTGTAGACACCATATCACGTCTGACAATCCCCTGAGATGCAAAAACAGCAGAAGCCCCCTACAAGTGAACCCATTGCAATGAGCAATTTTAAAGCCTGCTTTACACGTTGCAATTTCGCATACGATATCGTATGCGATTTGCAACGCCCCCATCGTATATGTGGCACGTTCAATTTGTTGAACGTGCCACACAAACGATTAACCCCCGTCACACATACTTACCTTCCATACGACCTCGATGTGGGCGGTGAACATCCACTTCCTGGAGTGGGAGGGATGTTCGGCGTCACAGCGACGTCACGCGGCAGCCGGCCAATAGAAGCGGAGGGGCGGAGATGAGCGGCACGTAAACATCCCACCCACCTCTTTCCTTCAGCATTGCCGGCTGGAGCCGCGGGAGGTAGGTAAGATCTGTTCATCGTTCCCGGGGTGTCACACACTGCAATGTGTGCTACCCCGGGTACGATGAACAATCTGACGTACAATTCATGAGGAATGTACGACGTGCGTGCGATGAACGTTTTAACATTCAATCACACGTAGCTGTCACACACTGCAATGTAACTTATGATGCCGGATGTGCGTCACTTACAATGTGTCGGCGGGGTCATGTCGTAAGATACATTGCAGCGTGTAAAGCGGGCTTAACCCTCACGTGATTCATGGAATTGAATAACATTGGACTGTGAAAATCCCAAATATTTAATTTGTTCCACTAAAATGTTGCTTAACCCCAAAAGTTTTAATATTCAAAACGGATAATAGGAAACAATAGATCTTACAATTTGTGGTCCTAAAGGGCGCTTTACACGCTACAATATATCTTATGATGTGTCGGCGGGGTCACGTCGTAAGTGACGTACATCCGGCATCGTAAGTTACATTGTAGCATGTAACAGCTACGTGCGATTGCGATTGAGCGGTAAAACGTTCGTCGCATGCACGTGGTTCAATTCCTAAAAATTGAACGTCAGGTTGTTCATCGTACCCGGGGTAGCACACATCGCAGTGTGTGACACCCCGGGCATGATAAACAGATCTTACCTACGTCCTGTGGCTCCCGCCGGCAATGCGGAAGGAAGGAGGTGGGCGGGATGTTTACGTCCCGCTCATCTCCGCCCCTCCGCATCTATTGGCCGGCTGCCGTGTGACGTCATCATGACGCTGAACGTCCCTCCCACTCCAGGAAGTGGATGTTCGCCGCCCACATCGAGGTCGTATGGAAGGGTAAGTACGTGTGACGGAGGGTTATTCGTTTGTGCGACACGTTCAACAAATTGAACGTGCCGCACATACGATGGGGGCGGGTAAGATCGCATACAATATCGTATGCTGGATCGTATGGTGTAAAGCAGGCTTTACTTCGCCAATACCCCATGTGTGATCGAAATCTACTTTTAAGGCACAGTGCGCCATATTGGAGATCCAGTTTAGTTGGAATAGTTGTGGGTGCCACATCATATTGGCAGAGCCCATGACATTCCAGAAAAGCAAACCCTCTATAAAATGACCCAATTTTACAAAGTACACCCCCTCAATGAAATTATATAGAGGGCTGTGACCATAATTGACATCATAGGTGTGCTACAAAATGTTCTACTATTAGGCAGTGAAGAAAAAAAAATAAAATTTTACCACCAAAATGTTGTTTTAGCCCCAGCTTTCCCATTTCACAAGGGGAATAGGTAAAAATAAGCCTCATGATGTGTTTCACATCAGACCGTGGCGATATTCCACATCTTACTGTACATACTGTTTAGCCATACAAGAGGGTTCAGGAGGATAGGAGTGCCATTTGACTTTTGGAGCACAGATTTTCCTAGAATAGCTTGCAAACTCCATTTGCAAAGCCCCTAAGTGACAGAACAGCAGAAACCCCCTGAAGTGACCACATCTTAGAAATTACACCCCTCTGGGAATTCATCTATGGGTGTAGTGCCAATTCTAGAAAAAAAAAATGGAGTCAAATGCAGTGAATATTCAAACCAACTCACAAGAAAAAGAACCAACAAACACAAAATAATAAAATGAATGAGCTTTATTGTGAATGCATTAAAACAAGGGTGTAATAACAAAAAGAAACACAAGGTGGCAGCACAATACAGCAGGAGGAGAAAGGAAAGTAACACAATATAATGTCAATGTATGACAGGATTTCAATAACTAGATCCATATGCCAAATAATATCCAAGGTAGTAAAGCCAAAGCAATAGCTAGTGCCTAAATATAGGAAAATGTAAATAGTGGTAAAAAGTATCAGTATATCATTGGTAAAACAAACCTATAGACATCTCCTCCTGCTGGAATGACGCCAGATCCCAATCTCAATGTACGTTTTGGCAGAGCCTTTATCAGGGAGCGTGAATATTGCAGAATCAAAAATTGAAAATAAGCTTTGTAGTGCCCACAACATTATAGTGCCCATACATTGTGACAAGCCTGTGCTTCTGGAGACACACATCCCGTATAATAAGCAGGCTTTCCTCACCACAACAATGCCAAACATGTAAATTTTAACTGTGGTTTAGACACATTGTGGTGCTCAGAAGGGAAAGGAGCATTTGGATTTGTAAGTGCAGATTTTGCTGGAGTCCTTTTTAACGGGGGAGCAATAGCGCTTTTCCAGAGCTTTTGTACTACCAGTAACATAAAAGCCCCCTATATTTCCGTTAACAGATGATAGACCTAAGTGGGGACTTGTTTATGGGGGGTTGAGTTGAATGTTGACTTTTCCGGCAAATTTGGTACAGAACATTTTGGATCAGTTCATATTTATCCTGTGCTCTATGCTGAACATTTACATCAGGGTTTGCATATGAATCTCCGAAATACATGATTCAGGTAAAATCACGTTTTTCAGAAATTTAATCCTCAGCGTAGAGCGTAAGATAAATATGAGCTGAGTCTCACCATGATCTTTGGGAGACAAAATAAACAAATCAATAGCAGTTGAAGAATTGGCTTTATTACTATTTTTTTACGCCATTCACCTTACAGTATAAGTGATAAGTCGGCTTTATTGTTCAGGTCAAGAGAATTTGTGATACCAGCTTTATTTATTTTTTTTTAGATTTGGCTACTACCATATCACACTAAACACACACTTTTTTTACAAAATAAAGATTTTTTTTTTGCATCACCAAATTATGAAGGCTATAGGGTTTTTTTTATTTTGCTGTTAACAGTCATGTGTGGGCTTGTTTTTTGTGAGATGAGTTGGAGTTTTTATTGGTACCATTTGGGGCCGCATAATAATTTTTGATCGCTTTCTAATCTGCTTTTTGTGAGGCAGAATCAAGAATAAACAGCAATTAATGAATTAATATTTGTTGCTTTTTTTACACTGTTCACAATGTCAAAAAATGTATTCTTCAGGTAAGTATGATCACAAAGATACCACATTTACATTTTTTTATGTTTAGCTGCTTTTACACTGTTAGGACAATTTTAGAGAAAAACAAAAAATATGTTTTTGCATTGCTGTATTCTGATAGCTACAGTTTTTTAATTTTTTCGCTGATGGAGCTGAATAGCAGCTTGTTTCTGGTGGGACAAGATTACATTTTCAGCTTTCCCATTTGTATTTACATATGACCTTTTGATTGCGTTTTAGTCCACTTTTTTGCCAGCTGTATGATGCAAAAACTATGATTTTGGTTTTTTTTTACAATTTTTATTTTATTTAGTGTTCACTCAAGGGGTTAACTACTGTAAAAGTTGCATAGAACAGGTTGTTCCATACATGACAATATCTGTTTTGTGTACTTTTTTGTATGTTTTTTGCTTTTACTTAAACATACGTATTTGTTGGTTCGATGTTATTTTAATGTTTTTGCTCCTTATTTTCTGATTTTTTTTATACTTTTAGGCTTGATTTAAACTTATATATTACTTTTTTTCTTAGTCTGTATATGGGATATTAACTTTTAATACTCTAATCAATGGTATAATGTATTGCAACACAAGAGCATTGCAATGCATTATACCTGTTGGTGAGACACTGACAGAAGCCTCTCAGACCATGCTCCTGGCATGGTCTAACAGGCTTTCCATAGCTGGCTGACTTTGGGTTGCCATGGTAATGATTGGGCCATTGCAATGACATCATGGGGGCATCTATCAGACAGAATAGAGAGCCATACTCCCTCTGCCAGTCTCCTAAATGTTGCAATCAATATCAATCTCAGAATTTAGGGGGTTAAACAGCGCAGGGCAATGCAGGCACCGCTCCTGGTTCTGGGAGGCAGGTATCCGCTGTCACATAATTTGAGCTCTCGGTGGCAATCGGGCTGGCACACAGTTATCCATGCTTTAGTTCTATTAGTGTAACAGGTGTATTCATTTATTTGTTTTGTCTGTAACACTTTACTTCTGCCAGTATTTCCTGTTGATGATATTCTCATTTTGATGTCCAGCCATATTGCTGCTTGTTTTTGCTAGTCAGTGGAAGACCAGCTAGGATACCTCTCCCTGTTGTTTATGTTCTTTACTCTGCACCTATCTACTATTTGTTGTTAACAAGTATGTGGCATGTTCTTTAGCAATATACATCCTTTCCTGTAATTTGTATTTTGTTATTTGTCTAAAGGGGGCTTTACACGCTACGACATCGCTAATGCGAACTCGTTGGGGTCACGGAATTGGTGACTCACATCCGGCCACATTAGCGATGCCGTTGCGTGTGACACCGATGAGCGATTTTGCATCGTTGTAAAAACATGCAAAATCGCTCATCGGCGACATGGGGGGTCCATCCTCAAAAATCGTTACTGCAGCAGTAACGAGGTTGTTCCTCGTTCCTGCGGCAGCACACATCGCTCCGTGTGACACTGCAGGAACGAGGAACCTCTCCTTACCTGCCTCCCGGCCGCTATGCGGAAGGAAGGAGGTGGGCGGGATGTTACGTCCCGCTCATCTCCGCCCCTCCGCTGCTATTGGGCGGCCGCTCAGTGACGTTGCTGTGACGCCGCACGGACCGCCCCCTTAGAAAGGAGGCGGTTCGCCGGTCACAGCGACGTTGCCGAGCAGGTAAGTATGTGTGACGGGTCTGGGCGATGTTGTGCGGCACGGGCAGCGATTTGCCCGTGTCGCACAATAGATGGGGGCGGGTACCCACGCTGGCGATATCGGGACCAATATCGCAGCGTGTAAAGCCAGCTTTACTCTGGTATCACTTTTTACTTTAGCACACCTTCCCTTCTGTAGCTAATTTGCACTCGGCTCTACCCTCCAGTTCATTAGGAGGAATGTGAAGCACTCACTAGCTAATCGGGCAGAATAGGTCTGAGTTGCCATCATTTAGTCTGTGGTCAGGCCCACTACAAATCATGCAGGAACCACTGCAGGTTTGGGATCTCTAATCTGTACAAGAACCAGCAAGGTTAGTTGCAGTTTTTAGTGTATTACCAATATATCCTTTGTGATTTGCAACACGGGTATGTCATAGGTCCCGAAGGGGTTAAATTGTTAAACTGAAGATATACACACCACACGTATATTATGTGATGATTGTGACACACCCACCACGGCCGTGGGGCACTCGGAACCGGGCCGGGTTCTGTTGAGAGGTCACAGCAACAGGACCCGACTCAGTGACCCTGGCGGTGTCATTTAAATGAGTGGGGGATATTTACATGGGTTGAGTCGTGACGCCTCCCGTAGTATGTGGCAAGATATCGGCCGCCGCCATTCAATTTCCCTGGGGTCGGTGGTGATGCAGCAGAGGTGGTTCAGCTCTCCACGGGTAGAGCTTCAACCCCAGGGTAGGTGATCGTGTATGATGGAAGAGTTAACGTTGGGGTGTAGGACCGAAGTTGCAGCTAATAACTGGACAACACAGGGACCATAGTTTCCTTTACCTTTTACTGGGTAGCAGATGGTGCAGGCATGGGAGACTGCTCCAGACGGTAACGGAGGTTCGGGCAGCTTGGAAATAATTGGGGGATCCACCTAGCTGGGTGGGCTCAGAGGCCTTCCTTTGGCGCTGTAATGTGTGGGTCCCTGCTGCTTGAAGCTATGCTGCGGCCATCTCCCGGTGTTGGTACTGGTTCTCACCCGTATGGCAGGCAGTGCGAGCCTTCTACAGGTGCCGCTCCTCTGGTCACGGCTCCGGACTCTACAATGCTGCTGTGCCCCGGACATTCTGTGTGGCCAGAAGACATGCAGTCTCCTGCCCTCCGGAGTCAGCTGCTGGGACTTCAGTACCCGCACAGCCTAGGACTCTGGTGTCCTGTTCTTTGCGCTTGACTCTGAGGGAGCTCTATCACAGCATTGTTCTCCAGGCTCTCTCCCCAGAGACTGTCTCCTCAATTCTGCTCTGTTCCTTTCTGTTTTACTTCTGTGTGTGTTACGAACCACTCCCCTAGGCCAGAATTCACAGGGAAGCTCCCTATGAACTGGGTTTTAGAGCTCCCCCTTCTGGTCCGGAGTTAGGAAAGTGTTGACTGCCGGTGCTACCTAGCATTGGGACCCCTTTCTTGTTTCGAGGCTTAACATCATCCCCTGTGAGGAGGGCAACATTACTATGGCAACCGGACCACTAGGGTGCCACTTTCCCCCCTAGTTAAAGGCAGTACTCAAGGACTGAGGAAACATATAACAACACAATAACAATTCCAAAGATTACAAATTTAAAAAATATATAAACAGGAAAGTAGCTATTGCGGCGCTTAGTCTTTATGCCGCCATCCAGGAATTGTCTCTTTCCGGGTACCTGGCATTTAGTTGGTGGGAACCGCCCCAACCCACTTCGTGTTTTGTCCCTGGGCGTTGCTACAGGGCACTCTGTTGCATGGTGGGCCTGGTTTTCGGCCATGCCAGCGGTTTATTTTTCAAGGCCAACAATAAACATAACTTATGTACAACTATTGTCCTGACCAGACATAGTCCTGTGGCCCAATTGTCTATAAGTCAATAAATAACAATGTACCTTCAAAAATACTCAATAAGTTCTTACAGTAGTCTCTGTATGCATGGTACGCTTAATGGTTGCATAATAATATAAAAGGTACATTTACATCATTAACTTCTTTACATTTCTATTTACACTACTTTACTCTGAACGGACAGGGATCTGACCATAGGTACTACGTTGTGACCTACATAGGACTGGTGGTAACCCTTCACTGTCTGGTGTGTTTACTGGCCTGTTCTGGTTTTATTTGTCTATGTTGCAAGCAGGCTTAGGTGTTCTGGTCAGAAGACCACAAAAGATCTTGCAAAAATCCCATAAAAAATGGTAGAGGATAATGTGACGACATGGACTCTGTCAGTGCCTAGCACGGGTTAAGTTTCTTAAAATTCAGCCAGACATGATGATATCTTGTTTATAAACGGGGATAAGCCTCTCATTGTTTCTACAAGACTCTTAAGCTGGGTTCACACATAGCGACAGCGACAACGACGTCGCTGTTACGTCACCATTTTCTGTGACGTAACAGTGACTTTGTAAGTCGCTGTTATGATCGCTGCTTAGCTGTCGAACATAGCGCTGGCTCCCTGCACGCCTAGCTACAGTATATATCGGGTTAATTACCCGATGTGTACTGCAGCTACATGTGCAGAGAGCAGGGAGCCGCACACACTGCTTAGCGCTGGCTCCCTGCACTCCTTGCTACAGTACACATCGGGTTAATTACCCGATGTGTACTGCAGCTACATGTGTAGAGAGCAGGGAGCCGCCCACTCCGCTTAGCGCTTGCTCCCTGCTCTTCTAGCTTCAGTACACATCGGGTTAATTACCCGATGTGTACTGCAGCTACATGTGCAGAGAGCAGGGAGCCGTGCTTAGCGCTTGCTCCCTGCTCTACTAGCTTCAGTACACATCGGGTTAATTACCCGATGTGCACTGCAGCTATATGTGCAGAGAGCAGGGAGCCTGCACTGGCAGCGATGGCAGACGCTGGTAATGAAGGTAAATATCGGGTAACCAGGGAAAGGTCTTCCCTTGGTTACCCGATGTTTACCCTGGTTACAGCTTACCACAGCTGCCAGATGCCGGCTCCTGCTCCCTGCTCGCTTCATTTCGTCGCTCTCTCGCTGTCACACACAGCGATGTGTGCGTCACAGCGGGAGAGCGACGACCAAAAAATGAAGCTGGACATTCAGCAACGACCGGCGACCTCACAGCAGGCGCCAGGTCGTTGCTGGATGTCACACACAGCGACAGCGACGGGACGTCGCTGCAACGTCACAGAAAATGGTGACGTAGCAGCGACGTCGCTGTGTGTGACACCACCTTTAGGAGTCTAGTGTTAAAGTTCTTGTTGACTCATGTAATTGCCTTGGTCAGTGAAGGTCAAATACCCAGACAAATCAACTATGCGAACCTCCCATTGTATTACTATGTGTATTGCTAGATGCAATGTAACCTAGCTGTCTCTCCCTCATGTCTGCCAGAGACCATTACTACTAGGGATATTTTTTATACGGCTTGAAATGTTGCCAATTAAAGCCAAGTCTTATCCACCAATCGCCAAGACCCCAATGGTCTGAATGGAGAGCTCAGGGGTATAAGAAGGAGGACTGTCCATTGCCCAGGTAGACTCTTGCTACATGCTACCAATCTAGGATCTGCGGATCCGATTGGCAAGCCATAACCGAACCTGGATTATTATACTACATGTACTTCAGCATCAAATGTAAGGATTCGGCAGAGATATCAAAAACTACCTAAGGAAGTAATCCAGCTTGGGACAATCTAGTCACCTAAGTACAGGCTTTGCAGTCCTCAGCCAACTTCCTAAATCTGGCATTACTCCATTCTCGGTGGGTGGACGCCGAAAGTGGAGTGCTGCTGGTTTGGAGTAAGTAGCCCTGGAAGCTTTGAGGCATGGACATTCTAATCCCTGGTGAGCCAGTGGAAGGGTGAGAAACTGTTGCTGGTTACATTTTGCAGTTTTGCTGGTTATGTGCTATGTGCCATTAATATTTTGGGGATAGTGTTCCACCCACGGTTAAGGAGGTCGGGCATTCAGTTGGTATGAGCCCTGGGCCATGCTGTCTTTTCTAAAGGCGGCCAGGCCAGCGGACGAGAGCACCCACTGACCCCTGTGTCTCCACAGATAATACACAAGAGTAGTTGGAAACTTAGCTGGCTGCAATCC